>NC_090669.1:16167452-16838390 GCF_013368605.1 Nyctibius grandis
AATCAGTCCTGTATCAGAAGAAATATTTCCTGTTCATATATTTTAGAAGACAAGTAATTTTCAGTTTGCCTTCATCTTTTGATGGAATCCACAGGTGACACAACAAAGACAATGAACATGTCAGTATATTTTTGAACATCATCTTTCTTCTCATATTTTCTTTAGTTTTTGAGCTTTATACAAGCTGGAGATCCTTGATTGTTGTTCCTACAAATCACTGCAATGTAGATAAGACTATATTAAGACCAAATATTAGCTTTCATAACTCCTCTGTTGCCTCTGTGTAATTACGAGCACGCTGTCTTTTCAGCAAATCCTAATAAACAATTATAAATGTATAATTTGTTCTTACAGCTGGGGTATGTTTCTCTACTCTTTTGTTTACAGTTTTCCACTGAAAGAACATAGAATATAACTAAATGTGATGATTTTCAATACTTCTTATGGATTTATAGTTAATATTTCTGGAATACTAATGTTCCAAAAACTTTTCACTCTACACTTCAATCCATAATGCATGGCTCTCAGTATCTTTTAATCATCTATCTTGTTTAAATGTTGCAGTATCCTTGGATATGATATAATATATGAATGTTTCAAAGAAGCTGATGCCAGGCTGCCCTCTAGACACAGAAACTAGCTCAGTGAATGTAGACGAAGTGAGTGCTAGGATAGAAACAGCTGCAAGAGGGAGTAGGCGGTGTTCTGTTCACCTCATCACTTCTTGCCAGGGAATGAACTTGGCTGGAAATGAATCTGAGACTTTGAAATCACTGCTCTATGAGCTTTTAAACCTGGCTATCCATGCTGTAGCACCAACGCCAAATGTTTCCATCATGATGTTGCCTGCTGCTTTTACGTTTACAGAGGATTGAACAGCAATTTATTCACTTACAAGGAACCCATAAAAATAAGAATTCATATATAAGCCTGAAGAGGGTTAAGCAATCAAATCAAGCCTGCTCTTATTATAAAATGTTAAGATTTGAGAGAAAAGGCTAACTTCTTGGAATCATCTTATGGAATATAATAGTAAATTATGGATTTGCTTTAATATTGTATAGAATGGCATAAAATATAATAATCTAGGAAATACATGATCCTTCGTTAAAACTGTGAAAGGCTATTAAGAGGAGATTCTGTACAACTATAATTTAACTTCGTTGTAATGGTTTCATTCCTGATGGTTGCTGTATGGCAAACCTCTTGCTATACATAGAAAGGATCTATCCTTTGTAGGGATGATCTATTAAGTACCGTGTCAGGCTTTTTTCTGGGGAGACATACTTGAATCCTTACTCTCACAGACACCCTCTGTGACCCTTCCTGAGCCATCTAATCTTTGGTACCTTAGTTGTCTCCAAAATAATGAAAATTGTACTTCTTTATACCACAGGAGCTTTTCTGGGTCCTGAGGTACTTTATTGGGAGGACAACGGAGCTCTTATGATAAATTTATTTTTCACTTTGCATTTCCCCCCTGTGAATGACTGCATCAGCATTTTAGAGCAAAAATGTCCCTTCCCACAGCACCCACTATCTCCACAGGGATTTTTACAGATGATGTATGTTATATGAAGGGGTAGCTACCATCCTATACCCTGTGACTCTTTCTGTTGCTTTTGAATGGCAAGCACAAGAGCTGGATGCCAAGTCACAAAGATTGTCTAGCAGGAGCAGCTGGCTGCTTGGCAGATGCATCATTGTAGCAGCTTTGAAGCTACCCATGGGTCTGTCACATGTTTTAGCTACCAACAGACTGCCTTGGCTTCTTTGTATTAAATTTATAGATGCCATTTTCTATTAAACATCCTTTGGTTCTTTGCAATTTTTTATGTTGTGCATAAAGTCTCAGTTTGTCAATAGACATTCAAAAGCTTCATTTTCATGTGGAAAGGACGACTTTAATAAAAAGTGGCACAACTGGCAGAAATATTGGTGCATGATTATATGGATAAAGCAAAGCATTCGGAGAACAGAAGTTCAGTTTGAAAATAATGCCAAGATATCCCACGAAGTTATCTTTTAAAAATGGGAAGCAAATAAAATAACTCGATCATGTCTAGTACTCAGCATTTGCTGAAAAGCAGGCCTCTGCACAGATCTCAAACTGGTTTCTAGAAAATTTAAGAGTGTGCCTTAAAAATGAGGCTACTTTGATTTTACAGAGTGAGTATGTTTCTACGACTGGTTTTATTGATTATAAATAATTAAATAAAAAACATGTTATTCAACTTCGCTTTCAAACAAAAAGAGAGGAAGAAAGCAATGTCAGTATGTTAAAGCCCAACTAAGGCTTTCTACTTCAATACATATGCTATTATTTTAAAGTAGTCCAATAGCTTCTGTCTGATTTGTCAAAAATTACTTAGAAATGTATCATACACTTTTTACACTATAGTTTTCATCCTTCAAATAGCTTTAGACAAAAAAAATACAAAATATTTCTTTTTTGTATAAGCCTTTTATCAAATACATTGTCCTGTAAAAGTTTCAGGACTAAATTTGTTTTCCTAATGGACATGAGTGTGTTGTTTATGCAGTTTAATTTGAATTTCAGATTTTTTTATGTCAGTTCTTAGTTCTAAATATAAAATCAGCATAAAAAATATCAAATGTTTCTTTTTTTATATTCCCAAAATAAAGAGAAATAGAAGTTGTTTATGTGAGCTCAGAAATTTAGTAGCTGTGAAACAGCACAGGTTGAAAACACAGGTAATTTCATCGGGTGCCTGGCTTAATTTGTCTAAAGAGGTAATACCAAGTGTTCCACGTAGGTTCCATTGGCTTAATTTCAAGGTATATGCTCATCTCATAGTGGGCATTGTTGGTAAAACAAAGAAAGATTGCTCCATCAGAGTTTGACCCCTACTGTGTAACTGTGATTAATCCTGCTTGTCCATATATTAGACCAAGAGCGCATTTTCAAACTGATTTGGCCCTCTTCAGGAGATTCCCAGCATTGCCGTCTGAAAGGTCCAGAAACTCAGATTAAGGTTTGTGTAATAGGGTTAAACTTCAAACATGGGTAAAGGTTTCAAGGTGGGGTTTTGCTGAATGCTCCTTCTGGAGCCGAGGTAGGAACTGGGAAATCATGAGGTAAAATGGCATTTCTTTGAAAGGAACAGCACTAGTAGCAGTAAGAGACCAGAAGGGTTTGTGACCAGTGATACTGCTGACAGCAAATGCATTATATATTGCCTCGGCATTAGGCCAAAGTAGAATTCACCTACTTTGCTATTGTATCACTGGTCCTTCCTCTGCCAACTTACCCATCCAGGTATGTGTATTATAAAAGAATATACAAGGAATGTGTTGGGTGAAACTGAGGTATAGGAGGGGCGGCTTCCTTGGGAAAGGTGCCAGATGAAAAAGAGAAGCAGGCTTTTTCTCTGTGTATCATTTCTCTCTGGCCACCAAGTGCTGGATTAAGGATAAGGTTTTCTTCTCTGTAATATAAATGACAATTCCTGTATGTCTTTTTCCTGGTTTTGGACAGTAACAGGCCTCATATATCCCGAGGCCAAGAAACAGTAGAAGGGAACATTAAGGAGTCTTCTCTTCTAATTTTTTTCTCAGAGACAAAAAAGGATGATGTGTGTCAGGCCCAGATAACAGAACTTCATCCCTCATTCCCCAGAAGAAGGAAAATCGTGGCATGTACATTTTTCACCCAAATTCCCACCATGTGTATGTCCTGGGTTTTGTGAGAGTTTGGTTGTTGTATTTGTTTTTCTTCTGGCTGGTAAGATGGCTTTTAACAACAGAAGTAGGAAGATGGGATTTCCCGATTTTTGTCTCATTTCTGTTCATCGTTAACTGTTTCCTTGGAGATGTTCCAAAAAAGGAATATTAAACCATCCTAGTGTACTGAATTCAGATGGAGCTCCTTCCTCAGATACGAGTCCCATCAGAGAGGCTCACAGAGAGGTTTCTGTGGCACTGACAGTTGGAAATTAACATGTTTCAGAAGTACTTACAATTCACATGCTTAATGTTAGCGAGAAGGTATTGCATTAAGGGAAGAACGGAAAGAAACTCTTTGGCAGGTAAATGTGTGGCATACAATGTGTTTTCATTTCAGTTCATTTTTGCTACTCTTATTTTTTAATCTGCTGGTCTTGAATCTTGATCTCTGATAATCCTAAAAAAATGACCGAAGTGATTATTTGAAATGATACACAAGAAAGCCTGTTAACTGCTGTTTAATCCATCTCTCTATACAGCTACCTTAACCCTTCAGAATTCATCCTAAATTATATATTTTAAGTAGTATCAAAAGGAATTAGTCATACCAACGCTGAAGTTGTGATCAGCAGGCAATGATTCTTGTTATGTTTCAGTTTACATCTTCCTTTTAAGTGCATGACAAAAGGGTATTGGCTTAATTACCTGTGACGTTACTGAGTAGAGGTGAAAGGTTCTCTGTTTGAACTTGTCAGTAAAAAGTAAATGTGCTTATTGTAAACCACTTTATTGTCTTTTTCCTTGTGGCTGACATTTACGAATTGCCTTCACAGGAGCCTGGTTTAGGTTTATGGTGTATAGATAACAGAATAACCTTATACATGAACTACAAATATAAACACTGTCATTGACAGTACTCCTTATGATTTTGTGCCGAGTGTATTTAGAAATATGGACTGCTAACAGAAAGATGGCTTAGTTGATATCTTCCTTTATATTCCTTTTGGGGTCTGAAAGTGGTTTGGAAATACCACAACTTGTAGGAGTCACAAATGCTGTTTGTTTGGCATTTGTGCAGCAAATTTTGCCTTTGCTTTCACATCTATCTGAGGTCGGTGAGACTACACCAGTGTCAAGAAGGTATGGGAGGATCCGAGTTTTACATCTTTGTCCTATGTTTAATTTTTCAATAAATATAGATCCACATTAGTCACCGGTAGTGAAGCAGTCAGCATCACCTCACTAACAATGGGGTTTATGAGTATTCAGATAAGGTTGCGAAGAGCCCCAGTAGAAGAAAGTACACCAGATGTACAAAATGGTGAAAATATTCTCTGAATTAGATATCATTAAAACCTTTTCAGAAATCAGTATGTCTGCTGTAATTGTATATTGACTCTCCAGAGGTTCTACCACGGAAGAATTCTGAATTTATGTTCAGAGTCATAAAATTCTTGATAAGCCTTAGGCTGAAATCTTTCTTGTAGAAGTATGATTTCTGTTGTAGACGAACACCGGAACACTTTATAAAGCACTCAGTTTGTAATGAACCTGGTTGCCTTGAAAAAAAATAAACACAATTTTAAGAGCTTTCTCTCTAAATGTGTAAGGCAGACTCTTCTCTGCTTGTGACTATTCCTATTTAAAAGCTCTTTCCTTCAACAGCAAGAAAAGAAAATATGAAGCAACTTCTCTCTGTTAATGCACCTTTCTTTTCTCATTGCTTCTTTTTCTTCCCTGTATGTCCTGTTAATGTTTTTAATGTAATGGGATAATGATTGCATGTCATACTTTACCATAGATGGATAGAACCCAGGTATATTATAGTGATGAAAATAGACACTCTAGTACCTGCACTTAGGAGACCTTCTTAGCTTACCTGTACATTTCGTTGATGGCAGATAGGCTGAAAATTGCTAGTCTGGAAACCCACCGAAAGTGAAGTTTTGGCTTTTTTTCTGTTTTTTTTTTTTTTAAAAAAAAAAGGTAATGTCACCTCTTTTATTGAGGTTGTTACTGATTTTTATTCTATCTGGCCAATGATATGAATCCTAGCATCAGTGTAAATTTGATTTAGACTGTGAATTATGAGATTTTAATTAGGTGAGGTGGTTGTAAACTGCTAATCTTTTCCTTCAGTGAAAAACGGTGCTTAAATAAAACCATTAAAGCAAGCCACTTCTAACTCCATTGTACCAGAGAAAGCTTTCCAGGCATAGCACATTGTGTTTAGTATCACTTTAGAATTCTATAAATCTTTGATCAGCTTTTATTTAATCTTTGTCTAAATTGGAAGATAGCGATGGTCCCTTAAGATTTTGTATGAAATTGAATGAAATTTAATAAGGCGCCTGACAGTTATTTGATTGTGATTCGTAGCACTTTCATTTTACAGGCTTAAGCAATACTGACCTCAAAAGGACTGTCATTCAGACTAGGTGGAGGGCGGGGAAATAAAATATTTTATTCTTCTTTGTTCCAGTCCTTTTTACTTGATAAGCCCTTAATAAAAGTCGAAATGAAGTCTTTGCCAATTCTTAGACCGATTCTCTATTCAGAGATAGTGAATTCATTTCTGGAACATTTTACAGTCGGAAATGCAAAACAAGACAACATCTAAACGGCTTTCACATTGACGACCTTGACAGACTGTGTAAATTCGGAGCCGAAAAGAGTTGGGAGATCAGATGACATGGGTTGTTTCTCAGGGGACCACCTGGTGAATTTTGAAGGTCCCCGGAACAGACTGTGGGTTACCCTGAACTACAGGAGGTCCTCCTACCCACTCAAGCAGAAACTGTATGTTTTCAAACGATGCGTCCAATTATTTCAGCTTGATGCACAACGCGAATAGCTGAGAGAATAAACCTCATCTCTTCAAAAGTTTTCATTTATGTCTTTTAGGGCTGCCTTTCTCACAGGCCCATGTAGATGCCATCTCGATTATTAAAGCACAGTTGCATTAGTGATGAGCTGCTTCCCTCAATTAGCTTTGACACAAGGTAATTTTATGGCTTTAAGTATACTTATCTTTGACTCCTGATGGATTTTCCTGTGTCCTTGTTTACTCTAAACCACTTTTTCTTTTCTTTTTACATTTGTATAATGCTCTGTTTGGTGTTTCAGTTTTAATCACGGTTATGTATTATTGTTTATTATTTGCATTACACTAATATCTAAATGTCAAGGCTCCATGGCATTACCCACAGTAAAATATATCAAGTATCTTTTTAAATCATTCACGGATACTGCTGCAATGTCACTGTGCTTACAAGAGTTTCAATAACAATGAACAGCTTATTTTCTGTTTGTAAGTGAAGTAATGAAAGAAAGAGCAAGAAGAATGGAAAATGAGTGGAAAAAGTTGACTTTAAGCAGAGATTTAATTGGAATCAGTGACTGAGTACTTGATATTGCACTGGCTTGAAATAGATGAACTTCACGGAATATCGTGAGGGCATGTAAGGATCTTCATGAGGCAAAACTACTGTAGGAGCATAAAAACTGCCATCTGGCCCGAACTTTAGCTACTCCAGTACCTAGTCTCTGAAAGTAGCTGCTGTGGAAGTATGACAGGCAGATAACCTGCCCTGCAGAATTGTCATTCTAGTCTCTTAACAGTAGATAACTTAAATTTATGAGGTATAATATCCTTCATAAAACACATGCTCGGGATCTGATTCTGGCATACTGCACAAAGAAGGTGCTTTCAGAAAATATTTGGACAGGTTATTTACATCTGTTTGTCTGTATTCATCTATATCTTGTGCAGGTTTTTTTGAAAGCATGGGAGACAGAAAAACACAGTGTCGGTATTCAAGACTGGAATTCCTTTCGTTCTGGATACAATTCTGAAACAAGCTCCCCATTCAGTGAAGTGTTCCTGTTACTGTTTAATAACCTGCACAGTTCTATTCAGCTCAGTTTGACCTCTCCTATAGTTAGGACAGTACCCAAGTACCATCATTAGATGCTTTTTGTGTACACTTGGAATTGTCACTTTGAATAAGATTTTCAGTGCTACATAGCTGACTGGGAGCCTGCTTTAAAAGTGATCTGGTCACTTCTAGATGGTTTAAAAGCTTTTAAGTGCCAGTAAATGAAGATAAGTGAAAAGGAGAATTTCTAAAGTGCCAACTGACCTCCTTTCCATTATTGTGCTCTACACATGCCACTGTATCTTTGGAAATCTGGAGCTTGGGAACTAATAATGGGAAATAGTAACATAATAGAAAATAGGTACAGAAGGAGCCTGAAGTGGTCATCTGGTGCATTGCCCCCGTCCCCATGTAGGATCAGCTCTGTCTAAACATTTCCTGGCAATAGTTTGTCTAATTTGTTCTTAAATTTCCAGTGCTAGAGGCTGCACTGCCTGTCCATGCAGTTCATTCTAGCAGTTTGCCAGCCCTTTTGTGAGAGTGGTATCATCCTCCCCCCTCTTTGTTGCAATTTAAGCCCATTGTTTCTTTCCCTAATCCAAGCGCATGTGGAGAATAACTGTCGCTTTCTCTTCATGAAATGTTTCTTCATGTGTTTGAAGACAACTATTGTATTGCTGACTTCAATGTCCTTTTTCGCTAGACTTAGCCCTTCTTTCAGCCTTTCTTCACAGGTTATGTTTTGTGGATCTCTGATCACTGAGAAGCTTTTGGCAATGTTATCTTAAGCTGCCTGTGAAAGTAGTGTTTAGGTACCTTCATGTTCGTCTTTTGTCTTCTCTTCTTCCGTTTAATGACATTGAAGTGTAAATTGTGCTGCTTACTGGAGCTGAAATGATACCTAAATATCTAGCTAGTTAAATTGGAAAACTTTAATCCAAAGATTATCATCAGGTGACAATACCTGTAAACTATGCCAAATTTTGCATACTTTTTTGTTGAGAATGCAAACAACTTATAAACTAAAAAAAAAAAGCCTAAATCCTGCCCCCCAGGGAATAATGAAGAAAAATTTTACCGAGGCAAAACTGTTACGCTATCTAAGCAATCGTAGGTTTTTGTAGCCACAGTGACTGCAGTATGGCACAACCTAGATTATGTCATTACTGCATAGATATTCAGGATGGGCATAGAAATAACAGAGAAATAAATGGAAGAAGAGAGATTTACTAAAGTGCATGACAGCCAGCAACTTGTGTGTTCTCAATGGGAACTGCTGCAAGCATATTGCTTTTGTGAACCTGGACGAGACAGGATGACAGTAGCACAGTGTTACAGCGTTGAAAGCCTGTCTGATTATGGCATGGGTTCTTTATGGGATCAGAGGAAATGCTGTCATTTTTAGGTAGTGTTTTAGCAACATAGATTATACTGGATTAGCAGCTGCAATTCTGTTGCCATAGATCTGGTTTACCAACAAATGGCCCAGAAATTCTGCAGTCTCTCAACACTTTGTTTTCTTTTGACTCTTAAGTGGAATGATACTGCTAGAGAAGGTACCTAGAAGAATAATTTCTAATTCTATTATTTCAGAAGGTCTGTCTAAAGAATCTGTTCTGTTTGAAAGGATTTCTGTGTCTGATCTCGCTTGCAACACTTTGAAAATGTACCAGACTTGTTAAAAACTTGTCTTCACCTCTTTTTTATGCTCACTGTATGTGCTTTTTTCAGGGCTGTGCTGCTTCTCTGTGGCCTATGGTTCTTCTTTGCAGAAGTGGACTGCCACCCTGTGATTCCCCAGACTACTTCTGTACATTTGTATATCAAACCCATCTGTAGGCTTCCAGATGGCCTGTATTTTGGGCAGTGGTTCCAACTGATTGTAAATGACCATAAGTTTTTTGAATATCTAACGTGAAGATCAACCATTTATTTTCTATTTTGGTGAGGAGGCAACCTAAGACTAAAATTCAGCAACACATGAAGGTTTACTGTACTTCACAACAACATTCACCTAAGTAGTAACTCAAAGGAAGACAAATGCTCACTGGTACATGGCTTGCAAGGTTGTTGTTCTTCCTCAGGAGTCTATTCCTGACAAAACTTGGTTCTACGTAGCTGATAGGAACTTATCACTATAAGCAGATTAGGAACTTATCACTATAGGCCATCATATTTTGAAGTAAATTAATTCAGAAGTCTCCATGTTATGGAAACTGAACTCAGTTCTCCTTTTCAGTGGTGTTCTTTCAGAATTGTGAATATTCAGGTGTGTTCCTCATCCAGAGAAACTCTACATTAGATCTGTAAATATGCACACCTGATTGCCAACAACATTAATAGGAATTGCACCTGTATTCATAGGAGAGAATAGAAATCTTTGTGCGCTCAGGTTTGCTATTTCTTAACAACAGTAATGATGCTTTGAGGGCAGTATTACTTTAAACACAGAGGCCATTTAATTTGCTTGGACTTTGAAATCTTCTGGTAGAGAATAATTGCCTGACACACAGCTCCTAGGAGGTGAATTTAAATGAAAGACATTTTCCAAGCTGCAAAGCAAAATTACTAAATGCCTGATTAGAAGATCTGTGTCACTATACTGCTTCATTATGAGAACTCGCTTAAAAATTTCATATCAACACTTGCCTTTCACAGTCCACAGCCTGGTGCCTATTAAGACACAGAACAAACTGTATCTTCTTACCTGATATAGAATGGGATATAGATCAATAATGAACTATGTTTGTAGCTGTACCAGGAAGCCACCGTGTAGCAAGACAGCATCTGTGGCATGGCCCAGGGAAAGCACTGCATGAACCTTCTCAGGTGTAGATAACTGAGGTAGTCAGCTTCTCTCTTCAGTACTGCAGGAGTATATTCTAATTGTTGGGGTTTTTTTTCCTTCCCCTAAAAATGCAGGATATAAAAGACTATGAAATTTTAATGTTCAAATAAAAGAGAAGAAAAATGGCCAAATATAAATTGCAAATGAGGAAGTGATTTCTTCATGGGAAAATGGCTCTTGCCATCAGGGTCATGTCTTAAGAGACATATGGAGGATTTCTCTTATTTACTCTTGCTTACTCCATTTTTATTGCAGTCTACCAAGCAACTGATTTTTATTGCCTCCTTGTATGGTTATTCTTAAGGTAAGCCTCCAATGTTTCAGACATATAAGGCCAGGAAAAAGTCTAAGGCCTGATTCATCATCGCACTTATGTCTGTTAAGTTTGGGATAATCAAGGATGCCCCAAATTTGGGATTATGAATGAATAATTAGACTCAACATCCATTTCAGAGGTTAATGATTTAGAAGTTAGGTTGAATTCCTCTTATAATAGAGTTTTCAAGGCTAAAGAGTTGCAGTCAAATAATGAAATTGCAAATGAAGATTTAATTAATGGTCACTTATAAAAATAATATTTTAGTAACCAAATAGCCATGATTTTGCTCTCCATAGTTGTGTTAATTTATAGTGAAGAAAGATTGGTTTATTACAGCATTTGCAATTCGAATACTTAATTTCTGATAATCTCTAAAGAATGTCAGTTGAGTGTTTCACTGTGTATATTTTGACTGAAAAACTGGCTAATTAACATGAACTGTAAGAGATTGCTATGCCTGATCCATTTCCTAGTTTTCTTCTGAACCTTTTTTAGTAGGGGGAAAGGGAGCTGTGTTATCAGAATGCAATAGGATTTTTTTTTAGTGTTGCACATTTTTTTGTGATGTGACATTATACAGCAGCCTCATTATATTCTACTCTACAATGTGTTGCTCAGCCATGAGCTTGATGGCTTCATGGAGCATGGGGTGAGTTTAATTCCTCTTTCTAAAGGAGATGCTCTTGCTTCACTGATTATTTTCTGGACTTTAAAAGATGCAACTTTACAAAATATTCTACAGCTCCTACCTGGGGAGAATAGAAAGTGGCTCAATGAAAGACTGCAGTGGAGGCCGTTATGAAGCGAGCCATGCTGTTATGGGTTAGAGAACACCTCTCATTTCTTTAACCTTCTATTCTCTTCATTTTTTGAATGAGTAACTCCTACAACCTCTGATATTTAAATCTCGTAACACTGCTGTTCACACTATGCTGTCTTGACTTTCTTCTATATTTCTTTTCCCATCATGACTATGTGTTCTTTTACTGTAAGTTTTTCCAAATTGGCTTGTCCCTGTTAAAGGCTATTACTAGTTGCAATCCAAAGCAGATACTGTGCTCTTTACTTCTGTTTGCTTATAATTGCAGGTAGTTATTCAGAATCTCGAAGGTGCAATGTGCCCAGCCCACAGACTGGTGGTATCCTCATGCTGGCAGGGGCCAGTTGAAAGAAATGAGATAACTTCATATAGTCTTGCCTCGATTTAGCAGGTTGGAAATAAACTGCACTGACATTGATGGCAGTGATTTGAGAAGAAAGTTGGGCCAAACTTACTAATAGGTCCAAAACACGGAAGGTACCAAAAAGCATATTTGTGTTTAGAATATACACTTTAAAACATTTTTTAATATTTGAAATTTTACTGAATCACAGAAATTTCTCCCTCTGTGTGAAGAATGGTAGAGCTGTTTGCTTGTTTATTTTAATGGCTTAGAAGAAGCTTACTACAGAAGTAGTAGACCAGAGGACTGCAAGGTCTCTGGCTTTCATTCCCTCACTCTACTCACAAGGACATAATTGAGCCACTTAATATACTCATGGGATAAGCATCTGTCATCTTCCCAAAGGCAGTTTCCATTGTTGAAGAAATTAAATCTCAAAAAAGAAATAAAGTAGCTCCATTTAATAGCATTCTAATTCCTAAATTTCCTTAGAGAATGACTTCATTTATCAGATCTACTTTAGTGTTTTTGCTCTTCTGCATTTTTCAAGGAAGCAGAATGTCTTCCTTTGTAAGTGCAGGACCACTTCTCAGTATTTCTATTTAAAACAACATAATCACTTATTTCAAGCTTGGCAATGCTGCAGGTTTTTTTAATGCTGTTCTGCCTTTGGTGGGGAAATTGTCAGCTGAGGAAGGATTTGGAAAACAGTCTTTGTGTATTAAAAAGTAGGGCTTTGCTTACAAGCCTCCAGACCACTCTAAGGAATTCTTCATTGAATAAGTCTATTAAATCAGTGAGACAAGTCATGAAGCAAGGTTCTACTTAGCATGAGTATGGATATCAGAATTTACCCCTTCAGGAAATCTAGATTTCCCTAGTAGTGTAATATTCTGAAAAAATATTTCAGTTAAACTCTTTATTATATCCTAAGGTTTATCAGTAACTTCTGTAATGTTACAGAAATGGCATAATTCTGCATAATGATACAATGCTAAAGTATTCCTATAATTTCCATAATAATTTACTACAAGGTGTGTCAGATAGAAAGCTCTTCTTCACAGACCGTAGGTGTCAGGAGACCTATTTCCTGTAGTTTTTTATATATGCTTGTTTTGGTAAACAATCCATAGCACATATTTCATTGTCATCTGTAATGCTCATTCTCTCCTTCCTATGTGTCATGGCTGTGAAGCGTCACAGATGGCAATGCTAGTACGCAATGTGTGAACAATATGGGACAGGCCTGAAAAGCCTGATAGGCTTTGTAAGAGGTTTATAGAGCTTGAAGTGGACACGTACCTCCAGGCTTGAGCAGTTTTAATTAGTATTTGTCATAAGCAGTGCTATGTCTTTGGATTTCTGAGGCAACTCTTTAATACAGTAAAAATGTGTTACATTATGAAAATACCTGCTTATTTCTTCTTTTAGATGTCAGCATGTACAGGCCTATTTTTATTCCTGCTCAGTAGAATACATTTGTCTGAGCTGTTCCTGTGAATTTAGTACAAGTATTTATAAGAAGAAAGGTCTTTTTTAGGGTTATCTCTTGCATATATCCTGTCATATACAGATCTGTTACTTACAGCTCTAAATCGCTTTAGAACTGTTTAAAAATCACCTGGTTTACCCTCCTGCTATTCCTGCGTGATCAGCGGAATTTACCCAATTACGGCGACTGAGACTTCATCCTTTCCTTGTGGAACTTACGTGGTCAGAATTCAAGAGTTTTGAAAACTACAATGTGTTGAAATGTGTTAATACTTGGGTTTTTTTAACAGTAATGAGAGAAATGCTTGTATTTAATTTGTTTTAAAGTAATCCAAATAACCCAAGTCCAGATTTTACAAAAAGTCGTTTGGAAGCATCAGTGACTCAGTGAATATCAGAATATGTTATGGGCAGTTACTGAACAGATTGAAAATAGTTAAGGCTGCTTAATGGCAGGGAGCCATTCAGTTAGTATCTGATAGGCCAGGGTTTAACTCAGGAAACTGAAATAATTTTTTAAATTGTCTTTAAAATTTTTAAAAAGAGCAATTATTCCAGAAAATGTGATTTCAAAGGCAAATCTAATTTCTAATCTAATCTATGTTCGATTTGACGTTTTTCAATAAGTTCCATTAGTGACTGTACTCTCAGAAAACATGTCTTGAGACAAGATGCTAAACTTGAAGAACCATTGTTCTATGAAATACAGCAATACAGTGTTCATTGATATATATCTAGAGAATAATAGAAGATCATGTCATCTGCTGCTTCTCTGTTCTGAACTTGAAGGGAGAAATTAAGTCCATGCCTACCACAGATCGGTTACTGAACCCTTAGAGGAGGCTTGGTAATTAAATTATGCTATTTTGTTCAATATATTTCTGCTTTTATTCCTTAATCTTGCAATCTGCCATTAAGTATTTAAGGCTATTTTAAGTCTCTGCTTTGAAAATCTAAGCCGATTTCTTTTACAAATGATGTTAAGCACGATGTTAAGCACTCAGAGAGAGCACAGCAAGCTACAGAGAGAATGGGACGTATCGTTTCTCAGTATGTCAAAGGGACTAAAACCCACTCTTGGATACTAATTCTTTTTCCACTTAGCACCTCTCCATTTTGTACTTCATCTGTAAAATGGCTGTAAGTAACACTTCTGACAGAGGGATGCAGTGAGAAAGTTAATAAACACTGCAAAGATGATCTGATTATTCACAGAATTTTATGAAATGCTGAACATCTCCTGATTTGGGGAATGAAGACCTCAGCATTACTTCAGTCCTATATTCATAACCAATGCCTACTCTTAGTATTGCCCTGGCTGGCACTGACCTGTGAGTGCAAACACACTAATATGTGTTTTTTAACAGAAAACCATGTGCATAATAACTTTGCAGCCCATCATAGCAAGCCCCGTATTTATTGAGAAATTGGCTGCTCTTTTGAAAATTTGCTTTTCTGCATTCAACCTGCTCAGCAGCAAGCAAACCCTGACTAAATGAATCAGGTGACATCATTTGAAAGTAAAAGGCTCTTGCTCTGCTTGAGGGAAGATTTCTGTTCTTAACAGTAATTCTGGAAAGCCAAGCGTTCAGCTCTTGTCACTGCTGGCTGGTCAAGGGATAAGAAGGCTGTGCATAATAAGTTACGAACAAAACCAGAACTCCTAAACCATCAGTATCACATGGGATGAAATCTCCACTGTTACATAGATACCGGGAAAATCCAGAATGTCTCTTATGTAGAGATACCTTCTTCTGCCTACATTTTACCTGAGCCATGGTGAAGGGCATGAGGAAGCTTCTTATTTTGAACATTATCAGGGATTTAAGGACTGTTTCTTTTCTGCTCACATCTAATTCTCTGCCTTCATCGTTTTCCACCTTTTTGGACAAAGCGGATGTGAATGCATATAAAATATTTTCATCTTCTTTTTTTTGTTGATTTGCATTATTTTGGGGAGTGTCCCAGTGTGCTCTGGACATTAGAACTATAATACAGTTTTTCACCATGAATTAAAATGTTGCAGTATCTATCTTAGAAACCCACAATTATTAACCTAACAGCACAGCATGAAGCAGATTTATTTAGAGGAAAAAAGATGTATTCTGGTACTGCTATCTCTTACTCCCCTAACACATGATTAATTACCCATCTCGTTGCAGGTTTTATAAATGTAGGTCCTGCTAATATTCATAGACATGCTTTTCTTCACCCCTGTGAGTTGCCCCATAGAAATCAGGCAAGCAGAATTGCTGCATTGGATCTCTGTGTGTAGCTTCGCTGAACATGACAGTCCTGTGGGCCTTTAAACTCAGGATTAGTGACTTTGAAAGGGCTATTAGGGGACAAGAGACTTCCTGATCTGATCTGATTCCAGGATGGGCCCAGCAGTACTTTCTTCTACTTCTTAAAATTTTATTTTACTTTTTAATCTGAAAGTTCAGTGGAAATTAAAGTTTCTGTACTTCACAAAGAGCTTTTAATCTTGGCAGATTCTGATTCTGACAACTGTGAAAACCATATTTCCCTATCTTGGAGATTCCTTGTAACAAATCCATCATCATTTCTCTCTGCTTCTCTGGTACTGGTTGAACACAGTCAAGATTTCTTGTCTGTAGCATGTTTCTCACCTGTAAAGTAATTTGTAGCTATGCTGGCTTTACATGGGTAACCAAAGCACTTGAATACTTAATTCTAAACGTATACTCAGCAAATGAAGGAAACTATTAGCCTGGAACGGCACACTTCAATCATTAATCATAATTATTAATCACACAAAGTTTTTCTAGAAACTTGAATGTAAGTCCAGGTTTAGAGTAATTGTCACATTAGCACATATTCAGTGCATATGGCAAAATAGATTTACATTAAATCATTCTGCAACTAAAAAGTGTTTTGCAGTCTGATTTAATTTAGTTTCATGGCATCAAGTCATTCTGATTTTTAAAAAAAAAGTTATAATAAAAATGAGTGGTTTTGAGGTTATAAAAATCTCACTCTCTTTCTGAATTGCCTGAGAAGGTCTTTGCTGTAAGATAACTGACAATTACAGATTCTTAGGATTTCTATAGTTCTTGAATGTGTTTGTTATATACCATTAGTCACCAGGTGAAGCCCGTCAGTAATGGCAATACCCTTCAGCAATAGCTTGGGAGAATTTAACACTGATTGATGGCAGGTCACCTGGAATTGGTTGGCAGAATTTCCAATTTTCTGTTGGGAAATTGCTTATTTCTCGAAGTCTATCCCCATTTTTACGAGTGGACAGCAAGCTGAGATTATACATTATTATGTGTCTAACTATAAAATTGTGATGGATGGTGTCACACATTTAAAGAGAGTTAAACATTTCATTTAGGGCTGATTTTAAGAAAAAAGCTAAGTAACTTTAAAATATAAACTGTAACTTATCTGTGGCTTTTATTTATTCATCTAGATTTCAGAACAATAGTGTTGCATCTTAACTAGTTTTAAATAGAGAATTACTTGCTTTGTTATTGTTCTTTTAAATATTCAAAGGGTTGTGATATCTTTGTTGTAAACGTTTTCTCGGTTTCTAAGGTTTATCCAGGGACTGACTGACTGAGCAGATTAATGTTTTACTTATGGGACCTCGGTTAAAATTCTGGCAAAACTGCATTGACAGAAAATCAAAGGCCATTCAGCAAAGCCTTCCTACAGTTCTTCTTTTAAATCATAAGGGAGAGCAGCCAATAACAGCCAGTCATTTCCTGTTTCCAGAGGTACACACGTTAAAAGCAAGTACAGACTTTTTATTCCATTAGCATACAATATGTATTATCTTTTTGAAACCTGGCTGAATTGTTTTGGAACAAAGAACCTCCCGTAATCCAGGAGGAGACGGTTAGTGACCTGCTGTGCCAGTTGGACACCCACAAGGCTATGGGCCCGAATGGGATTCACCCCAGAGTAATGAAGGAACTGACAAACGAACTTGCCAAACCACTCTCTATTATCTACCAGCAGTCCTGGTTAACTGGAGAAGTTCCAGCTGACTGGAAACTAGCGAATGTAACGCCCATCTACAAGAAGGGTCGGAAGGATGATCCAGGGAACTATAGGCCTGTCAGCCCGACCTCGGTGCCAGGCAAGGTGATGGAACAGATCATCCTGAGTGCCATTACACGGCACATGCAGGACAATCGGGGCATCGGGGCCAGCCAACATGGATTCATGAAAGGCAGGTCCTGCTCGACCAACCTGGTCTCCTTCTATGACAAAGTGACCCGCTTAGCAGATGAGGGCAGGGCTGTGGATGGAGTCTATCTAGACTTCAGTAAGGCATTCAACACTGTCTCCCACAGCATCCTCCTAGACAAACTGGCTGCCCGAGGCTTGGATGGGTGGACTCTTCAATGGGTTAAAAACTAGCTGGATGGCCGAGCCCAGAGAGTGGTGGTGAATGGGGCAAAGTCCAACTGGCGGCCGGTCACTAGCGGTGTTCCCCAGGGCTCAGTTTTGGGGCCGGTGCTGTTCAATATCTTTATAGATGATCTAGACGTAGGGATTGAGTGCACCCTCAGCAAATTTGCAGATGACACCAAGCTGGGTGGCAGTGTCGATCTGCTGGAGGGTAGGAAGGCCCTACAGAGGGATTTGGACAGGTTAGATAGATGGGCTGAGACCAACGGCATGAGGTTCAACAAGAACAAGTGCCAGGTCTTACACTTCAGCCACAACAACCCCATGCAGCTCTACAGGCTGGGGGAAGAGTGGTTAGAAAGCGGCCCGGTGGAAAGAAACCTGGGGGTGCTGATCAACAGCCGGCTAAACATGAGCCAGCAGTGTGCCCAGGTGGCCAAGAAGGCCAATGGCATCCTGGCCTCTATTAGGAATAGTGTAGCCAGCCGGTCTAGGGAAGTGATCATCCCTCTGTACTCGGCACTGGAGAGGCTGCACCTTGAGTACTGTGTCCAGTTCTGGGCCCCACACTTCAAGAAAGATGTTGAGGTGTTGGAGCGAGTCCAGAGGAGGGCGACCAAGAGAAGAGGAGGCTCAGAGGTGACCTTATTGCAGTCTACAACTACCTGAAGGGAGGTTGTAGTGAAGTGGGAGTTGGCCTCTTCTCCCGGGCAACTAACGATAGGACTAGAGGACACAGCCTCAAGCTTCGCCAGGGGAGGTTCAGGTTGGACATTAGGAAGAATTTCTTCTCAGCAAGGGTTATTAGACATTGGAATGGGCTGCCCAGGGAGGTGGTGGAGTCACCATCTCTGGATGTGTTTAAGAAAAGACTGGACATGGCACTTAGTGCCATGGTGTAGTTGACAGGGTGGTGTCAGGGCAACGGTTGGACTCGATGATCCCTGAGGTCTCTTCCAACCTGGTTGATTCTGTGATTCTGTGAACCTATGCCCTACCCTAATCTAATGGAAAATAGTGACCCTAGGAATAAAAGCTGATGCTGTAACTCAAGCAAGAAGATATATTATATATTTATGACATTCTCAAAATAGAAGCAAAAGAAAATAGCTGTGGGTTGCAGACTTAAAGCCAAATTTTAGGAAGATTGGCATAACTAAAATGAGGCTACCTGTGTGGAGCATAGAGCTTGCTCTTAGATGACCAGGTCCCTATACAGAGGTGCCTTCAAATGAGATTCAAGATAAGAAAGATACTGACTGGGCAGCTATTCAGAGTTAGCCATTGAGATATGCGGAGGGCAACAGTGGAGTTATACATCTCACCATCTTGTTTACCTTCACCTGTTAAGAATCATACTTCATGTACCTTCTTTCTGACCTATTTAAACTTGGTTTCTTCCTACACTGTGAAATCGCTTAAGCAAGATGCGGTATGGATGACTCTCCCCTGTTTTTAAGTAGCCTTAGCTCGGTCACCAGGGTTTTCTGGAAGGTAATAAAGGTAGGATTTCAGCCACTCTGGCAGAAACTCTCTCACTTCTTGTGGAGTGTGTTAATTACTGGATTGAGTATGAGCCACCTCTGCTTTGACTGTATGTGACAAAAAAGTGATCATTGCAATTACATTCTGTAGCGTACTTTCTCCTGCTTGTTTATGGTCTGCATATTCTGAATCTGCCAACAGGTTCCAGTGCCTCAGATGATTTTGAGCTCCTTGCTTCTGAAACCAGGCAGGCAGGGGCATAGCTGAGTGCAGAGGTGCCTTAGACATGTAAACACTGGGGTAACTGTGTTCTCCTTGGGATCAGTACAGGGAACTTCCTGAAAGTCACTTAAGGGGTTTAGGTAAATACAGGCAGCACTGCTTCTTGCTTCAATATTTTGTTCTGAAAGCAAAAAAATTACTTAAATTTCCCTTCAGGTATTTAATATCTTCCAAGGATCTGGTCTTCCTGTCTGACAGCTCATCCTCACACCAAGGTTACAGACTTAGAGTCTTATTTCAGTAGTTTAATGAGAAAGGGTTCCACGGTGGAAGCAGTGGGTACTCAAGGTAAATTAGGCCTCCGCTTTATGAACTTCGATGCTGTTAAAATTTGGCCCTACAAGAAATCAAAGATAAAGCAAGTTTTTTAGAAGCTAGTTCAAGCGCGCAAGAAAATCCCTGTAGAGGATGGGAATTGGCAGTATTACTTCAGAGGCTTTTATATTCCAAAATTTAATTAGATCTGCTCACCTAGAACTGTTGGAAATATGTTTACTGCTTTTAGATCTTTCTCTCTTATGAACTCCTATTATGAAGAAGCTATTAAATATCACACAATGTCAGATTCAGAAGTCTATCCTACGAGGAGCAGCCAAATGTATTATTTACTGTTTCTCTCAAATTATACTTATTACATTTATTGCACAAACAAAGAGTGCATTGTTTTTTTTCTTGAACTAAAAATGCATTTAGGATCTGTCTTTATTTTCAGTCTACTCAGTTTGCACTATATATTTAATCTTACTTTGTTGTATTGAAAATTAAATGATGCAGAATTGTTTTGTATGCCTAAACTGGAATCTAGACAAACATCCTAATTATTGTTTTTAATCCTCTGAAAGTATAAAAACTAAATATGTTTCTGCAACATATGGAGTCATACAAGCATTGCTTTATTCTCTCAGACCTAAAAGCCAATACTTGCATAACTATTTGATGCTTTTTATCAGAAGCATTGGTGCACATCAGTGAGAACTTTCTACCACCTTGAAAATGACTTTTAGAATATTTCATTAGCAGACTGTCTTTCAGAACTCAAGTTGACATTCATGTTTCTTCACACCAGTCTTTCATCCACAAAACTCTTTGTTCTGCTGAACAGTTTCGAGACAATATGGGCAATCAAAAAAGCAAAGGCTTATGACCTATCTGCATCTTCCATTCCAACATTTGATCAGTCTTATTCAAATCTCATCTTTTAATACTCCTTTGAGAACTTTCTGAGAATTTTATTTCCTTTCTTTCATTATGATTATATTATTTCAAAAACTTCAAGCTTAATGAAATGGTAGCTCTCTATAAAGTGAGAGGCGGATGCCATTGGTGGCTACACATTTATCCATTTTCATCTCTTTCAATAGCCTACGTGAAAAGAATTTGAAATCTAGAATAGTGTGAAATGTCTTTTATATGTGTATTTTGCAGTCTGAGAGATTTGTCATTACCGTTGCAGTTGTGCATTTTCTTCTTAAAAATAAAGCACGGGAGCAAGCTGCTTAGCAGTTGTAGGAAGTCGAAAGCTGCCTGAAACCCATACAGCTACGAAATCGAACACGATGTATGTATGTAGAAAGACAAAGGTCTTTATTACCAATCGATATCTCTACCTCGAGTAACATAACATTTCTTCAGACTCTGCCACTTACTGTTCTGCCAGCTGCCTGCATATTCATCTGTGTCTGAGTATTTGTGCTTTTCAAGCAGATTACTGGATGCAGAGTCTTTGTGCCTGCACAAAAGGGCTTCTCTTACACAATCACCTCACAAAAAAATTTGGAGAAGCAAATTATGTGGCTGGTTTAGGATGGTAACCCAAGGCTGAAAAACAAACCAACCCAGATACCTTGAGTTAAGGCTGCTTTGGGGCTCTTAGTTTCCTCTTTTGTGTGCCAGTCATCTTGGTTCTCCAGCCTATGGCAATAACAATTAAGCATTCTTTTTTTCCACGACTGCTCTAAAAAATGAAGTCATTACACTGTTGATATTAAATTTTGCATAATAAGGTTACTTCTCTGGAGTTTATTACTGTTTTGGCTCCTGCTCCGAGATGCAGTGCTTCATTTGTGTGTGTAATACATAACTGGGCCGGATTCTCAGCTGGTGAAACTTTATGCCCCAGCAGGTAGTGAACTGATGAACTCTTTCCCATCACACAAATGCATACAAGCTTCATCAGCAACTACTTTTTTTCTTAGATTTTATCATACAATGGAGAAAAAAATTTATGAGCAGTGTCTGACAGAAAAAGTTTTATGTGCCACAGAAGTTCAGCTGCTGATGAGTGGAATCTTCTCTGTCAGTAGTTGCATTTCACTACCAGGTAAAATCTTCTCTGTTAGCAGGCAGATAAAATCTGCTTTGGCAGTATCTGTGCTTCTCTGCAGGTAAAATGTTCTCCACCAGCAACTATACTTTCCACTCAGATATAATTTTCTCTATCAGAAGTTGCCCCTCTGTGGCAAGACTTCAGAAGCTATTTCACAAAGCTCTCGCTCCTGTTGACACAAACTATTGATAACATTAAAACACTCCTAAAAAGCTATAAAATTAATTCTCTGAAATATTGTTAAATGAAACATTTAAGCTTCTGCCTATAACGTTCTTGATGTCAAACTTCAAAAGCCAGGAAAGAAAAACTTAAGCCACATTTTATTCCTTATCTTTTCTTCTTTCCCTCACCCACAAACATACATTTTATAACTGCCGCAACTACATTTGCCACAGATAGTGCTGGATGTACTTATTTCTCTCTTTGTTATCATAAAGAGTCGCCTGTAGAAGACTTCTGTCCGTAATGATGATGTATTTCTTTTTATTCTTCATTATTTATAGACGATCATTTCTGTGTGTTCACTGCCAGGGTTATTCATAGAGTATGGTAACACTTGCTTCCTTTGTCATTCACTGATTACCGATCACATCTCAACTTCTCTCTGTCAGAGACAATGAATAAGGAAATGCATCATTGTTACTTTTCCTTAATAAACTAGATAGTCAATTTTAATAAACATTTTAGGGACGTAATGGGCTTAAATGTAGATGAAACAGCCCCTAGAACTGTAGCAGCTAATGGACTGACAAATACTTGCACAGTGTCTCCAGTATATTAAATAGGTTAAACAAATTAAATGAATCACCACATCACTGACTCCCATGCTACTTGTGAGATAATAAATGCCATTTAAAGCAATGTGTACACATCGATATGTGATCTGAATAGGCATTGTCATTCGTGATCTACAGGGCATTGCCTGGGACAGCTAGCTTTGATGTGATATGAAACAGTAAGAATACTTTTCCAAATGCACTGTGTAATTCAGACTGGTATGAACAATGCAAACTTAAGATCCTATCAAACTCTTCACTCTTCCTCATTTAACTTGCAAGGTATCCATATGTTAGTGATGGAATCTGTCAAACTGGAATCGTTGGTAACCTGTTGTTAGTTTGGAGTTACCTGCTTCTTTGTCAGATGTCGTGAAGGCACTGGCTCCTGAAAATCTTATTCCCTTTTTCCAGTTGTATCAGATAGAAGTACTCCCTTGTTTCCCCTGCAGACAGAAAGACACTATTGGTGACAATCACTATATAGTTAACAATAGCAACTGTAGTCTGAGCTCTTCAGAATTAAGCATGCTGCGTAATGTATGAAGCATACTGTGTAATGTGTAATACTAAGTGTTCTAACTCCTCTAATTAATTTAACCTCCCGTGGCTAGGGGCCATGGGTTAGTGCCCTCTTTCCAGTCTACCAGCTCTTTAATAAACAAAAAAAAAAATCCCAAACCAAAAAGAAGCAGAAAAATACTTAATACTTTTCCCCTGAGTTACTTGGGTTGAAGTAATTTCTCACTGTTAGGGTCCTAAAGGACATTCTGAAAAAAATATATTTGGAAACCAATCCCCACTATAAAAGATTATGTAGGTCAATTGTTTTCCTCCCAAATCTCTTTTATACAGATATGATTCCTTTTATTCATGGACTGAAGAGAAGCTGCAGACATTCCTTCTTTTTTGAGTAAATGAAAAAATAGCTGTAAACATTCTCTTTTGCTGGCCCTTCCAGGAAACTTGTGATAGAATTGGTACTTTTTTGAACTCTAAACAAGCAGTGTTTTGTTTTCTTTCTTTTAACCCCATACAAATACTGTTTCTTTGCTACTATTACTTGCATTAGCAAATCTTTTCCTATCTGTAAACAGCATTTAGTGGTACTTAGCAGACAGTTTAGCCTGGGAACTTGGAGATTTACAGTGTCCTGTTCTTTCACTGGGTCAGAAATCTGGTCTTGCAATTACATACCATCATCAATATATTTTTCTCCCGTTGCTGATAAGCACAGACTTGATTACTTCATCTACAGTGCTAGAAAATTAACTGAGACCTTGTCGTTGCACTGCAGGGAGAAGGGTATTCTAGGTAATGCTATCATAGGAGAAACTGTAAACAGCCTTAGCAAAGGAGAATAAAGCCGTCTTGAAGTACTATGCACAGTGCCAGTATAGCCTCTCTAAACTACTTAAAGATTTCTTCATGCTAAAAAACTAAGCTTCACAAAAAAAAAAACCCACACCTTCTTTGTAGTAGTAAGGAAGGGGAAGTGAAAGACACAGAGAGGGAAAGAATTTCTAATAAAGTTACTTTATGACTGTAAGTTGCTTGTGGAAGATGAACGCTACAGGTTTGCAAACAAAAATGAACTGGCAAGGTTTTCGCCCCTGCCCAAAGTTAAATCTTAAATTATTGCGATCAGAACTTTGAAAAGTGAACATGAACCAGCAATATTTAAGAGGAGCTGAACAGCTACTTCTGAAGGTGATGCCTCTTTACAAACTTCAAAATTAAACAATGCAAAATGACTGGTTACTTTGGACAAAACAGCAATATAGTATATTGATCAAGACATTAGGGATTTACGATGGAATACTTAAAAACTAAATGAGTCTGTTGTCCCAAGTGTATTATCATTTAACAAGCTTATTAAATATCACTATTTTAACATTTAATAGAAACCTGTCTTGCTGTAGGCTATTTTGATAACTGTTAATTAAGTACCTACAAATTCCTTAGAAAGTCCATGTGCTACTAAGAATGAGATTAGGCATTTCTTGCTTATGTAATTTTGAGCTAATTACAAGACTATTAGATTTATCTTCTGAATGCTCAGTAAGTTCTCTTTCAACAATCATCTTATATTTAATTAAAAAGCAGTATCTGGCTTGCTAAATTTGAATTAAATGCTTGCTGGAGGCACTAAATTTGAAAGTGTTAGTAACATTTTACCAGTAAGTAGAGGACTATGCAGATATTTTCACAATGCAGGATAGTTATCCAGAAAGCAAATAAATAGACAGGGATTTTCAAAGGCCTTGACTTCCATGAGCTCTTTAGAAAATTATTGAAATAGAAAAGGATACTGGCTGCTACACTGCTACTTCTTAATCAAAACTGAATTGTCAAAAGCATATATGGAAGGCATGTGAAAATTGAATGGAAAAAACTTTCTTTTTAGAAGGGTAAGTAAAAGAAGATCTACCACAACTGAAGTAATAGTTAAATACTTGTTTATGAACAGGCCAAAAATTTGTTTTCTTTTGCCAATAAGAATGGAAAAAACCTCATTAAATTTTGTGTGACTTGGAGAATATTGACAGTATAACATCATACATGATTAGATTTTTAAAAATGTTTAGGGTTCTAAAGCTGAAAGGTTCCGAAATATCTTATTCTCAGTTAAATTATTTACTCTAAAGGCAGAAAAATTATTTTCAAAGAATGACAATGTTGTATTTGCATGTGATTTTATTTCTTTTATGGCCCCGTAGAGCATTGTCTATATAAAGACATTTTTCCTGCCTCTTTTCCTTCACCAACCTGAATTTAAAAATGTATGTTAAAGGTTGGGGGTTTTTTAAGAAAATGACTGCCTTGTACACCCTGCTGTAAAAATTACAGTAAAAAAGTACTGTCAAGAGAAATTAAGTTTTGCCTTTTGATTTCAAAAGAACCTGTAGTGGTAAGAACACAGAGGTTTTCTGAGAATGAGTTTTAATGTTTAAACACTACTCATGTGAAAATTCCCTGTCCATATATATTCATGACAAGTTCCTTGTGCTTGGTCAGTGTCATGGAAAGTCACAGCATTTTTGCACATGAAGAGAAAAGGCTTAACTGGGAGAACAGAATACTAAGAGAACTATGCTCTTTGAAGCATGGAAACTTAGTATCTGAGAAGTGTAAAGAAATACAAAATTAGGGCTGTAAAGAACTCAGGAAGAAATCTTGTTTCACTCTCTTTGTTATTCTTGATAAATGGTTGGCCATCCTGTACCTCCAAAGGTGGAAGTACTATGCTCTCCTCTGGCAATTTATTTCATCATTGTTTCACTGTCCTTACTGCTTTTCTAAGGTCTAGCCTGAACATGGTGATGCAATTTGAGCTGACTACTTCTTGTTTTATCTTTCACAGATGTAATTCACAGATCACACTCTTGTTCTTCCTCGCAGTTGGCTTTTTACATATGAAGGCTGTCACTATATTCTGTCTCACCCTTCTCCTCTTCAGGCTAAAGTACCCAAATTCATTCAATTTTCCTGAAAAGTCAGGTCCTCTGTATTTCTAATTATTCTTGCACTGCTTTAGTTCTTGCCATACTGCCATCCAGTGCCCGATATAGCACTCTAGCTAAAGTCTTAGCACTGCTAAAACAATCGGAGAGAGTACTGCTTATGTCGTGCAGCCTGTACTCATCCTCCCGTGGCATGCTTTTCATAACAGCATACTACTGACTCGTGTTCTGATTATGATCCAGTAAACACCCCTAGATTTTCTGTAGATCTTTTTCTCAGCTAGCAGTTTCCTGTCTTGCATGACTCTCTCCTGCTTCTGCTCAGATTTTTTCTCATCCCTAAACAATTGCTCTTTGCTTTAGAGCATTCCTCCAGTTTAGTATTACCTTTTTATTATTCCTCCAGCAGATTTGCAGTCCCTTCCTCCCCAGTTTTAAGTGCAAATTTAATGCCTGCTCTATTAGCCAAGTTATTAATTAGAAATTATTTAATGATACCAGATACAAAGCGGATTGCTATGGAGACTCACCTGAAATATCCTTTCAGTAAGGCCATGAAATATTCATAACTGATCTCAGGCTAAAATTTTCATTCTGTTTTTCCTCCCTTTGTAATTGTTTCATCTATAGGATGCTTCTACAGGTGTAGAAAATGTTGTGTGAAGCAATGTCAGAAGCTTCAAGGGAACCAGTATGAACATGTTGTCTTCTTTAAAATTCTGGTATATTAGCTCTTTCAATTTATTTTTTTCTTTTTTCTTTTGAACGTTATTCATGTGAGGAAGAAAAGAAACTGCTGCCTTCTGCCTTCCAACTGCCTTCTAGCAGTGCCTTCTGTAATAACAATGGCATTCGTAAAGGAAGAAGCCTGACACCATTGGTCATGCGGCATCTCTGCTTCATTCTTACCTGTTTTCATTTCACCTGTGCAGGTGCAGCTTAGGCCTTGAAAATGTGAATTACTTTGCACATCAGACTTTGACAACATCAAGAAATACATCATTTGCCTTAAAAATTTTTGAATCCCTGATGTACAGATTTACAGCTAAATGTTTCAAAGTACCAGGCATACACTGGTAAGTTCAGTGTGTTCAGTGACTCAGCAAGCAACAAGCTTAGCAGTGCCTAACAGAGACCTGTGCTGACCAGGTATATCCATAAACTTAGATGTTATTGTGTCCCCGTTACAGCCTTGCAGCTAAGTGCAGGAGCTGTCGTTAAAGACAAGCATTATCTCAATTACAAGGTGAAGATAACAAAAGGCTCTTTATATTTTCTTTATTTCTGTCTAGCTGTGCGTGTGTTTTCCATCTTCCAACTGTACTCTTTTCATCTGATTTATATCCTCACATTAAATGTTATCACAAGTCATGAATTGTTCTCACTTAATGTTTATTACTGCAGATAACTATTATATCTCACAGTCCTTTTGGCTTTATCTTTGTGCATTTCAGTGCCTCCTTTAATTATTTCATTTTTCGGTATTTTACTCCTACCTCTGTACAGTTACAAATGTATGCAGTCTGCAAACACTCCTAACAAACCTAGTAAAAGACTCAGTGTGAAACATCTGACTTTTAAGCATTTGACTCCCACAGTGAAATCCAGAATTCCCAAGTGAAGCACCTTGGTGCATCTCTGCAATTATAGGAAGAGTTAGGTACCTCTTAATGGAATCTTAATATATTTGACTAAGGAAAGGTGAGCTACCAAAGGACAGTATGCAACTGCTTAAAGTCACCCAGCAGACAAGGTCTGAGGGTGAGCAAAGGACTTATCAGTCCTGTCATGGGACTGTGGGGAAGTATCTGTTTCACAACCAGAAAACAGCTTCTGAACTTAGATGCCTCTTTCTTTTCTCTCAGAGGACTTAGGAGCACTCAACCCTTGTCTGTTTCTGTGTTGCTGTGGAGTGAATTGGTCTGTGGTTTGGGGGAAGCTGATGTTAATCCACCACAGTGCTGTGTAAATAAGGAACAGTTTGATCAAAATGTGACATCAAGACTGTATTTTTAGATGTCTTTAGTTTGTCATAGTAGAATTTGATGTTAGCATGTCTTTTCCTCCTTTTAGTGCATTACCCTTCAACTATCAGGAGTTCTGGTAACTCAACAGCCATTATCATACATGTACGTCACAACATCAGACTGTTTACTGGGCTTTCTATGGGACTTTCTTGCCCCTTAAGAATGATTTGTTCTGGCCTATGGTAAGATTTTTAGCACATACCTCTATTCGAAGCTTTGAAATTGTAGTACTGGTTCAGCTCTGCTTTTCACTGACTAATTATGGAAGCGGTGATAATATGATGAATCTCAATTTTCATTCACAGGAAAATTGCAGGAACTCACTGCAAGGAAACCCAGTTCTGCCATCAAACTATTGACATGCTGTATTGCTTTGCCTATGACTGTCATTACAATCATGTCTGTCAGTTCATCTAGTTTCTAGAAGTCTGACTTGTTTATAATAATGAGATATTTTATATATGGCTTGTTGTGAGAAAAAACCTGCTCCTGTTTCAGTCTGAGTCCTGGTACTACAAAAGTAACTTGTTTCTTTCTGTTGCTTGGCTTGCATTTTTTCATAAGTACCACATCCATCCACCAGACCTCAAATATTGTTATTAATCTTAGTCCAGCATGTCTAGCCTTCTGGATACAAAATTCTGTTCTAGATCAGTGTGTCCCCGAGAGAGGCTTTGTATTTGGCTATGTGAGAGCAGGATTGTGATTCTTCTACCTGTTTATTTGAAGCAATTTATATGTCCAAATACCACAGTGATTCTGATCCTGTCAAGTGGCAGGTGGAGCTACTCTTGCAGTGCTTGGCAGTTTGAACAGGATGATGGATCACAGCACATGTAAATCTTTGTCTGTGGTGGATTCCTGGATTCTTTCCAAGCCCTGTCTTGAACCTGGTGTATAATTGACTTGGATGATGCTTCCTGAGATTTCTGTATCTGTTACGTTCATGATCTCACAGTGCTGTTCTGCTCAGGATAAGCAGGCAGCCAAACAGAAATTGATTCCTTTCTGGACATGCATATTTCTGAGCCTAATTCTTGAGATTTCACTAGCATAAACTGGAGGTTTTGGGAGTCCTTAGCAGTGTTGTCATAAAAACATTCTCCTGGTGGCTATTACCAGTGAGCAGCAAGGGCAAGTGCTGCTCTGTATGGGAAGACAGGCTGGGAGCTGAGTGTGATAGCAGGGCAGGGAGGGGCAGGGGTCTCACTACCATGGGGACAGTCCCACAGTGCCTGAGCAAGGAGACCAGAGCAGGTCCGGTGACAGTGACCTGGTACAGTCAGGAGTCCAGATTGTCAGACAAGCCCAATGAGAAGAGACAGGTCTGAGGTCAAGCCAAGAAGTACAATCTGTGTGTCAGGGTCAGGATCAATGGGGTACATGGCTAGGTATGGTCATGGTTGTAGAGTAGCTCAGGCAGTGGCCAAGGATGAGAGACTGAGCTTAAAAGCAGCTCCTAAGTGAGCTGAGACTTTTCAAATAGCTTTTCCAGGCCACACAGCTGCACTATTGAAGCTGGCCTTGAGCCCAGGCAGACAAACCCCCAGGAGGGAAAGTGGAGGAATGTGCTCAAGGCACAGACAATTAAGTCATTTTCTGCTCCAAAGGTTCTCCACCCTTAGCATGCAGATTGAAGTTTTCCCATGCAAATCCATTGAGCCATTGGAAATACTGATCTTCATTAAAAACAACTACTGCGGCCTTTCCTTTTCTGGTATTCCGTGTTTTGTTGCGTTGTCTTTGGTTTGTATTTCAATAGGTTAGTACTGTGTAAAATGAACAATAATCATATTTATACTGAATTTTTGACCAGAAAATGGCCTGAGGACAAACAGGTGAGACAGTGGAAAAATCGTTTTATGAATCTCAGTAGTCTTCAAACTGACTTGGTAAGGTCCATCAATTCTTGTTCTTTGTTTAGAGAAGGACTTAAAGCCCTTGCAAAGCTATGAATTACACTATGTTTTGTTACAATTTTGTCTTAATCTTACTTAGCTCCTTGTTTATTTTCTTGACTCATTCTTACAAACATACAAGGTTGTGTTAAGGACCTGTTACTGCTTGCGTAGTGCTGTCTGCTCCATCCTGAAGTCTTTCTTCCATACAGCTACTTCCATACAGTACTGTCAAGAACTGATAGTCTTTTCTTACTTGCTACAGGGAAGCTGTGTCTCTGCTGGTGTGTGGAGAGGTTACTGTCCTCTTAATCCAGCTAGTATCTATCTTTAAAGTATAATAGGTTTTGTTAAATCAAGCAGGTTTCTGCAGAGGTAAGTATTTGGTAATTATCTCGGCTTAGTACTTCGTTTAAACTACTTGGACCTTTGCAAATTCACAGCTTGCCTAGTGTTCTCAATGACTGCCTTGATATTTATTTAGCAATAATGGGGTGGCTGGGTTTTTTCCTAATTTTCTTTATTGCTCACACTATTTTGTTTGTTTGTTTGTTTGTTTGTTTTAATGCAATGGGTGTTCTGCAAGACAGGTGTTGTACAGGCTGAATTGTTTTATTTATTTCCAGGTGTAACATCCTTGGAAGATGTCCCAGTCTTTCAAATACAGCATGGTAATTTTTAGCAGCTTTGCTGTACGGATACCATAGAGAATTGCCTGCTCTGAGTTATTTGTGTTTTGCTTGTTCTTGTATTTTATTAATAATTTCTCTAGATTCATAAGCTCACTCATTTCAGCCGGTAGGTATGTCTCATTTATTTTTACAGTCCATACTTTGGTCTATGTACTTTACTTTTGCATTCTGATTATAACTTACATTATCCTAGTAGCATTATGGCTGTGAAACAGTGAAATTTTAATTTGGTTCAGGTTCGTGCAATTTTGCCTTGGTGTTTTCTTTTTTCTTTATTTAAGGCTAAGTGAGTCTTCACAGGCCAACAGAGTCTCAGATGTTTTACTTTCTCATTGGCATTCAGTTGTCTGGTTGTTTCTGTGCCTACCCTTGAACCTTATGCTAGCCTGAGCTTTATAAACCGTTTATTTATTTTTGTGCTGCATTATTGTTGCACATGCAAAGTCTCATCCCCCGAGTCACTGTCTGCTTCCTTGATATGATGCCTTTGTACTTTGTTTTTTTCATCCACAGCCTTTGACATGATGTTTTCTCTTGCTACAATCATTGCTTATGACCTCATATGCAGGGCATTTTCCATTATCATATTTTTCCGCTATAGTATCAATAGGTCTTCTTTTGCATTCTGTTCATTTCCTCTTTGTGAATTTGCTTTTGCAGTTAGAGTTTTGCCATATTTTCTGTTGTATTTTCATGTTTTCCCTGTGCCCTGCTGGTGAACTTTCTCTGTGCCTACTCAACTCAGTATTTTGGATGGGATGCTATATCTGTTTAAATCTATAAAGACAGAGTTAGCACAGGTTCTATGAATATTCCCATATGAGTACCTGAATCTTTCTTCCCTAATACTAATATACCACAATAGATGAAATATTTGTTGTCTGGTATATGCATTAATTAGCCCTGCTATGCAGTCAGGCATAACTGATGTATGTTGAGAACCTATCCTAGGAGCTGACACTCCAACATCGTTTTTGCAGAGCCTCTTCTAGGATTTTACACAACCTTCTCAATCTGCTGCTGCTGTTGTTTGACTATGTGATATTATTAAAAGATGTGATAGCATTTGTCTATGACAACTTAGAGTCACAGGAACTCTTAGTTTGCCTCCTTTTTTTAATTCGGATCCACTGCAATTTAGTATTTGTTTTCGAAGTGATCACAAAGAATGTGCAATTTCACAACATATTTCCCCTGCCTTCCCTTGCATCTCAGTTGCCATGATGGTGATTGTTTCTTTTTTTGTTTAGGAAGGTTTCATATTTCATGGGTCTGCAGGAAATAACTTGTTCTTGATGCCAGGTTCTGAGTTTTTATAAAAGAGGAAAGAAACCAAGACAATACAAGATTTAGTCTTTTATTCTTTCTTTCAGATATCCTGTGGAGTTCTTAAGTTTTCTAGACATAATCTTATGCATGAAGCATTTACCAGCCTGTTCACCTCTGGATGCTCAGTTGGGAAACTGTCTATCATAACAGTGAAGAAATATCACAGTATTTATGTGTAGCAGCTAGTATTTAGACTTTATCAAGAATACTAATGTTAGTAAGGAAAGGTCACAGAGGTTATGAAGTAGATTTTTTTCTCAAGTAGTAACAGTGCAAATTAATATTAATGCCTGTCATATTCAGAGAGAATTTGTTTTATTGTCCTTTTAAAACAGTGGACGTTTCAGTAGATATATCTGAGAGTATACTGGATCTAGATCACTGGAAAATATAGCCACCAATTTTTAACAAATTTATATTCTGTTTCTTTCTGTATAGTTTGGATTAAAAGTATTTTCCAATATTGGAAAACATAATTGATAACATCCATCTTTTATTCAGCTGTACTGTTTAGGACAGACTTTGAAAACAATTAGAATCACTGCATTTTATTTCTTTGCTTGTATTTATCTTATCAATAATCTGCAAGCTTCAGGGAGCCAATTCGTGTCATGCTGGACAAATATAGAAACTTTTTCAGAATCATCCTCTTCATTTCCTTCCCTTATGCAGCATAAAGAGATTAAAAGCTTTTTCAGTCATTGTTGGATTGAGCCTCAATTATCTGCAACTATGCATGGCTGGCTGACCTCATTAACACCTAGTTCTTAAGTCTTTGCAACTTTTTTTCCCTGTTATCCTGACATGGAAATAAATTTAAGTATTTGCTAAAACATTTGTATGTAGGCTCTCCATTGACTTTGCTGAGGCTTGCAAAATGACAAATGAAATGGTAGCACTATTGAAAGAAAACAATTGGTGTGACAGGTCAGTGTGGAGCACCTGGGCCCCATCTAAGGGAACTACTTGTGTTTTGTCATTTGAGGTAGGCAAAGCTCTCTGTTTGATATGCTTTATATGGGTTGTCACTTCTAGGCAATCTAAAATAAATTGCACAGTATACTCTTGACAGAAGTGTTGCTAGGTGGTTGATTTTTCTTTACCCAGGCAAACAATATAATACGTTTAGATCAAAGTATGGTCAAAAATGAAAATTTGTAGCCTGGAACCACAAGTGTAGAAGATTGTTAGTGAAACCTTGTGAAATTGATAGGAGTATTGTCATCAGCTGCCATGGAGATGAAATTCCATTTTATGTCTTTGTCACACAAACGTGTTGACCTGTTTACCATTAGGTACAACAGAATGATTGAAATGAATGAGGCAGCATATGTAATCGGAAGAAGGCCAAGAAAAGGGAAGGCAGATAGGTGCTAACCTTTTCTACACTTTCTATTCACAAGTTGCAATATTTTCAATAGTCTTGGTTAAGAAATATGCTCTACTACCTCCTCTTCTGCTTGTAGAGAATTGGATTATCTCTTGCATTTGTTTGTGATCAGCAGCACTATTTCTAAGTTGTTCACACATTAATAGAAAGCTGGGCGTACTTTTTAAGATAGGATTAAGAGGTTTGGGAATTTAAAATTAGTATCTACAGTGCCTGTTTCAGTAGAGTGGATCTCAGGGTTTTTTTCACTTACATCGGTTTTACATTAGTGGTAATGCCAGTGTCTTCTATAGATTTATCATTATAGAGTACATGAAAGGAATTTGATGTCTTTTTCAAAAAAATATAAAAATAGTGTATAGGTTGGGAAAAGGGCCAGACCTGTAGCTAAACAATACAGTGATGCTGATCCTGTCAGTTGGGTTTCTTTACAATATTAGCATAAACTGTCTATTGCAAATTGTTGTTCTAGTCTTTTCAAATATCACAGAATTCTAATCTGTGAAAGAGCTGTAGAAATTCAGAACCGGAAGTAATTTAATAGGTCTCATTCTGTCTCCCAGTCTAATGAAAAAGCTGGTAAATCTAGACCATCAGTAATGAGTACTTCCTTAGTTTGTTCTTAACAACTTTCCATGAAGGGGATTTTCTAGACTCTCTAGGTAACTTATTTCAATGCTTAACTGCTCTTAACAGTTACCATTTTTCTTCTAATGTCTCTAACAAATTTTCTGTGCTGAAAATTAAGCATATTTCTTCTTGTCTAAGGTTCAGTTTAGATAAAGAGCAACTGATCACCATCTCCTTTATAATAACCTAATTTCTGAAGACATTTATCATGTCCCCCTCCATCTTCTCTTTTCTGGTTCAGACAAATCCAATTATTTTAACCTTTCATGATAAGTGGTATTTTCTAAAATCCTAGTAATTTTTGTTGCTATCCTTTGGAGTCTTTCTAATTTGACTGCATGCCTCCTAGTGTGAAGACCAGGTATTCTAGATGAGGAATCTTACAGCCTATAAAGTGCAATAATTATCTCACTGGTGTTCTGTAGGAGTGTCTCATAATTACATCCCTGATTTACATTTGTCTTCTTTTTTTAACCCATAATATTACTTTGGTCAGCCAGAAACAGTTCATGGCCTGTTCTAGCCTCAGCCACTTATTCCCTGGGTTTGTACTTACAAGTTTATTTTGTCTTCCTCAGTAGAATACTTTGTACTTGTCTTTACTGAATTTCATCTTACTGATCTCAGACTGTCTTTCCAATTCAGTAGGGTCAAAATCATTAGGAATTCTGATCCTGTCGTCCAAAGTGCTTAGCTTCACGCACAATATGCAGTGTACTTTATCTTTCTTTACACCAAGGTGTCAATGAATACACTGAATTGTGTTACACATGGAGCAAATCCCTGGGAGATCACAAATGGTATGTCCTCAGAATGAGACAGTTGCTTACTGTTACCTACACACTGAGTGAGTTTTTTCCATCATTTGTGCACTCATCTAACAGTTTCCCAAAGCCATATCTTGATTTTCTTAAGAAAGAGTAATATGGGACAGCTTGATTAAAACCAAGCTAATTTTGCTTCCCAAAAATATCAGTTTCCTAGTCACAGCCCATTTTTCTTCTATCCTGGCTCAAAATGCCAACATAAATCCTGTTTCTGAACTGGTGTCCCCAAATGTGAACACTGGTGATAAAAACAATCATACCTAAGAAGTGTGGCAGTCCATTGTCAATCTGTGGTCTACAATTTTTTCTACATCAGTGGATAATTCCTAAACAGTGCATAAACGATGATTAATAAATGCCTGTTCTCATAGCTAGACTGATATCTGAATATGGAAACTTTCTTGAGTGATCTATGTCTCTCCCAAATAAATTCTATATCATCATAAATCAGAAAAGGCTAAAAGTTACAGTATTAGTTTCAGAAAAAAACTGAAAGTTTCAGTCCATTCAAGGTGTTAGTAGTCTCTGACAGTAGTTGCTGCTGAAAGTGTTTTAAAAACACAAACGCTGATAAGGTTTGGAACGTAGTTCTGTTTTCTGAAGTACAAGTTGAACGGGAGTTTTTTTAACTTTGCAACACCACCTGTATAATGTGTGCTCTGGAGTATAAAAATGGGCTCCTTCTCATTCATATTCTATTTAATAACACTGCAGCTGGGACTTTTATTAATCTATATATATATTTTCCTTCTTTAGGCTACATGTATTTCCAGACAGTCCTGAAAAATAATCATCAATTAGTAAAGAATTAAGGTGTTTGAGGTAAATTAATAAAAATAAATGTAATACATTGCATCCATTACATGCATATATATCCATCACATATTTCACTAATCTATCCTTTCTAAAATTCTCTGAGAAAGTCTGTTATCTATTTTATATATAGTATAATGTGCTTTGAGTGACATTACCTCTTCATTTAATATGCCACTGTTTCTTCATTTGGCTTCTGTTCTGCAGAGTTCTGCTTTGTTTTCTGTTTGATTGTGGCCAACTGTATTATTTCTAAGTTAATCAAAATAGCTAACTGGCTACAGTTGTTATTTAATTTCCACACACCTCCAAATATTTTATCTGCAAAAATAAAGATGTCTGTGAAGTGAATTTTTATTTTTCCAAATAGCTGAAAGTAGAGTGGCAAGAGAAATGAGAGTGACTGGGGCGATGCAATTTACTGCAGAGTTCCACGCAGCCAGCACAATGTTAAATGGTGGCACAAGTTTCGCATTAATTGTAATTTGCAGTAGCATATCAGAATGAATTGAGGAGTAAGGAAGAAAATGGAAAATATTTGCATGAAAGTTAAAGTATCTTTTATCTATTTGTATTTTTTTAACTCCCTGAGGATTTCTCTGGGAAACAAAAAGCTTAATTTCTAGAAGGCATTCCTGCCATAGGTTCTGATTAAGATGTGTCAGTGTAGTAGTCCCAGAGTAACACAACTTAGTGGCTTTGAGACCAGAACTGGCTCTTATTATATCAGTTCAGGGCTCAGGAATATTCGCCTTTATCATGTAGACAAACTCTCAGTTTCCCTCTATGCTGCGATTCTTGGTCTGTAAATTATGAAGGAATATCAGTACACCTCAGCCTCACCTTGTTGCTATGAGAATAGAAGCAGTGGCTTGTTATAATATTCATCAAACCCATGAGGGTACTATAAAAAGATTTTTTGAACCCACCTCTGAAGGGTTTAAAGAAGTAGAGAGCTATCTATATTCAAAGTAAAGAAATTTACTGTGGAGCTTTGACTGGCTGGACAATGTAATAAGAAGATGGCAGTCCCAGCATGTGGGAAATACGGTTGGATTATGGGATTCTTATTACTGAGCACTGTAAGACTATAAAGGATTGACATCGGCTGCAGCAATCAAGTACAAAAAAATCACAGAACGAAATATGCAGTGTGGTGCTTTGTGTCATGGGGGAAGGAAAATCCTGCTTTTCAGATACCTAGAACTGAGCAGGGTATTTATAAGTGCAGCAGTTCAATATTCCCAACTGCTAATGCTTTGTACTAGGGCAAGATTTAGAGCCTCCTTTCCCTTTCATTTCTGAGGTTTTGTTCATATTTTTAAGTTTGTTTACACTAACATCTTATTCTCTATGCCTTTTCCTATGCATTTTCAGGTCTGTCAGGTTAAGAACATTTTCTTCAGGTTCTGAGTTTCCTTTCTTCTGTACCCAGGTGTTCTTACAGCTCTGACACACTCAGAAGCTTGTCGTTCCCATGAGTGTGTATTTCTGTGCTGTGTTGTGAGTGAGAGTGGACTGCTGGTCGGTGCCAGAGGGACTTTTGCTCCCCTGCCGTCACTATCGTCAGCTGGCCCATCACAGGCCTTTGGGTCACATCATCTAGGCTGGCTAGAAGGCTGCACTGCTTTCCCTTCTCCCCGTGATGCTGACCCATCCACAGTTATACACAATTATCAGATATGAAAAACAAGCCATGTGTTAGCAGGGACAATTATTGCCTGTTGTTATCATCCTTGCATGGATTTTCTGCAGGATTTTCCTCACTATAGTTTGATTTCAGTGCAAAACAGAATCAAATTTCTTCTGAAGCTTTTTTTTTTAGAAAAAAAAAGGTGATTTATCTCCCTTTCCACCACTCCATCCTTACACACAAAAAGGCATACACTCTCATTCCTTTCTGCGCTTCATCTTTCTGGTGGCATCTGCTTCTCCTTCTACATTGCTCACTCTCTTGTCATGAGGCTTCTGCTCTTGTGTTGCAGCCTCAGGATTTTGGAATATTTTGACTATAGCCCTGAGTATGCAGGGGATTATTCACTGCTGTTTATGGAGAAGGCTGGAGGACGTATCTGTATTTAGTAAGAGAAGCCCTACTTTAAGCTGTAAATTAAATACACAAGACAGAAAAAAAAATGCTGCTCTTCCTATTTTAGTAAGGAGAAGAGGGGTTAAGGGCTGGATTTTTTATAGACAGTCGGAGACTTAAAGAGTCAAGTGGCTGCTGTGGTGCCAAGCGGGATTTTCAAATCTATGAAGATATGCATTTCCTCCACGAAGTACTTACATGTCTGTTTGTTTCCTTGGGTACGTAAGCATGTTTGAAATCTGGCTCAAAGGGACTTGCTTGAAGCCACACATGTTCTGGGACTGAACATAGACCTAAATTCAGATCTTTCATATTCTTGTCCTGAATGTTAACACAGGACCTGTTCACTTGAAAAATGGTGGGATTCACTGAAATATCTGAATTTACTTAATCTTTTCTGTATGTAGTATTTCAGTTTATTTGTCTTTGTAGTTATACACCTGTTCATCAGGAAATTCTGTAAACATTTGTGAGATCAATGTCAAGGATTTCTGTTTCCTTCCTCAGCTCTTCTTTTCTCAGTGATTTACTTACAAAAAAGCAAGGATGAAATACTGAGATTTACATTTTTTCCTGAAAATTATGAGATTTGTGGTCACTTAATCCCTCCTGGGAAGAAGCTTCCTAGTGTGTCTTTCCAGTCTGATAAATATTTTTCAGGTAGAAAGCAATATATTTGGATGAATAAAGAATCTCAGGGAAAGCAAAGGAAAGCCATTAGCAGCTGTGGATAAATCTGCTTCTCCTACAGGTTTTCGATTATACAGTGGGCACTTCCTCAGCACACCATGGGGAGAAAGCATGATTTTAAGTGCCATTAAATGCTGCACAGTAAATATCCCCAGTGCATTACAAGTATCGGATGTAGCCCATGGGAGAAGGCATTGAGTTTAATACTCAGATCTTTACTTGCTCTGTATTCTCTTCCATGTTTCCCTTTAGACAATGTTCTGCATTAAAGCATCTAAGCAACTCCCATTGAGGAAGCTATTGTGAACAAGCTACAAGTTTGTCGTGTGCTTGCCTTTTCTCATCCTCTCATCAAGTAAAGTGTCATGTTTTGATCATTCCCTCTATATTTTTCGTTTGCCTTTTTTCTTTTTTAAGTACGTATAGGCTGCTCTACTCATAGATAGGGTGATCCAGTGCCTGTACAGGGACATACTCTGTAGCACATTGGGATCCTTGTTGCAGGTTTTCTTAAGGATTTCATGCTCTCTACTGCAGCTGTACTGTTATATTTAGCTGGAACAGTGCCATTCTCTTTCATTCATCTTTTATCTTGCAAACAAAAATGATGAAATCGAAGTTAATTAGGCTAGCTAGATAATTCTGAGCAGTGAAAGCTATGGAAGGAAGAACTATGATTAAAGTTCTTATCAAGAATCCAAGATGAACAGAAAATGAGCAAGAACAAAGATCTATGAGAAAACAATAAATAGGCAACTCATAAAGATCAGGGCTCAGTTTCATAGTTCCTTTTGGCTTTAGAGGAGCGGCTAAGCCTGTTGCTGAGCTCTTTGTCCCTGTAAGGAGGTTATCAACCCCATGGCAAAGCCAGCAGATGGGAGTTGTAGTAAAAGCTCAGCTGCCACAGTTTGCAGCCTGGCATATTAACTCAACCCACCATCAGTTTCACTTCATGCTAATAGACCAGGTTGTGAACTGCAATGTCAAAAGAGCAGACGCGCCACCTGCTTTGCCACTGGTGCTCTGGGGGAAGTAATCTCCAGAAGAAGGACAGGGTGGGCAGAGGGATAGTAACTTCTTCGGCCAAGAGAAATAAAGCTAAACTGGCAGAGACCGGTCTACTTACAGCAAGCTAGCGCTTAGCACAGCTGCCTTGCAGGGAAAGCAAAGAAATCTCTCAACTACTTTTTTGTTCTGCTCCAGTAGTAATGCTCAAGAGGAAAAAAAAGCTGTAAGTAAATTTGTGTAACAAAGAAAGAGAAAATCTGAAATGACCATAGAATCCTAATCTGAACAACATTATTGCTCAAATATCTGACAAAAAAGATGGAAAAGTAGACAGTTCAGATGTTATTCTCAAAGGTCTGAGAAAGGTGAAGGAGATTTCAGAGAAAGTGTGGATTTAACTTCAAACTACAAAGTGTCCACTTTTAAAATTACCTTGAGAAATTGTGTAATGTAAAAACTGCAGTGCAAAAAACCCACCATTCCTTTGAGATTTTAAATAGTTGAAAAAAAATATGTCATAATCTATTTTTTTAGATATTTCTTTATAAATCAGTTTTTGAAGTGTGGCTTCCAAATGCTGAAACATACCTGAAATCCACTTTATACATTCTCCCTATTTGAAATCTGCTATTTCACATACAAAAAGTGGAGTTGTATTGTTGGCATATCAAGATAGTCCCATTGGCTACTGATAGATCTCATATTATCCTGTACTGCAAAGAAAGCTTCTGATTTCAGTTATATATTATTCATTGTAAGTAAGTTCTGTCTTCCTGCTTCCACCACAGTAGATGAAGGATAACCAGGTCAACAGAGTTACACCAGCATAAGGAGGAGAAAGTCAGACCCAGGGCCATAGTAAGAAAAGAAGTTATTGGTGACCTAACAGTCAATCAGCCTCTCTCTTTTTGATTGTTTTCTTTTGGGTGGGTTATAGTTATGCCTGGCATTAATATTTTTGCTTAGTTTCCTAGAAAATAGAAATTAAAATAAAAAAACAATTTAAATTACTTTGAGTTTTTCTTCATCTGCCAGCTGAATGTATATACCTCAGAAACTAATATAACTCTCTGATGGGAATTGCTTATTTTCTGTTGACAGCTTTTTAGTCAAAAAGATAGAAATCAGATTGAATTTCGACAGTGAGAAATTGAGAGCTAGTTCTACCAGCAGGAGTCTCAAGGCCTCTAATTTTACCTCTGTGAGCAAAGATGAACCAAGAATATCAGCAACCTACTTTCCTGCCAGAGAAAGAAAGCATAGCATCCTAAAAAGCACACGGACAATCTGAAACTGAGATTGGTCTAAACTTCAGTGATTTTACTTTGGTTTAAATACGGCAATACATAAACACAGTAGAGATACTGAACTTTATTATTAGGGACCCGACAGTGTGGTACATTACAGTGAAATAAAGCAGACTCACATGCACATCTCGTCTTTGCTCACACGGGTGGGGGTCAAGTGTTGCTCTCCCTCATGGTCCGAAATCCCAGTCATGCATCAGTCTTGCCACCGCTGAGAGTGCCACCGTACAGCACCGGGAGCAGGGCTTTAGTACTTGCAAAGAATTTCTGCTGGCTATTGCTGTCTCTGATGAGACCTATAGGTTATTTATATCAAATGAATGTCTTCAATTAAGTTAATAAGTGTCCATATGAACACTGCTATTGACTTCAGCTACATAGAATTAGAATGAGATCATTAAAATATAAATATCAGAATGCTTTGTCTTTTTTCCGGTGTATGGCAGCATTTTTCTGCTTTGCCCATTTATGTTATGTTCTGTGTAATCCAACATTGTCTATTGTCGCTGCAATATATCATCATAATGCTCCTTCCTATGCAGCAGCATCGTGAACCGTATCAGGCTAATTCTTTTCCATCACATCATATTCTGTTGTGTCCTAATGCTATTACTCTGTTCTTTCCTTGTGGTATTTTTGCTGTATCATCTTTCATCTTTATCATATTGTTTTACTTCCTTTCATCTTGTAGTTTTCTCTGTCAAATCATTGTGTCACCTCAGCAATCAGATACTGGTCTGTGGTCGTTGCTTCACAGCATGCTTCCACCTGAAAAAAAGTCATGTAATCTAATCTTCTTAGTGATTTATGATAAAATACTACGTTTTCTCCTTGTGATGGGGTGCTATTTTTTTGTTTTGGCATCAAAAAGGTATTTTTTGATCATAAAAACCCTGAGAAAAACAAAGTAACAATCCCCAGTACTGTATAACAAGGAGAAACATAAGGATTTCTCTTTCTTTCACAATTTCTATTTTACAGACTTCACTAGAGATTGGTTACTTTTAAAAAGCCTGTACGTAACTCAGGAGCAAAATTTTCATCTCTAGAAGAGAGTGAATTATACAAAGCTGAATCCAGTAAAGAACTGTGGCTCCTACCAGTTGAGCCTCTCAGGGAATATGGCGGAGATCTAACTCTGGGTCATGATTGTGCTTAAATGTAGCTTTGAACAGGCCAACCCTGTCAAAGCCATGGCTGTTGTTGATAAATTAGGTTACTGGGGATTTTTATGTTATGAAGCCTTATGTAAGGTACCACAGAAGTTGGCAAATAAACTAGCAAATATTGTGGTGGCAGATTAAAAGGTTACTGCCCTTTGTTGTCTTTCCCATCCTTCTGCAGTAGAGGGGAGTGTATATCCACATGTTAGCATGCCATTTTCTTTGGTGAGGGGTCTTACAAGCTGGAGAGATTCTAGTTGTGCTCATTAGAGAGGTTGCTGTCTGCACCTGTCCTTGATTTCCTCTGGAAGCTACAGCCCCACGACAGGGGTAGCTGAATGAATGTAAATGTGCTCCTTACCAACCACTGGATTAATTTACACTAAAATACAGAAGTCTGTGAACTGCATCAGCCCAGAAATGAGCCAAACTACCTATTGTGTTGTCTACAAGGTCAGCAGTCCCTGGAAGACAAAAGCTGTGGATATTAATCTCTTAAATCCAGCCATAAAGCTGATGAGGCAGAGCCTTTAGGCACCAGTAAACTGGCTGTGGAGGAGCCGAGTAGCAGGTGTAGCTGAGTGGACATCCCATGGTCTCCCAGTGTTGTAGTAGGGACATAAACTTTTAGTCAGAGAGGCAATAGCAGCTTAAACCACCTTTGGAAAGTTGCATCAAGGGTTACATACTATCTACACTCCCTGTGCCCTATTTGGGGAGATACAGGTGCCTCAGAAAGCAGGCTGGATTGCTCGGCATCAAGCTCCATGGTATCACTCCAAACAGATGATAGCAGAGAAAATTGAGTTCCAAATTTACAAACTTAGTACACTAACTTAAATCAAAGTCAGCCTTGTTCTGCAGACAGGTTTTCCCATGTTCTCACACCTCTACTTTTAATTAAAATGCTGACAATCAGGGATAAAGGGAACAAAATACAAAGGTAATCATGTACCGAAAAACATATTTCACCAGAGCATAAGCTATTAGCACTTTCTCGGCTATCTGATCATCTGACAGGCTTAAGGGTAAAAGTGATGTGAATTTCAAATCTCTGGCTGCTCCCCGAGGAGGCTCTGTCTCATACAGTTTGTAGTGAAGTGAGACAGTGGAATGCAAAAATGAAGGAAAGGAAAAGACATAATGCAGCAGGATGTATGAACATAGAAACAGAGCAAGATTCGACCCTCTTTTAGTGCCATTGACGTTGATGCATTCAGTAGCTTATGAACATCTGTCTCAAAATGGCATAATCCCCTACCTGAACTAACATTTGTCATATCTGTGTGTTTAGCTCTGTGGGGCTCAATCCATTCAGGAAATTAAGCAGATGTCTGATGTTGAACAGATGAGCGTTTTCATTGAATTCAAAACAATTACAATTAGATGTTCACCAAAGTCCCTTGCTGAATCAGGACCCGAGTGGAGTAGCTTGTTCCAGATGGTTACCAAATGCCTGGCCACATTGCAAACCTTTTTTACCAAGACGCTCCAAGCTGGCTATGCACTTCCTCTCTCAGGTCACTTTTTCGTACTCTATACCTGTGTATGACTTCTGTTTTTCCCCACCTTGACTTAAGTATACTTCTGTCACTGCTCTGGCAAGTCTGGTTGCTATGCATGGGCATCTCTTAAGAGGTCATGTGCCTGTGCCCAGTTGCTTTCCATCACTTCTCTTCTCCTACTCATGCAAGAACAAAAAGATGGTTTTATGTCCAGGAAAGTTGCAGCCTAAAGAATTAAATGAGAGCCAACAGAAGAATACAGGCTGCTGGAAGAAAATGGTATTAGAAATGATACTTACCAGCATGACAGGCAGCTGGCTCAGGGCACTACAGCCTGTCCTTCAATAAGCTTTTCATAGGCTTTGAGAAGTGGAAAGGTCCTAAGGAGGAAGGATTATACAATAGTTTTATGTGTATTTATGGTGAAGTCCTACCAAGTGTGAGAGTAGCATGAACTCCTTTAGTAATAGGATTTAGCACAATTTTAGGTTTTTATTTTTCTGAAAGCTTCTTATGCCTAGCCCAAGGATGTGGTGCTTGCGTCGTCCAGAGTACAACAGACTAGACTGAGTGTAGGTCAAACATAATTGCAGTTCTCATGTTTGCTCCCTGCCCTCATGTCACTAGTTAACTACGATTTTCTCCATGTGGAAATAATTTCCACATCTTTGCTCCTGAAACAAATTAAAACCATGTATTAATCCCATCTTTTTTTGCTTAGAGTATCTACAGCCTATTTACCTTTTATTACAATTGTAAAGGTAACCTAATAATTCCAAACAGACACACTCAGGATATTATAACTGGTTTTGCTCTGTTCCTGGCTAATGTGCACATTTGGGCATACTTCTGACTCTTGATCCTTAAATGTTTGCCACTGAGTTCGTTGCATATGGTTAGATGTATGTTCTGCTGCACGTCTTCTGCACATCGAATATGAGAAATAAAATCCTTGCAACATGCTGTCTTTCTTTTCTTGCCTCACTCCCATCCAAGGTTTTTGCTTGCATACAAAAGCCAGCTGACTTTTGTAAATTGTGCATTGAGCTCTCCTAGATTCCAGTGGCAGTGTTTTCCCTTTCTGCACATCTCTGTTACATCTTCATTTGCAAAGGATACATATGATTGAAATAAAGACAAAAGGTACTTTCATTATGCTTGTCCTTTCATGATATAGCTTGTACAATGTCAAATGGGAAAGTACCAGAGGTTGATAGGTTAGCTGTAAGTCGCTAAGCAAAGTAGCTTCTGGTTTTTATGTTCATCATTTTTCATGCCCTGTAGTTTAGGACCTGTCTTTAGAAGGAGGGTGGATGGGATGTACTCTTTAAAACGGCTTGTATATCAAATGATATTTATCATAAAATAGCTCAAGTTTATGTCATTTATAGCTGTAATTTAATTATACCTAATAGGTTTCCCTAACTGTGATATTGACTATTTTATAGGAATCAGAATGAGCCTTTTGATCATCTGTGGGTACAGCTTCACTAATAGGCATAAATCAAAATGTCTTAGATCAACTTTGTACCCCTAAGGCATAATGTAAATGATGAAGGGATAGGACTTCGTTTTGTCATATTCTCTTCAAATATCAAGTTATATTAAAGAAAACACTTTTCTCAATCACAGGTGCATGTACAAAGAATGAGTGACAACTTGATGTCATCTCTTTGATAAGTCTAGTCCCTTGGCATTTTTAGATATACTTTCATAAATGAGCTTCAATTTGTCTTGCACGGAGTGGAGCTGTATCTCACTGTCTGCAAAGCTGTGTTTAAAAATGTGCTTACTACTCCATAATTCACAAAGGAGTGGGGAAGGTAAAGAAAAAAAAATTGTTCATGTATTTTGCTAGAGACCACCAGGGAAATGTGTGTATTTATTCCTAAAAGTCAAAGCACTACAGGGAGGAAGGCAAACGTGAAGTCTGTGCTGTTCCACCACCAATCTGGCAATTTGTTATATGATGTTTTTACATGCCACTACTCAGGGGATGATCCTGCAATACCAGTATCTCTCTGCCTGTCAGAAGAAAAAGGCAAGTAGAGAACCTTTAATGGCTAGAGGAAGTATTTTGTACAGCAGGGTGTATCTCTTTACATATCTAAGACAATCACAGATACATGAGTAGTTTGAAACAAATGTATAGCCTGGATTTTAGTTGCACAGGGGATGTTTCAAAACTATACCATTTAGTTGAAAAACATAATATAAGGATTTTTGATAGTGTAAAGATAGGACCATCTTTTAACACTAAGGGAAGGTCATATAAGTAATAGAACATATTAGATATGTTTGTATATATATGTTATATATTGCATATATATAATATATATCAAATAATATGAGTCAGATCTTTGTCTGATATAAATTGTCAACTTCCATATGACATCTTGTAGGGCTTTTAAAGTTTTACATCCACTGAGAATCTGCCCCATTCACCTTTGGAAATGACCAAATATGGCAGCTTCTATAGCATCTATAGAATCAGGCCCATCATTTCTCAGTCCTTTGAATCTGACAACAGTTGCCTACCATTATTGCTGCTTTGAATTCTAATCTGACATTTAACCTAGCTGGAAATGTATTGCCTCATTTACTTTGCTTGCTCTTCCCCTCTTCCATTTACTTCTAAATAACCTTTTTCTTCAGATGATTTTCATGAAATTGCCACTAAAAAGAGTCCCGTTTGAGCTGCCTTATTTGAAAACTGTAAGATAGTGCAAGACATCTGAAGGTGTCATTGTAACACATGAAAAACACTTCAGCTAGCACATAAACACTGTCAAGTAGAATTTGAACTGAAGTTATAAGCTAGGCTGAAATGATATTTTGTTAATAATTGTCAAATATTCCACAAATAGCACAAGTCTAAATAGCACTATTCTGAGCAATGAGAGCACCGCATAACTTGCTGAATTTTTAAACAGAGCTGAACAGAATATAGAATTTCTATTTGGGAAATGTGGACATCTTGAAGTTCAATTTTGTTCAGAAATGGAACAAATTACTTTCCTACAAAAGGAAAATTCTAAATAGCAGCTTCAAAAAGTAATGTGCATTTCAAACTCAAAAGTTTAGGTTTAAAATTGTCTTTTTATTTTTTATTATTTTGATGTCATAGTCTAGTTAAAGAAATGACAGTGTATGGGAGAATTTGCTAAGAACAAAAGCATCATCAGAGACTTGCTGATTTCTTTATCAGTATAATAGAGAAGCAGCTGTTTTCAATATCCTTATGTAGGATATAGTGTTACATTTTCTGCTACTGACAGGTCATGAAATAATGTGAATAAAAATACAGAATATTTTAAATTAAACTTTAATGTCAAAATAAATATTCAATTTTGATAAATCCATTGAAGTTTTTTATAGGAAATTTTAATGAGCGATGTTTAATAAGAAATTTTAATAAGAAATAAAAATAAGTAAAGCTCCGTTTCACGGATATTTTCCAACAGAAGATTATTTTGTCGGAAATATATTAAACCAATTTATTTGCTTATAATCTAAGGCTACATTTATATTCAATCTCTGTCAAACAGGCAGTGCATTGCTGTTACAATATCCAGTGTCTTCTTTGGCAAATATTTATCTCAGCAATCCTGCTCCTAAAATTATTATTTATGCTATGACGTTACCCATGGATACAACCAAGATCAAACCCCCCTTCTCCTAGAGCCCCTGCTGAGTTATGGAAGAGAGAGTTCCAGCTCCGAAGAGCTTGCAGTGTAGCTAGATGAGACCAAGGGAGAAATACTGAAAGTATGGAAAGACAGCAAGGGAAATAGGGACTGTATGAGTAAAGCAAACCAAGTGACCTGACTCTTTGCCCTATACTATTTCTAGACATCCATGTTCCCTCTTAATCCATTTTTGCAAATTAATTACTTTATAAGAGTTCAGTTGATTCCCTATACAGGCAAGAAAACTCTCTTTTCTGCATGGGTTAGCAAGGTCTACAGTCCAGCGCTACGTGAGTAAATATGCTACTTGGGGATAGGCAAAGCTTGGTCTTGTGTACATACCTCCTGTTGCCCTTCAGGGTCTCTGATCTAACAGTGCAAGGCAGTAAAGTAGGAGGAATGATGCCGTTTCTTTTTGGTCTGGCTAGAAATAAAAGACAAATGCCTTAAGAGTTATTCAGCAAGAATGATGAGGAAAGAAAGTAAAAACATGGCAAAAATCTTGGGAACATCTCTTGTTCCCCAAGACTGCTCCTGATAAGGACTGTCTCACATAGCTCCATACAGGCACTCAACACAAACACCCTCTTGGCTCAGGGCTGCGCTTCCAGATACAACAGAGCCATTTCCTTGGTGAGCTGTCACAAAAGATTCTTTTCTTGTTTTTGTTTCTTGTCATGATAGCCCAAATTGCATACTTGCCTTGCCTTGTATCTGTCATGTTAGCTTTTTAGATAGTACATGTTATATTCTATACTCCAGTGGTCTGCTGTCCTTCTGTAGGAGTTTGCAAGGCTTATCAAGTGCCTCTAATGGTGGTGGCCTGAGGGAAAATAGTATACAGTTTGCTTTTATGTTTCTTCTCCATTTTAAAAATATGGGAGATATTAATAGTACAAAGAACAGTTCCCCACTGCTTTGATCTCTACAACACTGCTGTTCTTTCAGCCTCCATGTCACTACTGGTGCCATGTTACATTACTATTTTCATTATTGTTACTTCCAGCCCATAGTCCATATTCTTTTTCCATCTTACTGACTGCTTTAACCCCAGCTGTGGCTGGTCTTCTCTGAAGGAGAAAGGGGAGCGAGAGGATTGGATGTGCTGCAGCAAGATCTCCCAAGAGCTGTGAGTGATTGAGGGGCTGTATCGAACCTCCTGGGACTCTTCAGCAGATTTATTTTCAAAGACAGCTGTTGATCAAAAAAGATAGTGCATAAGCTGCCATCCCCCCTGGAACAGCCTCAAAGGAAATGTGCCTCAGAGACATATTCCCTCCTTGCTTCTCCTTTGTTTCAGGGCAGTAGTAATTTGCTGTAAACCAAAGGCAGCAACAAATTACACTATACTGATGGCAGGTCAGTTTGCCTGCCCATCATGTAAGATGGAGGAGAAAGCACAGCAATAACTCCTGTGGCTTCTCAGGGTATGCAGGAGGAGTATCACACTATAAAACTCACTGATCGTGCATACCTATGTTCCACATGGTTGACATTTGAGGTGAAGGGGGGAGGAATCTTAATTTTATTTGTCCCTGACTCAGCATGGAGTCAAAGTCATTATATAGTTTGAAATGTCTGGTTTTAGTGACAGGTTACTAGAATTGTTTTCTGCTTTCTTATACAAAGGAACATCCAGCAAGAGGACATAGACCTGATTTGAATTTATTCTGTTACTGCATGATTAACACTAATTCAAACATTGTAAAACATTATAGTAGAGTGATTTTATTTAGAAGTGCTTAACAATTTACAGTAAATCACAAACTAAGACATGATGCTACAATTTTTGTAGGTGTGTATGTGTCTGCACACAGATTCACACCATTTGCAAACTATGAGATACTGGCGTTAGACACACTATGCAAAGTCAATTATGAAGAAAAGTAGGTTCCTCTTGTTAATTAAATAGATCCATAAATAGATAAAAGACAGCAGTACTATGACAGGCAAATTGTTCTTCAGCTCCTGAATAAGATATTCAGGGAAAATAACTGACAAATATGATATAATATGTCTCCTCATTAAAAAATGCTTTTTATATACAATGAACAGGAAAAAGTAGCTTAAAGGGTTATCTCATATCTTTATGGAAAACTGTGCTTCCTTTCTGAGAAAATGAGCAATGTTACCTAAAGAACAGAGCACTGGGTTGGAGACAGCAGCCTGGGTTTTGTCCTGGGTTTTGTTTCTGCCCTAGGTTTTGGACATGGCCAGTTTATCGTCTGTAATGGTAGTAATTGCACCTCCACTGCAGAGCATTCAGAGGTCCATCTTTAAATTACATTGCTGCAAGGTGAAATTATTATTATTCTGCAAGGAAATATATTTTTCATTGTCTGTAGTGCAAATCTTTGCACACACACTAAAAAGGGAAAACAAAGTTGTTTGCCAGCGTCTGACTCTGCTGAGAAACCTTATCTAAGGAAAACGAAGTTGTGTCAGACAGGTGAAGGACTCTCCCAAGCTATTAATTCATTTTGAATAATTCATTAGCTAACACTCTTAAACTCTGATAGTCCCAGGTAAATCCCAGAGAGGGGTTTTGTGGTCCCTCAGCCATGCTCCTCATCAAATGCGTTAAGGTTTACATAATAAGAGGATGTGTAAGTGTTTTTAAAGAGATATTTATTCTGGAACTTGTAATTAGTGCACAGTGTCTAATTCTGTGATGAAAGTGAATGCGTATGGTAATAAGAGTGCACTCTGCATGGAATGGCAGCAGAAACTGATGTATGGCTTCTGTTGATAAGTAAGTTAATGTGTCTTCTTCCATTTGGAAGTGTACTGTAGTTTGTGCTTGGCACTCAGGTTTCTGAAGTTTAGTACACTATTAAGGAAAAATGCTTTATCAGCCCAGTGTACCCCAGTACATCAGTGGGCAATACAGAGTCAGGGTCTTACCTGGTGTAAACTGATGTATATTCACTGAAATAAATTAATTTATATGCATTGTGAGCCAAGTGTTAGCAAAAGTCTTGCTGACTTACAATGAAGGAGAATCAGTCTTTCAAAATGCAAAAGAGAGATGTGAATGCAAGACTGTGTTTAACAACAAAATTTACCTTCCAAATTCTCAGAGGGATTATTATGCTGCAAACATATTGCCCAAACGCACCCTCTCCCTCTAATACTGTTACAGGAAAGCTGAAGAAGTTGCAGTCACTATTTTTCCTAACTTCTTATTGAACCTAAAACGGTCATTGAATTAAAGTTTAACAAATAGATCTTTTTAAAACTAAATTAATAAACTTCCTTATTTCTCAGCTATCTAAGTTCATAGCCTTTACTTAATGATGATGCACTTGATTAAATAAAATGAAAGAAAAATGAAAGTTCTTTCAGACATTAAAATGAATAATGAGTTTATACTTAATCCAGAAGCAATTTAACTTTAAACATTCATATGAAATTAAATGAGCCATTGAATTTGCTATATAAGCAAGCATTAATCTTATCAATCTATGAAGACCGGAATGTTATACAGTGACCCATTAATTTCAAAGCCTAATACAAAGTCTGGTTAATGCCTGCAGTCTATTGAAAAGCCTGATCCTACAATATAACTGCTTTTTCATAAAAATACATATATGCAATATAACTGCTTTTTCATAAAAGTTTGAGACCCAATTCATTCTTTTATTGCTTTGATCATTTGATAATCTGTTGTGACAAGATTATAGTTTGATAAAAATCCCAAAATATATAATTTCTTTGCATCTGCACTTGCTCCAAGTTTGAAATTTAACACCAACAAAGGATTTATTAGAAAATCTTAAGGATTTGAACAGTTGTGATACTGGTGCATATGTTTGCTGTAATAAATGTTCAACAAAAAAATAGACTTTCTTTTATCAGATGCTATTTAGACTAACAATCTTACCTATTTTCTGAACAATGTCTTTTCCAACTCAGTGGAGAGAGCTGTGGCACAAAAAAACCCCACTGCTTAGTCAAAATATCCCTAAAAGAAAAAAGATTTTTGTTATGACAGATGCCTTTGGTGTGTTTTATTTCTCTTCGTAATGTATGTGTTGACTATAGTGCTTTGTGCAAGCATGGATACAGACCAGAAATTCTGCTTTCAAGATTTCCTTACAACAACGCAAGTCACGTTGATTTGCAAAACTAAGAAAAAATTAGTTTTTGAAATCTGCCCTTTTTCCTTAATGAGATGATTCAGTAACAGAATTTAATGGCACTACATGTTAGCTCCTGCCATGGAAGGTCATGGTTTGCAATTTCTGTTTCTAATCAGTAGCTGCTTCTACCAAAACCAATCAAAGGGAAAGGTTGATATTTAAATATGTTTATGTTACTAAACAGGTGTTCCTGTTTGACATACTATACCTAATTCTACCTAATTTTCACAAATCTAAGGTCAATGAGAAATTGCTCTTCTTAAAATAAGACAGAAACCGTTCCAGTGTGGCTGTTAAATATAAAGAATAGTAAGTAGCTTGATGAATACCCTTTTTTTGCACTGTTCCTTGAGCGTACACTTTAGAAATATCTGCAAAATTCAGCCATTTTTTCCTATGTAGGAGTGTACTTTCATTGCCTGTAATACCTTCCTTGACTTACATCTGCTTGCAGAAGTCTGTGAAATATAGATGTAGTAGTACTGTATCCTTGTACAAATAAATGACTGTTATTAACTTTTAAGAGGCTCAACATTTTGGTCTTGTGCATTAATTAGGAATGCAAAGGGATGAGCAGATGACTTGTGTAAACTATGGAGCTCATTGGAGCATTTCCCAATTTACATTGGAGACTGTATTAAAATCTGACCTACTAAATGGTAACATATTCCTTTCCAAATGTATTTTCTTGCATTAGGAACAAAGGGTTCATATTTCAAGGGACAGAAGGACAAAACAGAAGGCTGCTAGCGTATTGTTGTGTTAAGGTACAACAGTCTGAAGAAGTAGTAATAATGTGCTCAAGTAATTACTCAGGCAGTAGCTGAACTCAAGTAATTACACATATAATTACAAAATCACTGATTTCCTAAGAGTGTTCATGTCAGGATGTTACTCAAGAGACTTCGGGCATCTTTTATTCCTGATAGGCCAAGTAAAGTTAGGTGAGAGGAAACACTTCGCGCTACCACACAGAAGGCGGTGATGGGATTGTTCCTTTGAGCGGGTTCCTGAGCAGTGAAAGGCACTGTCCTGCGGGGAGGTGGGAGGCGTCAGCAGGACACAGCCCCTAACAGCAGGAAGGGGTTGGACGCCGCCTGAGTCTGTTAGCTGTCGTCAAGGCTGGCTCTAATCATCTGTCCTGTCTCGTAATCTTATCCGTGGTTATGTCGGAAGGCATTTAGGATGCGGCCGACTGTGGCAGTACAGTACCCTCAGCTGCAAGCTAGGTCTAAAAGGGACTTTTGTCCCTGATTTCTGAGAGGTGGTATATCAGGAACTGATTGATCAGAAAATCTCCCCTGAGGTATTTTTTGGGTGTTTATTGAAAATATTTTTGAAATTTTATTGGGAAGTACATTTTTATCATACCTAAATGCTTTGAAAGATTGTTAATTTTGTTGACTTTTTATTTTAGGAATAGAGACATGTGCTGGTGAAGCACTTTTTGACTTGCCCAGCTTTTATATTTTCTAAAAAAATATTTTCATGTTTCCTTTCAAATGAGGTCTTTGTTTCAAATGTCTTTCTATTTTGTATTCTACACTAAAGTGCAGTTGCAACCAAATGCAGCATTTTGATTTTTCTCAAAATAAATCTGTTAGTAGCTGGCCTGAGACAGTGTTTTGGTTTCTTACGGTTGGAAGCTTCTTTCATGGAAAAATTTGAAGTGATAGGATTTGCTTCCTGATGGGTGTGAAAACAGTTTTGAAATTACAAATTCTTTAGAAAAATGAAAATGCCATTCTTGTCACAGCTCTGGTGCTTTCTGCGTTGTTCTCTGTTCACTTGCCACGTGATAAAAATAGGACGGTGAGAACATTTGCCACAAGTAAATGCTAAACGTAAGCAGAGCAGGTTTCCTTCATGCAGTTCTGCTTCAGTTAATATTGTACTCTGATATGGACTGGCTGAGTTAATTTGCAGCATGTAAATCTAGGCATCAACATCACCATCATCAGTCACAACTGTCGTAACTGGTTTAGAGTAACTAAAAGCCTGATAAAGAATCAAACTTTAAAAAAACACCCCACCTTGGTTATGTTTGTCTTCTCAACAGCTCTAATCGAAACCCAAAGGCCATATCTAGGTTTTTGTTTTGTTTCAGGCATTTAGATACAGGTTGTTGACTCAGACCCTCAGTGAAATACAGGTCACCAGCAAATGATCTTAGTCTCAGTCTCATTTTGACTGTTGTACATGAAGAGTAGTAACATGTTGTGTAAGCAACAGGTGATATAGTACAACCGAGTAATAAGTGAAAAAGAAATCTTACATTTGGATTTAGATTCAAGATTTTGATTTTGCAGCCTGCAAAATGATCTTGGTCTAGAGTTTCTGTTTTGGCCAGTGGCACCGTCACCTCTCACAGCAAGTTCCCAAAACAAATACCAGATCTGTGTGTCACTCTGTCTAATACAGGCTGGTATTACTGCAACTAGAATACAGTATTTGAACTGCAGTGTTCACTCGTATGCCTCAAAAATTACTTCTTCTTAAGGACAAATTGTACCAGCAAGCCTATGCAATGAAACCTCTTTTCTGGAGGGGTTGTGCAAAATACCAGCTGGAATTTGCCCAAGGCATTGAGCTGGTTCTTTTACATATGAAAGAATTAGAAACTTACTAAAAACCTACAGTTTTATGGTATTCTCTTAATCTTTCAGCTCCCAGAAAACTGAGCGTAGTTCAAACAGTGCATCTCTCAGGACTGTAATCCTGGAGCTTTTACTATTCATTTATTTATTCTTTGTCAGCTTTTTCTGCTTTAGGGGTGGATAAGTTATTACTTATTTGGTTTGTATCCTCTCTTTCTGAAAAATGCTGAAAGTAGAGTTAACAGCCGAAGTCCCATGGCCCATAGAGTTGGGAATCCCTTTCTAGAGTGACTCTGTGCTATGCAGAGTCACGGAAAGAATCTGATTGGAAAGGATCACAGGAGGTCTCCTGCTCCAGCCTCTGAATTCAGACCAGGGCTGTCTTGCGAAGTTCCCTGTTTGGAGACTCCCACATTTGACTCGTGTTGCAGTGCTTAATTATCCTTATTATGATTTTTTCTTTCTTGTATCAGATCAGAACTATTTATGAACACATCAGCTATGTCATGTTTGGGAAAAATATTTCCAGACCAATACTGATGAACAAGGAGTGCCCTAAAATACAGAAGAGTAACAAAGGATGAAACAGTCTTCCCCACTACCACCTGTAGGATTCTGGATTGTAATACTACTTGCCTGGAAAATAGTACCATTGCAGCACGTAACCAAAGCTGAGTTTGGGACCTAGCCTGTCATTTTCAGATCCCGAGATGTCACGGTCACAGCCCGTCTGCATTTCTTCAGTGTGAATGACATTAAAGGTGGTGATTCATTTCCTTCATGACTTGATCATGCTACATAAACTGTTGAAGTAGGACAAGTGCCTAACAAAACTTGTACCCCAACACATGCCACTGCAAGAAAACATTTGAAAAATTGTTTGTGTAATTTTAACTATTAGGTTTAGGTTATGATAATAATTTTCAGACACATTCCTATTTCCTTCTGTAAATGTATCTGCATAGCACACAAATTTGACAGATGGATTTGGGGAGTTCACTTTGCTGTGCAAACAAAACGCATGCACATCATAAAAACCAGGCCTTTTAGAGAAGCACTAAAATGAGAGATTTTTCTAAATAATTGATTTCTAAACCAACAATTGAACTTTCCTAATAATTACTTTGAATACAGGAGATAAGGTTCAGTTACTGTCTATGCTAGTTGATAATATAAAAAACTTAATGGAAGATGGTCTTTCTAATAAGAAAGTGAGAATTATAAGCAATAAAACCCAGCATGGGATGTGATTGTCATGAGACAATAATATCCTTGGGCATTTTGCTGTATAAAAGCCGAGTGCTCCTCATAAATATGTGTATTTTATAATAACCACACCCCTACAAGTCACCTGATTGATACAGAGTTATGATTTCTTTTTTTTAGATTTAAATAGAGGTACATCATCTTAGTAAATTGCTTTGGGCTTGAATATTGCAGCCGTGAGATTAATTGAGTTCTGAGTAGGAGATGCTACTTGCTTTATTTCTGATGGGTGATATTTAGACCTTCACACCTCCATTTTCAGGGAAGTAAAATGGTGGTGAGCATCACAGTGGGATAAAATGAATCAATCCCTTCTGAAAAATGAACAATCAATCAGAATTAGAATTGTGCTACTGCCGATGCTGTCTCTTATTTCATTAGTTACATTGCCAATATGAATGAGTTAACTCTCTTTGAAAGGTTGCAAACAAAGTGGCATTTTTTCTCAAGTTAGTTCTCAAGCTATGGTACAATTGGCTGACACCAAAAGCCTATTGAGACTTTTTAGGAGGCACAGAGCATTATGAAGTCCTTTTAGGAGGAATATGGTATAAACATTACCCTCAGGTACATCACCCGTTATCCTGTGTCTCCTTTACTCATTCTTTTACGTATTGTCCCATCTGACCTGCCTCTTTCAATCTTACATCATCTTCCATTTTCATAAACCACTCCAAGCTCTCCCTTCACCTGCATTAGCCTAAGGGAGTGGTAGTGAGGAACAGATTGTACATCTTTATCCTTTACATAATAAGGACAAGATGGAAATACATGGCTTCACAGAGAGAATTTATCCCAGAGTTTCTTCTAAGAAAGGTGGTTCTTCAGGCTGAGTAAGGATTATTCAGTACTTTGACCTGGCCATCCTTTCTGTACTAAGAGAAAGGGAATTTATGTTATTTTTAGCAGAAGTCACCCAAGGCAGGAAGGAGAGGTAGTTCTCTACAGCTTACTTTGATAGCATACAAATGATGTGTAGCTTGTGAAGAAACATTTCATGGCTTTTGCTGGAGGGATTTTTACAGAGGAATTACTAGTGAGCAGCCCAGGAATTTGTCATCTTCATCCCTCAAACTAGAACCAGCACTTGAGGCAGAGCCAAGCCCTAGATACAGTCACAGGCGTGTAGGGCAAGGTTGCTGAATGACATCAGCAGCAATTGTCATTTGGAACAACACTGTTTCCCACATTACTGCATACAGGACTAAAATATTCCATGACACTAATTTCTCCTTCACTGAGAATCTGACCTGCCAGATCCCCAACGTCTCCAATTAGGGCACAGAATTCCAACAATATTATATCACAATAGGTGTAATTACAGCTGAGTGTAAGTACCTGCTGTCACATTTGTTGCTTTGTGCATATTAATTGGTTAACCTACTGATGGCCAGCCAAATTCTTTCTTTGCTCAAAAGGCACACTGAAACACTTAGCAGAGTATTTAAACAATGGACTTTATTAGTACAGCTTCAGTAACTCAGCCCTTCTTAGAGAAAAATATCTGTATAAGGAAACACAAAGCATAAATTCTTACTGGAAATCCTTCTGGAATAACAAAGTATATTGGCTGATACATCAATTACTTTTTCACAAAAGCCTGTTTCTAAAAAGAGAGAGAGAATGTTATTAAGCACAAAGAAACAGAATTCTTAAAATTCTTTTTTTCTCTCTCAAGACCAGTATTCTGATCAGTGAAGGGAGATGGGAAGTAGACAATTTAAAATTTTTAGAATCTTCTTTATCTTTTGGTATATTTATTTTACTATTAATTAGAAAATCCTGGACTGACTGGTGTCAACTCACATGTAAATTAGAATTTTCCCCACTAAGTATATGCAACATGCTTTTAAACTAACAGGGTTTTAACCTTATTAGCTATATGTTTTTTGTGCCTGCTGGAAGATTAGGTCACCAGCCTAGTGGCCATACAAAATTATGGTATAACAATACATAAACTTTTTAGATTACATAATTTATTATGTATTATAAATGAGCTCAGAACAAAAACTACAAAGAACATTTTCTAGATTATCAAAATGATATACAATGTGTGAACAAGCTGTGTGAAAAATTATGTACAGTGGCCCACCTCCTGCTTTCATTGTATATCCATAACATCCATAACATTCTTTTAATAAAAGTTTAATTAGAAGTGGGGCCAGTGGATTTGTTCTAGATTTAGTCACTGGTGGAAACACTGATGCGCACAGATGTGCAGTAGCAGGGAGTGGCATCTGGCCAATATATCACTTCAGTCACTGTCTCTCAAGTTTAACCTCTGAGGCTATGCTTGTGTTCTTACTGATATCAGGAATTGCTGTTATATACATAAATATGTTGTGGAGGAGGAATATTTTAAATTGTCTCCAGGCCTTCCCTGCTTTTTCAGTTGTAATTTGGTATGGTGCCGTTTTCTAAACCTTACAATATTTCCATGTTCTTCCCATGTGACACTGGTTTCAGTCACCATCTCATACCTGTAACTAGTACAAGCTGAAGGATTCAGAGTATTACAACAGGTCCCTAAGAATAATGGCGCTCACCTTAAAAAGAGCAATACTTTCTCATTTATGTGTAGCTTACTAATGCTCAAGAACCTGTTTGAGTCCATGGCCTGTTTGTATAACTTCTTCAGTGTAGCAGATAGGTATGTTCATTTCGTTTTGATTTTTAAAGATAAACTGTAACAGAAGAATATATTACGTAAAAGTTATATTCAAAAGTATCCCCCTTTGCCACCTGAGGAAATGTTCGAGTTGTCAATTTTATTAATACCATTGAAGAAACTATTTCCTGGGTAAGGAAATAGTGACATAAGTGACTTTATGGGGGCTCTGCTTTAGCTATGGGAAATTACATTTGCACTCTGGGGTTTCTACACTGATGGAATACATTCATTTTCAACTGGGAAAAAAAAAATCTAAAGAGATACAAAAAAAAAGTTCAGGCTCTCAGGACAGCACATATTTGTTCTGTTTGTGTGTAGACAATCTATCAGCTTGGAAATTACACAGCTGTGAACAAAGCCAGCCATTTCTCAACAGTGACATTCTCCTATTGTCTCCCAGCAACTTCCTCCAAGCACACACTTTAAAATAAAGCTATGCCACATTGCTCATGCACTTTTGGTTTCTTGTGACAAACTTTGTGTCATGCTTAATGGCAAAATATACGTGTAAACATGTATAAAAGATTGTCAGTTGCTTTCTTTGTTTAAAGATTGGGTAGTTTGTACTTGCCAGGGCTTTCTGCTATTAGCCTCAATCATGCCCTTCCCACCTGGCCAGTTTTAAGTTAGTGATATGCCTGGGCTAGATAATAGGAGCCATGGGAGTAACTTCATAAGGCCAGGAAATCAAAGGCAGATGTTAAATACAAATTGTACCAATCAAACGGAGCTTACAAAAGGGTAGGATTCACTCCTGTAATTCTATTTGAACAAACGTGTCAAATACAGGAACTGGTTGAAATACCATTTTCATCAGGTCCCACTCTCATCAGCTGTCCTGCATTTAATCCTTTCCATGCTCATCAGTGATATTCCTCCATTATAAAATCACTTCTAAAGACACAATCAAGTTTAACGATCCTTCGCAAAGGGACAGCAAGCTCTGAACTGCCCACCAACAGCTTTAGTGTGGCAATTTCCCTGATGACACTTTCCTGACGGATGACCTTGGTAGCAAATTCTGATTTGCTTATCTCCTCTTCCTCATGCCACTCTAATCATCCAGTCAAAACTACAAAATATTCTGTGCTTCATAGCTGAAAATAGTTGAGAGATTGGACATGATCCAGATGGATCCCAAAGCCTTCTTGCTAAGGTGACACTTGCATTAGTCTGGGAATCAAGGCTATTCAGAAGCTGCGTACACGTATATGTTGATTTCCTGGCCAGGCTTTCAGAGGCCCTGCAACCCACTGTCTTGCAGGGTGCAAACTGCTTCAGCGGCTTTCATTTCTAAACAAATTTCCTGTCTTCTGGGACAAGATAGAAGGCTCTGCCTACTCAACATATAATCCAGCCTCCAACTTGGCGTTTACTGATTTGCTGGTTTATCTTCTTTTGTTCTAATAATGTTGGTTTTGCAGCAGATTACTTATAATGAGAATATTCTTTCCTATAAAACTTAATTTAATAGCGTATTCCGGCCAAGGGTAATAGCTGAACTGACTTAGCTTGCTTTTTACATGGTGATTGAATTAGTGTAGTCTTTAAAGGGCTGGTTTAAAGGCTATTAAGTCAACAGAAAGATGGGCATTGAGTGTAAACAAAGTCAAGCAGTGAACTGTGCAAACATCTAAATCTTGTTAAAGTGTTCTGTCTTGGGTTGACTCCACCAGTTACATTTACAGCATTTCTGAGAATTGTAATTGGGCCTGAGAAAGCTGGATAAAACAGCAACAGCTTTTTGGCTGAAATACATGGAAAATGTAGGGGGTTTGCTTAACGTGAAGAATTGACCTAGTATTGAACAAAAGTACTTGTGTTTAGAAACACGAGGACAACAGAAAGACAAATCATGACTGTCAGCTGCATTTAGCAAGTGTAATGCCATTTGGGCACTATGTAATAGAAGAAAGTCTAAGCTGTTCTACATGTGTAGGGCTATGAAAATAAGAATATTGTTGTTTCATGGCATTACATTGCACCAGAAACTTGAATCAGTATTCCTTTAGTGGTAATAAAAAGAAATTGTAAATCCAGTTGGTTCTGGTAATAGGAATGTTGCCTGTAAAGCACTTTTGTTTTATTAAAAACATTTACTAAAACAAACAAAAGGAAAATGCTTTTCCAGAATGACCATAATAGGAATCTGATTTTGAACTCTCTTACATTAGCATTGCCAATAACATAATTTTAGTAATCCCAGTTCTGATTCTACTTTGATTCTCTACAAGCGTAGCTCCATTTACTTCAGTGGAACCATCTTGTTTGTCCTCATTGTATAAATCCAAAACCAAGTGAGGCAGAGAATTTGAGAGCTTTATTCAGAGCTCGTTGAAGTCAAGGAGATACTACCCCTTGACATAAAGCAACCCAAATAATTCAAAAATTTGTTCTAATAGGTGATGCTAGTTCCACCTGTTGTATACCTGCTTAACTTCATTGATTTCAAATGCATTACTGAGTATTAGGCTAATTATTTTTAGTGTGAGGCAAAGCTTTCAAAATCGCCATGGGAAAAATAAGTTCAAGTGTAACAGAAAACTGTAGTTAAAGAACAGATTTCTCAATTTTCTTCAATTTAGCATCAGTCCTCATGTGACCTAATCTATCACTTAATGCACTTTAAAAATACACTCTGGCAAAATAGAATGGCATAGCATAGATTTGCTTTGGGTCTGGTGAAAGGAAATATGGAGTTTTAAAAACTCTAAAAGTGTTGTGTTGAACACATTGCATTTTTCTTTTTTCCTCATTACTGTTTCAATCTTAGTGATGCTTATAAACTAAACCAATGATAGCTCTTAACCTCTTAACCTTTTAAAAGAAGTAATTTCTATATGAGAAGCACTGCTTCTTAGAACAAGGATGTCTAGCTTAAGCCAGATAACAGCAGTCTGATTTTTTTAGCATTTTGTAATAGTGGAAAGGTGTCCCAAATGTTAGACATAATTAACAACCACACCAGGACAATTTTGTGATATGCATGATGACAGCCATATAGAGCATATATATATATATATATATATATATAGCATATATAGCATATATAGCATATATATATATATATAGCATATTCCTGCTGTTACGCTGGAAGAACATGCCATAGTCTCGTTAGTTCATGTCTTACGAGCTAAGGAGCGTGCCTAGGTATTGCAAAGCACTGATCAACACTTTCAAAGGTAAAGATAATATACCTGCAAGGGAAAATCTACTCATCTACCCATTGCCCATTCTCACTTTAGACCTGTGTAAAACTTGCATAGATCGATGCATCTGCACAGCTGCTCATCATAATGCTTTGGCTATGTCAGTCAGTTATGTAGAGAATATGCCTGAATTTTACTGCTTGGTATGGTGACAATTTGAGTGAAAAATAACATTGCAGAAAATCTCTCAGAACAGGAGGACACAATCTCCCCACTTCAAATCCTTTCCTACCCACCTCCTGCCTCATCCTCCTATGTTCTTACCCAGATATGTGTGTTCCTAAAAGCATGTAGTGTTCTTAAAGGAAAAACTTTTACATCAGAATCTTAACTGTATATAGTGAAAATTAAAGATTTTAACCAATTCCAAATATGTCAGGCTACATTTAGAGTGAGATGTTTTCAGAATCACATAGCATTGACCCAGCTTCAGAAGAAGCCAAGTAAGGCAAATAGCGTGCATTTTTACAGCTTCTGCAAGCAGCACATATGCATATAATCTTGATTCTCTGGGCAACTGCATATCTTGGCTTTCTAAGCCTTTTGTAGCATAGGAATGGCTCATAGAAGGGCTCTAGATAATGAGGTAGATAACATTTTCATCCATCCTACAAAGTATGAATGTTCTTCCTTGCAGTTTGATGAAGGTAAACATTAGGTTAGCCGGTCTAACAGAGAAGAATGGGACCTTTGTAACCTGTTCTCCGTCTGCAGGTATAACTTCCCATGACTTTGGAAGTTTTTCTTGCACAGGCACCTTGGGCTTTTTCCCTTAAACAATGAATTGTACTCTGTTGAATGTCAATTAATGGCACTAGTATTTAAATAATATATGGTCAAATTTTTAAAATTTCAAATGTGTCATGCTGGTGATTCAAGATTTACCTGGCAGATAGTTTAAAGAAATTACTTTGCGTGCAGTGATTCATTTAAATTATAAGTATCCATTACTCTGTATTTCATTTTTAACAAGTTCTTCATCCACTCAAAGAAATACCAGACAGCTCAGGCTGGAAAAATGATTCATCTGGCATATGCAAAGATGGACTCAGTGCAGGGGGGGATTCATAATCAGAGCAGAAACATATTAAGGGTAGGTGTCATATTCCTTGATGTTTGCAAAAACTGTCAGAAGCCTGCATGCATTATGGACTCTTTTTTTTTTGTTACATTACAATCTTTCAGTTCCCAAAGCAATTTATGTGCATATGCAGGACCAGTTCCTGAGCTCTTAACTCAGGTAAGCCCTGTGGATTTCTGCAGCATCTTACCTAAATAAGGACTTCCAGATTCAATCCCTGAAAATAAAAAGTTCTATGGACTTTATATCTTTTACATTGAATAATTATTTAGGGAATTCAATATTAAAGACATTGTTTTAGAACTATATGCACCACTGGAATACCAAACCAGGATCTGGCTAAGCAATATTTGTATTAGCTTAGCATTGCTATTCCTATACGCTAAAGAGATAAGTGGTACAGCTTTTCTTTCTTTTCTTTTCCATTCTTTATGCTTCCTCTAAGAATAGCTTCACTCAGAGGGTGGTAAGACGAAAGATATTTGTTTTAATCTTTGATAATATGGTCCTTTATGTTGTAGGTTTAAGGGAGTCTAAAACTTTAAAGGAAAATTTTGAAAAGTATTTAGCCTCCAAATGATATTGCTGGGCTCCTGGTGGGGTTTTCAAAAGTGCTGTGGTGCCTGACTCTCAATGATTTCTACATAAGGACCATCTTCACTGATTTCTTACTTTCCTTCTGGAAGCGAAGTTCATCCTCTGCAATTTCCAGTTGATGGTAGGGCAGCTTCTGACCTCCTGCCACTGAAAGGGATGAAGGAGCAGAGTAAACCAGAATTATTTTGGACTCATTGCAAGAAATGTCTGCTGTGATTTTAGTTGCACTTAACAACCTGCAGGATTCATCTTGTGTCAAGGTTCAGGGGAAATAGCAGGCTTATTGTCTGAGATGGAACAATAATAAAGTTATTGGTAAAAATAACAAGAGTAGAATTTTCATTAATTTTTCAGTCTTCACAATGAAGGATCACGGCCAAACTTCTTAAGTGCCTTCTCTGGACAGAGTTGTGGTAGTAGAAAAATGACCATAAGAGCAATAAATAACCTAATCAAATCATTTTATTTGTAACTGGTTTTTGTAATAGTAATAAAAAACATGATAGAAACACCTCAGGGCACAGAAGCTTTAAAATTCTGCTGCTGATTAAGTTCAGGCCTAGATTTCTGAGACTTAGTTACCCTTGTTAACATAGTTTCTGGGTTTCCTGTCAAAGACTTCAATGTAACTGTCAGGCCATATACTCATCGGTGTAAATCAGTGTCTCACTGTTCAAGTTAATGAATTATGCCAGTTTTCATTAGCTGAGGATGGTTCTTCATAAGTAAAAGCTTACCTAGACTTTTGGTTGCTTTGAAGACCCCTAAGAGAGGATAAACCACAAAACTCATACAGCACCCTGCTACCTTTGAGCAGAGCACTTCCCATTCCTCCATCTTTAGTTTGCTGTTCAGCCATGTGCAATCTGGCCTTAAATTGGCAACGTGATCCGCATTTTCCCAAAGTGGAGGAGTTTTGCAATCCGCAATGAGCAATGAATAACACTTAGGTTCTCTTCTAAGACATATCTGTTTTCAGCTGTTACATAAAGAACTGCTTGTCACCATCTTTCTGATGCTTTCCAGGAGTTCAGCATTGCCCTTCACAGTCAGAAAACAGTGTGACAGAAAACAGAAAACAGGCCATGTGAACTCAGGAGAGCTGTTTGTGTCTATGCACTGCTTTTGGTAGGAAGTATTTTCAGAGCCAGACCCGCATTTAATGGAGAAACACCACAGACACAGAAACATGAATTCTGCAATACTGAAGGAGAGCCTGATACATTTTCCACTCGGGATATATTTAATATGCAGGTAGTACTGCAGTATTGAGATACCTGGTTATCTATAAAAGCCTATGTGTCAGATATTAGAAGCAGCCTTTGATGGTAGTGCAGAGTTTTTCTAAAGGATAAATTAATCCTGTAAGAAAGCTAACTTATGTACCTCTCCATTACATAGCAGCCACGGTTTGAACGCATACCCTTATGTCGGCAAAAAGCGGCATCTGTTTCCATGATTTATGTGAGTGTAGATGATAGAACAAGCATGCTGTATCTTATCTGTCTATCTGTCTTTCTGCCTATCTGTCTATCTGTCTGTCTTCCTCTTTCACCCCCCTCTCTCTCTTGTAAAGGAATAAGTCCACAAACAAGGTATGCAGTATCATAGATGAGCTGTAGTGTAATTCTCTTTTTTTACAATTATTGCTGCACTACGCAGTCATTGCTCTTACATGTGAGAATGATGAAGAACAGACAGAGGGTACATGGCTGAAAATTTCAGATGGTATGATTCTGGTAGGTATGAGTCCCTATTTAAACCCATACTGTCTTGATTTAAGGTATGTCCAGAACATATGTATAATTCATCAGTCTTCATCTTACACCTTCAGCTGCTGAGTAACTTGTCAGTTTTTATTCTTGGTCAATATATCAGGAGTAATGATATTCTGTGCATAAGATTAAAACAGGATAAATGATATTTAATGATAATTTAAAAAAAAATCTTCTGTGGACACAGCTTCTGTTCCAATCTGTTCTGGTTTTGCTTTTGGCAATAAAATTTTATTGTAGCTTAGGACTCCTCTTCTGAAACAAATAGCCTTATTCATATTCCCTCCTATTGGCAGCACCAAGAACAAGTTTAATGGATAATACAGAAAGTTAATTTCAGAGAGGTTATTTAAAAATAATCCAGGTGGAGGTATACATTAGAAAGTCAGTCCCTCTTCAAGTCGCTTTGTGTGAAGCCACCACGCCACAGCAATTCGGGAGGCTTCTAGAACGGCAAATGCTGTTGTAGGTCTGTTGCAGCTGGCTCCATGCCAGTCTTTCCTGTCACTTACTGGGCAAAGGAGACACTTTTTGGTAGCTGTGTTCAATTACAGGACAGAGAGGCTGGGACATCACAAAATCCTGGGGAGGTGGGGGTCTTCAGGGGTCTGCTCGTAGGTTAAGTAGTAGGAAGGCTGCATAAAAATGTCATGTGCCCACTCTGCCTCTAGGACTGCTAAGAAATTTTCTCAGCAGACTGAGGAGACTCATACTTTGATTCAGCTAGATTTAAGTTCATAGTATAAGCAGAAAGTTTTGAAAATCTGTGTAGTTTTTGTGTGTGAACATTCAGGGAAGGGTCACAGAATAATGACTCATTTGTGATGCCTCCAGACTGATTCATTTCCATTTTGGCAGAAGGTTTTGCTCACTTCTGTTACTGAATAACTACTCTCCATGTTACACTTCCTGTGGGAGATCTGTTAATGTGATTGCTAATAAGATATTGTTCTTTTTTCATTGTCAGTTTTTCAGGGAAAGGATGGATGCTTCAAAATTATTTTTTTTTAAAAAAAGTCTTTCTAAGAAAGTACAAATTAATGTGGAATCTATCAAATGAGAGGGAAGTTTAAAAGGAGTGAAGAGAGTGAAGTTAAATGTGCTCGCAGTAGGTTTTATTTTTCTTGCAAAGAAAGTGACAGCTAGGAAGGGAATAGCTCTGGGACATGCTCCTTACAGGCTGTGTATGCAACACCTGCATGTACATGAGCATCCAGACATCATCTTGAACAGCCTGAATAAAGACCAGGCTGATCTGCAGCCTCTATGATAGGCTGACTTCAGTGTGAGCTATTTATAAGCCATTCTTTCATTCTCAACAATGCTTTGGCTGGAGCGAGAAAGGACAGAACTACTGGCAGACTGGCCCTTTGCCTAGTCTGCTGTGACTGACATGTCATCTGTCATTCCCCATCATCTGTAAGGTGGTGATAGGAAAATAATGCTCCTCAGCTTGCCTTAGATCACACATTACTCTCCTGAATGCAGCTCCCTAAAGCTGTGAAATGGCCTTTAGAAAGTGTCTTTGTTCATTTTTGGTATAGGAGAATGGGAATAAATGATAAACAAGCTGGAGGGAAGGAAAGCAAAACACACATTAGAGACCTGATGAGAAAAATTGGCTACGACTGAGATTTCAGTGTGATCCAGTGACCTTTTTGTGAAGAATACCCATGGTGTATATCAGAGGCATATAGGGTGCAAGAGCTGACTAGGGCACTGGCTGTGAACGGCATTTCCTGAGCTTTAATTGTCGTTTAACCAGCCATGTTCAATATATCCCTGGGAAATCAGTCTCATTCCATTTCTCCACTCTTTAGAATATAAAATTCCCAGTGTGACTTTCCTCTATAGCAAATGTGTGGCATAACAGGGTCCCACTTTGATCTGGTGTCTTGGGAGTTACAATAATACAAATACTGTAACAGTAATATAATAAATACTACATATATAATATACAATATATAATATATATTATATAATAAAGGTACCTTAGTTACACAGATCTTTTACTAAAATAGAAATTCTTGGATGAGTAAAGGATCATAGTTCTTTTAAAAAAATGGCACTAAATACTCTTCTTTCAGGCCCTTCTCATTTGATGACTTGTTTCATTCCCTTTGTGCTATGAAAACTCTCTAAGATTTACAGAGATGCCAAATTAACTTTCTTCTTTCTCACTCCTCCAGCACCCACTGGTTCCTGGGCACCAATCCTCTTTGTTTTATGGTTTGTATACAGTGAAGTTGCTGATGCTCTTTAGAATATTATAATGCTCTCCCTGAGGTCTAACCTTGCTGCCTGAAATGACATTTATGTAAATTGTCACGAGAAGTTTAGGGCACATCTCTTTTCTTCCTTAATAACGTGTCATACTGATGTGGCTTTATTTGTATTTCATAAAGAGATGATTGATTAAAGAGGCCAAAATTAATTTAGATTGATATTCACTGGACTACTTGTAGTGACATTGAAGCATGGCTCCCCCATATTTTGCATTTTAATTTGCTTCTCAATAAACTTTGTGACTCCACAATCTCACTGACCCCTCTTAAGGCTTGCTAGACAAATTCCTGAATGTAGTCCTTCAATCTTTTTACCATCTCTCCCTCTTAGTCGGTATGTGACAGGGGAAATAGAGCTCCAGAAAATATATGAGATGCTGTATTTGCACCAGTCTGTTCAAGCAGAAATTTGCAAGTGCACTGTAGGTGATACTCTGAGCGGTGCCATTTTTCCCTGTGCAGACAAGGCGGTGTTGCCATTGACGGTGATGGAAGCAAAATCAAGACCATACCCATTTTATTCATACAGATGAATGCAATGTCTACTGAAAACCTATCTCAATTATTCATGCTTTAGTCTACTTATCCTCTGAGCTGCTTTCACATTCTTTACTGTTCTTCCTGAGTAGTTAGAAAAGACATTTTAGCTCAGATTTATACTGGCACAGACATCAAAGCACTGACCCATAAAGCCCAGTGTAACAGGTTGTTTCTTTTGTATCACAATAAAAAGCCCTGATTTATTCTCAGTTTAGCTAGTAGGAGAGAAGAAAATATGGAGGCTAGAACTACTTGGGTGCCTTCCAAAAACGTGACTGATTTTACTCAGGTCAGTATCCAGAAGCAGTGCTTCAGATATTATTATTTTATGGTCAATGTCCCCATAACCCTGCAGAGAGCTGAAGCATCTCAGGTGGTAAAACAATTTCCAAGATAACTAGCACCTTGTCACAGAAACAGAGCTTCACAGAATGGCTGAGAGCAGAAGAAATTACACCTTAAAACTGGTTTGAATGATCAAAAACATTACACAGAAATAAAATTCCTGTAGAATAGAAGCCTGGCCACTTCTGGAAAGTATTTATCATCTTTCCAGACACTGTTGATCACAGATGGAGGAGCCGGTAGGCAGTTTGTGCTTGAGTTTGTGTCCTTTTCTCTGCATTCAAGAAAATTCTAGAAGTTTGCTAAAATGAGTATCTTACCCGCTCCCTTACTTATAAGGACCAGTCTGTCCTCCATGCCATCAGTTCTATCAAATTCTTGCTTTCCCATATTCCTCCAGGAACCTTGAGGTTCCCTTCTCCCTGCCACCACCATGTGTGAAGGGCTGTGGGGAAGAGGGATATACTCTCTGCTTCGGGACAGCTCTGAACATACAGACAGCTGCAGTCATTCATGATGACAAAACTGATCCCTGAGAATGTGAAAATAACTAGCTTGAATAACCAGTTTGAAGACAGTGTGTCAGTAGGTAGCATGCAGGAGTATGCAGCATTTGTTCCTGTGATTTGCAGGATAAATCAAATACCTTGGTTTATGCTTCATTGTAAAAGGCTTCTTTCGTGTACAGCTCTTCACACGTAGCTCTTAGCACTATTTATGGGTTATCTGAGGCCCTGTTACCACCTCTGGGTAAGGTAATGAGTGAATGCTGGAAATTCTCACACTACTGTGCTCGTGTGTAACAGAACAAAAGGGTCAGCTAAGTTACTGTGGAGGGTTCCTTATGAAAGAGAAATGCTGGCTGTAGACTCAGGATGAAAAAGGACCTACCAAAATGAAGTTATACATTTGTTCAGGCTCCTTTCATTTAAAGAAAAAGACAAAACCCAGCTCTTTCCAAAGGCTTCAAGGCAAGGACCTACCTATTGTCACTAGAACCCACAGGTTAGCGTGGAATTACCTCATAAGCTGGATGTTTTTCAAGTCCAAAAAAATAATTAGGAATGTGATGTACTTTCAGAAATAGGATTGGGGTGAGAGTGATTTTGCTTACAAATCTGTGTAGCAAGTGCTGGCCTGCCTGTTCAGGCCTGTGCTTTTCCACTTTCTTCACTTTTCTCTGTGCATATGGTTAGCCTTTCATATCCAGAAGGGAGCAGCTGTATCCTGCCAGGGACCACAGCCTTGCTCCCCCTGGGTTTTGTTCCCACGGATGTAAGGGGACCCGATTGCTCCTGATATACAGCTTTCAGCGAGGACCACCTACATTCTCCGTTTGGATGATGCGTCATCATTCACTTTGACAACTTCATCATGATCACAAGAGCTGAAAGCAAATTTAACTCCTCTAGTGTCTGAATTTGAACTGTGTCACACCTGCAGCCACAGATTTAATCTAGGTTTTTGCTGTGGTAGGTCTGAGTGACAGAGATTCACAACACACTCTCACAAGGACAGTGCTGACTGGGTGTGCTGCTGAAGCATCGTGAACAAGAGTCTATCACACACTCTGTTGTTTCTTAATGGGAATGTTTTAATTGCATATTTCATATTTATGACCCTATAAAGAATAATTTTAATTTGACATTAACATCTGAATACAATTGTCTGAAAGACAATAGCAGCAATGACAAATACTGATATAAATCAAACCAACTGATTTTCGATTTCTAGTTAAAGATGACACCAAAAGCTCAAGAGATGAGACATATGGAGGGAAGCACATTTCTTTGCAAGAGGAACCAAAACCATATGGGAAAAAGTGCAAAGATATCAAGCTAAAATCTGAACTTCTTGGCATCTGAAATGTCAGTAAAGAGAATCCTAAACTGATCATCTTCCTATAAAAAAATCATTCATCAGTCTCTTCCACAAGCCACTGAGTAAGATGTGAGACATCTCAAGCTGTTCAGAACAACTGGGAATTGATTGTACGTAACCTACGATGCAATTGTTTTACCAGTTGAGACCATGAGACAGATGGCGTGAATATATTTAAAGATGGGGACAAAGCTGATATGACACCGTGCTGGATAACTGAAATGAACAATGAGAGTCACAGATTTGTTATCAGGTGAAAAGGACTTAGTTAAGGAAAAACCGGGTGCCAGTGTAGCCAGTGATCTCCAGATGCTGGGGACTGGGAGAATAGACTGCTACTCCCAGAATCAGCCCTACCATCTGCAGTCCCAATAATCAAAACTTTTAACTACTCCCTCTGTGCAAATAAGCCTTGAAATAGGTATGGCTTTCATCATGTTACAAAGGGTGTTTAAAATGTTCACAGAGGACCAATAAGGAACAGCCTACCTACAGGCTGCTGATACAACTGTTATATTCCAGGCTATTTCACAAGTCAAATATTGGGAATTGCCTTATTAAAGTGCCAGTGAAAGGGGGAGAGAAATTTTAAAGGTTTTTAGAGGCTTTAAATGATCTTGTGTAATATTGCAGTCTTAAGTTGCCTGTTTGTAAAGAGCTTATACAACCTCAGAGCCTGATTTTTGTTGTGCTTTGGCATAAAACAATTTTCAGTATTGAGATTCACTTTTGCTGCGTTTATTGTATCATCAACTACTCGTTTATGTGGGATGGAAGATGAAGTGGTTAGCTCTACTACTTGTTTGCTGGGCAGGAAACAACTCTTATCTGTAACCTGATGTCTCAGTTCCTTCCTCTTAACGTTCCCTTCTCTCTAAAGGCCTTTATTTTTTTGCTTTAATGACAGCTTAAGCTGCGGCTTTAAAAATGAGTTAACTTCACATTTAGATTAGTTCCCATAAACCTTGTTTTTAAAGGGACGTGGTTATCTTCCCCATTTGTAAACATAATTTTGTTGCAGTAACTGAAGATGCAAATTCTGCCAACTCAAAGCCTAAAGACCTAAGAAAAAGAGGGCTAGAGCTGAATGTATGGACTGTACTAGGACACTGAAGACAAGCCATGTTTTTATTTAGGTCAATGTGAAGCCATTCATAGGAGGGAAAACATGATCCTCAAAAGACAGGAGTACCAAAGATCATATATTAGCCTTTAATGTATGTTTTCTCTAAAGAAACCTAATGACTGGTATGCCACAATGGCCAGGAATGAAGTTTTAACTATCTGCCAAGAAAGGCAACTTGTTATTACTGTAAAGTTGAGGCAGCTAAAAAGCAGCAGTCAGAGAAGGATGTAAGGGTCATGACATAGTTGCCTCAACATGTGGCTTTAGTATATTGCTGTAGGAAAAGGGCCAATACAAACAACTTTTTTCAGATCATATTCAGTTAGCACTATTGTGTGATCCATGCCTTGCATGATATGGCAAACCATGAGGCTTTTCCACTGCCTGCCTGTGGTTGCCGTGGGTTTGTCTGTTAAGGATCAAAATGCCTTAGTCTAGACCGGGATATTGGGCTGAACCTTGAGGTAACTGAAATTAATGTCCTGCAAGCTATAGGAGATCGAATTGGCCCAGCTGCCTTAAATTCCATGACTATCAAGAGAGGGAGAGAAGTCAGTCAGTGTAGTATCTGTCCTTCACCAATGTAGGATTTTTAATAAACCCTAAATACGTTTTTTGCATAACTATAGAACACTTTTTCAGTAGTACAGTCTGAACCAACCTTATTATGAGTCAAAGCTGGGTGCTTGCTGTATTTCCTCTGTTCTGTCCCCTGTGCAATAGGCAGGTTTCTGCTATAGGGAAGAAATCATCTTAAAATGGTACATCTAATCGAATGCATATTTAGCATTAGGCTATGTCACCAGAGAAATGTCATAGTTCTATGGCAATGAGCTAGGTCCTGTGTTTGCTCACATTCCAGTTTACTTAATGGCATGCTGTGGGAAATATTTAGGAAATAGCTACAGTTTTTCTTCTTTCCCGTCTTAAGTGTTGTTTCAGGTTGCAAAAAATAAGCCACGTTTCACCATTTCATGAAGTTATGACGTTGTATTTGCAAACATATAATGACATTCATGGCATAAAAAATAGCACAATTACTATGGCTAATTACTTGCACGTATCAACAGTGAACACTCTTAAACAAGCACTCCAGCAGAGCTCAGGGCACTTGTAGAAGTGAGAATAAAGAGAAAAAGTTAAGTAGAAGTGGTTCATTGCTTTTAATACGTGCTAGGAAGGAGGTTCTATTTATTGCTCAGGCAGTTAAGCAGACTGGCTTCACTTCACTTGTAAGATGACAAGTTCATAGCCTGAGGTAGAAAGTCTGCATCATACCATTCTGTTATATCTTACCAGAATAGTCTTAATGACCTGGCATCCCAGATAAAACACATCCAACTGTCTTTTTACTCCTTTTAGTTCTCAGCAATTCCAGGGTCAACGTTATATAATCTGATGGGTGAATAAGCATCTGTGAAGGAGTTTGATATGTGTCATCCTTGGTGTGGCTGGAATCAATCTCTGCCAAGTCTTCCTGGGACACTACAGTAGAATAATTCAGTAGATCTAAGTTGCACTCATGGCTAACAACTTTCAAAGTTGAAAGAAACCCTACTTTTTGTTTTCTGAAAACCTTGAGATGGCAGGGGAGGGAGGAGTGATTGCCCTGGACGTGATAATGGCAATAATTTGATTGTGTCAGGTGTTACTTCTAAGCTGGCAGATCTCTAGAAACATTGAGGTTCAGGCTTTGAAGATGGTTTCATAAGAAAAAGGTACTTCAGTGATCTAGGACTTTTTTTTCTTTACAAGATGAAATCCTGATGAAGTCCCAGATGAAGGCACATCATCATGTTAATGTAATTAGAGAGAAATAAGGACTTGCAAGGGATTGTGTCAGATGTATTAGAAATCACACTGAAAGAGTGGGAACAGGAGAGGTTAACATTTCCTTGTGCTAGCTGACATTAAAACTCGACAGAATTGGAAGAAAGTGACACTATTTAGTACGCCAAGCAGTGTAATATCTCCACAGAACCATCACTGCAAGATAAATCGTGAAAGCTAGTAGAAATGGGTAAAATAATATAATCTCTCCAAGACTTTTTTTTTAATCTGGGCAAATTCTGTGCTTTTAGATGCTGTGTCATGAATAGGAATATGATTCATAGTGTTTCCACTGTTTTATCTAAACTGCGTTTTGCAATTAGCCTCAGCTTTTATTCTCGTACAAATGAATTGATGTTTATTATCTTTTAAGGGTTTTTTTCCCAGTTGCAACTGACTTACTGGAAGTTCCCAGGAATATCACACCAGAGAGGAAGCTGGTTAAGCGCTGTTGTTACCAATAGTATAAAACAGAGACATCAGCAGCGTCCAGTGCAAAAAGCCTGCAAATCTTTTTGTCAGTGACAGTTCAAGAGAGCATTTGGACATATATTTAACTTCTGGAGATTTATGTGTCTTAAGCACAGGCTTACTTAGGTTCCTGACATTTTGCCTGTGCCTATCACAGCATCCAAGATGGAGTGTTAGTGAAATACATACTCCTACAAGAATTTAAAAAAATTAAGAATCAAAAATTAAAACCTTAAATAAACTGACAGGCAAAGAAAGGCCTTACTTGTGGAGAAACAAATGCAACTATAGGATGAAGGGACAGAATTAGAGACTTTGCTAAATGCCAAATTCAGCAGGAACGTATCTGATGCAAAATACTCCTTCCAGTTTAATAGGAGATGAGGGTGGATTTGGGAATTTGCTTTGCTGAAAACAAAAGTCTTGCAGACTAAATGAAACTGGAAAGTTAGTTGAGAGGTTCTGACAGTGTAGTCAGTCAGTTTGTAATGGGAGAATACTGGGAGATCCTCGAGGACTGTGCATAGAAGCTACAGCAGACTGGGTTTGAACTGGGGAGCGAAACTCTGAAGAGCTGCCAGCTAAAATAAATCAAAAGCAAAGGACAAGCATTTTTGTGGGAGCCTTTCATTAAAATATTGGCAGCTGCTGATGCATAACAAAAGCTCTGCTTGTGCTGTGAGATGTTAGAGTCGAAAACCAAGGAGACAAATGTTCTCTTCCGTTGCAGTGCAGGAGTAAATGTCTCCCAGTGAACACAAAACACCTAAGAAAAAGAAAAATTTAAACAGTGTTCTGATAAATTATTCTGAGATTGTCTTTCTCCATTTTGTTAAGGAGCAGTAGTTCTCTCTCATTAACTGTTTTTACAGGGTTTTTTTGCCTTTTAAAAACTCCATTTTTAGCTTTATTATAAAATTGTTGTCTAGTTCCATATATACCTTGTAGGGATCGTCTCTGTTACAACAATAACTTCCCGTATGAAACTGGTCATAACTAGAGAGTTAGAACAGAGTGGGCTCAGCACCTACCGCAGGAATTCAAACGCTTTGTTCTATTTGAAGTACAGGGAAGTGTTAAGTTTATTTAATGACCTTTACTGTCCTTAGTATGTGCAGATGTCTTCTAAGTGTAATCTTAATGCTGGTATTCATAGGTTTGCAACGTATGGCTCAGGAAATTAACAATATGCCTCTGATATTTTATATCCTTAAATGCCTGGTACACATAAATCTGAATTTTATCTCCATGTGATTATTCATCAGGTAGTAACACAAGATTATAAAGAAAATAAAATAAAAGTTAACCTGATTTTTCAAGATGAAAAATGTTTCTTTTAATGAAATTATGGGAAAATATAACTTACAAAGAGTTGATTTTATTTCAGACATTACTAATTCTTACATTATGTGTTTGTGAGATCGTTTCCTTGGTAAATTATTTTTCTCCATGCCATGACCAGAAGGAAACAAAATGTGCTCATACAGATTCTCTGCTCACTTTGCTTAGCTCTCCAAATTACTACAGTAACTTATATTTCAAACAGACAGGGACCTCCTCAGTGTCAGCAGTATAAATTTCCATTTACTCTTTGCTTTTGTACAGCTTCTCAGAAGAGTGGGAAAAATTCCATCTCAGAGGAATGGCAAAGTGGGTTCTTCTGGGGGAGGAGGACTGCCAGCAGCCCCTAAAGCTATGGCAGGTAAGTGGGAAAAGGACTGAGAATGTCAGCAGTGAGGCTTAGGGGTTTTATGACAGAGAAAGGTTGGAGGAGGGAGGTCTTCAGAACGGCTCTGGCTGGAGGAGAGTAGTTGAAATGGGTCCTCACTTCCCACCTACTTTAAAGTTTTTGCATTTCTCTACTCTCTCCTTACTGTGTTTTAAAGGAAGGAGCCCTACATCAGAGCACTCTATATTTGAACTGCTTCCTAGGCTTTTGGAAAGGAAAGGTGCCAAGCTGGGGAGACTGCTAGAGTGGGACTTTTTGTGGCTATTGCTGCCAGGATGGAGCTGCAAGAGGTGACTGCCAGCACTGGCAGGGAATGTGGCCCGTACCCGAAGCTGTAGATCCTACACATGGTTGATGGCAATGCAGCGTCTGCCAGAGGAGTTCAGGATGATCTGCTGTTAACGAGTGGCATAGACAACAGCAAAGGAGAGAGTCTGCCACTTGTAGTCTGGCTTGCTTGTACCTTGAGCAGGCCTTGCATTCTGAGCCAGGATTGACGGGAGCTGCCAAGGGGCTCCAGCGCTGAATATTGGCTCTTGTGAGGTCAGGCACGTTTGGTCAGCCTCACCCAAATGTGCTTGAGGGCAAATTGAGTTTGTTCTTTTTAATTTCAGGTCATCTCTCTTCTCATTTTAGTTTTCAGCTTAGAAAAGAAAAGAAGTGAAAGTGGGATTATATAGAATTTAGAGAAAATTAACAGTTTCATTATTCACCAGATATTACTAAAACATTGGCTAAACTACTGAAATGATATTTTAATGTCATCTGCAGCATCTACTTTGACACTGAATGTCAGAAAACATCCTATAAATGATTCATGATTCCTTTTCCCTTTCTCCAGAAATCAAATAGGCCTTTCCATAGATTGCTGATCCTGAATGAATATTCTAATTCCTGATAGGAAACATTTCATACCAGTGGTTTCCATTCAACACTTCTGACAGGGTTTCTCATGAGACACTCTCATGGAAACTAAGCTGTTAAAGCATAAGAGGAAAGGTCCTCTCATGTATTAAAAACTGGTTTAAAGATATGAAATAAAGGGTAAGAATACATGGACAGCTTTTCCATTGAAGGGAGGTATTCCAAGGCATTGAGCTAGGATTTGTACTAATCAACACATTATCAGAGGTCCTGGAGAGGAGGTTCATGTGTAGTGACAATAAGAAAATTATCAGGATAATCAAACTGAAAACTGAAAAGCTTAGACCTTAAACTCACAGAACTAATAAAATGGCAGATAAAATTTAGTACTGAGAAGTCCGAAGTAATGCTCAGGGGAGAATACTAAAACAGGAGAAAGGCAACAAGAATGCTCAAAATAGGAGGAAAGATCACACAGATTAGAAGTCTTTGTCTTAGAAAATAAATGAAAGAGGATGCATGTGATGGAAGTGGATAAAATCATAAACAATGTAAGGGAAAAGCATCAGCAATTATTACTTTACTGCTTTTCAAGATCGGTGTACAAGAATATAACCAGTGATCTTACTGGTGAGTATGTTTAATGGAAAGAAGAGGAAGTTTTTCTTCACAAACTGTGTAATTAATTTGTGGGACTCATTGCTACAGGATTTTTAGAAGATAAACGCAGATTCAAAATGTGATTAAACTCTTTAAGGACAAGCTTATTAGTGGCTAGTAAAAGCAAGTCTGTATCCAAATCTTTTGTCACAGAGACTGAATTGTTGAGCACAGCAGGGAAAGCATTTCCCTGTGCATTCCCATTTCTTGTACTCTCTCCTTGGTCACTCTTAGAGACTGAGTACAAAACTAGATGGTCTTTTCGTCTAATCTAGTGCCGTAGTTTTTAGTGTCTGTGGAAGTGTGCAGCACAGAATAATTTTTCATTGTTTTTGCTCTGTTAGGGCTTTTTTCAGTGTATCCCATATCAGGCAGGTCTGTCAGTGTATGCTGGTTAACTCCTGGTGAGCTAGGCAAGCAAATCAAGCCTTTCTATTCCCAAACAGGTACATACCAGCTGAAGAGACAAGCATTCACAGATACATATATCAGTTTCATGGTAGTGCCCTTTATTCCACTTTCTGACCTAAGTATTATTATCCCATAGAATTGACAAAGAAAGATTGGATTTAAAAAACAAAACAAAACTACAGTCCTAGAGTCTAGCATATGGGGAAAGTAGAAAGTCCAGAATGGACTATTTCCTGGTGTTTTTTCACCTCTGTTAAAGAAAAAAGATTCACGCATTAGTATCTGAATATGTGCCATTTTACCCATGGTGCTCACACCTTAGGTTTTTCTTTTCTCTTCTGCAGGAATATATGATTGTCTGATGTTATTTTTAAATGGCCTTTTAGAAATTATATTTATGAGAAATATCTTTGACTTTCCTCCTGTGAATTAGGAATTACAGTAAAGGGATTTTTTCCATGGTTGGAAGGTGATGCTATATTTCCCACTGAAATGATTTGATAGTAAGTCTCTGTTATGCAGTGCTAGCCAACATTTACAGGTGAAGCAAACCCATCCGCTAGCCCTGGAGACCTTGAAATGTAAAGGCATTTGGGAGTGTTCCAGGGGGTGGGAGCAGTGTAGCCAAATGCTCGTGAAATGGCTCTGGAGTAGGAGAAACTGGAAAAGGAAAGGGCTCTGCTGACCTTCCTAATGGCTGCATATTTAGCCTGAATTTAGAGGTTTTCTGGTGTGGGTTTTTTAGGTTGTTTTATTTGCTTATGATCTTTTCAGTCATTTCCATTTATGGATTTTTGGATGTGCAGCTAATTTTCTTCGCTTGCCATACTCCTTTCTCACTGCTTTCTGTAGTAACCCTTCTGACGTTCATTGCAGAAGCAGGTTGTTTTGGGCAAAATCAGGAAGGTGTCTGCTGGAGGGCCAGTCGGAGGCTGTTAGCAAGGCTGTGTCAGGCAGAGGCTGGATGCAGCCTGCAGAGGACTGGCCCAGTCAGCGGGCTGCCCCTATGGTGACACCCCGAGATGCAGATCCAGCGCAAGCAGTGCAGGCTGGCAGCAGCAGGGCTCCTCCCCTATTGTATGACTTGAAGTACACACTATAGAAACAGGTTTCAAGGAGAGCAGGAGGTGAGGACATATCCTGTCCCAGCCCATTTCTGCAAGATAGGTGTATTTTCCTCCTTTCTTTTGTTATGCAAAGTTTATCTCATTTTCTTCAGTTTAATTACATCATTTTCTTTGTGCAACTGTCAAAATCTGTCTCTGCATCTCCAGCTTCAAGAGAATGAAAATCACTGGCTAAAAAGCCCTTTGTAGCTTCCAATTGTAAATAGATCAGCTGATTCTGTTTGATTCCTCTCAGGTCTTCTGTTTATTGCTGCCTTCTATAAGGTTGGCCACCTCATGTTGAGGAGGTTCGCACACTGATATCCTGATTTCTCTGCTGATGATAATTGAACAAATATTAAGCATATCAGTGCTTCAAATAAAGCACTATCAGCCAAAACAGGCCTGTTTTCATCAGTCAGTTTAGCCACCGACTGCTTTGCAATATCATCCTAATTCTGTGGAAAGGGGCTGTCGTTGATTAGAATCAAGTGACCCTCACAGCTGGTGAAGGTCAAGTGGGGGCTAACGCAATGAAATGCATGTAAATGTCTGTTACAGTGATGTTTGTGGGGTTTTTTGCCTCCTTCAAATCAGGAAACTGAATAAAGTATTATGCCTTCCATGAATAGTTTACGGATGAAAACAAAGGGAAAAAAAGAGATGAGATGAAATGGCATGTCCAAAATCACTGGGCAGTAACACGTCCAGGTTTCCTGATACTCTGCCCTGAACACCTGCTTCTCCCTTATTGCTAATGATGTTATTACTAATAGTGGTATTATAAGTGTGATTATCATCATCATTATTTTTAGTCTATGCAACTGCATGCATGACCATGTTTCGCTTGAAAAAAAGTAAATTGTTTAAATAGTTATTTAATTGGGACTTCTGGTGACATAGAAACTCCAACAGTTATCTACAGCATGTGTGAATACATACAGCCCTCAGCAAAAGAGAATGGGCCCATCCCCAAATTATTCCATCTGGCAGAGTCAGTACCTGCTGTAGTTCACACATGAATAGCATCAATTTGCATGTAAATAGAGGCCTACATGCTTCTGTGGAGCTAAAAGCTGTATTTCAACATTTCACAGTGGAATTAGGCAGTGGGCACATCACTACATGATGGTTCAACCTTGTAGTGACGTGCCAGCTAAAATCATTTTAAATGCTCTTCTCCATATTTCCCGGTAGGATTATTTATTGAAGTAGTATGTAAGAGCTCAGAAGAATCCTCTATTGAAATGCTGCCAGCTCCCAGCTACGATACTGACATTGATGTTGTCAACTGAGATTAAGCATTGGTCTTAATGAACGCTGACAGTCGTGTTTCTTAGGTATGGTCCTGGACTTCCTTTCAGCAAAGAACCAAAATAGAAAGGCTGGACATGCAGAGAAAGATTTAGTAGCAGGGATGTTTACCTGCTACTTGAGGTTTTATTTTCATTGCTGCTGCTTTCCTTGAGAGGTGCAGCACGAACAGGTAACATTTTCATATCAAGATGTAACAGCAAATGATCCTGTATCAGTTTCAGGTAAAAGAAACATATGCGCTGTGTTCCTTCAGCAATGCTTTCAGAGATGCTGGGAAATTCCAAACTGACTACGCAGAATAAAATGAGACCTTCCTTCCACTATGTTGATTCAGTATTCCCTTTGAGAGATTGGTTAATATTTCCTTCTCTTTGCCCACATAAACCCTAGGTTTGATCGCGTTGCGCTTAAGTTTGGTTTTTGACCCTTTTCAAATGTATATTTGATTGGGTTTTTTCGAGAGTATGCACTGTACTTAAGTCCCAGTGGTACTTAGACAGATAGGTGCTCAGCGGAGACTCCATTTCAGAGCCTGAACCTTTGTGTGTTTTTAAATTTGTTTAGTTCGTTTACACCTGATTCTTGGGACATCCATAGTCTGGAAAGCTCCATGTCTGTGATTGCAGGGAATGCTTTACTTTAACATTGTACAAACGTGCTGTGCTGTTTTGTTGCAAAAGGAAGGTGACACTTAAATTCAATGGCATCCCTTTCATGTTAAAATCCCCCTGAGCAACATGTCATGACTAACTCCTCTAGTTACTGAATATGAAAAAAAAAGGCATGCAAATAGTGACAGAGACTGGGAGCTGCAGAGTGCGAGGAACTTTTCCCTGGGGTGAAGATCAAGGGTAAATGTTTCTGCTCTGGAGGGAGCAGGCAGGCCCATCAGTCTGAATGCCAGCACTGAGGCATGCTTCACCTTGTAAGACAGAAGGGTGGTGAAAGAAGAATGCAGCCAGGAGCACATCCATCTGAACTGACTGGCAGGGAGGGACTGAACGCACACAGGGATCAGCCTGCAATAACTCAGGCAGCGTTTCCACCTTTTTCTTCACTGGAAAACTCAAAAAGAAGTCGCACTGAGGCACCAGCGATGTTTATCCTTGTAAATTTTTACCGCAGCTTTAAGACTGAAATCAAGCTATTTCAGCTGTGGCAGGACTGAAAGCTGAGTGCATAATGTGCCCTTAATCCTTACCCAGCCCCTGGAGGGTGATACCTGTTCTGTGTGGCAGTAGGTGGATGTGGATCAGGACAGACTTTAAGGTAGAACCCTTTAAGTAAAACAAATAGATGTTGCTTATCATTTTTGCTGCATTTTCGGATGTGTTATTTGCAGCCTTGCGTATTGAAAAAAAACAATGAAGGAGAAATAAAAATCAGTGTGGTCTTCCAGAAGCAAGGTAAATGTCTGATGACCAGTATAAAATGTTCCATGTAAGCACATGGCCTGGATTTATTAATGGTTTACTCTGAGATTTGCAATCCAGTGTCAGATTATGAGAGGTAACAAAAAGCAGACAGCAGATCATCGTGGTAGGAAGTTAGAAATAAAGGACAATCGGTCTCTGACTTCCACCTGACATTGAGGTGCCAAGCTGTTGAATTTGGGCCATTTCTGTACTTCAGTGAATGCAAGAGACCTTCTCTCCCCCTTTCCATTACTTTTGTATGAACAGAAAAGAAAAAGCTGTATGGTAAAACCTCATCAAATGGCATGCACATTTACATCTGGATGTATACCTTTCCTTGAGCACATGAAGGATGGATCAGTAGAGCGTACCAGGTTAAGGAGAGTGAAAGGGGCTGCATTGAGCATTACTGTCAATAGGCAATTGACCCTCAGACTGCTCTTTCTGCACTGGCACTTACTTGCAAGTGGTATAAAGTGACATATCCTTGGGAGCAGCCCGAGAAACAAATGCCCCACCCACAAAGCTGCTTCTGTTCCTGTTTATTGTCATTGCCAGTTTGTTTCAGGAGGTAAGGGGGTGAATGAAATACCCTTATTGACACTTATCTTACAGGAGTGCTATCAGGTTTTCATATTAACAAAATTCCTTCAAATGCAGAGCAATTACTGACAGTTCTTTAATGTATATCTTGGAGGCAAGCTCCAGGTCCTTACTTTGTTTTCTTTAAATATGTCATCCTATTGCAGAGCCAGGCTATTTTCACAAGGAAATGAGTTGTATCTTTATACCAAGTGCTGTTAAAGAGAATTATAAATAGGCTTTAGACTACAGACTATAGCTTTGCTTTACAGTTGAAAAAAAACATCTATCACCTGGCTGAGACTAAATCCTAACATCTCACCTTCCTAACAGATTTTAAAGGTCACAGATGTATAGAAATGTTCAGCTTAATCTTAAATGCATTGACTAGTCTGGCAAAAGCATTTTAGGGTCTTTTCCTTTTTATTTTCTGCCAGCTATTTAAAATGTGAAAGAAGTGTCACTTATAACTAAAGAGCGGATCTTTAAGAGAAGGCAGAGTATAAGAGATCAGACTCAGATCTCAGAAAGGTCTCTGCAGCTCTGCTCTGCTTTTCAGTCAATCTGATTCGTAATGTTTGCAGATTGCACTAGTTCACCTCCACTCCCCCAAAAGGGTTATCAGCAATCAGCTACATGCTGGGGACAGAGAACAACCTCAAATGAGCTTTCACCTAAAAATAGCCATTTTCAAATTAAAATCTTGAATGAGGTGGGAGAATGGTTGCAGCTGGGACATCTTTTATTTGCTTATGTCACCAATGGCAAACACCTACAACAACAAAAATCTCTCGTCCATCCTGAAGTTGCTGGGATTCTGCTTGTTAAACATATTTTATTTTGCAATGATGTAATAGAAATGCAAATTAAGCTGCAAGATGATTTCAGATGCCTGCCAGTAGAATAAATAGGACCATTTTCAGTCTACATTCATCTAGACATAACTACAATTAATGTTCAAGTTTACCCCACAAAACTGGTATCTAGGTAAGGAATATACCTGCTCTCTATATATTGCTGTATGTTTGCAGATATAAAGTCACCCAAAGAAGATTCAGAGCCTGTTTGATATGAGTTCTCCAGAACTGTTCTGCCAACAGTATAGGGCGACTATGGGTAACACTCCTAAAGTTCAGGGTATTATTTTCAAAAATTTCAGTGAGGGGCACAAGATAAATCTGAGATGTTTTAATGTTCTTGCCCTTTGTCATTTTGTCTTTTTCACTCCTCCTTCCAATCTCTGCTTCATTCTCCAAATTCTACCAAGCTTGCAGAACAATTGGGAAAAGATCCAAATGGCAAGTACTCCTTTTGTAGATAGCAATCTTCTTGTTGACTGGTTTCTTCCCGGTACCCCAATCATCGTTTCTGAAGAAATACTTATCTCATTGAGTAAAGGTAGAATTCTGGCACGGGATAAGGGCAGTGGTATATGCAAGTAGTCTGTCACAAGAACGTAAGTTTACCTTCACATCATAGCTGGATTAAATTCTAGCACTATGAAATGGAAAAGAAGATGGCTTATTGGGCTTCATGCCTAGCCTCTTAAGCATTATGGGACGGAAGGAAGCTGGATGCCCTCCTGAAAGATAAGCTATAATTCAGCCACAACTTACTGGATCTAAGGACTGCTTACATGGGAGGAAGCAATAATTCATTTGATAGCAGGATTTATTGGATGAAATTCTTTGGCCTGAGCAATGCAAATCAAACTGGATAGTCATAGCTGTCTTTACTTACTTTAAAATCCATGAATCCTGCAGGCTGATTCAGCTCATGTTTGTTGAGGTTGTGCTAATTTTCTTATCTGTAAGACTTGCTGAAATAAGATCTTAGGAACTGACATCTTGAGCTGCAAGTATTCCAAAGATTGTGTAAGATCTGTTTAGGAGCAAAGATTTATCTCACTGGCTTTATCTAAAATTTCCTCTCTTTTCAGTGTTGTTTCCTTGATGTATCTGAAAGGTTTGGTAATGGTAACAACATGGATTTGTTTAGAGTCTAAATGAAAATATTCAGAGCCAAACTGTATCCCCTTTAAAGCCAAGTTACATAGAGGAAAAGTAATAGAAGATAGGTTTCTGATAGTGTCGGTCTATCTACTTCTTCAGGAGTACTATGGCTGTGGTGGGGTTCTCACAATGCTGTTCCAAAATGGGATTCAGAGGTGGGTTATCAGAAAGATACTTTCCACATATCTTTTTTTGTATACTTCCCACATCTCTTTTTGCAAGCACAACATCAGTTAAGCCAGTAAGATGGCAAACAATGGCAAGAACATCATGCGGAGATCCTCATGGATGGTCCGTCTGCCTAACTGGGAAATAAACTATGAAAAAGCAATAGTAATTTGCTAAAAATGCAGCTTCAGGTTAATAAACGTGAGTTACGGATTTCTTTGAAATTCAGGAGATTCTTTGCCTGAAAAGGGAAAACTATAAAAAAATCAAGTTTTTATTTCTTACATTTCAGAAAACAATAATTTGAATTTGTTTACAGGTAAATTCACTTAAATGTAATTTAGAAGCTTATGAGAAAAAAAAAAAATCCTGAAAAATAAAACCTGAAACATTTATGTTTTTAAATGAACAAAATGTTTCAATTGATTCAGGAGAATTTTCTCATTTTGAGAAAAAAGCCCCACACTGATGATTTACAATTTTGAACTAAACTGGAGAGGCATTTTCTCCTGATATTTCTGTTTGGCTAGAACTTTGCCAGCTTTAAAAAATTAATGGTGGAAAAAAGAAGGTAAAGACTGTGTAACAAGAATGACTGAGTGGTATGAAAGTGAGAGGAAAAATAAAAAGATAAGAATTTTTTTGAGGAAATCCGGCTTCCCTGAAAGGCAAAGCTGAGCTGGGGGAGACACTCACTGGATAAAGTAGTTGCTGCTAAACAAAGAGCTCCTTGATCTAAGAAAGTAAAAGGACGTAAGTTGACTCCAGTCTTGTATAACTGCACGACAGTGTATCTAACTAGAAGTGCGCTAAAGTGTAGCATTAGATAAGAATAAGCATGTAAATAGACTGCTTGTGTTCTGTTTTCAATTGCTTTAAACTTTTGTACATTTGCTAATAATATACTTGCTTAATAAATATGGTATTGGCAACAGGATTCTGAGGAAAGAAAAACACGTATCTTGTTTGACCCTCACATGATAATCAATAAAAAACAGGGCGTATACAGGTCCATATGAAAAATGGGAGATCTGCCCTAAAAGGGAGTAGGTGCAGCCACAGATGTCAGTAAGGAGATGAGAAAGGTAATTAGTTCTATAACCATGATGCTTTACTAAAGGCATATTTGGAATATTTATGTAAACAAGTAGTTGTTTAGATCCCCTCATTTTCCCCAGCGACCTCCCAGCACTACTAGTTCCTGGTACACACACGGAATAAAAATGGATATAGCCTTGAGCTGCCATCAGTTACCATTACGCTTGGAGATCTGGCATTTGCTTTGCGAAACAAAAACAACATTGCAGTGCCCTTAGTTTCAAGATCACCCTTATAACCATTGTACCGTGCTTGGGTTGAAAAAGGTAGAAAGGCTCCTTTCGAAACTTCTGTCTTCTCTGATTGTGTTTTGATTTCCATATGTGGTAGTGTAATATGTGGTAGGTCTATGTATCAGGTCAGAAGGGCCTGATTTCCTGTCAATGGAAGGGGAAAACCACTTGGATTGACTTAACAAGCTTAGTCTTCTGGCCACGATGCAAACTGTGTCATTATTGTCTGCTTGTTCCATGGCATATCCTGAACCAGCCCTTCTGAACGGCTGAGACTTTTTATAGGAACAAAGTCTCTGAACCTTAGAGGAAAAACATAAAAATAACCCTTCCCTGCAAATCCTATTTGCATTATATAACCATAACTGCACTTGCTTACTAGATATCTCTCATGAAATAGAGCTTTCCTCTCTCTCCTCTCAGCTGGAGTGATAACTTCAACACAAATCCTTTTCTGTGAAACATCCTGTCTCCAGAGTGAGCAGGGTGGAAGATGAAGGTAATGTTTCAGGAAAATGTATGTAACAATGAACCTTTTCCCTCATCCGATGGGTTGGACTGGCTGCTGTTGCAGGTGGACTTTTGCACTTAGTTCAATACAAAAGAAGTCTGTCTGTTAGTTAGACAAACAGATCTGTCTTTCAGGAGGATCAACTTTTCTAATTCCTTCTTCGAACCCATTTACATTTTTATTCTCCATAACATTAAACGATACTGAACTCCGTAATGTAATTGAGCCTTCTGTGAAAAAGTGCTTTCATTTGGTTTAATGAGAACCTGCTGCCACGTAAGAAGACTGGGTACCCCATTGCTTGATGAAACACTGAGTATCCAAGTCTTTAGCTGTCTTTTCCATACCTGCCTTTGGCTCTGATCTGCCAGAAATGTTGTGAGTGGTCGTTTAGCAAACTATTCAGACTCTCTCTGACTCAGTTTCCCAAATGGCAATGGAGATAATAGCACATCCACACACCAAAAGAAAGATTTGTTTATTTACTGTGAGGAAAAATAAGCTAGATGACTGCACAACTTAACTATGAGGGACTTTAACATATGCAAGGCATGTGCTCATTGATCACTTAATACAGCCAAATTATATACCAATGACAATGGATCTTAAGTCAGATTTAAAGTTTTTTGAGATCTAATTCTAAGCACTTCTCTACTTCTTTCCAACAACTGGTGTTAAAGGCTATAATAAGGGGAGAAGAAAGGAGGGAGAAATGTGTTGGATCTCTCTCGGAGGTGAGAGCCCTTTGCTCTGCTGTCATGAACAGTGCAGACCTCAGCGCCTGAGGGAGCAGGCAAGGGGCCCTCTTATTCCTGCCTTGTCGCAATGAATTCCAGCGAGGAGTGGCATAAACAGCTGGATGTTGGTGATGATGCTGAAGTGGATCTCTGTGCAGGCTCTCTGACAGGAGTCAGCCAAAGACACCAAATTACATGGTAAGGAATTTATGTGCTTCACTGAGGGGATGCTACCCTGAGTATGTCTGTGGCAGCATTTCCTCAGAAGCTCAGCTCTAAACAAACACTGTTTAGTGAGTGCTAACTGAGTGTGCAAGTCAGGCTTTATTCATAAACCAACTAGTTGAGTGATCTGGAAAGAAATACAACATATAAGACAGATTAGTTAACACATGCACAACCTAAAAGGTAAATTGCGTGAGTGGAGTGATACCTGGATCTGTTAAAATGACACAGCTTAATGGATATCTCTGTTGTAGTAAAGTGGCTTTTTGCAAATCCTGATGCAGCTGGGTATCAAAAGTCCCACTGCCTGCAGTAATTCTTGGATCATGCTCGAAAGCCTGATGCTGCATTACTTTATCCAATCTCCTTTAACTTTTCATTACAATAGTGTCATATTATGTAGAGGAAGAGGATGATCTCATTTGTGCACTTACAGAAAGAAACCACTGAAGTTAATTGGCCTATTAAACAATTAATTCAATAAGTAGGTGTTATACACTAGCATTCAGGTTATATGAGGTAAATTGTCTAAAGCATAAACAGAAACTATGATCCAAAATAAGAGTCCATACACAAGCACTCCAAGAGTGAGATGACACAGAAAGAGTGCAGGTTTAGAGAGCCCTCTCGTGTTCCTTAGCAAAACAATTTGTTACACGATGCTGTTCTTTTAGTAATCAAAAGTACTCAGCATAACCAGATCATCAGTTCTATTAAATCTCATTTAGCTTTTTGAGGGTGTTTTTAATACAATACATCAAAAAATAGCTATACATTCTCAGGTATATAAATATTAGCCAGAACTCCCATTTCTGCTGTACTGCATAAACAGCACTGATGATCTGAGGCTGTTTTATCAGAATAGTCTAAAGTGGCTCTAGGGTAACAGAGAATCAGACATACATCTTTTCAAGTAGTTCTTCTACTTAATGTGGGATCTTAACATGAATACATTATTATGGCTTGTTTCTTTTAGCAAGCCATCGAATTATTGTCTTGCTGGGTGTGGAGTTTTTTCAGTTCAAATACTTGCAGTGTCATAAGGAGTACAACTAACATTTCTCAAAGCATTTTGTTTTTAAATGGTAACGTTGCATACTTTTAACATAGCTAAAAGGCATGATCTTCATACTGCCTGTAAATGTGAACAATTTTCTGTGTGGAATTTATCTTGTGGCATTCTCTGCCTAAGAAAACTTGCATATTTAACTATTACATAGGCTTACATGCAAGCTCCTAGGACCACCTTGCTCTGATTGACAATAATGAATGTCTGTGTTGGCAATTTTCAGAATTAGTCCACCTCCTGCAATGCTCTGGTGTAAATTAAAGGTCTGATATTAGGCAAACAGTGGAAGTATGTATGAATAGGAGAATATATGTGTATAGAAGAAAGTCATAATAAGGGGATCAACAGTTCTTTCATGTTCAGAAGACATAAAGAAAAATCTGTGTGAGCATTGAAAAATTACAAGTAATACTGACCTCAAATTGTTTCTTTCGTCCCTTGTTTATTACACTAAGCTGAAGGGAGCGAGCAGAGGAGGTCTAGCTGAGGGAAGAGGACCCCTCAGCCAGCTTGTCTTCTTTGCTTGTGACAAATGTGCTCTGTAGTGGAGTACAAGAATCTTATAAACACGGGCCAGTGTCTCCTCCTGCTTAGTGCAGTAAGTCAGCAGTGGTGCCCTGGCTGTTGTGTCGCCTTTGCTCTAGAGGTTCCGTTGTGGATCTCCTAGTGCGAGAAGACGCTTCCATGTTTTCCTGGGCATTCAGTTACTGAGAACAGCTGGCTAGAAGAGATTAGACCAGCTTTCCTAACTGTACAAGCTGTATCTTGATAGCTTCATAGTGCTGGAAGTGATAAGAAAATGTATACCAAACCCCTTGGAAAATGGATAGAGGAGGAGGAGGAGATGAGGAGTGTCTTGACAGCAAACAGCTCTCCAGGATGCTGTTCAGGACTGACTGTTAGTTTCAGCTCCAGTAGTCTCTGCTAAGTCATTTGCTCCCACAGCTGAGGTTTCAGATTACTCAAAAAACATTCAGGTCAGCAGAGTTCCTCGCTAGTCATGTTCTGTAGTCTTGAACAAATGTTTGGTTGCCCATCACAGCTGACCATCCTCATTTTAGAATAAAGTCAGTTAATTTGATTTGAAGGTGAAAAATCCCCTTGTGCCCTAACTCCCTGCTTCTGTGAATACCCTAAGGATTTGTTTCTTACCCTTCAGAGATGATAACTGCATTTAAATAAATCACTGAACAGGAATAAAACTTGCTTATGATGCAGTTCCAGGGGATTTTCTTAACCCACTGCTGACTGGATCTCCTGCTTCCTTAGAAATGTGCAAGTATTATGACAATTGAGAGAAGATCTTCTATGACAAAGAAAGAGAATGTCATCCTAATATTTTCAATAGGCAATTGGCATGTCTTGGAAAGTAAAGGTGGCTTTATTTGTATTAGCCCAAAGGTGATGTTACTGAACAGGAGTTTGACCATTGTCCAAGTTCAAAAGCTGGTGAAGCTCAGTTGAAAACAAGGCTGAAACACAGAGAGAGAGTGAGTTGTGATGTTAACTGATAGCTGGGGAACAGTGAGGAGCTACTGCTACTCCTAAAATGAAATTTAATCAAGAAAATTTGGCTATTTGTGTTTCTAAGAATGTGGGGTTTTGTGGTTTGGGTTTATTTTTTATCTTGAGATCTCTCCTGTTCTTTTCCTGTTGCCTTTACGGCTATTGTTCTTTTTCTGCAGGTCTAGAATTTGTTAAGAAGTATTTGGAGGTGGATGATGGTATATGGACAAGAAGTCATGTGACGTTTCCAAACCAGGTATCTGTCATATCTGTTGTATGCCTCAATAACTCCAGCCTTCTGCCATTCCATGCTTTTAAATATACTGTTTTTAGTAAATGAACAAACAATTGCAAAGATTAGAAATGTTTCGGGGAGGAATGCATTGAGGGCCTTTTCCTCTGTCAGATGCTTCTGGTGGGTTAATAACTCCATCTACAGTTCATCACTGAAATAGTTCCAGAAGTATTGGAAATATGAGCCTGAACCAGGTCACTAATAAGATAAAATCCAGATTCTGTTCATATTTTAAACAGTGGACTAGTGAGGACAGTACGCTAGTGTAAGGGTAATTAAGTGCAAACTTCTGATGTGTTTTGCTGGAACTGCTTTTTCCGTGGCACGGAGTAGAAGGAGCGTTAGCACACAGTTGAAGCTGTTCTGCAATGGCTGTTGGCCAGTTTCTATTTTGGTGTTGGAGACTTCAAGGCCTGTGGGCAAATGTCAGTGGGAACACTGCTAACGGGCTTTCTCCAAGTGGGATAGTAACTCCCTGAGACCATACTCAGAATAGGCAAAACGAGCAGATCTCATCCCAAAGTCCAAGGGCAAAGTTGGAGGGAAAAGAGTAAAAAAAGCTATGATCAGATGCAGACAGATACACATCTGCTTTCCCCATGCTTTGAGCTGGCCAGACAAGCTAGTTTCTTTCTGGGCAGATTTCAGCTGGCTGACGTGGCCACATGGCTCCCAGGCTAGACCTTCACAGCCAGCCCGCTCCGAATGTGCAGAAGAGACTTGTCTGAACTTGCTGTGCCGATACAGCTCCAAGGGCTGTGGTCTAGTAGAAGATGAACGACAGAGTTTCTGATAAGGGTCAGGGATATTTCCATCTTGCATAGAAATCAGTTTCCATAGATGATTATTCTACTTTTATCTGTGTTACTTTTGGCAGTAGACCTGGGTAGCATCAAACAAATATACAGTCCTTGTACAGGAACTACGAAGACTGTGTTGAGTATTTTTATGTAAGTGTTCTCATCTGTTTGTGACCTGCTTTGCCATGTCCAAAATAGATACATATTAAAAATTACTAATGTGTATTAGTGTAAAATAAAGAGGCAGTGGTAATGAACTCCCAAAAGAAGTTTAACTACTCATCAGTTATTATTATGCCTGAGGTTATAAAATTTGTGGGCATCAGTTTTAGCGTGTATGTCCACATATGGGCAGATGTATTAAAACAGCTCTGCTTTCAGATGGGTTTAATCTTTGCAGCTTTCGCTGCCTTGTTTGGAAGCTGTGGGAACTCTGTGCTTCTGAGTTCATTATTTTGTAGGAATCTAAATAGGCATTCTGGTATATTAATTACTTCAGGTTCCTACGTAATTCTTTTTTTAACATTTATCAGTCAAACCAGCTGTAAATTTATTAACAACAGACTTATGTAGTAAGGGAGCTGCTTAAAAACAAATCACTGTTAACAAATTAAGGAGGACAGAAATACAAAAATGGTTTTCTAAGCCCAAAAAGCAAGTAGGAAATAGAGCCAGGACATCATGGTACTCGTGTAATTTTTAGCATGTTACAAATATAAATACATTTTCTGCCACAGTAGGATTTTGCAATATGTGCCATATTATAAGTGTGGAGGTTAGACTGCTGTAAACACCATGATGCAATGCCTTTCATTTTTGTGGCTGTTGAATTCTCACTGTTGCACCCTCTTCTTCCTGTGTGGATGTCATTCAACACTGTTTGCTGGCAACTTTGGCAAAATCTTATGACAAAATAACTGTAAAACCAGTATTTGAACTAGGCATTTAAGAAAATAATGTAGTTTATTCTCAATGATTGTGATAGCTAAGCATTTTTTTGTGAATCAATTTTTCCCTAGTGTTATTTGCTCTTGAAATCCTTGGGAATTATATTCTAGTGACATCTGTTAACACTGCTGCACTTAACATGTAATTAGGAAGGGAAAAAAAGAAAACAGAAAACAAAAGCCCATGCCACTCTAAATAGGCTTGAAAGGTGCCAGATTGATAACTCTGGAGAATTGAGTCCTCTGTTTATCCTCTGAATTAGTGCAGTAAAATCAACGGCAGCATAAACTTGCTCATGTCACCCTGAAATGTCTCGTGCTCACTCAGCAGTGAGGGTAGCCCGGGCTTCGTTTCGCAGACAGTCCTTAGGATCCCAGTAGGACTGACATGAAGGCTGCCGTCCTATGGTGGAAGGACTGTACTGAGAACACTAAACTCATTTCAAATAAATTTCTGACCATCCATCTGAGGTCAAACTTTTGGTTGTACTTTGCAGTTCCAGCATAGATTACAAATGGTGATTTTGAATTAAAAGGCTTTATAGTGCATTTCCAGTCTCTTGGCTATCTAATCCCCGGGTGTGTTTTATTTAATGCATAAACTTCCACTGACATGACAGAGCCAGAGGCATTACAATCTATCATGTCAAGACTTCATACATTAACAGTTCTTGTTAGCACGCATTGGCACAATACACTGTAATAGTTCTGAATTATGCTAATGATCCATGGATAATGGGTCGCAAGGAGATTCTTGAACCGTACCTTTAAACCAATGCCACAGTGCTTTTAGGATGTGTCAAAGTGCACAGAGGCTTGGCACTATAACACGCTTTAATGCATCTTCAGAGCACCTTATCTTGTATGCTCTGCTTTAATTAAGATTAAATGGCTTTGAAGGACCTAACACAATTTCAAGGACAATGCAGTATCTCATATTCTCAGTGAAAGGTTTTTAATGTATTTCCTTAAAACCAAGACAAATATTCCATACAAACACATTACACCAAACTGATGTTAAAGGTCTGTCTAAAACTTAGGGAAGCCAATACAGTTTAAATTAAAAGCACGGCATAGTATTCCTGAGGCTATGACTAGGATGGGGGAGAGAATTGCATAGGAACTTGGGTTCTGCAAGAGCACCAGTTAGCAAAGTAGCAACAGAAGCAACACTTTCTTAAAGGAAAGCAGAGGTACCTGGATCCTGTGGAAAGTCAGATAGAATGTGTGCCAGGGAAGACTTCTGAAAGTATTCTTCTGGGGGTACATACTCTGAATTCTTTGCGTGATGTCAAGGCAGGAGCAAAGCCATCCTGAAAGTTTGGTTTAGTTTGTCCCCCCATCTTTACTACATTCCTGTAGTAATGGTTTAAGAGACTTTTAATAGATATCATATGAAAAAAGATATGACAAAAAAGAGACTCAGACCCCCTCCCCCTTTTTTGTAACTTCGGTTTAATACTTAGCATTTTATTTAGTTGCAAGCTTGTCCTCTCTGCCTTGCTTCAATAATTATATGAAGGTGCTACAGTATCTTGGAAGATGTTGTTGTATTCCAGTAATGATTACTGTGTAGTTTCATGACCCTCCTGAGCTTATATTTGAGGACTCATTGGAAACACTGCCATCATATCACAAGGATGTGAAGTGTAATACTGCCAATTTTTTGAATTATTCATTAGTTGGAAGGAAAAAGAAGCAACAAAGACATAGGCTGCTTCTTTTTGTTTATGGTTTTACTACTCTTCATATTTTTTAAGTGAAGGGAATACAGTTCTTCCATCTTTTCCACAATTCAAAAAGAAATAGTGTATGCTTGAAAAGTTGGGATTTCTGGGAATACATTTTCCCCTTTTAACTTGCATTTTAACATAAGGTAAAACATTTTTTTGACAAGGTAAGTAGAGTAAACAAAGATCAGTGAGAAAGCAGAAATTATTGAAGTACTGGAAAAACTGCTGGAGGCTACTTTTTCACACATTGCTGCTCAAGTCAGGATTATGCTATGACAGTTCTAACTCTCCTGCTGACATCCTTATAGACTCTATTACATTATTTACTTCTTGTAAAATAACATTCTATTACAGCTCCTTCATGTCCTGCTGCTATTCTAAGTTCAAGGGGAAGAAACTCTGCTCAACCATAATTCCTCGCTTCCAGCTTGTTAATACAGCTCCGAGGAGATCATCATTAAAAAGACTGATATGTGGCCTCTATTTCATGCCCCATTTTCTGTTGCAGTAACAACTGCATTTCTAGGGTGTTGGTCTTCACTTAAATCAACAACACTGCATAAGATGCATTAGCCTGTGTCTTGAAGTATCAGATGAAGCGTGCCTCACCCTGTGCTGGAGATGTAATGTTATTTTTATGTCCCTTAAGGGGGAAAGCTTTCAGGTATTTCTCATGCTTTTTCATTGCAGGGAAAAGTGAAAGCCAGACATGCAATCATACCTGATTTCAAAAGAAAAAGAATTGATTCTCAGTAGACTTGCCAGGAACATCTGTGGATAAAACAGGGTTAACAGCAGACAGGTTACTCAAACACTCTCTGAAAATTGGCTTAGGTCTCTTTTTCAGTGTCAGGAGATAATCAAACACATATCACTGAGTCCCACATAAGGAGTCTGTTGAAACTTGTTTTCTGGGAAGACATACTTATTAGGACACAGAAAATGAATTTGCCTACTATCTCTGAATTCTCACTGTAAGTCCAGTTAGCAGCTAGGTGTACCACTAGCAAAATATTCCCACAGTATGGTAGAACGCTCCCAAAGCACCAGCCTTTGAGAAGTAGTACTTTCATGACTGCCTGAAATCACCCTGGCAAGTCAATCATCAGCCCTGTTGCTTGCAATGTGAATTTTGAAAGCAGCACAGGACACTTGAAGAACCGGCGTCAAACCAAAGAGCAGTGACCACATGCTTTGAGGTGGTCAGAGGACAGGGAACCCCTGGCACTACACACACAGTTCTGAGCAGTGCACTTCATCAGCATTCAAAACCTGTTTGGACCATCCCTAATGAAATTTAGGTAGCACTTCATCAGTGATAATACAGACAACATCATAATTATCTAAATATCCAGTCCTTGGGAAGAGATACTCAATAAACTTCCCAGCAAAAAGTTAATCATACGTGCTCCTTCAAGGCAAACAGTGAAACAGCTGGAAAATCAGCACCAGCTGCAGTAGCATTTTGTTATGTATGTGGTTGGTCCTGATAAAAGCAGTGCAGAGCATTTGGCCATTGATCTGTGAAGTTTGGCAGGGACTGTGTGGGAATTAGGGTGACTTTTGCCATTTGCCTCCACCTGAACGAGGACTTCAGTCACTGTCTCTATTATTTTCACAGTTTGCTGCACAGCTTAGAGATGTGATGCTGAAATTGAGGATGAAGTTATATATGTGAGCGTGCTTTGTCAGAAGCTGGTGATTGTTATCTCTGTCTTCATGGTAATGGACATGGCTAATGAAATATCTTATTCATCGTGAGAAGATTCTCTGACGCTCCTTCACAGAGGCAAGGGGTGAGAGTGGCAGGAGGTCTGCTTTAAGCAGTGTAGTTACTAATTCTACTACAGTAATCAAACAGGATAGATACTTGCTATTTCTTCCAGATATGGGGCTATTGGTCAATCTGAAAAACTGTTTTGATTCCTGGTACCCTTTGATTTCAAGGGAGTTTGGGACAGATTCCCATTATTTTCCTTCACAACCTTCTTGGTGAGTTAGTCTGTGGAGTCCCTTGATGGGTCACACAGGCACAAGTAAAGACCACATTTATTACTAGCAAAGAAAGAAACCAGGTTGCTTGCTAGTGCTGCAAATTTTCATTTCCCTTAGGCATGAAAGATGATCCTCTTCTCCATCCTCTCTATCTCCCCAGTCTGACCTGCTTTTTCTATAAGAAGGTTGATTCTTCTCTGGGAAACATGTTTTGAAAGAATTTCAGTAAAAATACCATGACCAGCTGTTGAAGTCATTTAGTTCAAGTGCCTGTGGAATGTTTTCAAGATCCAATGTCCTAGGTCAGTTTGCACTGCTAATCCAATCTCTGAACCAGAGAGTCATTATATTTATCTGTTTGGGTTTGGGTGTTATATACCACCAATTACTGTTATCAAAATATGTTAAATTAACTGTGTTCTAGGAAAGCAGATAATTTCACTGTAGACTGGTAAATATCTGATTATAAATGAAGCTACCTTTTATTTATTGCAAAGGCTAGCACGTTCATCAGCATGCCTAATTAAAATTTAACAATTAATAAGCAGTGGCAAACCCTGTACGAAGGTCAGTAGCAACCTAAGCAAACTTATCAAAAATGCAAAGGGGTTTAGAGTTTTTAAAAAGTTCATTCTGTCCTTAATTAACAGATCTAATTACAGCTCTGCCATAGCAAAATGCAAAATGATCTCTTCAAAAGACAAGAAGTCAAAGGTTTAATAGCGCAGATAACCTTCTTCTTCAGTACATACCGACCCAAGTGTAGAAGGGAATTTTACCAAGCAGTCAACACAGTTGACAGAAGTTAAAGCTAAGCAATGCATAGAAATCCCCAAACAACAAAGGAATTGAGAGGGAATAAAAACTCTCTTGTGTCTTGGGATTTGAAATAACACCAAATCAAGACTTTGGATAATCTCCCTTCTTACCAAGTTGTCAATGTATTTATTCTGTGACCTTTGCTGGTTAGTTTTGAATAACACTTTCTGTTCTATAGGCTGCATGTGTTTAATTATCACCTCATTCAACCAAAGTGGACAGTGCAAAAATCAAGGATAATCTAGCATGGTAGAGCTAATAAATACAATAGAGTGAAACACTTAAAATTCCTGCAGTTAATAGTCAGCATTTAGGAGTTGAAGGGCAATTTTCCAAGTTTCACTGAAGGGTTTAGTTATGCATTACTTCTTCAAGAAGACTAAGAAAAACCTGAGCATTATTTTCAGAGTTTTGCAGGAAGGGGCTGGAAATGAACAGAACTGGGTTCATCAGTAAGCGAATTAAATCTTCCTGGCTGATTTATGTGGGCAAGGGTCATTACATGTGGGTAATATAAAGTGCCTGAAAGAAAAATTAGACTGCTTAAAATTAATAATATATAGCTGAAATGAATTGTTACTATTCATCTTTACATTTAGATTAGCAGAAAGAACACCAGTAGGAGAGGCAAGATCTCTTCAGGGAAACCTGACCTATGTGAATATCCTTTTTGTTCCCTTTCATACCCTGCCAACGACAAAGTGAATGTAGACCTATGGAACATAGGTACATAAAGTAGAAACAATTGAATCTCAGTAATTATCTTGGAGAGGCTCAAAAACACAGGAGCCATATTTGTCTTATACTGGAAACAAAGTACATAATAACAAATATTTCAACCAAAAGGCTCATTAAGTTCAACATGAAAACAGAGAGTCTGTACTGAGCAATCTCCATGAATTGTCCTCTAGCTTTACAGCTGCGCTATCATGACCTGAAGTAATTTCATGTGGCATGATAATTTTCTGTTGGCTGTAGGAGGAAAAAAAATGAAGCCCGCTCAGACTGATGAGCATTTTAAGACTTCGCTTTAATTCCTTTTCTTAAAAAGAACACAGTCTTCTGTTTTTAAACTCCCTGGCTTGAACCAACAAGTAGTATCAGCCAGCAATAACATGCCATACTAATGTGGCCTCATGCTAGTCCTGTGCTATATATTTGAAAGCAGAAATGGTGAGGCTTTTAAAAGTGACAAACATATTCTTTTTCTACTGAAAGGAGCCAGACATCCTGCCTGGCCATGACATGATCCCCACCTCACCATTAAGGAAATAAAAGTGATAGTCTAAACTGTGGGTGCTGAAAAAGAGTTTTATCTGGTCCTTCTCTGCATCCTGCCTCAGTAGAAGGAGACAAAACTGGTCCTACTACATTGCTGAAAAACACAGATAGTACAAAACACATTATCGCATTCCTTTCTTTGGTAACACTTGGTTTAAGATAAGAAATGAACATAATTACTTGAGTTCTGCTGATGGGAAGTGAAATATAAGAGGTAGGCGTTATTACTGTTACTGTTATTATTATTAATGAAGTAGCAGGAAGTGCAGTGCCATAAAAACTCTTCTAAGCAGTCACTCCCTCTTACGGACCATTAAAGGTTCACTTCACACTTGTATCTCTTTCTTCCAGACTGAATGCTGAATCATTAATTTTGCACTTGACGTTCCTAAAAGAAAGCTTTTTTGAAGCAAAACCTTCTTGTGATGTCTGAATGCACTCTGAAGATGTTAATCACTGGAGCCGTAAATTCAAGCCAAAAAGCCATCCAGGTACCTTGAATTTATTGAGACTTGAAAGCAGTAAGATACGAAGATTTTTGTTTTATTTTCCAGCACCATACAATGTCCACGCTTTAGACAACATCCTTTACTAATAGCAATCTGAGTAAGCAGAGTTGTTAAAAATAATATATGGCCCAAGACACTATATGAAAGGGTGATAAATTAGATTCAAGAGCAAAGAGAACCAGACCCAACCCTTCCTCCCCTCCCTTGCCAAACTCTGTCAGTTTACAGATCAGCTAGCTTTAAAGATACAACTTATAGAGACTTGACAGTAAGGGTAAGTACAATCTTTGGGCTGTGCAGGTAAGATACCTCTAATGAAGAGATAAATTATTTTAAATTCTACCTACCTCTATAAACTTTATTTTGTCTCTTCCCTTTCCCCCTTTCTTTTCCTGTTTTCCTCTTCTCTCCTTTCCAAGAGCTTTTCCTCTGTCAGTGCTTCACCAAAATACAAAATAAATTCAGGGATCTTAAAATGTCCTTTAATATTTTGTTTGGAAGGGACATCCCTTCCTTGCATGCAGGTATCCTTCCCAAAAGAGTTTCTCACTTTCTTTTAAGAATATCACAGTAACGTGAAAGAAAGCAAGTGATTTTTCATTTCCAATCTTCTGTGAAGCTTTTTCTTCCTTCTTTCCTATCCCAGCACAAGTCCTTTCCAAATTAAAGCAAACACATGAAGCAAATTGTGAATTTTGCTTAACTGTTAACAACTGAAGACCACCCATATCAAACGCTCTCAGGCTCAGAAATTCTGAATATCTCATGCATTATTGCCCTCTAGTGTTACATCAGAATGTGTGTAGAAGATTCCATCTGTAAAATTGAACAGCAAATGCATGTTTCAGAGAGTCAGGGCCAGATCTAAACCGGACAAGAAGTGACCATATATCCATGAAAAGAGGCATTTTGCAATCCCTTGATTTCATCTGGGTCAGTTATCTAAGGTCTTTACTAAGAACCAGTGTTTTGAATATTCATTTCCACACAAAGGGAGCAGGGGGAACACAGGGATCTTTACTTTGCTGTCCACATCTCCATTCATACTCCAAAGTGGAAGCCACTGGTGCATATGGGCATTTTGATTTAATCCCAGTTTTCCTGTGGCTGAAAGCTCCTCAGGGAGTTTGAAATGCTGGGTTTAGCGATGGGCCAATATAAATAAAATAAATAAACATGGCAGTGTAAGCTCAAAACAGCATTGTTGTAGAATGGCATGAACAAATTGGAGTGTGACCTGTCATCATGTCTGGTTCACGAGACTTAGATTTGCATCAAAGAATGAGAAAAAAAGTAAATAATTATAATTTTCTGTGGAAATATTCCAAGGTTTTCCAATTTCCAGGGAAATTTACAAGTTGAAATTGGAAGAAAATTACTAAGTCCCAATTCTTTCCTTAAGTCTAAAACAAATTCTTGACGCAAACAGTCCCAGGCTGTGAGGGAGTGTGGATCCAGATCTGCCCTCTCCATGGAAGTAGGGACAAAACAACTACTGTCCCCCTGTCAGAGAAAAATTATATATCAGTAGACAGGCTACTAGCAGTTTGCTAGAGTGGATGCTGAAAATTATGACCCTGTGCCACTATTTAGGTAACTCATTAGACCTGATCTAATAACATACTTGCAATTTTAAGTAAAGCGATCAACAGGAATATTCAGTTTCTTTGAAAATGAGACCTCTAAAATCATGTTTTGGTTGGTAATTAAATGGTGTTCAGTGTTATTACCAGACAGGTATCAAATACTGCATATTTACTTATTTTACGAATCTATTTCCTCATTTGGTGGAAGTCTGCTGGAAAGTATATCATGTGGCTTAGTGGATAAAGTTACCACCTGTGGGATGCTAAGAGTTCAAATTCTGGATTTCCTGCATCATCTTGTTTTCCTGTGCTTCATTTTTCCCATCTAGAAAATAGGATAATAAAATCATTCTCTTATGTAGAATTCTTTGAGATCTGTAGATGAAAATGGTCCATCAGAGCTGTGTTTTTACTAGATAATATCCAGACTTCCTCTGAAAGCTCTAAACATAATAAGTTACTAGATTTTTTAAATTCTCTGCAAACTCAACAATGGTTTTTCAGAAAAGTTCTATAACCGTCCTGAAGGTTTCGAGCTCAGATCAGCAGGTAGATGTGCTTTCCTCAAACCATGCATCATACTCTTTTTGCTGCCATTTAGGGGGTAGTTTGAAGGAAAAATCCAGAGGACTCAAGTCAAGAGTCCCAAAGTGATCCATGCAAAGTACAACTTCCAGTTCTTTCAAGGGTGCTTTCATCCTGTGTTCATGCAGAAGCTCATGTGCACCTCTACAAAACATTTTGCTGGGAACATGCTGATGAAATCCAGCAAAGAACTCTGCTCATTTCTTATTAAAAATCCTGAAATCGCCAACACAAGCTGACTCATGACATCCTAGCTGTTTACAAACAAGGAATGTTACTATGTTTTTTACATACTCATATTGAGTATGATTTTAATCTCACACTGATTTTACAGCTGTATACTGCAGTCAACTTCGATGATGTAACATAACCTGTCCTAATAAAAGGAACAGAAACAAAGCAATGTTAAATATCCCCTTACCTTTTGTGATCTATTTATCTGTTTCTTTAAATGTGTAGGGGGTCTGTTCTATATGTTCTTTTGCCAGCCATCTAAAGGCACTGATGATTAGGTTTTTAAAGTCGTTTAGGTACTTGTCATGCTCAGTATCTCCTGGAATTTTCAAAACAGCTGAGGTACTTCCAGATTTAAAGGATTTTGACAAGAGTGAGACATAAAAATTTTCAAAACTGTCAATAGGGACTTATCTACATCTTTAGAAATCAAATGTCTTTCAAAATGTGACCCTAATCCCCTTCTGAGAAGAGCAGACCATGACATCCTAGTACTGGGTGTGTTATGTGACACTTTTAAAATACACTTTGCCAACATTTTTACACGTCTCCTTGACCTGCCTGCAGAAAGTTAGCATTCAGACAACTTAGAGAGGATGATTTAATATCTGATCTTGAACAAGACACTATTTTCCTAAAAGATTGCAAATGTCTCTAACATTTCATGCTCTGAAGCTCATTTTTTTAACGATGCTCATAACTAGATTTTTATGGTGAATCTTTATGATTCAGAGAAATCAAATCTCGGAGTGATTTGTGTCCCCCCTTAGCTACGGTTATAGCTTTATAGTAATCTTAGGATGTGCACTAGTTGCTTTTTATATTCAAGGCCTGTTAAAGGATTTATATCTGAAGCTAAATGGGTAAATGTACTGCAGGTTGCACAGTTTCCTAGTACATCATGAGGACAATTTTCTTCATGTATGCGGCGAAGTGAGAGGTGTTCCGGAGAGGAGTTCCACTAGAGTCAGGGAAGACTTCAGGGCAGTAGCAAAAATGTCTGAAGATTTACTTCGTAGCCCACAGCAACTGCAGCCATCACAGTTGTAAACACTTGTCTCCATAGAGGAATCTGTCGGGGTAAGCACAGCATAGAGGCACTCAGCATAGCTCTTCATGTGTGTTAAACACATTTGTTGTCAAGATGAGAGGAGACTCCACCCAACCCAACAAAAGACACAAACAGTGTGGAAATAAGCTCTGGCTATTTGCTTTCTGTTCTGAGCAGCACAACTGTACTGACTGATACTAAGGAAACTGCCAGCTCTAATCTCTGAGCAAAGGAACTGAACGTGGTGCATAAGGTACCTTCATCTGCTGGCTCTGGGACACAGCTGCCTTTGGGCCATGACTGAACTTATTGCACTCCAGATTTACTATTGAGCCAGTCACAGTAGTAGTATATGTAAGGAGGATTGCACCTTTACCTCTAATTTGAACTGGACGCAAACGGGATATTTTTCATGGTCAGAACGCATCGGTTGTTTAACTTCGGGGGGATTTATTCCTTAATTTTTGCATAAGCAACTTGGACTGGAAGGTGGGCTGCTGAAGGATGCGAGAAAATTCTTTTGAGTTCAGAAAACCTACAGCTCATTGCTTGCACTTGCCTGTCCCTGTGTTCCTTCTCTCCTTCTGGTCAAAAATGGAGCCATATATAGTGGTCCCTTCATACTCATTAGATCTGTTCCCTGCTTGCCTTTTTGCTTTTATATAGCAAAAACAATTTCCAGGGTCTTTTTGTTCTTGTTAGTCCTGTAGAATCAACAGAGTGGTAAGGAAGTAGTTTGGATTATTTTTTCTCTCTTACATTAGCAATAGAGTTTTAACTAAGACACCACTTCAGAGGAGCAGTAGTGAAATGCACGAGTCAAGGAGAACACAGCTGTGACTTTCAGAGTTTGCAGGGCTGTCAGCGAGAGAAAATGTATCTTTACCTGTAAAGGGGGAAAATTTATTCTTTAAGACTTTGAGAGAAAATAAATTCGGAACTTCACAATGCTATTTATTCAGAGTCACTTTTCAGCATACAACCACTTGTTAAAGTTCTCATAATAGTCAGTAGGAATTTCATAAGCGTCTCAATGCACCTTATGTTCTTACCTCTGTCAAGAGTCAGCAACCAAGTTTATAACAAGACCTATCTTCTTTTATTTTGCTGGAGAGACCCTTTGAATCAGTTCACAGTTGACTGGTGTGTGTCTAATTTTATGCAGCAAGAAAAAGATGAACATATCCATACTGACTTAGCAAGTTCAAAGATATTTTGCTTTGAAATTTACAAACAGATAAGATCCATGACTAGAATTACAAATGTAGATACACATTTAGAATTGGATTTCTTTTCTTCTGAATTGTTTCTCTGCAGCTTGTCATTGCTTGTGTAACATATCAGCAGACTCAGGACAGGCACACTAACACAAATGTCATTGGGCCACATTTAGAGTAGAATACAAACTCTGGTTTCATATATGCAAATATGTATTTTAAGATTTTTCCCATTTTAAAAGAAAACTGTACGTGAGATATATTGGAGAATAACAAGAAACAAGAAAAGTTCAGCTTTATGCGTTCCTACCACTACGTCTGGAAGATCTCCAGTGCATTGTGTAGCGTTTAAATCTGTACTGAGAAGAAAATTTGGCCCTGGAGGTAGCAGACTACTTTGTGTAGGTCTAGCCAGGAGCATGCTGAGCTAGAAGGAGAATTGGGTCTATGTCGTTTAAGAGCATAGTTTCTGCCTTGAGTCCCATAAAGCAGAATGACAGAGAAAAGCTTATTTTAAGCATCATTCTTTACCTCAGGAGCTAATGTCTTAAGGGTGGTATTACGTATACCTCCAAGCAGATATTTAGCACCTAATACATTTAGTGGAAGGAATTTGATTCAAGACTTTAAATGTAAAGTGATAACTCATACATGGTTTTGAGGATCCAAGTAGCTTAAACCTTACTGGTTTTGGTACCTGGGATCAAGTTCCTCTTCATGTTCTGAGAGTCATATCTATTCTGCCTGTCTGTAAGGTCTGAGCACAAGTGTGAACTAGTCTCCACATGCCTGTGTTTCCTCTAACTATAGAGCAAGAGAAAGTTCAACATGTAGGGCTGTATCTCTTGTAGTAGAGTTTGGGTTCAGCTCCTCCAAGTTACATGGCTTTCAGCTGGCGTGAGATGCAATAGATAATAGGTGCTTAAGCTTATTGAGGATCTGGACCTCAGATGTTGGCACTGATTAGCTCCTTAAATCACTGCTGAATGGAAGTGCAGAATGAAAAAACTTTGTACCCTCAATGTAGTCCTTTCCAAATTAGGATGAGACGTTTGGCGAGAATAGAAAATATCTTGAACATGCTGTACTTGCACTATACCTGTTCTGTATCTACGCAGAGAACTCACAGTTCTGGCGTCTCTCCTGAACTCTGCAGTATGTTCACTTTCTGTTTCAACCAGTTCAGTAGTAAAAGATCCTTTCTTGGCAGTGGCTACAAATATCAGAATTCCCACTGTGAGGAAAAGTGTAAATGTTCAGAAATTCCCCTTCAAAGCATTAGTTGAAAATCACTATAAGAAATTCTACTCTTGTCTATGTCTTGTATCTTGTGAAGAAAAGCAAAACCATAAAACCTTAAGAAACAAAATCTGGTTTTGACCTTACCCTTGCCTGGACTGGACATACACATCTATGGAACTAGAGTCTTGTTAGTCAGCAACTGAATGTGTGTGCAAGCTTAAGGATGCAGTGTCCAACCTATTCAATTACAATGCTAGAGCTTAATCACACTAATAACAAGCTCTTAGAGATCTGGAAGCCGTATTCTGCTCATACTTGATACTTTTCTTTTTACCTTTACAGTGCACTTGGGCATCTGCTAGTTTTGGCAAATTCAACGTGACATTGTCTTAGAGAGGCAAGAGAAGACCACAGCTGCATGCCCTAATTGTAGTTCCCAGAGCACCTGAACTGGGCCAGCTGTGGAAAATTAAGTAATTCTCTTGGTCCAGTATAAAAAGGATCTGATAAGTGCTATTCTGGTTGACTGCTTTTATGATGGAAGGGAGGCCTTTAAGGGAAAGCCTTTAGGCAAAAGCACTATTAGAAAAAGTTTTTCAGAAATTTTCAAGCGGTATGTTGTGATTCTTGATTACATTTCTTTAGGGGTCAGGCTGAAGAGAATTGTCCCTTTGTTCTTAAGCTCTGTGTTTAGAATATAGGAAATTACTTGTCTTTCTAATAGGCTGTAACTGTAGACTTTAAAACTGTAGGTGACTTGGTATGTTCTTGGCTTGCTGACTTTGCTCTATCCTCTTAACAGAATAAATGATCTCATGTAATAACAAACCTGAGAGATCTTCATAATTGATCACCACTCCTCACAGATGAAGGGCACAGGATGCAAACAGAATGAAGCAGCGTAAGTATTGTGCAATGCAAATATTGATTCTTTTAATAGCAGCACTGCTTTTCTCTGTAAGTGCCCACCTCAGCAATAAGAAATTATGGGGAAAAATAGAAGTGGGAAGTAAAATTAGACTTAAATGAAAAAAATATGTAGCTGATAACTCAGTGAGAGTCTGCTAAGTAGTCTCTCATTGCCTAAGGGTTCAGTTTTACATAAAGCCCTTAACTGTATCAGTAGATTCCTTTGGACTATTGAAAGCTAAAACAAGTGTAAGTGGGGGAGGAGTAATAAATCAAGCATACTTGTACTAGACACAAGTTCGTAATGTTCAAAACCCCTTTATACAATTAGGATGATTTACAGATGAGTGATTGGCATAGGCTGAGAGGTGCTGTGGGTAATGGGTAGAGTGGTGGGAGGAGGGCTGCTCACGCCTCTTACAGCAGAATTATAATCTAGCAAATTGTGCTTTCAAAGCCTGATGTCCTTGATAAACAAGGAATGGCAAGACTTATTAAAGTGTAGTCCAGTCATTGTTATACCCTGATAATGGAAGAGATAGGTGTCAGGTTCTGTTACTGCTGAAGTTTTCACAGCATCCAGATGATGTCTTTTGAGGTGTGTGAGAAGGCACATTGGCACATAATATGTGCACACCTATTCCCAAACCTGCAAAACCACTGCAGGAACCCTTTAACCTCCTCTTTCATCTTTTCTTCTACATCACTGTTGTCTCACAGTCTGCTCCCACTGAGCATGCTGCAGTTGTCTAACGAATTTCACATTCAGATGGTTGACTCACATTACACTCCACAGGGTCATATAAATGTTCTGAAACTGACAGTTGTGATTACAAGTTAGTTGGGTAAGAAGAGGACCCCTGGGCACAAATCTCTGATGTACCTGAAAATTTTTTTGGCAGCAGTGACTAAATCTATCCCAAGCCTACAAGGTCAATTTGCAGCTCAGTTGCCATCCATATTTATCTTCCTCACACATTGAAATTTTACTATGACAGTGATTGGATCTCTAGGAAGTATCTCAAGTAGCTTGTTTCCATGGATAGACTATAATCCTCATTCTCTTGAAACAATCTTCCAGCATATGTCATTCCCCTGATGATGCCATCTTATGTCAAGTTTAAAACAAAATGCAAAACAAAATATCTTCTTATAGTAATAGAGTTCACCTTGATTTCAAATCTCAGTGGCTTGTAACTTGGTAAGCCTTGGTCGCAGCACTGCCACCAAGTGTAGGCGTTGTTCTGATAAACAATAAAGGGAGAGGGTCGGCTGCTAGAAGGGACAAAGCATACAATGTAACATCTTTAAGTAACTTAAATTTCTTATGTTGTTTGTGACATCTCATATTATGGAGGCACTTATGACTAGAAAAAACAGGGAAGACAAGGAAAATCCTGTTAACATGTGCAGCATCTTTTCTCCTAAGCACTTTCAGTTTCTGATGATTTGTCAGGAGGAGGTCCTGCTGAGAACTGATATATTTAATCACAGTAATAGTATGACAAAACACCAGATAACTACAGTTACAAAAGGAATCATGCCACATGTATCATGCGGATTTTAGGAACAATAGCAATTTTGGAAGCAAGTTGGGGAAGGAAATCAGACTGTTGAAACTGGCTTTAAAATATTTAGCAAGTTTTAAAGCATTTAGCATGAGGTGATATTTGACAAGTTTTCAGGTGGGTCTCTTGAGAGAATCACTTCTCTTGGTCCATGATCAAGGCAGTGCATGGCCTTGTGTGATACAGGGGCATGCCTGAAATGGAAGAGGGTTTTAACTAGGACTTTGTAATTCATTAAATGAAGTGGCTGATTCTTTTCAACTCTCAACACAATCCACCTCTGAACTGCTAAATATTAGAAAAAATATGACAGTCATTGCTTTGAAATAGCTGTTTGATATTGAGACAATGCAGCTGATATTTTTGTCTGATTTTTTTTTTTTTCCAAGAACAAAAGCATGTAAAAGCAAGGCACGTTTCTCAACGGCTTCGAGAAACTGGTATTTTTTGTGGTAAACTGTTAAATGAGCACTGAAAGGGAGGGAAAATAACTTTCTCTAGCTCCGTCTTATATGTGTTCCTTAAGTTGTGAAATATGCACGTAGCATAAGGGTTCAAGAACTTCAGCATTCAAACACTGTCACTGCAACTAACTGCACCAAAGGCCTAATATAATGCACGCTGAAGCCCACAGCAGTCTTTCCCTCAGCTGGAATGGATGTTGGATCAGGTTCAACACAACATAGAAATGCAAACTCTGCAGCTCTTGCTCGCAGGGGAGCTCTCCACTATGTCAACTGAAGTAAACTCTCCATTAGCTGAGTTGGTATCGTCATCTGCGATACTGAATGCACAAGCAATTCTGCAAAATAATCCATGTACTAGAAGGTAGTGATAGGCAGTAGATGCAGGTGAGTATATATCTTCAGAAGTACCATCTCTGTGCTGTATATTGTGCTGTGATGTGCATTATGCAAAGTTTCTGCTCAGCAGAATTAGTCTTTTTATTCTGTACTGAATTTTGATATTTAACCAAAAGACTGTATTTTATAGTTACTTAACAAAGAGTGTTCCCTAAGACAGTGAACTAACGTGCAGGGAGATGGACATGCAGAGGTTTTTTCTCTGAACCTATACATGGATCTCCCTTGTGACCCAAGGCAAAGTTGCTATAGCTTTCTCCATCATTTTTCAGTTGCTAAAATAGCAATAACACTTAACTAGGGCCCACGAAATGCTGCCAGTGTTCTATTGTGAATGTGCTGTCTTGCCAATCACAACCTGGAATCTTAGTCCTGCAAAATTTTGCTTTTTATTTACAGCCCTCTAAGTACGTTTCTAGAGCTAGATAATACAGTGTTTGTCAGAGGTACCAGCAATAATATATTACTGTATAGCTGGCATCTCTGAAGCTAGAATACAACCCAATCCAACTGACACGACTGCTAAAATTCAGTGCTGCAACTCTTGCAAAGTCTTTGCAGCACTCTGAAATGCTTGACTACAGAGTGGTCCTGAAATCAGTATGGTTTTGCCATGAAAACACACTACATTAGTGCCACGGAATAGTGTCCTTTGTTGCACTGATTTAGTGCTCCATGCCGACCCCATTCTCACAGGAACTGATCACCAGGGACAACTCAAAGCATTTTGCTGCTTTTAAGAAATCTAAATTAGTAGCAGCTTCAAGTGGAGGTGTATGTTTCTTTTGCTGCCAGAAGTCCCTCTGTCCTTTGCATCAATAAAACCAATTGATTCTAAATTTGCTAATCCTGTTGAAAATGGTTTTATTGTATTCTCTCTGAGTCTAGTAAATGGGGATGGAAAGTGATAGTAGTAGTAGATGCAGTATGATGTGGGGGTTGTGTTGTGTTGTTTGAAGAATTAATCTAGGGCTACCTTATAAATGTATCTTCAGCGCTAAGTATGCTTTGTTTATGACTTATTTCTTGAATAACTAACTTTCTATTAGGTAGCCAAGTATTTCTTCCTTTGCAGAGGAAGAGAAAGTTTTGGTCTCATACTACCACTGCACATGCGATGACAGGAGAAAATATTAACCATATGTATCTTTGAAGTATCTGTAGTGATATGGTGCACAGCATCACAGGCGCCAATCCTCCTATATAAATCCTGTTAAAGAATGTCACTGACTCTTGTAGTTTATTGAGCCTGGAAACTCCTTCAGTGACTACCTAGCTTTTAACCACTTGGCTGTTTTGTCCTTCCTTCTGCCCCGCAGGAGCAACATAAATTTAAATGAAAGATGATTTACAATGCTTTGAAATAACATGGTATACGTTAGCTTGTAAGTGTCAAATATCATTAGAGCTGATGGGAAGGATGAAAAAGACTATTCTGTGCCACGCAAAAATGCACTGTTTGTAACACAAACTTGCATCAAAATTCCCACCCTTCCTACTGCTTTTCCATATTGCTGCAGGTGATACTGGAGAGCTAGACAAGAAGAAACAGATTTTACTTTGTCAAAGCTGCATCTTTCCTTCTTTCATCCCTTCTCTGCTTATCTCTTGCTGTTGTTCAGACCCCCCTCTAGGAGGAAGATTAAAGAACAATGTGGAAAAACAAATGAAATAACAAGAATATTTTATTTTAAAGAAACCTTTCTCAGAGTCTCTTCTCTCTAATGCTTACCTGCAGATTTTAATTTTGTTGTTTGGTTTTTGTGTTTAAACACATTCTACTCTGTCATAAACACTCCCTGTGCCATTTCTAGTGTCAGGAAGGGAAATCTGGGGCCTGAATTGATTGTGTAAAGGTACAGTTACAGTGAGAAACAGATGGAAGATAAAATGTTGGGTGAGATTTTCTGTCTGTCTAGCCACCCGTTTATTTATTGTTCGTTTCCATCTGTCTTTGGCTTCAAGGTTGCATTGTGTATTTCTCTCAGTGCTGTTAAGTGCCAGAGATTTGACTGAGTGCTGCACTCGTGCTACGTTAGCTTACTTCAAGAAGAAATAGTATTTAGTTATACTGAATTGGGTTTGTGCTCAGTGTTTTTTATATTTTTTTTTTTAAATGTGGTTGTTCATGGGTCTGCAGAAGGCTTTTATGACAGGTTTATTGTGTAACCCATCTTAACTGAAGATATGTTACCTGTGATGTAGGACACGTGCTATAGGGTTGGTTTTTTTTTTCTTCAGTGCTCATATCTTTATTTGTCTTGCAAGTTTTTAATCCTTATTCTGACTTTTCAGCTGGCTTGCCTCTTGATACTTTTTTGTTATTTTCTTTAAGATTTATTCAGCAAAATACTTTCAGGTTTTGTCAGGGTGGGAAAGGAAAGGATTCAGTAGGTAGGTGGGATTGTGTACAGGTTTTAAGGTGACTTTCCTGAATTCTAAGCAGGCCTGATCCTAATGGTAGGTGTTACCTTAGAAGGTACATAAACTTCTTGCCTCTGTCTCCCCAGCTGGAGCATGGTGATGCTAATGTTACTCTCTCAACTGCAGATGGGTGGTTGAAAAGGATAGTTACACAGTATTAAGTGTTTACTGTTTTATACACCATGCTGATCACTGTAAAGTGCTGCAGCCTCAGAAGGACTCACAAAACCTGGCGGTTTTATGCTCACTTGACATTTTGTTCAGATAAAAACCAGTACTTTACATGTAACGTGAAAAATCTGTGTATGTGTATATATCAGAATGCAAAGTGTATTGTTCAGATTACCAGCAGCTTTAGGTTAGAGGACTGAAACGACCCAAAACAAAACGGCTAAAATGTCACAAAATCCTGCTTAGAATAATGATGGAAATGTCCAGTGAACCAAATGATGCAATGCTAACACTTCTGGGATATGGAAAATCGGATACGGCTACTGTGAAGTTAGACAGCCAGAGCTAATGGCCAGGTGCTGATGTCAGGAGCTTTCAGGGAAAGGCTGTAGGAAATGACCCAGGTCAGATCTGCAACGGAGAGAGGATGTACGTTTTGGAGAAAAGATCAGGAGCTGGAGGTAAGGGTACTTATCTTCAGGTCGTGGGAGCAAGGTGGTAATTCTAAAGACTTTAAAATACAAATTCTGGTGTCTTTCAACACCTACAGGTCGTTACTGCTTTGTTCTCAGTGTGGTTCTTTTTTAACTGTTCATTCATTCATTCATCCTTTCTCTGATTTCTTGTACTGAAATAACAATTGAGTGAATTGGCTGAAAAACTCCACAAAGTTACGTAAGGTTTTAACAGAGTTTCAGCCTTAGGGGAAAAAAAAAAATAATCCTTCTTCCTCTATTTCCAAGATCCTTGTCATCTCTCGTCTTAAGGATAGGTGCACTGATTTCCTCTGTTAGCTCTATTTGTGAAATAGTTAAATGCTGCTGGACATTGAATATCAATGCAGAATCAGCTCAGCTGTGATATACCACACAATCCTATCAGCAATTGCTATGCTGTTGTGAAAAAAAAATTCATATGCAAGTTATTTCTCAAGTTTGTCTCAAGGCAAACATCTCATTTACTGTCTCAAGACAAACATCTATTTCTTTGTGAAGCTTAAATATGTTATTAGTTTTTTCATTATTATTTTTCACTCGCTTGAGAGTACTTCTTTATGCAGTAGACTTCACTCAAAGCCATTTGGGTAAGAATTATAGGTTGAAGAAATGTGGGATTAGAAACTTTCTTCATAGAAGAAATTGTTGTTTTCTCTCTAAGCAATTATTTTACTGGTGTACAACTGGAAGTTCCCCAACACTTCATGCCTGAATTTCTAAAAAGAGTAATTCCATCATGATCATTCCCATATGTTTTGTAAAAAGAAATAGCTGTCTGTACTCAATTTGCTTCAACAACAGGCTTTAAAATATTTGTTATGTATTTATAGTGGACACAGATACAACATCTGTCTTCGTGTCTTGTAAATAAATGCTTTTTCTGTTTGCTGGCCAATTTCATGCTATAAGCCTTTCTGAGATACCATCCTGTTGAAATCTTAGCTGACATGTTTTGTTTCCTGCCTCTTTATAACATTTCAGTGGTTTGGGACCTGAATTATACAGGTCATACATTCCTCAATCTGATTTATTTTGTTACTTTATTTTTAAAGTTGCATGGTCACTGCAGTGCTGCTACGATGTTCAGAGTGGAAAGAAAAAGAACCTAGGGTTTTTCTTCAGCCAGTTTTGCAAACTTGGCAACACCAAGTTGCAAATTCGTGTTGGCATGTTCTCCACATATTCTCGAGGGAATTTCCTGGTATGAGGAGTCTTCAGTCTGTGTAAAAATATCACAACCAGCTCCTTTGCCATATTCCCTTAGAAAATCTGAGGACATAGGAAAATTGTGTCTAATGTCTGCTGAACTCTGACCATCTGGGTATGGGAGATGTCATGTTGGAAGCCACCCATTATAGATTAGGCTAGTTGCTCTGGCTTCCCTGACTATTAAGACACTGTAATTGGATTACTGATTGCCCCAACACAGTCAATCCCATCTGCAGAAGATGTTTTCGTATAGTACTCCCATCAAGCTATGCAATAACCAACTTCATCACCATTTTCCTTGGCACCTCTACATGCAGATGCAGAGATAACTGCACTCTCTAGGATGTTCTTAGGAGATCCCTTAGGGTAGTACTAGTTCTTTAATGAGTACCACAAGTTATTCCAATAGCTCACTGCCACGTAGTGAGACACTGCTCACATTTCCTGTTGCCTTTTTTTCAGAGAAGAGAATGTTACTGTTCTGAGAAATGCACTAGATTCTCCTTAAGTGTTTATGAAAGAGGAAGAAAGAGCCATTACACTGTCATGTAGGCGTTTTTTCCAACCCCACAGTTATCTGGCAATAAATACTTGGATAGAAGTAAGATGAAGTTGTGAAATTGAATCATGATATCTCAACAGATGGTCATAAACAGCCTAAATATGAGGTGAATGCATCATATGTTTGACTTGACTCTGAGAAGAAGATTTATACAGTTATGTTCTACCTTAAAAGGAAATACCTAAATACCTTTGCTATTCTAGATCTGTACTACATTAACTTTCAAAGATATACAATATCTCCATTGCACTCTAGGGTAGATTATTGGTTCTTCTGAGCCAGGAGGCATGCGAAAAATTACAAAAGGGAATAGACTCCTGTTGAATTTACCAGAACAAGTTGATTAATTGTATGTGAAAAGGGAGGTTGGAAGTATAAATATGTTCTACATCCTTTCCATGACAGGCTATGGAATATTTATTATAAATGGAGACATAAAGCAGGAATAATCTTCCCCATGACCTCACTGTGACAAACTGGCTTTCTAATTCTTGCTGAGTGCTGATTATTACTTGGCTAACATTCTGAGCTAAAGATGAAGCATGTGCTAAGTTGCAGGAATTCTTACAAATGGGCTGAGCTATTTCCAGAAGGGCAATTTTAAGGACACATTAATGTTTTTACTTGTAGGAGTATTTTTTCTTAAAGCATGTGAGTAGATCCACCTATGTGCAGAACCTTCAGGCAAACAATATGAATGCAGTTGCTCATTGATGCATTGTGTTTAGTGCCTGGTTCAATGAAGTAGGCTCATGAAGTGGGGGTTAGAGAGCTTGGTTACATGCTGTGAAAGGCACTCTCATTAAACATCTTTCTGGAGGTGTATGTTAAAGGAACAAGTGTAACATTAATAAACTTGCTTCAATTTTTATCAACTCAGAGAAGATGCTACTGGCAAAGGTAGCTCGGAAATAGATGGGTATAACATGAAAGAGTAGAGTTAGGTTCCTTGTTGAGTTTTGTCACTTGCTGGAAATATTTGAACTATATATATGTACAGACTTTCCTTATGGAAGGAAGCAAGGATCCTGCTGCTTGTAGCAGTGCAGATGTTTTGCCATGTGCTTCTATAGAGTGCTTTCAGAGAGAAGAGCTACAGTGAATCACAGAAAGAAATAGAAAGTAATGACTAGTTGTGCCATTCTTCATGCAAGGTTTCCCCTCTGTACAGTCTTGATGATTTTACCATGATCTGAATTAGGCCAAAGCTGCTTCAGGTCTGTACTTTGAAGGTGGCAATGCCATTAAGCAAAGACTGATCAGATCTGTCTGACCATAAGGAGGCCATGTCCTCTCCAGACCTGTAACTGTAGCTGTGAGGAGCCAGCCCTTCTACAGTTACACTCTAAGCAGTGTAACATAGACGTTACACTGTTTAGGTTTAACCTGGACACGTTTTAATCTAGCAAGCAGATCAAGCCAGTCAGATCTACCTGAACAGTTGTCGTCTTGTTCCATACCTTTCCCATGTTGCATAATGTGCTCTTCCAAATCTCGCATCAACCTTTGATCAATTCCTCTTATGCTTACATAGCAACGAGCCATAGTCAGGGGACCTCTGCAAGCTCGCTCTTCCCATGTTTTCAGAGCCTGTTAGTGGTAGCCCCTTTGCAGTTTTGTTCCACAGTCCTCTTGATGTGTAGATACAGGAAAAAAGGTTAAAAGTTTTCAGGTCTTACTCATACTGAACAGCAAGAATAGGACACTTCTGGGGATGGTTGTTATAGCATTTCTTCTAATAATGTCCAGAAAGTGTATAAAGGAAGGATTTATCATTCATTTTGTAATAATATAAACACCTGTAACTTGCTTTCAAAGTTTTCCCATATGCCACAAGAGTTTCTCTGCAACTTATTCTACCATCTCACCATGCAGTCTGCTTCTATGATACTACACTTCTGTTCTGAAATTAAGACCACTGGGGGAGATCAGTGGAGGGAATTGTCTCACATGAAGAGTGTAAAACATCAAAGAGAATGAGCAAACACCTCTTTTAAGTTCTAGATGAGCTGTGGGAAGTTTTTGCTTCTATGAAGTTTCACAGACTGCCTGAATTTAAATCTCCTAAATCTGTGAAAACAGAGAGGGTTTTTTTTTAAATTTCTTTCAGATCCAAAATATGAGACTTTCTCCAAAATAGATAGGCTCAGTACTGAGCAACACTGACAAGAGAGAAAAGCTATCTCCAAGCTCAGTATCATGTTTCTGTTGGCTCTGTCATCTGAGCCCTGTGGTATTATCAATGCAAGCATACTGTTAATCCATGTAACGTTATTAAACCAGTAGGTATCAGTTTCTCAGATGGGTCAGTGTTTCTTCTGTTTTACAAACAGTGGGACAACTTTGTGTCTCTGAGGTTGTTTTCACTAAAATGGGACAAATCAGTTTTTGCAAGCAAATCACCCAGCAAATGTAGGTTTTTTTCTCGTATTCTTGATATGACTTTGAAACTTTGCTACCTGCAAAGAATTTCAGGCAAGTCATGTCTGCAGAGCATCTTTTGCAAGCACACACTGCATTAGTATGGTTGATTGCAGCTTTGTTGAATTTGTCAAAAAAATCGAGCAAATTTCTAAGTTAAATTTGCGTTCTTGTGTGTCTCGTATTCACGGGATAACACAAACTTCTACATAAAATACACTGGACATCTAAACATATGCTTTCTTAGTACTGTGGGTTACTCTGCCATATTCTGTGTCAGCATGTCAGATTTCAAAAAATAAAAGCATAGTAAAATAATACCCAGTACATGTTTAATTTCATATGCTTGAGAGTGTTATGTCCATGTGCGATGTTACTCTGGTAAAATGGCTTTACTTTGGCATCAGAGGTGAATTTCTTATAGTTCCATACTTCAAGTTCTCACCAGCTTCAGCTGTAATTTCATGTTCTTACCTGCCTTCAAAACTTAAAAAGAAAACCTCCAGTTAGTAAATCAGGGATAGAAACAACAAAATAATCCAAACTCTGTTTTATGAAAGGTGTACAAAGTTTTAAAAGGAATGTTTCTGTAGTTAAAGATCTGGGAAGCAATAAGAATCCACCAAACTGTCCTCTGCAAGAGAATTCATGGTTCTAATTTTGTCAGTCTACTTAGAGTGTTTTCCAGAGGCTTTGCGTGGTACCAAATTCCCATTTACAGGGGTAGTTCACCAGAGAATGGTAGCATTTCTTTCTAAATTAGAAGACCCTGGAGAGAGCTTTTTGCCCTGAATCATTAAAGGTTAAACCCGTGATCACAAAGATATTCAGTCAAGTCCTGCCCTTATTTTCAAACCACAGAAAGATGCATGCAGCTTAATGGTAATTTGTATGAGAAGTCAGATATTTTTCCAGGGGCCACAGAAGGTTGGTCTGCTTTCAGTTCCTTGGATCCTTTCAATTCCTGCCTAGACTTTTCACTTAATACAGCAGAGCAACAGTATTGAACAAATTGTCAAATGAATGAACAGAAGTCCTAGAACAAAATTTCAGGCTATGTCTGAACCTATCTGTAGGTTCAGAAGTTGTTCACATTATTGTTTCTACAAGCTTAAATTCTCCAATGCCTTATGGCTATTAATCAGTACCTCATGGGGTGATTCTGGTTACAAGGTTGTGTTAGAACAAAAGGTCATAGGGGAAAAAAAATCTGAATCAGGCTTCCCAAGAGAGATGTTTCTCCATAGCAGATGTCTCTAAACATGCAACACTCATCCACTTTGCAGGAACAGAAGCCAAATACTCTCAGAAAGGGACCTCTAGACATGAGGGGAACACACAGTCAATGCTCCAGGGGAACTCAGGTATTCTGGACTGTTTTTAGGGATCATCACTGAAAAGATTTTAACCACATAATGTAGAACGTAGTGCCATAGAGGTGTTACCTAAAATAAAAACATATAGTATAAGTTTTACGTATCTAACATAAAGGAAATATATTTTATACATTCTCAAGTGTTAAGAACCAGTATCTACTGCTTAGTCTGATAGGGATGACTTTTACTCACACTTCAGGTGAGCTGCATAAAACAAGAATTATACATGTAGGTAGGAGGCTCAATATAGGCATGGTTTCAGAGCTAAAGAAACTGCTTCAGGTTAGAGTACTTTTATAACTGCAATTGCAAGTATAATACTACCTTAACACAACAGGACTAAGCAGCTTTCTGTCTTTGGCCAAATTAAATATGACTCAATCTAATTTTGTTGCTTCAACCTCTAATAATTAAAAAGAAAGGCTTCTAAATTTTGCTAGTAAGATCTGTGCAGGTATCTGTACTAAACTGGAGAAGTACACCAAGGAAACATGGAGACTGTGGAGACTGTCCCTTTAAAGAGGCTTGTGTGTGTAACTAAACGATAACTGGAAGCAGATTTCTTGATGAAATTCCTGGACAAGTTGCAGTACTAGAAGTAAGATAAAACCCAACCAAACAAAAGCCCGGCACGGAGAAATAGAACTCCTAACAGCAGAGCTGGAAACCTCAGTGGCTACGGAAGTGGCTGGCAGAAGGTCAGACCAAAATGTCACCCGCAGCATCTGCGAGTGCTGAATTCCAGCAGCAGGGGAGCGCTGGGAACCAGAGGCTGTTTGGGGAACACTTGTAGGTGACCCCGAGTGGAGGAGAAATATGACACTGTAGTGGAGATGTTTCAGAAGGTCTATGTTCCATGATGTCTTTCCAGCAGCTGGAATTTAATCTTGTAACCAAACTACCTGATTTGGCATTCAAAAACAAACAAACAAATGACATTCAAAAGTCATTGCAAGATCTAGAATGAACCCTTGCAATGACAGATAAAACACTGTAGTAAACATAAGTCATTCAGGGCCAGGATGAGGCTTGTGACACTTAATACTGGGTATGTTTGAACCCATAGTACACACACAAAAAAAATCAAACCAAACGCCTGTGCTTAAAAATACTTAGGACCAGGAGAGGAGAAATCACACAAGAACTAACTGCAGGACTTTGTAGACTATGACAACCAATATCTGTTGTACTGAAGTGGATGAAATAATTCTAGTATTTGTAAATATGTACTTAGTGCAAACTGCATATTCATATCATTCCAATTCTCATGGAGTATAAATTTTAGTACTACTATTAGTAAGTGTGGCTGGGAAAGGGGGAGGTGGAAGACTGTACTTTAGAGATGCCCCAGTTCTTTAATGCCCAAGCCTTAAATATCTGAGTTAGAACTGGGACACTGAAAAGTGCTTATCTCGCATGTCTTGGCGTGGTCACAGAACACCACAGTATTGTGGCACAAATTCCTCCCTGGGTATAAAAGAGTTGAAAACTGAGGTTTGTAGAGGGAGATGGCAGAAGCGTGAATTTGTCGGTGGTGGTACCCACAGTCCCTCTGGTGATATCAGGGTCTGGTGAGCTGCCATCAGGATTTCACCCCTCTTGCCCTGTAAGGAAGGTGGTGAGATCCGAGTTTGTATTCCAGTTGCTGAGCTGACAGGAGATCTGCTTGTGTCTGTGGGAGGATAAAGGGGCTGTAACTCTTATCTGGAATGAATAAATAAATACTGTTTCTCCTCCTCCACAGATTTTGTGTGGAGCCTTTGTGCATATGTTCAGCTTCTACACAGAAGCACGCCATATGTGCAGGCTAGCTCTTCCTGAGGTATAAAAAAATAAGAAATCAGCAAATGGCACCATCCCCCCATGTCTGGGGAGTTTCAGAAGTGGAGCTCTGCGGGCTGGATGACAGTAAATTCTCAAGGAACAGGGAGAAATTGGGACAGAAGAGCAGCAACCAGTGTGAAAGGGAAAGGCGAGGCCTGGAGCACAGCGTGCAATCTCAGTGTGACCGAGCGTTTTGTAGTGAGCTGAGCCGTGTGAGGCCGGGAAGATTTTGAGTGAGACCTAATTAAAATCATCTGGCCCTCATGAGGGACATTTCTTTTTCCTTGCAATTATTTTTTGTGTGTTGAGGATATTTAATTAGGCATGTAGAGCTGATGTTTCTGAGAGGAATTCAAAGCACACTCATAGTTATCTTCATATTATTGTATTGTTGGACTTGGGGATTACAAACCCTGCAAGTCTATAAGAACAAAGAAACTATATGTCCAAGGCTGCAGCAATGGTTCAGGATTGACATAAGCTGCAGCTACAGCGGTTCGCTATCTGATTTTTGGGAGGCAGTAAATATCTAAGTAGAAATTCTACAGTATCCCAAACAGACTATCATCAGCAGGGTTTAATTGTTTCTTCTTTGACCTACTTACCCCCCTGCAGCTATTCTGTGGCATATTAATATTAGATTAAACTTTGGAGAACCATGGTTTTGATAAGGTTTACCACTAGTGTCTTAATTTTTTATTTGAGCTGATCTTTTTTTTCATTTTCTTTTCAATGATCAGTTACAAAAAGAGACCATCTGGAAGCTTTCTTATCACAAGTGGTCTTCATAGCGAAAAGTAATTTGGCAAGCAGTGGTTAATAGGTAACTGCTGGACTGATGAGGTGCCGACTCTGGCTGCTTCATTATAATTCCACACATTCTGCGTCTTTCTAACATGAGGATAAAGTTTCATGTTGTGACTCTGAACATCCAGAGCACTAGCACAGATACGAGACCATAAGTGTGTAGCTTTGTCGGAGGTCTCCCTGGAATAACTTTGCAAAGGCAAACTCAGAAATTGTACCTCAGTGTTTTTCTGTGGACCCTTACGGTTGAGGGCTTTTTTTTTTTCTTTTCTTTCACAGAACTAGAATTTAGCCCACACAACTAGCAGATGCAAGTGCTATTCCTGATGATACAAACCGAGCTCATGGGCTCTCTTGTCTTACTCAAGGGGCTTCATGGGATTTTCACAACCACATTCAGATTTAGGTTAGCAGAACTGGTAGAATACAAACACGCCGGTGACATGGGCTCTCTGCGTATTCCCTGGGGCAGTTCTAAGGATCTCTCCTTCTGGACTTTACCCCTTTTTTTTATATTGCATCATGTAAGGGTTTTCAGTCAATGGTAATATTTTGATTTAAAAATGGGTAGGTAAGCAAAAGGTGAGGTGAATATATATATATATAAAAACATACACATATACCTGTTCCTAAACAAAATTTTGAAATTCATGTAACCCTCGGACATCTTTTTTAGTACCTGAACTTTCAGCCGAACATTCCTTTCTAGAATCGTAAACTGACGAGGAATCTTGCCTCACAACTGTTCAGTAATTATAGAGCCCTTCTGCTCTGCTCCTGTATTGACTCGGAGGTGAAAAACCGATGAAATGCATTGCTGACTTTAGCACTGGTTTAGCAGCGTATTTGTAGCATAACTTGTCTCTGTGAGAGTTCACTGAACTTTCTTCCAGCTCTTGATTCCTCACTAAACTCACTAGGTGGCTGTCTAAGAACACACATACTCTTTTACTTGCTGAAACACAGCTCTTCGCTGCTGTGCTGTTCCCTGGTCTCACACTGGGGAGCACCCTCTCATCAGCCACAGCGGGCACCGGGTCCCAGCTGCAGGGTCTGGGCTGAGGGAACCCAGCCCCACATGTACTGGACACCAGATCCCTTTGATTAAACCCTTTTGTTCTCCAAGACAGAATTAAGTATTTATATCAACTAAGTCCAAGCTTCTCTTGAATGATTTCCTCACAACACCAGATTTTCGAATTCTCTGCAGTATTCATAGGAGTCAAGTAAAAACAGGCAATAAGGTAGACTGTGCATAACTAAGGCTGGTTTGTTCTTCCAGTAGGCTAGAGGAGTGAGGCAAAGCAGCTTCCAGAATCTGGAAATTGTGGTTCATACGTGAGGGGATAGACTGAGAAAAAAATATGTGCTGTTCACTTAACATCCTTCTTGTTGTTAAAGTCCTTATTACCAGATGTGGCTTGAGTTTGGCTTGTATGCACTGATTTTGTATGGTTATGAATTCTTTAACTTAAGGGAAATTATTTCTGATTGAGACAAAAATTGGACCCCAAGGCTCAGACTGAGCTGAACTTTGGGCATGTATCTCAGTTTTCCAATGCTTTTCATTGGAAACCCTGACTTATGAAGGAAAGTATGCCTGGATCTATCTCCAGGCCATGTGTCATCCTATTGTCTTCAGTACTGCAGAATATAAAGCAGGGAATAAGACCACACAGGAATGCATCTCTCTAGAGCACCTCTGAATCGTACTTACATGGTTTGTGTTACTCTGTACTACCCCAGAAGGATGAGGTAGGGAATAGGCAGTGTCTTGTCTCTTTGCCTTAATGTGATCACAGCAAAGCTGAATCGGCACACGGCTGGGAATGATCGTAATTGCTTATGCATGGAGAAACAAGGGGGAGCATGGGAGAATAGTAGGGAATATAAGCGGTATCTGTACTTAATCAGTTTTTTCCCATCACTGTGTTTTCAACAGGATACTTACATTCCATAAACCAATAATTTTTCTTTTAGTTTAGCCTTGTTGAAAAACCTAGATTTACCTGACACTTTTAACAATTTTCAGTTGGAAACACTGAAACGAGATACTTAGTCTGAGGGCTGGGTCAACTCCGTATCTTCCAGAAAATCTCAGACTGTGAAATAGTTTGTTCCCTGTCATCAGGACACAAAATGCTGATGTACAACTCTCCAGTGCCTTCTGGGAGTTGTAATTCGCTTGTTCTCTGCCCAGCTCTGGTATTTTTTGGCACCTTGCAACTACATGATACCTTTTCCATGTGAAGATAAATGCATAGTTTTAAGCCTTCATTTGCCATAAATCTTAATTTGCATATTGCAAGTTTAGCTGAAATAATAACAAATTGCCAAAGTGTTTTTGCCTGGCCGTCAGGCGAGTATGAAAGCTAACATTCTTGGCTCAGAGTCTGCAGGATTAATATGAAACACTAAAACATGATACTGGAGCTGATCAAACCGTGCAGCCTACACCTGAGGGAAATTTTTCTCATGGAATTCATAAAAACGTCCTTATTTTTTCTTGATTAGATGTGACGGTTAAGGTTTAAATAGAAAGCAGCAACTTGTACATGGACAGCAGTGGGAGCCTTACTGTTCCAAAGCCATAACTTTTAATCAGCATAGTTCCCTGTCAAAGTGGATTACCCCAAGACACTTCACAACCCACTCTGCTCCCCACCCCCCAATGGCTTCGGGGGGGAGCTTTGGAACAGGAGGAGAGAAGCAGTGAAAAAGGGGATGCAATTGTCCGAGAGAGACAGAGCTATGTGCCAAAATGTCTGAAGGTTGCAGGACTGTATGTTTCTCACATTATTGGTGCTTTGTTTTTTAATCGACTGCTGTTTTTAAAAAGGCAAATCCACTGTTTGCCTTCCTCTTCTACACAGTTAGTATGCCACAGTAACACAATTTGGAAACTGAGGTGTAAACTTGCCTTTCAGAGAGTCCTTTGGTAGTTGAAGGATGCTGGCTGGGATCCATCCAGCAGGCATGAGGTTCAGAAGGTTAATGAGAAGTTCAGAGACGCACATTTACAAAAGCCAGCACCAAGAATAACCCAGTTCTTGAAGTACTCTCTTCTGGGCAAGTGTGATTGTGTAATCTAGGAAGCTGGGGAACTACTTCACTCTGGCTGTTTCTTGAATAAGATGACATAGCATACATGAAATAGTTTGGGGTTTTTTCCACCTTAATTAGGTTCCTTATGTAAAAAAAAAAGAGCTAGATTGACAGCCTGGAAGTACTGTACAGTATATATTGTATATATGTGGATAAGAAGAGTTTGGGTGGCAGATTCTAAAACTGGCCTTTTTAGAGGAATCTCTACTCTGACCTAAAAGAAGAGTAAGACCTTTAATCTCCCCTTAAGTCATGATCTCTCAGCAGATCAGTGCTGTTACCAGTACCAGTCAAGACGAGGGCCCCATTGCACTTGCTGTCGTGCAGACATGAGGTGTGAGTTGTGCCTGCCCTATGAAATTAACCATTTAACCAAACTAATCAAAGAGGGGACAGTGGATATAGTGAGCTATAGAGAGGTGCTTAAAAGGCTGAAAGTGAGCACTTATTTTATCAAATCCAGTCTCGGACCACAACAGACTGCTGTTTCATAGGTGTAGAGTCCAGAATGAACCAAAAGAGTATCTGCTCTTCTGTTCCCCTTCCCCTCTTCTTTCCCTAGTACAAGTACAATCTGCCACCTTACAGCAGACTTGATACAAAAGGTCAAAGACTCAAAACCTGGTAATTCACAGAAAGATTGTAGAAGAGGTTAGAATATGTGCAATAATACAAGAAATGTATTTGAAAATGTCCAGATTATTTTAACTGGCTGAGAAAAAAATTCTTCCTTCTTGACCATAGATTTACCATTGAGTGTAAAAAGAGAGTGAGCAAATCACTCAACCAAGAACAAGGGAGTATCAGCAAATCCTGTACAGTATCTCATCTCTGCTTTTTGTCAGTCAGAAGACAGATTCCCTTCTATTTTGTGTTTCCAAATTACGCTTCAAGATGAAAAACCCATTCTTGGTCCCTGATGAAGACCAGCAGAAACACTGAAGAGTGGGTCAAATTCAATGCAGTGCAAATACTGTGCAGCAAACACAAGTCAGTCTGGCCTGCCTTCAACCTTGCGGTTGTTGATCACAACAGATCAAAGCTCAGAAGCCCTGTGATCCCAAACTTTAATTTATAGCTCTGTCATCAACCCTCACCTGTTACAGAAGCAGTTCTGTGAGCTCCTGCCTTCTCAGCTTCTTAGCCCAGAGGAAGTTTTTTCACCAGTGCCCACAACCAACCTGCAACATCGCACTGCAGCAGGGAGGCCTGGAGGCTGTAGCTCTGTGTTACAAACAGCAATATGGCTGGTGAAACTGAGCAGGATTCTCAAAAATGTGTAAGCTCTAGGGTAGAATCACTGTGCTGAGGAATAAATAAAATGGCTGATGAATGAACCACATGTTAAATGTGTCTTAGTGAGGTAAGTGTTTTATATCAGCTACCTGAGAGTTGCACTAGTATGCTCTTGAATCAATGTGGCTAGTGTAACCTAAGTCTAGTCTAGCTAGAGATCAGTAGACTCTTTCTGACACTTGAGCAAGCTGTACGCTTCTCTGAACAGTAAGCTTATAACAAATTCCTGATTTTCATGACAAGTTCCATTGCAATTGAGAAACAAAAAAACAAGTCAGCATTAGATGTTAACTGGCCACAAGATACAATGCCAATTCAAGTTCAGAACATGTAATATGGTAGATGTATATCACAGTAGCCCATATACCATCTGATGGTCTCACTCAATAGCTGAATGCTTTTCAAATTAGATGTTCCAGTTTGTTTATATACAATTTTGGGTTTGCAACTAGTATTTTGGAAGTCGACACCAAAACCCTCAAAATTAAATTGTGGTAAATGATACAGTTTGAAGAAGTATATACTATATTTAATTGGAGAGAGCTGTGTTTACAGCCTGTTATTGTCTGTGTTGGTTGACTTTTCCCCACACACCAGCAAAGACAAGAATGAGTAAGTCGTGGTAGTTCTGGACAACTTGGCATTTGCAGTGTATTTTTACAAAGTCTGAGCTGACGAGCTTTCTGCTGACAGGCAGTGTCTCTGGCTAGAAATGAAATGTTCTGATCCAGGTAAAATATTATCTATTAATGGAGGGTGCTATACAGTTAAAGTAAATTCTTTGGAAGTTAAAATTCCTTTAATGGACTTGGAAGTAGAGTATCCTTTTGTGAATATAGGGTGAGGGTGAAATAATGGTTTGTATATTGAATCTTATTCAGCTCCTGTGGATAAATAGTGACAGATCATTAATACAATGAATAATCTATGAGCACTTTCTGCAGGGTTCATCTATTTGTATCATTTGGAGAAAAAAATCAGTGAGATGATCTGTTTGGATATTAAAAATATACCTAGAAAGCTTATTCTGTCTTTTTCAATCAAAAGTTATATTTCAGCTATCAAAACCCCCCAAAATGAAAGCCACAAAATATTTCGTTTAGTAGCTTATAAAACTCCTTTTTTGGTGGTGCATTTTGAGGAAATAAGAGACCTCAATTACTTTTTACTTGCTCAACAGTAACGTTGAGTATACAACATGGAAATGTGAGTTCTTGTGCTCTGGGGAACACGTTGTGCCAGAATGGCTTTTCCTGTGAGACGAATCATAACTGCACCAGGGAAAACATTAATGGTGTTTTCTCTCATCATTCCTTATGGAAGGCAAATGCAGCCACTTCTGTGTTCAGGTGCCCCCTCTGCTTGAGCCCTGCAGGAATCCTGCGGTGTCCTGCAGTGCCGGAGGTGAGGCGTCGGGATGGCTGCAATACATCACCATGCTAAAAGCACTGTGACAGTTAGTCAGAAAGGGCATTATAGATAGGATTAAGTATTTTGTACAAGAACAACTCTTGAATTCTGCAGATACCCTGAATCTCTTCAACTATAATCTAAATAGAGCTAGTAGAGGGCCATTATTTCCATGGAAGCACAGAAGTGTTGGCAGGGGATTCCTGCTTTGGGAGAGTGCCTTCAGTTTCTCCTGTTAGACAGACCTAATTCAGATATTATGGTAATATGAGAAGGTGAAGATCCCAAAGAAGGAGTTCTTGCATATGCTTTTCTCTGAAATCTGTTTGCTTCCCATAGGTCAGAACTTCATGAGCAAACATTTGCATTATAAACCCTTTCATATTCTTTTTGAACGAGCTTTTGCGTCAGCTCTCCTGTGTTATTATGAAAGGATTAGTGAACATTATCACAACAGAACATAATAAATTAATGCTTGGCAGCCTAAGTCACCTAAGGGATACTAAACACAACAGTGTTAAGGCTGAAATATATGGTGACAATAGCTTGATTTAATGCTTAGAAAGAAAGCCTGGAAGTTAGGGCTAAGCTGAAGGTTCCTGCCTCCATTGGCAGAATCGAGAAATTAAAACAGATTCTGCTCATGATTGAATACTTCTTATTATTGAATAGAAAGCAAATAAAATGTTTAGTAGTTTGAAGTACAGGTCCCAAAATAGATGCTTTTCTTCAGGGAGCATGAGGAAAACTGGTTTTGACATTGCTACATTGCATTGTGAATTGAGAAATGCAGGTTTTGTCCCTACTTCAGCCCAGCTGGAACATTCAGGCTGTTTCTGCCCTGGTATCTCTCATGGAAAATGAGTACACTACTTCCCTTAGTAGTGTACTCCTGGTACAGTGCACACCTGGTGTATGTTGGCTGTTAGAAGGCAAGCTCTTCAGGCCAGAGCATGCTTCTGATTACGCAGGGCAGAGGCAATGACTTCCCATGGGCAATGCAGTCCAAGTGCTGTAGATAGCAGCCCGCATCTGTAGCATTTGCAGTGCAAGTCTGAGAATCCTCATGGCCCCGCTACCACTCTGTCACTGCCTGTTCTTGTGGGAAGGAAGTGGGATTTGTAAGCTGCAAGGTGAAGAACTTTGGAATGTGAAATACGTCAAAGGACATGTTCCAGGCCAGTGCGGACCTGGATTTGCTCTGAAGTGCAGGGGATGAAGAATATCTATGACAGTGGTGCACAGTGTGCAGGAAGTAGAGGGAAGGTCAGCCCGATTTGGGCTGGGGAGGAATTTAAGGTAGCAGCTACATCTCCTTATTTCAGAATCTTTCTTGATGGAAAGAAGACTTACTGCCTCGCCAAAAACTCACATCTCTAGTCCCTGATAACTGCCAGGCTAACAGATTGAATGATTCATATGTATTGCTTTCCTCTCGTGATAGTCACTGTCTCAGTTAGGACTCAGCATTGAACACCCCTCACTTTTGATTTGTTCCACTGTATCCCAGCTTCCCTACCTCCTTTCCCCTCCACTGTCCTCTCAGACCTCAGCAATCCTCAGTGTTTGCTTCCTAAACAGAGTCAAGATAAAGTTCCTCAGTATTGCTCTTTCAGATCTTATCTGCACAGAGCTGCCTTTGAAACATTCTGCAGTGTCCAGACAGACAGTGAGCCACGAGCAACACTTTTTCTCTTAATCACAATGAGCTCACTGTTAACATGTTCTTTTCCTATTGTTTCTTGTTGTACGCTCGGGACTATAAGCCTTTCATGACATGTGCATAGTGTTGTACACAATGGGATCCCGGTGACTCAGTAGGGTTGGATTTCTACTACAATAGAAATAATAATGTTAATTTATTTTATTGATGCTTTTGAATAGGATTTGCTGAAAAATAAAGGAAATATGGGATATGGATCATGTTACCAAAAAACCCACATGCAGCGAAACATTCATCTGTCTCCAACATTTCATGTCTTCTGGGCATCTGAGATAGTTGAGTTTGATTTACACAATCAAGCCATTCATTAAATATCTGTTTGAGTTTTAGGCAGATGCATCCTTTACCTGAGTGATGAAATCTGACTACAGGAAACGGAGCTATTCCTTTGTGAAAAGACCCCATTCTCCTTTATAAAGTGAGCCTTGCAGCAATATACTTTTAGAAGACTGCCAAGCTTTGTATACCAAATATCGTTGTAAGGGCTCAGCAATAAAACAGTTGTGGACTTGGGGTTGATCCAACCACACAATAGCACATCTTTATGCAATAGTTCCTCTTTCAACATCCATCTCCAATACTGTAATTCGCTGACAACTGTCAGTTCGTTTTAATTCCAACATTCTAGCCCAGAACACAAAGCAGTTTAGAGTCTGAATCCTTGTGTGGGCATAGTAATTATTTAAGTCACTAGTCCAAATCATGTTCAAAAGAGCGTTTGCTGGGAATCCTCCAGGAGCAGACTGATCTATGGCTTATTGTTGCCTGCTAGATTATACTGTAAGTCAGAAGCATGCTCAGTATTTCCTATCAACAACACTCTCTATACCTTGCTGTTGGCAGAGAACTGAGTGATGGTGAATGAAGGGAAAAGCAGAAAATATATGTTAAAGAATATATGTGATATGATCCAGTGAATTGATGTAGGCCCTACTAGGGATTGGCTTGGAAACTTCTTCACTTTTTTTAGAAAAACAAAGTATCCCCAGGCAGATGGGAGAGGCTGTAAAACCTAACGCTCTGTTGAATGAGGCTGCTTATCTTGCACATAAATAAAAAAACACCTTGCACATAAATATGTGCAGGGAAGAATCATGCTGGTTTTGTGATACACAAGTTTCCACTGTCTTTGGTGAGGGAAGCGATAGGTGAGGTTTGGCTTGCACATAGTGGGGCAACTGTATTTTTGTGTATTTTAGCTTTTGTGTCGTTACGAAAATAAAACCATGAAGTTATGTCCACTTTGCCTTTTTGTGCCTGAAATGGGCACACTCCAAGCCAGCTGCTTCAACGGCAGAGTAGTCATTCACGTGAGAAACGTGTTCTGCTCTTGAAAGGCAACTACAATATATTCACTCTGTTGACTACCCAGTCGTGCATTCCTCCCTTGCCAGTATAATGGGACCTTCAGAAGTAGAGAAGTTTCACATGACCTTAGCACATAGCCTGACTTTGAGTGCCTGAGAGGAATGACCTCCATCCCATTCATCATAATGGCTTGTTAACACTCAGATCCACTGTTTTGAGGGTTCCCCGCCAGTAGTAACCCATACAAGACCTGCATGGTAGGGGCATGGTTAGGCAGAGAGGCCACACTTGGCTACGGTGGCTAAATTTCCACTGCCCCAAAGAACAGGCTGTTCTTGTGGGCAGCTTTTGTTGCTGTCTCTCCACAGAACTGGCGCAGGCTCAGAGGCACAGACATCAGCCAGTTACACAGCAGAAGAAAACAGGATAATGTTTTACTTAAAGGTGCTTTGGCACAATCAACACAAATGCAGATGAATGCATACACCACTTATATTACTTGATATTTACTTATTACTTGATATTTACTTATAACCTCCATATTTTATTCATGAATTTTACAATTCCAAATATAATGAAACAGTTAGAGTACTTTATTACAAAGCTTATAAAATAATTAAATATTACACTTATATTTTTTGCTTTTTTTACACCATAATTCATACTTTGTGACACTACCATTTTCTTTCCTCAGTTGTCACTTAAGGAAGTGAGCAAAGACATATAAAGGAAAAGCTATGCATTAATAAATTAATTATTTTACATCAAATAATAAAAAGGACACAATTATAAAAACAAAAAAAAACCTTGTAGTTTTCCTAGAAAAAAGGTTATAATTACACAATGCCCAATATCGAGACAGAGCAGTGTAGGCTGGGATATGTTTCCAATCATCATTTCTTAAAGTATCATAGAATACATGTTTTTAATTTAAATTGTTGCAGAAGGAACTGCTAATTTTAAGTGACCACTGTCTGGCATTAGTGCTGAGCTGGCTATTCTTACGCTGAACTGATACTTTAAAAAAACAGGAAAACTGAACTACATTCATCAAACGAAGTTGTGGGATTGGGTGGAATTAGATAAATATGTCCCTCGTAGGCACTCCCCAGAAAATTACAGCAGAACACAGCTCTGTCTCAGAATGGGTTTGGCAAATAGGTTGGGTGTTTTTTCAATGCAGAAACTTTTTAAATTGTACCATTTGATATATAGTGTCACCAAACATCTCGATACTGAATGATTACAAATATCATCATGTTTACATGTCTTTCGTTTGCTGGTGGATTCTGAACTACATAAAAGTATTAGAAGAATCTATAAAAATAGAATTGACTTTCATTTGATTAGAGTAAATCATCCACTTATCTTTTTCTTTTTTTTTCATATAACCTGTGTGAATAAATAACTATTTAGAGAAGTTTCGCATGAATTAATGGACTGTAATATTCTTATTATTTCCTTTGGGTAACACATGAATCAAAATTTGCAGAGAGGTTTGAGATTAAAGGAAGACATTCTTCAGTATCTTGGCATTCAAACAACCTAGTTTCTGAAAAAAACTACTTTAAAATATCAAGTTTAAATTTTAAAATTACATATCTAATGAGCTTAGAAAGTTGAAAACGTAATCATTGAGCTCAATAAATCTGAGTTCCTTGAGTTAGTTGAAATATGAAATTCTATTTTACTTGTAACACAGCAATATTAAAAGTCCAAATATTCTAATGCTGAATATTTCTAGGAATACATTTCAAGTTACTAGTTAACCACCTCTGAGTTTCTACACAAAGCAGAAAATGAATTCTTCAAAACAATAAACGCATTAGCATGATGCAAAACTTGCTTTTCCAGCAGCAAGTCTGATAGAGTAGCACCATAAATCTTTGTAGTGCACTATTTACTTCTTGTGGTCACACGTGTGACGCTGCGTTCTCCAGACAACAGCCGTTTGAATGTCTTTCTGTGAAAGTGGCAGTGAACAGCTTCCTTACCCTGGGACGATAGTAGCATAAAAAATTATGAAAGGAAATGCTTTTGATAGTGCGATCTGTCACGCTGCCACGCTGTAACCATCCTCCTCGAGCTCCCAATCTCTTTTGCTTTGCATTCCGGTTAATTAGCCAGAAAAGGCATCCTTGCCTTATTTTCTTCCTCATAACATGACAGTGCAAAATGACACTTTCAAAGAAAGAAGATCTGCCCCTCGAGTCTGAGTGTTCAAGTGATCCATAGTACCCTGTACTTTAGTGAGGTCAGCAAATAAAGAAAAAAAAGAAACATTCCTTTTTCAACATATATCCAACAATTACTGTACCTCAGACATTCCCTTAGAAAAAAGTCTCTTCCATCAGTGGTTTATGTGGCACCATGTCTTGCCTCAAAGCAAAGTTAATTCCAACATAAATTGAAGAAGAGAATCCTGTCACTGAAGGGTTCAGATAACACGCTGCTATCAGTTCTTCTTCGTGCATGATTTACAGCATTGCTTGCCATAAAATTTGTGGTTACAGACACCGTGCTGGGGTACCAGATGACACCAAGTGAAGAAATCCACACAAGAAGGATCATCTGAAGGAGAGAAATCCAAGCAGTATGGTAAGACTGTGTTTTAGCAAATGTACAAGTCAGGCAATAGTTCCGCACACTTGTATGCTTTTGGTAATATTAAAAACACGATGGGCCACTCAATTCAAAGAAGAGGAACCATGAACTAGCTTTCATCTCAAAAATAATAGTTTCTTTTTTGATTTGTTAAGAGATGTTTAATTTGTTAAAAGATCAACTTCGTGAATTTGATATAGAGCTAATATAATAGGAGGGTAAAGGAATTAAAAAATTGAGAGCACACTTTGAAGTTCAGGAAAACAGGAGGAGGTTCCACTGTAGAGGATTAAAAAAGTCATCTGTGTTTTCCTCTCTGATGACAAATGTTGTTCTAAAGCCAGGTACTTGTACCTGTGAGCCTACTCCATGCTTGATGCTGATTGCTTGTTGCCATCAACATCACATGGAGTGTTCCTGCACCTCAGAGTAGTGTCAGCTTTGAGTGTATGTGCGTGAGCACACAAAATGCATGGACATCTGAATGCATGGACCCTACTCTGTGCACATGTGCACAACATGCTCTGCTATGTGTTCGCATTTCAACGCTTCCTAGAGGAGTTATTTCTCTCCGTTTGACTATGCAGGGAGCCTAAGAAATCTCTCTTCTTAGACACTTTAGTTAGGTGGTGTGAATCAGGCTTTTAGGACTTTGACTATGCCATGTTGGTGAAATCTTAATTAACTGCAATGGGAAAAAAGACAGGCTGACAATGTTTAGTTCTGAAAAGTCCAGCTTTTAATTATAAATAAACCATATTTTTCAATTAAGATTTTATTTTACTTAATTTATGTACAGATCAGTTATAGACACACCCCAGTTGCTTTAAAAAACATTTCATAGCTGCTCCTTTCTACAGTTTTGTAGTGGATGCTTTATGTTTCTTTAAAAGAGCAGAGTGATGATTCATATGGATGATTTATAAACAAATTCACCATGTCTGAGAGAGCAGTAAGACATTTAAATGAGGTTTAGCAAAATTTATAGCTAAACTGAAATCTCCTGTGAGCATGGGAAAAGATTCCATTCAACTCAGAACTACTGTTTACATGGTCAATAAAAGGAATTTACAAGGAGACAGCGAAGGAAAATCTAGCCACCCTTGTCTGCGTTCTCAAATCAGCTAAGCTGAGTTACAGAAGATAAATGCTCCCCCACACAGGACAGACAACTACTTCATATTCTGTGGGCCAGGAGTCATCTCTGTCTCTCTATAGGAACTACTTCTGATTAGTCACCACTTTGCTTTTTTTGATTCCCTTTTATATGATGGCAAAGGTGATTTTGTATACCTTTATCACCCTCAAATTTATTTGAACGAATAAGAAAATAATTTAATACTAGCATTTTTTTTTAAAAAATGCCATTTTATTCCTCAGTTTTTAAAAACATAAGCCTGTCTGTAAATGCTAACGTCCAGGAACTAGGAAGCTCGGTACCGAACTGCAGCCTTACCACCCCACAGCACTGCCATTCTGTTCTGAAATGTGTCGGCAGGGGTGCAACTGGGAGCTCAGCACCAGCTTTCACGTTACTTCAGCTACTGTCCACCAGACAGAATGTGCTGCTGAGAGGACCCAAAGCAGACAACACATGAAAAACATGCACAGCACAAAGTGAGGAGAGCTGTTCTGATCAAGGCAGGAAGAAGCTCTCCTGCCATGGAGGAGTAAATTTTCCAAAATTACGAATTACTCTTTAAAAAAAATGTATAAGCACTGAGGAGGCAATGTTAATAAATCTTTATGCCCCTTTTGAAGATCGGAGTGCAATGCTGACATTACAGAGGTATGGCCAAAAACTTTACTCCTGGGACCTAATCCAAAGACCATTGGAATGAACACAGAGAGTCCCCCAAACTTCAATGGATGTGGGTCAGGCTGTCAGTTCCTTATTTCTATTTACTCAAGTATTTATATGTTGTTTAAATTTTCATTCATTTTAAGGAGTTGGATTTACTAGAGTTACGGTGACCGTAACTGCATCTAACAGAGGGATGGAAATGACCCAGTTTGTCTAGGAAAGTGTGTAAACTCTCCCTGAAACATTAATTTCTTGCCTGTGATCACTGAGCTGGAGCTGCATGGCTGATAATAGAGACTGATTTGCTTCAAGGTGATTCCAGCACAGCTGGTTCCCTCTCTTTTTGCTGGTTTAGACGGAAAGTTAGAGAGCAGTGAAGAGATAATTGATCTCTAGAGCCTGACGACCCAGTTATAATAAAGGGGAAAGGGCTCCTGCAGATGTGAGGAGAGAGAGAAACAGGCCAAGGCCAAAATTAATAACAGATATTACTCCAGACATGAAATATAGCAGAGGAAGGCAGGGGTGAAAGAAAAGTGCTTGCTATATCGTGACAGAAAAGGATGTACAAAGTACAGCAGAACCTTTTAGGAAGGTTAATTTGAAGTGTTAAGAACAATTACTTACAAAACTAGCAGAACTACTTGCTTATCCCTTTTAGGGATATATATCCTTGTTTGGATTCAGGACCCTGATATATCAGTTTGATACTCGGCATGTCTTGAGTTGATTCAGTAAAATGGTCCGTTAAGATATCACTGGGTTTTACAGGGTTTCCGTGCACAGTGAATGCCAGGAATGGGTATGGATGGGGGGGCGGTTGGCTAATGTCAATTCACAAGATGCGGGGCCAGAGCCTGACATTTGCTTCCAACCCTATTACCACCTTTCACTCCCCATCCGGCCTAGGTTTTAAAGAGGTTACTTTCAGCTTCCAGTTTTAAAATGGTAACAAGACAGTTAATGTACGGTATTTTGAAAGTTAATGTTTGAAGTACTTTGGCATACCTACATAACTAGTGTTATATGGGACCAACCTGGACCTCCATGAGCTTTTTTCCCACAGTTAAGAAGGAGTCACAAACTGTAACCAGCTTGTAAGCAAATGTATGGGACGGGACTAACGCACCACTCTCTCTCGCTGTGGTGGTTCTGAGAGAATTCTGCTTCCATCACTCAGTGACACAAAACCTCTTGCTCCTCCTGCTCCTCTAGAGTTGCAAAACACGCTGCAGAGGTGGAGCGGGATGCAACAGATATACAAGTGAGGACAGAGCTTAATTTCGTGTTCCCTGACTGCACGTCATACACTGATCAGAAGCAGTAAGAAGAGAAGTACATTCTAGAGAAAGCATTTTTGGACTCCCAGGATATCGGTGCAATCTGAAGCTTGGGTGAACTTCAAAAGACTAAAAATAAATGGCCAATTCTTATTGCTTAGTTCAAAAGTTTCTATTTTTTATCATAAAACGCTACCAGCATGGGATGCTTCTATGTTATTCAACAAGATAGTATAAAGATGCAGCTCAGAACCAAATGGCTTAACTTTTTGAAGTACTTTTTTTTTAACATATCCTTGTTTTTAAAAATCTCTTGTGTCAGATATACTCTCAAGTCTGCCTTAAGAGGGTTCGTTTTGAGGAGAGATGCTGTAGTATCAGAGAGTAACCGCAAAGCTGGAAAGTGTGGGAAAAAATCATTTATGAAGGAACATGCCAAATACTAATCTTCAGTGGGTGTAACGGGAAAAGGTGATTTTTGCTGGATATAGAGTTCTAAGCAATGAACCCTGCTGCAGCACGTAGAGCTGAGTTTTACCTCTTTTCACAGGGACTGGGCAGAAGTTAGTATTGCAAGCTCTCAGGACTGCTGGTTTCTGATGGGGCAAGCACCCAGAAGCTGGTCTTCCTTGGCGCAGGCACTGTACACTCCGGGTTTGCACTCCCCCTCCACATGTTACTGTACACTGTAGAGAGGAAACACGTAAAAGCAGTCTTTCATTGTAGAGACTCTCTGGGAGCCCATGAAAGCCAAGCGAATAACTTTCAAGGGCTTTGGATGAGACTTGCAAAGAGAGAGAGAGAGATCAGGATCGGATGTGTTGCTGTTCAGCAACCCCCATCAGGACCAGCTTTTCAAAGATGTGTGCATCTGTTCTCTCTTCCGAAAGTCTGGTTATTTAAGGACTCAGCTGAAAATCTGGTTCCTTACTTAGGCATCGAGACAGAAACAGACCATTTTAGAAAACCTGTCCCTGATTGTCTGCACTGAGTTCTTTTGAACTCTGAGCCTCTGGGCCCAATCCTGCAGTCTGAACAGAGATAAAACTCCCATTGGAACCATAATTATGGCAGTATCTGGAGAAAAACACTATGCGTTTGCAGGAAGATCTATGAAGTATTTTAAAATGTATAAGTCTTTTTTTACTTGTACGTGTTTCATGAGAAGTTGTCTTTAAGATAAATGTCATCATTTTCATCTGATTACAATTGTCAGACAAACCTTGTTTCATGTACATGTTATTAAATGAGTGTGTGTCTCATTGATATGTGACTCATAAAGTAGATAAGTTCCAGAAATACAGAAGCTTGTTTGCAAGAACGTAGAAACAAATACAGACTGATCCCATAATTAATCATAGTATTTAGGGAATACCAGGCAATCTGTGCAGATGCTCAAATACATTGTGCATATAGATATGTAATAGTTCAACCACAGTGCAGTTCGAAGAAGACTGAGAAGAAAGTGTTGGAAAATGAGCGTGGAATGTAGTGCCTGTCCAGCATGAGTAACATTTTTAGGTGACATTCTTCAGTTTCATGATAAAGAAATGAGCTGCACCAAAGCACATGACGGATGTGGACCAGCTGGATCATGTTTCAGTGGCTGAGTGGTGCGACCTTCTTTAGGGAATGGCTATGTGCAGGAGATACCTGTGGACTGTTAGTACTGGAGATATCTCCTCCATACCATCGGACATTTGACTACAGCACAATGTAAGACTGGAGCTGGCTTTAATCTAGGTCGCTTGGACTCACATTGCCATGGTCACAGTGGCGTGGTCTTCAGCATTTCACACCCACCAGGCGTTTGTGCCACTCCAGCTAGCGTCCATTCTGTGGCATATGATACTGCAGCTTTTCTAGGTTTGGTTCTCTCTAAGCCCAGCACTGCAACCTCACCTAATTACAGGGGATACACTGTCCAGGAGTCAGCAGTCACATGCAGTTGTTTTGTTCTTTAATGCTGTGTAGTGAAAAGCACTAGGGCACGCTACTTGAGCTACTGTGTAGGGAAACTTGCTCCTTTTGTAAACTCCATAAAAGCCAAGACATGAAATAGTGCTGGAGAAAGAGTGCCAGCCAGGACAGGGAGAGAGAGGTGAGAAAGTTTCCCATTCCTACCTGCTGCCAGGGTGAGGAATACCAGCCAGACACCATGTTATACAACGTTTGCGATGGACAGGCTCCCTTGTTACAAGCTTCTTCCAGGTCGACGTTTGGTTTCTTGATGTTTCGACATCTCCTCTGAGGAAAGGTGATCAATTTCCCATGGACGCTTTTCTCGCTGCATTTTAGTTCTCGCTTTTGTACACCTGGACCACAGGAGGCTGAGCACTGCAAAGGCAAAGTACACCTTCTAAACCTATAGAAACACATTCAGATAAAGGAGAATGTGCTATGTGCAAGAGACCCCAACTTATGCGAAACTACCAAAGCATTAAATAACTAAAACCACAAAGACCATGTTCTGTAATGTGTAAACTGAAATATGAATCCAAGTCAGTGAAAGTCCTGAAAAACAAAGACATCAGGGTACATCTAACTACATCGGGATGTAAAGAACTGTGTTTTTATAGCGGCTTGCCTAGAACACCTGATTTTCAAATGACAGCTGAGCTTTCTTTCCCCCACATGGTTTGTGTGTGTCCCTGAGTCAGCGTTCCCAAGAGCAGCAAAGGAAGGCAGTGAGCCATGTAACTGCACCACTTTACCTCACCCCAGGAAGAAATCACCCACTGGAGTCGGTCGTTTTTGGGGCAGCGTCCTAGCACACAGGTCTGCTGGGATTCAGGTTTATGGTCTCTGCTGCACATACTTTCAGGCAGGATTTTAACCTTGGGAGAACTGGTACTTTTGCAGTAGACATCTCGTTTCTTAACACCTCTCCCACAAGTCTTGGAGCACTGTGATGGAAAGAAATATTCATTTGAATGAGAGGAAACGAAAATTGGCACTATTTGTATTTTAAAGCAGAGCATAGAAACCGTGGCTAATGTGCTGTGTAGCTGCCATTATATTATAAGTAAACTTGAAATTCTATCAGTAAATAAGTAACCGTAACATCTGTACGTCACTTCTAAAGCATTGTTCTAAGTGCTTTCTTAATGTAAACTATGAACTCTTACAGCCTCCATGTAGAACAGATAAGTAATCTCTCTCTTCCATAGATGAGGTAAGTTGGACTTATGAGCAAAATGCTTTTTTCCCTGGACGGCGTAGTTGAAAGCTGGTCCTAACCTCCCATCACAAAATCTCCTGTGGCAAGACGTTCTCAGCTATTTGTTATTTTGTCCTCACCTTGGCCTAGATGGATCTAGATGGATCCCTAGAGGGATGAGATAGAGGCAGAGAAAACTACCCAGGGAATCTATACATAACTCCTTCACCAAATGAATCTCACTGCAAGACAGAATCTGATACAGACAATGGTTAAGAAGTTTGACCAAAGATATTTTAATTGCCAAGATTACAACTGAAGCGTAGGACAAGTCACCAGTGAATAAATACGCATTGCTGAACTTACTGAGAGTAACAGTACCAGGAAGTGTACACAGAAGTAATAGATTTTTTCAGTAAATTTAAATCCACCTTGAATCTCACTAAATGAAGATGGAAAAATAAAAATATCGTAGCTCCATTTGATATGTGTACTGTCAGCTCTCTCTTAAATCCCAGATCTCCCAGTACTTCATTTATCCTTACATTAACAGTCCATACCAGCATCAATAGTAGTGAAAGAAAGAGCAGAGATGACTTTTGTGTAAGCATGTGTGTTTCTTAACTCAGGCTGGTTTAATGTCAGGCAGTTTGCAGGTCTGTAAAGCAGGGTGTGTACACACAGGAATCTGCCGGGGGCCTTATGCCCCTCATGGCAATTAACTGCAGCAGTACTCTACTCGCAGTAGGACAGTTACTCTAACAAAGGCAAAAGTACAGCAGTGATTAGTGAATGTGTAAATCACAAATTTATCAACCTACAATTCACATATGTGTGTGCATTAAAAAGCAATTCTAACCCCACGTATTTCCTCATTCCTTGACTGCCTATCATCTCTGTGAAAAGGTAATGTTGCTGTGGGAAGTAATCTCAGAGGGAGTTAACGGCTTTGAAGAATTCATAAAGCCTTCAGTTATGAAACCAGAAAAAAATATCCGTTTTATTTGTATGTACCAAAAAGGACAGCACGTGTCCACTTCTGGCAAGCCCTCCTGTCTGAGCACTTAGGAAGGCTGGTTAAAAATATATATAGTTTACATATTGTCTTCATGAATAGGGCGCCTTGCAAAATACTGATCTTCACAAAGTTTGCACTATTCTTCTTTTTGAGCAGAGTTTTTGGCAATATTTTCATTATGCCAGCAGACAAAAATGTAAGTTTTTCTCCAAATTACCTGAGACCACAGGCCAGGGCTCCATTCAGGTGGGCAGTCTTGACTGTTGCACATCTGCACCTGTGTAGGGGTGCTGACAGGACACAGGGAATGGGCCACTGCCTCCTCTCTTTGGAAAGCCCTTTTCTGGACACACTGAATGAGACGACTTTGTTGCCCTCCTCCACAAGATTTGCTGCATGCGCTCCATTCGCCTGTTGACCAGCTTAAAGGAGAAGATGTATGTTAGAAACACAGGAGTCCAATTAGCTTTATAAAATCAATACATATGAGCCGCCTATCAAATGTGAATTATTCAGGGACTCTGCTTCACCTGCTCTCTGAGGTACTGATATCTGTTCAAGCAATCAAAAAGCCGTAGTTACATAATCTATCTTCAAAGCATGGAACATTTTGCTGGGGATGAAATATGAGTCACACAACTAGAAAAACTAGTATTACTTATTTACAGTTCTAATCTACCAGAATCAGCTTTCCTATGAATCCCACCTGGAATCTGGAATTCCCTGGGGACTGAGACACTGCCATTGAGGCTGGTGGAGCATCTAGAAGATCTAAGGTCTGGCCAACAAATCACCATTACTTTTTAACCACGTCTATGCTCTTATTTGAAAAAAAATCTCTCTAAACCAGGAAAAGAAAAATATTTTCTAAAGCAATGATAGGATGATCACTTTTGTCACTTTAGCTGCTGAAGAGACCTCCAAATTAGCTAACAGACCTGAGGCCAAAGAAGCCAGATAAAGAGAGCTCTGTAAATCGGTGAGATTCTATTATTGGAAAGTTCTTCCCTTTGTTGTTACAATTTTCCCTTTTTACATCTCTCCGGGAAGACAAAGCGGAGGAGGAAGATTCACCCAAGCTGATATAAGGGAAGAGCGGGTATGGCAGGGAAAGAATGGGGCCAGCTTAGCTGAGAATGTACCTCCCTATGCATTTGTGCATAGCTACACTCACCCAGGGCAACAAATGTTGGCATGGTGCTGTCCAGTGGTATTTGTGTCAAACCTTACTGGCCTCTCTTCCCAAAAAAAGAACTTGCTTGCTAAAATCAGCAGGCCTGTCATTAGTGTCTTGAGGATTTAAATGTCCTCAGACTAATAAATTTGGCAGACAGATGATATAGAATCTAAATAAAACAGAGGAAATCTAACCAGTGAAAACCGTTGGGCAGGTCTGTACTCCAGCCACAGGCACGCCTCAGTTATGCATCACGTCACTGAAGTGACACAAAGTCTGAAGAATTATTGCCAATTGCTTAGGACAAGTTCAGTTTTGAAATGTCAATAGCTGCTCAGTATTTCTGTTATTGAAGCACTGAGTGGGTCCCCAGCCTTTGTGGAACACTTTGCAAACATACAACCATGTGTCTTTGTCCTTGAAGGCTTACAGTGTAAGACCATAAATAACAATGAGATAGGAAAACAGAAGTGAAGAAACAAAGGAAATTATGAATGACTAAATGATTCCTCAAGTTGAGAACTCTGAGTCAAAGACCCAGCACTGACATGAGACTAAAGATATTAAAACAGCAGTTTTACAAACTTTTAATAATTTATCACAGAATCACAGAATCAACCAGGTTGGAAGAGACCTCAGGGATCATCGAGTCCAACCGTTGCCGTGGCACCACCCTGTCAACTAGACCACGGCACTAAGTGCCATGTCCAGTCTTTTCTTAAACACCTCCAGAGATGGTGACTCCACCACCTCTCTGGGCAGCCCATTCCAATGTCTAATGACCCTTTCTGAAAACCCTTTCTAATGACCCTTTCTGCCACAGAAAAGGTTCTTGGCTCAAATTGGATTGCTTGGCCTATCCTGCTTCCACCCTTTCTCACGGAGTCAGTCCTGTGACCACTGGAATAGCTGCTTACATACAGTTTTAATGACAAGAAAGCTTTTTTTTCCCCTTTTTTTACTGTGTGAAAGATGAACAGAATCCCAGCCTGCCTGTTCACATCTGCCTGAAAACAAAGCTAATTTTAATTTGTAAAAAATTTATAAAAAGCCTATTTTGGAAAAATCCCTTTGGGAATAGCAGAAATCCCAACTCTCAGTCTAGTAACTTCAATAACTGCCAAAAGTAGTGGGAAATATAAAAAGCAGTAATTTAAAGACAAAGAAATATTAATGTGAAAAGTCAGTAGTTATGTAATTCCAGAACACATCAGAAGTTTCATTTTTGTCCAATTTATAAATATTTGGACTATTGCAATACAAACTTCTGGAAAAAGGTTATAGTTTTAATCCATTTTACAACTTTTAATTAGTTGCCTTGATGTTTCTGACAACAGTGACTGGTAGAGCAACCAAAAGTGTTAATTTTAAGGGTTTATTCACAATAACTGCCCAGAAAGTTCCCCTCTTCACAGAGGAAAGGGCAATAAAGCTACTTTAATGTCCTCTAGTAAACTGCCATTTTCCAAGATTATCTGGGCCGTGATCCAAGAGTATCTTTCATTAGCTCAAATAACTAAATAATTATGACCAGATTTGGCAGCTCAGAAATCCAACAACAACAGTGTGCAGTACTGATGCCTCTCTGTGTTCTTACTGGTGGGACAGTAGTTTGTTCCTACTCAGACTAATAAGTCTTTGTTCTTATGCAGCAATTATTCCTCACTGACCTTTGTAAGTCTGCAGCCTCTTTTATGTCACAAACTGACACGCTCGTATCTTATCTATTATTATTCACCTCCTTCCCTTGCCTGTTACACCTACTGTATTTGGTTTTGCTTTATTTGCTGGCTATTAAGCATTCTTTGTTTCCTCCATGGTATTTATTAACACTACATTTTTTGATGTTGGCAGTCTCAGTTTTATGGGAAATATTACATGCCGTGACTTTTTGGGCAGATTCCTCAGCAGAGGTATTCTGGCGTAGTTTCACTCAGCTGAATGGTAATCTGTTAATTTTAGACATGGTCCTACATGTAGATCCTCCATACATTAATATATCCTAAGGATTTAAAAAAAAATTAATTAGTGAGTTAACTTTTTTTTCCCTAGAGGTGGCTTGGGGCTTTTATGTTTTTTCTTTTCGTACTCTTTTTAGGGTTCAAGTCAATAATTGTGTTTTAAAGTAGTAAATCTAGGAATATCAGAGCAATTTCAGCATGAAAACATTGCACCGCATGTCAAAATGGATATTCAGCATTTTCAGTGACAGGTCTGTCAGCGGATGTTCAGAATACCTCGGGATCTCCTGTTAATAGAATTGAAAATTTTGTGTGTGGTCAATAGAAATTAATATCATTTTGGTGAAGCTTTATAGCTTAACAATGCCACATCAAAACGAAGGTAAGCATGAGCAGCTTAAAAAGACTCCTGGGAACATTATAGACACCACATTTCTGTGTCTATTCTGTGTCTTTAGTTCATTGGATAAAAATAGTTCTGGCAGAAGATAAGTCGCATATGAAAAGATTGTGTTTGGCTACAAAGATTACTTAAAATTGGTATTGAGAAAATCATGTGGCTAAACGCAATCTAAAGAAACTGCTGAAGCAGGAACATGGGGCTCTCATGTCACATGTTACCATTATTTAAACCTTATCTCTGTCGTTTTGTGGTCACAGTGTATAATTTGCCATTTGGATTTTGTGTACTCTGCTCTAATCTTTAAATTTTGCAGGAAATTCCAAACTATTACTGGACTATTTTTTAGTGTGTTCAACATATTGCAAACTATGGATTTTTAAGTAAAAACAAAGCCACTGCAGAACATACACATCTTTTTGCTTTGCCCCATCATCCTCTTCTGGACTGGGGGAGATGAGGAATGCTTCCTCTTAAACTTCATTAAATGTGTTATTTTATGAAGCACCGGAGCGGGCTTAGCCAATTGCTTTTACCGCCCATTGCTTTTATCACTGTAGAGTAAAACCAGCAGATGACACCAGGTCTAGAGCTCTCCTCCATTTCCTCTGCCGTCTGCTGCCTGTGCGCTTCAATGCATCTTCAACCGTCTGTATTTCCCACTGAAACACTCTTGATTTTTTCAACATATTGCTTTAGAAAATCTCCTGTTCTGGAAGTCAAAGTGTCTTGTCCAACATAGTACAGCTTTTCTGATCTTTAGTGTAAAATTAAAATAATGCTAAGGTTGCAAAGTCAGGGATCCAAAAGTGAAAAAAACCAGCAAAGAGAGATGGCCAATGTGTCCTTAAATCTGCCCAGTTATAGTCTAAGCCACATAATACTGTGTTTAATTATATGAGCACTCAACATTTTTTTTTCCAAAGGACCCCTACCACAGCTACTATAAATCAGTGTAACTTCCTTGTTTTTAAAGGAGCTCTATTGATTTAGACCAGCTGGATTCTAAATGCTTCTCTATATGTCAATGTCTTCCTTTGTATCTCACCTTTCTTATGTCTTTTAGAAAATAAGATTGTTCACATAGGCAATGTCTTCATATTTGTTTTTGTGGGCACCAGGAGCATTGCTGATGATTTATTTGGTTTAGATAGTCCTCTTCTTGGTATTATAATACTCTGTGGGTCATTTTGTCCAAAAATCACTAATTACACTTCACAAGATTCTTTTAACCTAATCTAATACGTGGAATCTGAGTCATGGGGCCAAGCTTCCACAGGGGGAGTAGCACTTTACTCAGGAAATGGTCTTATTGATTCAAGGTGAGTAAAGGTGGCAGAACGGGCCTCTAAATAACTTAGATTTACTCCGTGTCACATAGTTAACCCCAGCATGGTGACAGAGCTGCAAGCAATCCTCAGGAGGTCTTGCTTAGCAACATTAGAAATACCGCCTCTGTTGTTATCATTGGGCAGGAGCCTACACAACTAACACTTTTAAACAATTACTGGTTTAGGTTACAGAATAAAAGTGGGTTCATCTAGCGGGCTATACAATTTGGTGTGCCTGTCGGAGAGGACTTCTTTTGGGGCAAACTCAGTCATAAGGCCCAGTGAAAACATACAAAAATAAAGAGAACTTACTATGCTGGGCAGGGATGAGTATTGCATGGTTTTGTTTCAGTTAAAGGCTTCATCCTTGGGCCGCAGAAGGAGGAATTAACTCGTGTGCGATGATCTTCTAAACAAATTGCTTTTGCTGTAATGTGTCCTATGGAAGTATTAGAAAAAAATACAGTAAAATAAATGTTTACTCAAAATATAAGAGAAAAAGTACTAGGGAAGAATTTTAACTAAACAAGTCCAAGCTCATCATTGGTAAAATTCCACTGACTTGAACTAAATAAAATGGGATTTAATTTGGCAACATGCTTTTAACATTAATTTTCATTTCTGTAACACAGGCACTGTTGAAGTCAGATGAAACATTTTAGTTATAAACAGCGTATTTGCAGAATCTTCCCCCAGCAAAAATTAGTAATTCCTCAAATCCTAATTCCCTGCAGAAACGAGCAGTGCTTGCTTAGAGCTCTGCTCATGCGTTTGCAAACTGCAGCAAAACATTTTGCAACTTTTTACAGTATATCTTTAAAAACTTCAGAATTCTGCAGGTTCCTGTACCTAAACCCTATCTAGTGTCAACATCAGGACAGATGACAGAGAAGAATACAAATGCCTTAAGAGATGAAGTGATTTTATACTTTATTTTTTAATTGAGCAGTGTCATTTACCTCACACATGGTTCATTGGACAGAGCAAGTGAAATCTGGAAACACAGTTGTTTCCATCATCTTTATACCCATGCTGCAACCTTCATTTGTTTTAAAGGGAAGCAAGAAAAATGCAGTTGTCATATTTTATGTCTGTAGTGCTCCTGGTGGGTCTTTCTTCCATAAACAGTTTATTGAGATGCTGTGAAGTCTGACAACACACAAGCAAGATACTCCTGAATTTCACCTGGACTTTTTTGCCAATGCAGGAGCATAACATGGCACTTCCTTGGTTACCCAGTCCTGTTCTTTGGTATTAAAGACAACTGCACCAAATAGGCTTATTTATATGACCCAGTTCCAATTTAAAGGCCACTAAAATTTTAATTCTCAATTCTTTTTGCAGGACTCCCCACATGCCAGTTTTCTGCTTTCATTACAGCCCAGAATTACTTTCACTGACAGAACATCCAGGATTCAGAAAAACAAATACATGGTCTGCGCAAAGCAAACACCTAGAGGAATACGGTAATAAGAAATCTATATAAATAGAATTTCAGACTTTGACCTGGTGGAACTCAAATATTTGTAATTAAACAGCAAGAAGATCAGGGTACAACTGTCAGTAAAGGTCTTGATAGTATTTTAGTCTTCAATTCCTCTCTACAGATAAATTTTACTCATCATTTGGTATCTTTCTATGTGCACAAATTAGAACAACATCAAAGCACACATTTAATTCCAACATTACTTCGACAGCAAGGTATCATATGCCTACGGATTGACCTAAAGAAAAAAGACTGAATCGCTGTAAGTGACATGATTGAGACTGGCATGGTTTGTTTTTTTTTTACTATAAAAGAAGTAAGAAGGTACTTCATCTATGTTATAAATTGTCAGATAAAAAATAAGGACCAGGTGTTCAGTGTAACCCCCTGTATGTATCGATACAAGTTTGCAGAATTGAAGGCAGCTGAAATGTTTGAGATGCTTTGAAAAAATGAAAAAGCGAGGACTGGCAATTGGAGTTACCTACCACCACCGCAAGTAGCTGAGCACTCTGACTGCACCGACATCCAGGCGTAGCTGTGTTTTTTGACAGACGTCTTGTTTTCATTGTTGGTTTTGGAAAATGTATATTCCCAAGCAATTCCAGGATTTTTGCCTTGTAACAGGATCTATAGGTATTTGGGGTTTGTTTAAAAAAAAGGGAGGGAGGGGAAAAAAAAAGGAAAGGATTCTGTCATTCTGAAGGAAGATGAACTAAACACAATACACACATAATATATTTATAGACACTATGTTTGTGAAAGAATTTTCAGGAGACCTAATCTTTCGATAAACTAAAAACCATCAAAGTAATCCCTCAACAGCAAAGATTTTGCTTGGACTAACACCTGCAGGGCATATAACAGAAGAGGGCAGAAATACACGGTTCAGCCTAACGCTCCTTTAAATCAGAAGGCATCTGACTGGACTGGTGAAGCAGAAATGCCTTCAGTAGATGTGAAATAGCATCCAAAGACTTTTGGCAATGCAGTATTAGTCGCTGGCCCTGCCCCAGCTCTCAGTGCTCTGCTCCTGCAACTGGCCCTTGTCAGTGGGTCCCCACATACCTAAATTTGGGGAGAAATTTCTATTTAACAACATTTATTTTAGAAACTATTTTTGGCAGCAAAGTGCATTTATATTCATACTTAATAGAAAAAGTGCAAGAGTTTACAGTTACAGAGCTCTACTAAGTTTCAGTTCTTCACCAATATGGATCTGGTCATGGTAATATAAAGAGCAGGTGCAGTTAACCTCAGTTCCTAAATATGCTTTTTTGATAAGCACTAGCATTTCAAGAACAATTTCAGTCTATGTTAATGATTACCATTCAAAATATTAATAAAATATCAGTTAAGTTCACATGATGTCTAAACTGAGTGCTTAAGCAATCCATGTAGGTATAACTGATCTCTGTATAGACTGGTTTATTTCATAAAATGCCAACAAACTTGCATTTATATCATTTAAGACCAAGAAATATAATAACATTTTGAAATGTAGCCCAGGGTTTTAAAGTATTCTGAAAATGTACCTATCGGAAAACAGAAATTACCCATGACAGTGAAAATTCAGACCAAATTTACATGACCTCCAGCTCAATAATGTTGAACACATGAAGGATCTGGACTGCATACTGTTTACTTTTCTAGAAGAAAGAAAAACAGATGCTATATTTTCCATTTTTATTAGCCAAAGATTTTATTTCAGTTAGTGACCCTTAGTAATGGTCCAAACTGAAAATATAGCAATTAGGAGAGTAAAAGGCAAAATACTTCCAAAAGAATTGGAGAGCACGTGCCTTCTCATTGGAGGATTCAGATTAGAAAATCCTCCAAGCACAGGTAAATTAAAGTATTTCATGTGAAAATTTTCATCTCGCCCATCCAAGCTTAATTCATGAGCACCTTAGAATACCTGTGAGATTACAGAAGAAATAGATCTGAGCGATTACTGACCTCTCTATTTTTACTGATTATTCTTGATAGAAATAATATTACTATATCTGCTTTAGAGGGGAGTCATATATGTATGTATATATCTCAACTATTTTACAAGACAGGATTAAAATCAAACACTCTGAAATAGGAACACTCTCAATTCTGGAGTTGAAGCTGCTGTGCAACTTCACGCTGCCTTGCACAGCTGCACTCTGGATCTCTGGAGCTCCTCCTGGCTTTCCAGAAAGCCTCCGCCACATTCAGCGCTCACAGCACATGGGGCTCACTAATGAGCATATTACAGAGTTTCCATATTTTACTTTATGCTCATTCATCAGTGTGTGGTTCTTTGCCCTATTTGCTATGTTCTGTTCAAACCATTACCAGTGTCACTTTTTTCAGGACCTTTCTTTTTTCCTTGGCTATTCATCAGTATGTGATGTAAACGTTTTATAAGATTTAACAGCGCCTTCAGATGAAGGAAAATGTCTCTTCTATACAAATTTTTATTTTTAGAAAGCTGTCCGACTGCTGATAGCAAAAAGTCCAACTCTGTTAAAACAGCTGTATTAAGAGTTTCTGGAAAAAACAGGCTGCAATAATAAGTGTTCACTCTACTGTCCTTTTCTTAAGGACAAATTGAGACAAATATCTAATGTTTAAAGTTTCAGAACACGTGCTTCAGAAAAAAATACGGCGTGTTAACCCTAATACGAATTAAGCCCTCAAAAACTACTCTTTAATTAGACCAATTCATTTCCTGGTTTTTCTTACAGACCAGACATCAAAATGCTTTTATTTGCTTTTACTCTTTGGAAGGTCCTACAAGTGCAAGGTATTAGCACAGATCTCAGCATAGGCAGACAGAGACAATTTCAGGGAGTAGCTTGCTTTTCTTCTTGTGTTAGAAAAGATCTGGCTAATGTACGAACAGTCAAAGACAGATTTCCTCTTTCACGGACCTATGAGGATGCACCTTCTCCCATTTCAGTAGGTGCTCTGGGTTCCTTCAAGTGCAGAGGCTGAAATTCTGTCTGGCCTTTTAGTAAGTCATGTGTCAAAAGAGGAGGAGGTTTTGTCCATGGCTCAAGACCTTGTGTAAGGGTCAGCCCTTGTCTCATTTGATTCTGACAATTGTCATAAAGCTGTGCTATGTTAGTGGCCAAAAAAAAAAACAGTAAAGCTTAAAACTTTTCTAATAAAAATATCTTGAAGTGTTAGACTGAACGCTTGTCTTCTGAAAGTGCTCTTTGTGATAGCAGAGGCAAGAAACAGATCAAGTGCATCCTGACCAACAGAATTCAGAACACAGCAGAGGGAAGATGAGAAGATAAAAGTGGCAACCAGTTTTACTCCTGTTACAGCAATATTCTCCTGGTGCTTCAACAGAGTGAAGGGAATGAAGAGCAAATGATGTCGGACGAGTTAGAACAAGACATGTTAGTATCTATCGCTTCAGAGAACAACCACACAATGATGTAAGAAACTCACAACCTCTGTCTGCGTGAGGGCCTGTGGGGTAAATCCTGCACCCCAGGCCAGCTGGGCGATACACACTGTAAGGCCTTGGGCTACACCCGCTTCATGCGCGCTGGGAAGCAGCCGCAATTGTAACAGGCCGATGAAGTGAACTTCCTCTAGTAAGGCCAGAGCCGCCTCCCTCCCAGCAGACGGCAAGCGGGAATGGTTACAAAGCAAGAGCTGCACCACAGTCAGGTCTCTTACCCCTGGTATCATCCCAGCTACATAGCAAAAGGGCAAAATGAAACTCTGGGAAAGTATTGGAGACAAAATATTGCAGAGCACAAAACCATATATTTTTGGGTCCCTGGCACTCAGCTGAGAAAGTAAACGATGTATAATGTTCAAACAAGTTTTCATCAGGAATGCACTACTATTGCAAAGTTGCAATTTTGCCAAAGTAATGAGCATATAAAAAGTTTTCTATTGTATTTTCATTCATTATAAAGCCCTTCCTTAACAGCCCAAAAACTGAAGTCTGCATATAGAGCCAAGTTATCAGACCTACAAATTTGGAAAGACCTCCAGTGCTAGTCTACTTAACTGGATGCATTCCAGCGTCTTTTCAGCCAACTGGCATTTGCTCCCAAATTTACAGCTGGCAAAAAACCTCCTTAAACATTTCCAGTTCCTCACTTGAACTGTTTAATGTCTACCTTTAACACACCAACCACCTGACTTCAGACACAACACTCAGCAGCTCTGACCGCAGGGCGCAGAGTTATAAAATTTACAGCTTCTTGAGTTCGAAAACCACAGACTCTACGGCTGGAATCTGCCAGGTCTGTTCTGAAGAAAAAGCACTATGGCTTTCGCTTAGGGCACCGAACGTTAAAACAACGGATAAATTGAATTCTCCTGAGTAAAGAACCTTTTCCTTTTGCTGCTAATTTTGATTTCAAAGCTAAACCAATACATTTTCTAAAGTAGCTGTGCATCTGCTCCTTTGTTTGAGATCATGTTTTTTTCCCATGGCTATCCTAAGTTGCCAATACAATGCTCCATTTTGCAGGTCGAATTTTTAAAGAGCCTATCAACATTGCTTTTCTTATGATTGATTCTGTGCTTTTCAGGTGGTTTTTACTGTAAGATGTGTATGTGATGTTACTTGCAAGACACTGAATTAAAAGAGATTAATTTACACAAGATAGGTTCCTCTTTCTTCCACAATATTCTGTCCAATGTATAGGAAAGCATACTAATGCCTGGCATGTAACACACTGAAAAAAAAAAAAAAAGACTCATTATCTCTGTGAAGAACCAATAGACATGTACGAATCACTTACAGAGTGAAGCTGAGCATAGAGAAAAAGCCAGGTAAAGGAATAGCTACTGTTTACCCATATGTGCTTCATGTATTTTCATCTGTCCTCATTCTGCATGTGCATAATTTACAAGATGGGCATGAGCCCAAACTTTGAATCTCAGCATCCATCGTAGCTTTGATCTGAGTCTTCAAATTGCACCTACATTTCCTGGGTCACTGCCATGCTTTGTAAGTCTTTGATAATTTCTTTAGGTGGATGTAGCAGAGTTAAGCTCTCTGCAGTGAGCCATCAGTTACACCACTAAGGGCAGATGGAGAAGTTTGTCTGTGTGTGAGAATAGTGCCTGGCTGTGTTACGCTTGCGAGACCTGCAGATTTCATCCACTGTCAATCTACATGCTGTTTAATAAGTACTGTAACATCCTAAGCCAGATTCTGATTTCTCTGTTCAATCAAGATTAATTCCTTTGACTTTTATGAATTTACTCTGGTTTCAGTAGGATAAATCTAAGCATGCAGCATATGATGCTGGTGGAAAACTGTTGAAAACAAGTTTTAGAACAGGACTGTTGTCTTGAATGGGCAGTTACTGGATGGGATCCGTGACAGTGGCTAACACCAGGAGCTTCAAAGGAAACTGAGAGAACACCTGTTTGGAAAGCACCAGTAAAGGAAGAATTACCACTGACTACTTAAGCCAAATCTTAAAACAAAAGGGGTTTTATCCCTTCAGTATTTCTGAAGTCACTTTAAACACAATCTTAACTAAAAGCTTATGACAAACTATTGTTTTTCAAGAAAGTCCACTAAGGTCATTAAAAGGAAAAAAAAAAAAAGTATCTGTGAAAGGTCCTGTATGATCTCATTTCTACTTCAGCTGTTTCAAATTTATCTTCTGTGCTATTGTGTCTCCATTTTTTTACTGTTCACATGCTAAATGTGCAACCTTCAGGGATACTGTCCAGCCAATCTCTCCTCACTAAAGGAGAACCCTTTTATCCATTGTATTGAATCACCATCTGTATCTTATAAGCAGATCTTAGCTCTCTTTACCTTACTATCTCTTCAGGGGAAATCAGTACAAATTTGTCATCTAGTAGCTAATAATAAATGTAATGCTTTATAACTGCAACTTGGCTTTCTCCCTGTGGAAGCTGGATCATCAGTAAAGTCGTTCCACCTGGCCTGCTTTCTCCTTTTTTCCCCTATTGATAAAGAGGAAGTGATCCACTGGTTTTAATTAGACATATTGCTGCTTTGAAGCTCCATTCACCTTCTCTTCCCGTGAATATCTGCCTCTTCGCAAAGCATCCTTTCCATCTGTTACTTATTGCTGTCAAAATAAACTATCTTTTTTCACAAAGATTTCACAATGCCTTGATTAGGTATTTCACCAAGTTTGAGGTAAACTTCAGTGAGGATACTGATCCTGTCTTGTCCTGAAAAACTTTACAGTGCTTTCTCAAATTGGCTTTGAGTCCTTAAATCAGTCAATTCTTCATGCGTTTATTAATAGAATGGGAAACCAAATTATTAAACGCTCCTGGTTTTTAAGTTAGTTTATCAATCCCTGGTCACGCAATATTTTTCATGCCCATGTAACAGTTCAGTTACTTTTGCGCTTTCAGAACCTTTCCCATAATTCGAGTCAGTCGTGGAGGGTGACTGAATATTTCAACAAATGGATGTCATGAGTGACCCTCACGCGAGTTCTGGATCGATAGAGCCCTGTGATGGCCATGTCCCTTGTGCTCTGCTAGCCTCTTCTGGAAAGTATTTTCAGCAGTTAGTGGTGCCCACTAGCAGCCCTTTTTCCCAAAGCTAGATAAATGAATGACGAATTTACTGTTTGTTTCTCCTCAAGTTAAGTATTTGTCAGTTAACAGAAAAACAGTGAAAAGGTCTTTAAATTGCAAGTGCTGACCTTAGATTGCCTATGACCAAATGACAACTATTATAAGCTGAATATATTCAACTACATTAAAAAAAAAATTCCAGCATGTTTCCATTTAAGATGAGACAATTATGCTACAGAAACTGTATTTTAAAACCCTGACATTAATTTCTGATCCTAGATTATCATTTAACTATGATATTTCTACCACTTTGACCTTTGTTATTTCATTTAGCCTGAATTTGACCAGTCGAGAACTGCCTTCTGAATCCATGAATATTTTTCATTTCAGCTTTTACTGGTTTCTACAAACCCACAATCATGAAAGTAGCAATAATACTAACTGCAACTTCAGAAGGATACAGACAGACAAGTTGTGAAGAGCACTGGTTTACTGGGTTACCTCCCTTGCCTTCCCTCCATCTGTGAAATTAATTCTTAAACAACCCAGAAAGGGTTCTGATGAATTCTAAAATCTCATCATGCATTTACACTTCAGTAGCTGTGCTCAGGAAATACTAGTCTCACACACTTAATTCCACATTCATCTCAAAATGTTATTCTCCTCCTCAGAAAATATTTGGCCACTAGAGTTTGTATTTTTTCTCCCACAACCTAGTTAAATTACAGACTCACTGCCCTTTGTCTTCTTTGGTATGACTCGTTCCCATAATTACATACATGTAATATATGCAAATATATATATATATATGTGTGGGTTGTTGGGTTTTTTTGTGAAATTCCAGGGTAAATAAGAAAAGCACTTTATCAGTCTTTTTCTTGTCTCTTACCCATTTTTGAATAGTTTAGGACTGCAAAGTCTGATTAAATCATACATGCTCAGCTGAACTATTGAAAAACCTGATAGAAGAATAGATGCATAGGAACATACTGTACAATAAGATACAAATACAAAACATACCGTAGAACTGCAAGGCTGAACTTGTGATATGCAAGACAATAGGGAATTTTAAGAATTTTTTTCTTATTTGGGTTTCATCCTTCTCTCTTAATACAGGCCTCAGATGTCTTCTTTCAAGAAAATACTTTGGAGAATGACTGCATTTCAAAGGAAGTGATTGCCTTGAGCATAGACTTGCCAGACCTGTCTGGACCCATACCTGGAGAGCACTGGTCCCATCCTCTCCTGTGAGTGTTGCTCAGAGGACGTGCATAACTCGAATTTTCTGGATACATGAGGCTATTTTGCATTCAGAAACGCAGTCAAAACCTGGACCATTTGAGTCACCACACAAATGTCTAGCAAAACTATGACTACAAAACTAAACAGGCACAAACTGTGCTAATCTGTCTTTCAGATCATAGTGGAATGGCAGTAAATACACCTACAAAACCTTATATTTTCTGCCGACCTGAATAATAAAAGTTCCTATATTGATGCATGCAATTTACTAAATTTCTCAGTACCTACAGTATGCATTTTTACAAGGGCTTGCACTGAATTCTGGAAAAAAACTGATCTAGAAAATAAGTATTTAATTTCTTTTGAATACAACCTAATTAAAAAAAGAAGAAAAAAGAAACCTAAATATTACAGGAAGAAGTTGAGGTCCAAACCCTGGAAAGCCTTATCATATTGAAAATCAACTGAATTGGATAAAAAAATTGCTGGCAGGACTTTTTTTGTATGCTATTGAAGAATAAAAACAAAGCTACAATGTAGAATGCTTAAACATTCCTTTTCTCAGTCTTCTGTCTGTTTCTGGTATTTGTAGTTGAAGTAGGATTTGTTTCATTATTACTGATGAAAACAGATCTTCAGCAATATGTGTGTTTTCTCATAAAAACATATTTCTTTAGTTTTCATTGGCATTTTTGCTGCTTAGAGCTATTAGTAAATCATAAATAATGCAGATCTCTGAACACACAAGATTCTGCATTTTTTTTTTTTTAGAATACAGCTTGTTGAATGTTGCTTAAATTACTGAAAGGAAAAAAAATCTTAAGTACAGCTCATATATATAATTGGGGAATATGGAACCATAACAATTTTCAGTTTTTAGAATCCCTAGTTACCAATGCCAGTGGTGTAGGTATTTCAATAAAAATACAAGGGAAGTTTAAATAAGCTCTCATAGGAGCAATAGCCTCCAGTTAAATGTTAAATCTTAATAAAACTGTTTAGCATAATTTGATAGGATGAAAATAGAAGTGTTACTTGGCATTAAAATTTTTTTCTTTAATCTTTATTCTGCAAAGTATGTGCACGATATGCAGCCAAGTAAGTCATCTTGCAGGCAATTTATTATTCATACTTTAGCTCTATAATAATACAGTTCAATCTACTTTGTATTATGACAAATAAAATTCCTGAGCGTTCAGCTTAACATTTCATAGTATTTATAAGTGTGCTTGTTTCTTTGGTGTAAGGCTATTTTGGAGATGATTTGCAGACAAGGAAGCATGTCTGTAACTTGTAGACCAAACTCTTCCTTGGACTAAAGCATCCCTGTTAACATACATACCCAAAATTAAAATTCTTCAACTGAGAAAAAATGTTGTAAAAAGGCATCGCAAATTGTGATAATAAGTTGTGAAAATACACGCCCTTAGTCTGTGTCAAACTATCCGTTCTAAAACATGTGTTCATTCTAAAGTACTTTAACATGTGTTCATGGTCCATCAACTTCAGTGGTTCTTAAATATACATTTAAGTACGTTACTCAATCAGTATGAATAGCAGTAAGGCTCTTCAGTATTCCAAATAAAAACTTTACTGAACAGTTGTGAAAGTTCAAACAATGCTTGAAGAATATATGTCATGTCACAGTCTATACTTACTGTGTTTCCTAGTTAACAGAACAAAGCTGCGTAAGGGAGACGGGATGCCGAGTTCTCGGCTAACTGCTCCTGCTGAACTTCTGCAGAGAGCAGTCTGCAGCTACGGTGTTCTGTGATGGGGCGAAGAACTGCAGATTGCTGCCTCCAAGAGCAGGCACAGCACTCGCTCTCATGCTCCCCAAGTGCACACTGGGGAAAGCTATGTGTGATAGTGAGCTGAGCAGAGTATTGCTGGAAGCTATGGGAAGGAATTGAATCCTTTCTGGGGAGGGCTCCTTCCTGCTCACAGGGGAGGATTCATCAAAACAGACATAACAGATGAGTTACAAAGCCAAGGATTTGCTAAAGCTTTCTAACAAAGCAGGCAAATGAATGTAGCTCACAGGGAGTTAAGACTTTGGCGATTCAGCCAGAAATTGACCCTCAGATGTTCTGATGCATTTTTAAAAGAAAATCTAGTAAAGTAACCTAATACAGAAAGAGATTTTTCTTAGAACAGAAGTATTAGTGGCTAATTTCAAAATTGTAACACTGGAACAAACCATTTAAGTACTAAATTTACTTCTACTAAATCTAGTTTCAACATATCTGGCAGGCAGAGTAGGTGATACAAATTTGTCTGGGAGATAAACATACATAAAATTCATTATTTTAGATGCTATCACCAATAAAAATCAATCAACAGAAATTACACAGGAGCCTACGTGTGGTACTTTGATCATCTGTGTCCCAAGGCAGATGTCAAAATGGCTACATGCGCCTGCAGTTTCAGAAGCATTATTTGCAGCTGTTACCATTAAGCCTTGCCATAATGTTCGATCTAATTTTTACATGACTGAATTTTATTGTATACCCTTTATGGGATGCGTTTATAATCTCCATTACCATTGTGCAGGAACTGAGAAATAATGCTATATGGTGTGTTTTATGCACCTTCCTTTTCACCGATTTGTGAGTTTACTAAACTTCAGACCTTGATAAACTGGTGAAAGGCCTTTCAATCTAGCTTGACCACACAATTAAGTCTGAATACTATCGTGACTCAATGCTATTCTTTAATCTCGCTGAGGGCTACAGTGCAGAGCTAAAGCTGTCGTTACTAATTCTGTAATAGACATCAAGGGAAGAATAAACAGAAGAAAGCTTACTTCAAAGACCAGCGTCTCATTAGTCGGTCCTGCTGCATATAGACTCTCTGGATGGTTAAAAGAGCGCTGATAATCAAAAACTGTTCCAGCAAAAGAGAACTTTCCTGGCCAGTCTATTGTCCAGTCTCCTGTCAGATAATACTTCTTACTGAGGTTGCGCACTGCAAGGTAGCTGGTGGAGATTTGCATTTCGTGGAGCTGTATACTGCGTGCTCCTGCTGGAATAGTGACCACGGCATAGTAGTCTGAAATGAAAGAAGTACGCAAGTTTTGAAATTGTCATACAGATAGAGATGGCTTACCATTTTTGAGCCAATTTGAAATTTTTGCAGTTTAAAAGATATTAAAGACAGCTGTTCTGATCCACCAAAGTTACTCCGTTTTCACAAGAAGAAACCCCACCCCACACAGCCTGTACTCAGAGTAACTCAGAGGTATTTCAATTCCTGGAATTTTTCTTTGTGATTAAAGACAAGAAAAAGCAAGTTTACCTTAGAAAAAGGCAGAACAGCGTAATGGTGGTTTCACTGTACTTGTTTTACTGGGTTTTCCCTGTAGTTCCCTGCAGTAGGTGGAAGGTACTACTTCCATCATGGACAAGGTTTTTGAGGTGAGATGCACTGGGATGCAGAGCGCTTTCACAAAGCTCTGTATACCACTGGATCTCCCTGCTGTGAGCCATCGCACTCTGAGCAGGTAGAAATCTCACTCATTCTACAGTCAGATGAGACACCGCAGACAATCTCCAACACATACTGCACACAGCTAATTTCACAGAGCATTCAGTTTAGATTATTTTTCTAGCATTGTATCTCTGTATTACTATATCCTAAGCAATTCCCTGGCCTGTATGACTGTTGTATTGACATGTCTGTTGATCAACAATAAATGGATCCTCAAAATACCTCCCATGGATAAAGAAATATTATCTGCATTTTATGCCTGAGAAACTGAGGCTTAGTGAGATTATTTCACAAGAAGCCTGTGACCGTCCACTAAAGTCCACCACCCAGTGACTGGATCATCCATTGAATCAACTGGACAGCTTCCAGTCAACTTAATTTGAAAATGGACATGGAAATACTGTCATGTTTGGCATTATGCTGTGTATCTCTTTTTATATCTTCCACAGTCCCATTCCAGTCAGAGCTGTTGACAGCTATTTTTTCACTTGCCTGAATCCTAAAATCTCTTTTAAGAGGAAATTCACACGTAAAGGGAAAATGTGGCTTAAGAAACAAGAGGAATGCTTGCAAATTAACTAACCAAGACTTATGCTCATAGCTTTCTTGTTACCAAGAAACAGGAGAAATGTGAACTCTCCTCTCACTCTCCCAGTGATTTTCAGTTCACATCTGGACTTTCAGCCACTGCCCTAATGAGCATGGAGTCATGTATATTACATGGGGATACAGCAGAGCAATGAGTTGATGGTCATGTGGAACAGCTTTCCTTACCATTAGCTTTGTGCTGGATCAAGTACTGGCCTTTAAAGAACTTGCATGTTGAATTATCTCCTTTACAAACTCCACAGGCATCCAACACAGCTTTGGAACCAAGTCCATGATCACACCCTACTTGCTGCAACCAAAAGGCACAAGTGAAGGACTCAGACACAAGGGAATTTGAAGAAACAGCTGCATTTTTCCATAACTGAGTCAATTGCCCGCTTAAAAAAAAATAGACATTACGATTGTAACAAACTTAATTTTATCTTACTTCACATATTCCGTCAATGCAAACATCATATTTATTTGGAGAACACAGGGTTCCATCCTTCACTTTGCTGGACATTGCAAAGAAAAAGTCAAAGTCTTCAGCTGTGCAGTACAATTTACATCTGTCTTCCTCTGGGGAGAAAAAAAACAAGCCAAGAAAGTCTGAGCAGACCTGCAGCACAGTTTAAAAAAAAGAAAAGCACCCTGTTATTGTTTCTTCCTACATCCTAGATGACAAGCTACAAGATTGTCCCCTAACAAAAGCACTTTTCCTCTAAAAAATCCCAACCATTGTCAATCAAATTTCTTCTTATACACAGATGGTATGTTATGCTTATAAAGGGCTGATTAATTCTACATAGACAAAAACAGTCATGCAATTGTAAATACTGTCACAATTGCTGAAATAATACACAGTTTTAATACAAATAGTAAGTGCAACAGATAAAACAGCGTAACAAAATCTTGAAGAACATGAAATTGGATTCAAAATAGTATTCTTTTAGTCTTAAATAAGCAGCTGGATTTTCAACAGTACTTTCTACAGAGGCAAGGCATCTGTAGCAATTTTGAAACCCAGATCATATTTTCAGGACTATAAATGTAGATCTTGGGGGAGATTTTGAAAAGCCGCTAAGAGAGTAAGGACAGGCATTTTCAAGTTCAGAGTCACTTGGGGACATGCTGCTTTTGAAAATTATGCCCTTTGTCCCTAATTTTAAGCTCCTATTTCTTTTACTAAACGCAGCCCCTACCTTTAAAACCAATGTAGGCTACCTTCATTTCTGTTAAACAAGATGCATTATTCTCCGTTATACAACATCCCTTGTTACGTGCTGTGAAACCGTATTTCCTCTTTCCTCTGTTCGCCATGGCTGATAGGACACAGGTTTCTAAATACCCATGAAAATGTGTGCTAAGTCTTTTGAAGAAAACGTAATCAGGTTATGAATGAAAGTTACATATGTGTGTGTATATATATATGTATATATAAAATGATACACTTATTATCAAAAAAATCCAATTTGTACAGGTACTAAACAAAGCAGCTACAATGTGATATAATCCAGCCACTTTTGTTCAAGTAGCAGCAACTGCAGCTACAAACTGTGCTTTCAAACTGAAGAAAATATTTGTTGTATCTGATAAAAATGAATACTGATTCAGAATATTTGCAAAATTAAGATGCATAAAGTAAAAATAAACTTTGCTTGTACAGAAGACAAGAAACAGTTATTGAGACCTGAACTTTATAAAGATCTTTTAGTAAAAGATGACTTTAAAAAAAGTATGCCAGTACATTGTTTGTTTTTCTAATTCTTATGGGACTATACCAGCAGAAAAGTCAAAAGGTTGATTTATTGTTACGTTTTGAAATCTGAGAACATTCCAAAGGAAGGAAGATTCTGGTAGTGTTATTGTGGGAGCTCACATTTCCCATGCTGAAAAATCCATGGAAATTGTTCTGTTTTGTTTTTACACTAACAGATATGTAATATAAAATGAAAGAGAGGGGTAGCAACAGCCAGGGAGTCACGCTAAGTACAAAGATTTAAATTCACAACCAAAATCAATTCTGCATGTTCATACAGGCGGTATCACACAGGAGGCCGGATTCAACTACGCTAGAAAGCAAACACTTCTCAAATAAGCCAACTGAATTTCTATTTGCTTACATCAGGGTGATATTTGCCCAAAGAATACGGATGAATTACAGCTTATAGCTTGTTTCCTGCAATTGCCTTTGTCCGTCAGACCTGCAGCATAATTACCTTCCACTTTAGTATATGGCTTCCATTTGTAGTACCATCCCCGGAAAGGTTTGCTGTTGTATTCTGCACACTGCTGGGCACGGAAGTCCAAACTATTTGCTGGACATGGCTGACTATTACAAAGTTGATAAGTACGACTGGAACCTTGGCAAAATTTGCCACCATACTGTGGCCTAAAAAAAAAAGAAAAAAAAAATCTTTTGCAAAACCTACTTTTTGTGTGATTGGCACGTTACATGTGTATTAACAGAGAAAATGAGAGAACATATTGTCTTAGGAGATCAGTATTTCTTATATGGGCCATTAATTTTCATGGTTCCTAAAACCAAGCAAAGCAGTTACCATGAATTATCTGCTTGGATCACTGCAAACTCAGCAAAGATGCAACCATCTAGGGTGAGTCATGTTTTCACTAATTTAAATTTATAGGGCTATTTTGTATTGGCTGGTTTCAATCTGGTTATATAGCTATTTTTACTCTGCTGTAACACAGGAATGAACATGTGCAAAGAATTACCTATCACAATACGAGTTAATAAAGGATAACATAACACTGATCAAACATAAACAGAATGAATAATTACATCTGGTTGTTCACTTGTTTTGTAAATCATTTTGAAAAAAAATGTGCTTTTAAACAGTCAAAGGAAACAAGGACTGTGCACTGTTGTCCCGCTTCAGGAAAATGTGGGAATTCATGGATAACTTGAAACGTCACATCCACTTCAGCAAACCTTACCTGGGCATTTTGCTTAATTTTGGCCAGAATGAAAAGAGCATATTCTATTACTTTGCTGCTATCTTGTGTTATCAGAATAACAGTCTTTATCATTTGGTCTATGCACATGACCGTAAAACAATGTAAAATGTAAGACTTGCTCTTTTTAAAATGACTGAGAGGTCTCACAAGCTGCTGAAAAATGTATTCACTCGCTTTTGTATTCCTTATGGATCTATATAGGAGTTCACTGATGTTATTACTGCAGTTTCACAATGTTCAGATATACATCTGCAAGTACTGAGGCAAATCTTCAAAACACCAAATTCTGAGAACAGTTTGTTGTATTATACAATTATACCTTTTCTAGAATTCTGGGCTACAAAACAGTCTTTCAAAAGGAGGTGGAAACCCACCTGCTACTCTTTAAAAGCACCAGCAACATGTGTCATGGAAACAAAAACAACTTCCAGTGACTTTTCTTGAGGTCACATACTAGCTACCCTGATACTGGCTATAACAGCAAAGGTCTTAAAACGAAGTCAAATTTTCTGTCCTAGTTGGTGGCAATTCAGTCTGTGAAGAGCAGAGAGGATATGTAACAGCAGTGAAGTCAGGGTGTATTTATGTGGACTTTGTGCAATTGGTGAGAGCTTTGAGTTAAGGCAGCCAAACCATTGGGTCCTTACTCAATTCTCTACAGACTTTCTTTACAGCTTCAGCACATGTATGATTTTTGACCTCCTTCAGCCCCAAAGAACAAATCTGCTTTAGTGTAAGGAAAAGAAGCAACCTCCTTCCAAGTAAATGCCACCAAACAAGCAATATAATAGAATTATTTATGGCTAGATCGTGATTTCTAGCCAGTCTTGCATTTGAGGATGGTATAAAATTCCACCAAGCTAAGGGAGCACTGAACAAGGCCTTCTGTTTCCCAGCTCTGTTACAGCATTTTAATATTGCAGTACACTCCCATTACTGAAACTGTTGGCCAGAGAATTATGGAAATTTTCCCACCTTCGTTTTTTACCAACAAGATGTCAGTAAGGGTTACGTAATTCACAGGAAACTAGATGTAGATCTACAAAACCAAATTTCTGAGAAAAGGCTATTATCTGTGCTGACAGACTCACACTTTTATTGGTGCCGTTTACACCACCAGTAGATTTGGGTTTGACTGCCTACAGAAGTTCGTTAGTATAACTGCCCTTACCACAGAGCGCTTTGCACAGAGGGTGTTCCAGTATTTCTATACCAGCACAGTGCTCCTAATACAGCTATAGCCTAAACTTTTCATCCATGTTTGTACCTCCCCAGTGCTGGCATGTATAGGTAAAGATACTGCATGAATAGATGCTGTTAGAGCTGAGGCCTTGCTGAGGATAATTGGAAAAGGGGGAAATTTGTTGAGAAAGGTCAGCAAAAAAAAAAAAAAACCTCCAAAGAACTATTTCTAAGAGGAGTGTAAGTTCACAGACATAAATACTTCACTTGATATAAGACTCAAATATTAAAATGCTACAAGAGTAGCTTAAATTAATTCTGCAGTACCCTTTTAGGAATAGACTTCATGAACAATGAAAGTAAACTGGATATTCACTGCAAGGCAACACAGAAAGTGAGAAATCGTGGAATTAATCTGATCAAGGAAAGTATTTTATGCATTACAAAGGGAATTAGACTCTGAAATTCTGGACATTTTTTCATGTTTTGTAATTGTTTAAATTCAAGTGAGAACATTTCTGCTCATATTATGACCATATGATAGTATCACAAAGGTAGTTATTTTATTTTGCATTAATTTGAAAGGTCTACAAAGTCTTTCACAGTCTTCACTTTTAATTAGTATGTTAAATGGCGTCACTACTTTGCATTAGTTTACATCTGCATTGCCTGTAATCACTGTTACAGATATTGTACACAAATGATGATTAAAAAGACATTTTCAAGCAATTGTGATTCAGTCTTTTGATTGCATACATGCCTAAAACTCCATTCTAGTCTTACTGAACAATGCACTATTGTGAAGTGGGTAGGATGCAGTCCCACAGATATGATTTAGGTATTAATTTAAATCTCTCGGGCACTCTTCAGGTCCTTTCCCAGCTAAACTATTAAATTATGTAATCTCTTTCTATCTTGGAAAAGTACCTCAATTGTAAAATGTTGTGATGTATGAAAACCAGATCCATGAAATTACACTGTGACAATTTACAGAAACATAATGATTTTAGCAAATCTGCATAGTCCTGTGTTCCACAGGTGACCTCCATAGGTGTTTGTTAGTCTGAATTTGTACACAACTGTGGTGCTAATTCAGAAGCCATACCCAGAGCTGTTTGGGTGTGGTCACAAGGTCTGTCTCAAAATTGTCAAGAGAAAGGGAACTGAACTCGTTGGATATTACTTGCAAGAGGAGAATTTCACATACAAACACAGGTAATGAGATTTTCATAAGCAGCAGCTTGAATTTGTGTTCTTCACCTGTCTTTAGGCTCCTAATAAGATATGTCACCTTTAAAATCACTAGAAACCTAGAAATCTCCCTCGATGTTCATAACAAGTCAGTTGCTTTGAAAAATGGACTACTTTTTTTAAAAACCTTATTTTAGAGTCCAGTCAGTTCTTCAGAGATCCACACCTCTTGTCCTAATCTCTTACAGAAATACATTTTATTCTTTGTCATTCTCAAAATGTTGCTATCCAAAATCATCTGTCAAGCTTTTGAACAAAAGAAACATTAGCTTCTACACAAGTCTGGATTAGGAAAAGTGAAATAAATATATTACATATGAAATAATACACATATATGTACTGAAATATATAAACATCTGAAATATATTTTAGAAGTTCAAAAAGAAAGGAATCATTATTCTTTGTTTATGTGTAGTTATAGAGGGGAACAATGAACAGTGACTAGGTTATAACTCGTTCCATGTGCTGCAACACTGAAAATGGATAATATCATTTTTCTAATGATTCCACATTTATACAAAAGTGCTGTGATGGGAAATACAGCTACCTGGATATTCATGCACTGTTGCGTGGATGGCTTAGTTATAGTCCTGTCATTTCATCACTCTAACTCTGAGAGGGATTTTTATAGTATCATCTCTTTGCTCTAGCTGAATTATCATGAATATAATAAAAATAAAATATAATTTTTATATAAATGTATAATATAATAAAAAATAATTTAGTTAGAAACACTATTCCAGTTCCAGATCAAGTCTTACTTGGTTACATCAAGTCTTGCATCAAGTCTTACTTTAATTAGAACGACAGATGACTCTGAATGCAAGTTTTAAATACATAATGCGACAGTAACAGACACCCTTCCTGTTAAAGAGCTTCTGTTTGAAGACCATTTGAAACATTTGGTTTGGTGCACGATTATAACTGACAGTGATTTCAATTACTGGACATTCTTCTGTCACACAGGGAGAGCAAGGGAAGGCTTATGGAAAATGCAAAGAATGATGTGCATACATACAAATGTAGCAGGCAAAACAGGGACCAAAGGAGAAAGACCAAAATATATGTGTGATGTGTAATTGAGACCCTGCATTCTCTTGCTAAATAGTTTAATAAAGGAAACCATCCAAGTAATTTTATGTATCAAAATACACTGAGAAACAACAGAAAAGGTTGAGAAAATGCTCTGCTATGGATCTGCAAAAACTGGCTTGACTGAGTGAGGGTAATAAAGACTATTTTAACTAACTCACATTTTCCTATAACATAGTATATGAAGCATGGATATTATTACTGCAGCACTGTATAGTAGGTGTGAGGCTTCTTTACAGCCTCATATAAACTGTGTCATATTTTCTCTGTTTTTTATTACTGCAGTTTAAATGCTGTTTTTATTGTGTGCAATGAAGAATACATGTGTCTCTGCCTGTTGAAGCTGTATATGAAATACAACAGTGAAATCCTTTTTTCTTGTAAGTTGAAGTGAATTGAGTACTTGGGAAAGATGCTGGTCAGATAACACTTTACCTCTACTTTGAAATAGTATTGTAAGGAATAGTAGCTTTTACAGTGATAAGACATTCACTAGAGGAAAATACCAGAAATGTTTCATGAGTTAGCATACAATTCTAGGGTTCAGCAAATTTATTCTGACCTGTGAAACATAAAAGAATGAAAAGAACATGATAGACGGACAAAGATATCTGTCTATGACCATTTTGATATTGAATAAACATTTTATTACCCTGGATAATACGATCTCATCAGAAGTCTTAATAGCTTTTAAGACCTTTTTCCCTTGCTTTTAAATTATTAGGTGTGACTATGTCTGTGTGGCATTTCATTACTTCTGCAAGTATTTGATAAACTATAGCATCACAAAATAAATTGAGAAAGTTGGGCTGTAGATGTGCTAGTACTCTAGCAGTCTTCAGAAAGCCACTACTATCTAGTATCAGGACATATTTTTTCCTTCAGCTACTGACTGGTCACATTGGACATGAAAGAAAGGTCTTAGAAACATTTTCACACATACTATTTCCCTACAGAAATTGACTCTTTTTTATATGTTTGTTTTTTTTTTTTTTCTAAAATCTTAAATAGTTAGTATAAAAATAATACCTTTTCATATCTATGTCTTACTTTGGATTATTGCAGTGTCTTTCTTGATATGTGACCCCACCTCCACAAGTGCGAGTACACTCTGACCACTCGGACCAGGCAGACCATTGGCCATTTACAGGCTTGGGTCCATGATCACCGTATTTGACACACTGTCCTCTTCGACACCACTGCCAAAAGAATGCCAAAAAATATCCCATCAGAGTTAGCGGTACCTAGTAGATGCAAAAAGAAAAAAAATCCACATTTAAAAGCTCCAGTGCTTAACCCTAATAAACATGAGGTCACCCATTGAACTCAGTGAGATAGTTCACAGTAGGACAAGGACTCTGAAGACATTGATCCACACAATGGTATAGATAAGTAATGTCCTAAAATTTGTCCAAGTTCTGAGTTGAAGATCTCTGAGGTACAAATTTTCAAAACTGTTCTCTTGAAGAGTATCTTTTTTGGCTTACTCTTCCCCCAAAAATCCATGTTAATGGCCCTGTGCTGTCAGAACCTTAAAACTTCCCATGTAATTTAAAAATAGCCTGCTAAAAATCTGCTAAAATTTCTCCCTTTTATCATTCAATTATAAAATACTGCACAAAGTGAAAAAGCAAAATAGAACATTTTCAGTAACTTGAAAATCAAAACTGTATTCTACTGGAAGAAACATTACAGAAAAAGAAAATATTTTGGGTAACTACAGATTAGTGTAAATTAGAACATTCAACTAAAATAACTATGCTCTTTTAGTAGTGATCACTGATGATAATATGCATGATGGCCTTAGTCTGTATAGCAAATATTATGGCTTAAGGAATGTTTATATCAGAGTGGAATTTGAAGCCTTGATCTAACTTCTGTTATAATTAATGGACTTTCTTACTGATTTAGATTTGCCAGATATATCTTATTCCACAGCTATATGGGAGAGGCATCACTCCCTTCCATCAGATAGGTGCCACTGTGAGGACCAGTCCTGGCTGTGTCTCGCAATGCAATATTTTACAGAGCAATCTGGAAGTCTATGATAGCAAACCTGGAGAGCTCTGAATAAAACTGGTTTTGACAGGAGCTGGTATTTGACTCCATACAGTCTAAAAACAAGTTAGAATGACATTGTCCTATTTATAAAACAACTTACCATACTTATACCACAAGCTGTTCCTTCTGCTGCTGGCATGAACTTTGTCTCGCACCTATGACCCACTTTGTGACACCAGAGAGATTTGCATATATCCTGAAAAAAAAAAAAAGTACTCACTATAGCACTCATAATTCCCATTATTTCCTGGTGTTTAGAAAGAGTAACAAATGATACATGCCTTTGCTACCTACAAGCCATATAAATAAAACCTTGTCTGAATTTAGAAAATCCAGGGTTTAAGATTCATAGCACAGCCATATCCTCTACATTGCCTTCTTCTTTATCCACCATTTCACTATATATTTTTTAAACCTATTTTGAGTATGAGACTATACTAGAACAAAAACAGCATTAAAAAGTTCAAGGCTAAAATTTCATCAAGTCTACAGGGACTATAATACTGTGAAGAGACTGATTTTCTAAAACACAGGAGATATCTGGAAACACAGTCTCTTCACAGTGCTGTTCACTCTCTCTTTGTTTATTAGCTGTAGAAGAAACACAGCTGCCATCACCTGATAAAAGTGGTTAGTGTAAAATAAATCAAAATACTCCAGGATAGTAACAGGAGTAAAAGAAATGACAATACTTCTTTTCAGAATGAGCACTCCAGATTATTTAAGAAAATGTCTTCTGTGAAGAGGTCAGCAAGAAGTGTAGCAGTCACTAAAATAATGGGTTAATCTAAATTAATCCTTCATCACAAAGTCAAGAGTATAAGTTACTTTGTTGTTCTAAAACAACAGAGACTTTGCTGCCAATGCATGAGTAAAACAAAACACCAGGAGCTTAGTCCTTCTTACCCCATGCCCCACACCCCATGCAAGTTTTGATCAAAACTGCTGCCTGCTAATTTCCCTTAGCATAGTAGGCAAGGGCTCATGGGTCTTCTGTATTCAGCTGGTCTCCTTATGACTCCTGGGAAGAACACATTTCCTTCTGAAACTCCCCTGGGATTGTGATACTACTCAAAAGAGGCCAGTACCTTCAAAGCAAACTGCCAAGCAAGATAAGGTAGAGAAATAGCCCAAGCCTCTGAAGAACACTGTATTACTTGTACTTACTGAGTGTACTGCAGTTCTCTAATGTAATTTTAACTTTTCAAAAGTATTTCCATAGGTACCTTTACAAAGCTGAGGTTGCACAGTTTTGCTTTCATTCCAAATTGCCATTTGCACTGGGTATCAGCATCATAGATCTGCCCTGGCAGTTTGTCAGGGTATTTATACTGTCCTGTTTGCTTAGGTTCATCAATCAGGCAGGCAGCTTGAGCTGTACTATAATGAGAATGTATATTAATCATGACTATGATCTTTATATCAAAATATTTTAATTTGCTACAGACCAGCAAAAACACATAATACGGTATACAGTACCTTTAACTGGCTTTAGAGGTATGCACTGAAATGAGACTATCTGCTTGCAGGAGCCAAAAGATCTTGACATCTTGTTGGAAGCCTGACCTGCAAAGTTTTAAGGAAGCAGGAATTTCCAGGCTTTAGGAGTATTGTGACAACAAGACAGAATGATGTCAAATTCTTTTACTCCCTTTATTCCTGAGTAACCAAGAGCAAGGTGATCTAGTCTGCTTTTTTCCCTTAAATGGATTCCCCAAATCAGGAATCAACAGAATCAACAGGCACACTGTCTCATTTCAGCACTTGCTTTGTGTAGATTGACAGACAGAAGGCTGCTGCAGCTTGTGTGCTTTGGGTTGGCTCTATCCAGCTTAAGACCAAAGGTACTCCATGGTCTTTTTTGCCTTTGTATATGCTGGAGAACCCATGTATACAGAAGGTCACTGTGCATGGGATTTATCTTCCAAGTGTAAGTCTCTTGGACCATATTGCATGTTGGAGGGTTTATGTGACTTTATTTTGCAATTTGCTTGTGTACTCAGAATATGTTGCATCATCGCAGCAGAAAAAAATCACCAGAACTCTGTCACCTTTCCTGGCCCCTACTATAAGATACTAACTTGGAATTCAAGGATCAGATCCACAGAACTATCTAGGTGCTCGATTCTCACTCTAAGGAATTAACATCTAAAACTCCTGTATTGGATCTGGGTCTTAGTACCACTTACACATTTTTTAGTAATCATTTATAGTCTCCCCATGTACGACAAACAAAATAAAAGGGAAGTCGTACAGGAAAGGGCTGCAATTCTGATGACATTAAACATAGACCGAAAAACAGTTCCTTTAAAAGCATCACTGAGTAATTCCAACATGCTGCAGAAATAATTGGCATCATTCTCTTTTTCCTTTTTATTCCCCCAGAAACAGTATTTGAAAAATGTAAAATGTCTTTACTCATGACATGAGCTAGATCAAGAGAGAAACACCAGTGAGAAAGGCCACTAATGTTAATTTACTTTTTGTAATGACTTTGGTACCACTGTGTCTGCCCTCTTTTGTGTTCACTTCCTACTAATTCTCTAATAAACCTAGCCGCTGACAGGAATGCCTGGGAAAGAATAATATGCCAGTCATTACTGCAGGATATTCATGGAGGGTGAAATTCATTCTTTTGGAACCTGGCAGGACAAAAACACTTACACGCCATACCACCTATACGCTTCATAAGTCCAAGTGTGTGGGCTCAAACAGTACATTGGTTTGAGCACATTTTCAAAGAGGTGAATTTCACACTTAACTAATTTTTATGTCTGCTCAAGAGTTCAAGCCCAGTTACTAAAGATACATTCCCTGGCACCGGCCCAGATTTACATCTGACCTACCTGAGAAATTTGTTGAGATACTGCCTGCTGCATACAGACCAAGAAAACACTCCATTGTTTCCTGTGAGTGTGGGAGACATAATATTGCCCTCAGCTTTTCTACAAGGATTTCCTTCTCCATCATGAATCATACCAAAGCTGAAAAGAGAACCAGGCATGAGAGTGAAAATCTAGATTAAACAGAAGCAAGACACAATTTGGTGCAGAAGAAACACTTTCTGGGTAACAGCTCTATGCTTGAACTCCACAGGGAATGTGGAATTCATCCTTTTCATTCCAAAGAGATGAAAACATATGCACCACACAAATGACTATTAGTATGAAACAAGTTCCAATTAATAGCATTCACATTTTATTGTCATCATACACTTGTCTGATGAGAAAAAGATAGTCAAGTTTCAAGAAAGACCCATTGGTGATGCACAGGAGCTCTGCAGTGTGAGCTGATGACAAGACACTGGCACGCAAGTACCAGAGCTGCAGACTGCATCAGAAGTTTTACAGTTTAACCTTTTCTCTTTCCTGAAGGAGAACTGTTTTGTGGTGAGATGGATGGAAGTAGCAGATCTTCAGCCACACTTGCACTTGCCTATAATCTATCAGTTTAAAACATGCGTGCAGCATGAACCTTTCTTTGCCTAGTGATAACACCTGTTAACATGAATGGCATGGAGATCAGAATCCAGGGGAATATCAGTGTTACACAGCTGTAAGAACATAACATAACTGTCCTCCTAATAGGAGGGAAGAACTACATAGCTGCATTCAATCTGTAGCAAGCGAAGTGGGATTGAATGAATAGAATACAAGGTATAAATATAAAAATATTATTCTTTTTCTAATTTTGGCCACTAACTTGCTATATTATTTCAGGCAAATCACTTTCTTTTCCTCACTTTTGTTATATACTGTCACTTATTTTGTCTAGACTGTAACCTCTTTAGGGGGAATACTGCCTCTTATTGGGTGCTTTGCTCAGTCTGCAGCATCATGAGGCCCTGCTTTCACTAAGAGAGGTGTTAGGGTAATATAAAGAATAATAAGCAATAATAAAAACCATGTTAAAATGATAAATTATGTGGAGCTTATGGTTATAATAAAGTTATTTTTCAGGTTTTTCCTTTCACTGTTTTATATTTTCTCACTGTACAGGACATCTATGAATTTCAATGTGTTTTGAATACAAATTTCATAATCTGTTACTTCAACATTGTAGTACATTGGTGACTTTATGAACGTAATCTGTGCACATGCAGGGAATATCTAATTTACTGGACTCGATCCTCTACTGTTATAAATCATTGCAGGCTCATCAGAGTTACTGCACGTGTTGCCACCAGCTGAGGCTCCAAACTTGCTAAAATATATGGCTCCTTCTATAAATGGACAAAAAAAGTCCCAACTGAGCTAGTATTTTAGAATCCTTTATAAAATACTAGCTTTGTTCACATGCATTGCAGCCAAGGAATCCACGGTTTATATACCCCTGACACAGTGGGCTCTGAACTCCCAAGGGAACTGTTAAGCTTTCAGGTAAAAACACAAACTACTTAAAGAAAACCATAAAAATGTATAACAACTGAAGCTACTCAGTGGATCACAGAGTGTGATCTATACAGTATACAATATTCTCCTACAATTAAATCCTTAGGTTATATTCACAGTGGACCTCAGCACCTCCATAGCTGTCAGGTTTTTTTTCTTCCAGGAATCTCTGTATCACAAAGACTGAGTTCTGTTGTCTTACTTTGCATGCTAGGTAGTCTCAGGAACATGAACACGAACAAATGATAATAAAGACGTTTTGTATCTGGGGCAGATTTTTTCCAGGAGATAAGATTTTATTAGACAGGAGTATGGAACTGTACCAAAGAAAGGCTGAATAATATCAGAATCAAAGGCAGTGGTGAAAAAGAAAAAAAAAAAAAACATTTCCGAGCATAATCTCTCAAAGCATATAAGAAAATAAACAGGAAGGAAGAACATTAAGAGACTAAAGGGGATAATTCTTGAAAAATAAGTTATGGACCTGATTCTCTCCTAATACTGATACAATGAAAATGTACTGAGGTCAGTGAAATTGCATTAGTGTCACAGGAGGATCAAACAATATATATTTTACATATTTGGTCCCATTGAAAGCATTGACACAATTCCCACGGGCTTTGCTGGTAGCTGGATTATTCTTTAATTCCTTGTTTCCCTTCATATGTACAGAAACCTGTGAAAGGGTCACTCGTGTAGACATTAGGTCATAGTATGTACTGTAGAGCATATTTGTACAATGAAAACTAAATAGTCCTGATTCAGTCATGCAGAATTGGAAGGATTCATGCCTTGACCAAACAGCAGAATACAGTACCACTGCTTTTCAAAGATATTCTGTGCAGTAATCTTGCTGCACAAAATAAAGATCCTATGCCGATGTTTTATCTGACCCTTGATTTCAGGTTTGTACCACTGTGCTTCTGTACTGTCAGTGGTTAGACAGACTCCAGCTTGAGCTATGTTAAAACTGAAAATCAAAACCATGCAAAAAGTTGTGAAAAAGTAATTCAAAATGATTTGGGAAAAAACAGTAGAGCAAAACCTAATCATCCTCTTTAGATTTGATTCAACAACTCAGAGAATAGCTGAAGCTCCGTGGAAAATTATTACTGCTTTTGTTGAGAGACAGCAGGTTCTTAGGAAAATTATGGTCTTATTGACATAGAAATCAAATGGAAATCCAATGGATATAGGTACAGAAAGGCAGAAACCTCCACAAAGGTTGTTTTTAGCCAAATCACTCATTAAATAGGTAAAGAGAACAAAGAAGGGCAGGTTGAATGGAATGAATTACTCCCAGATCCTGTGAAACACGGGACCTTCTGGGAAAGGGACTCTAAGAGACTCAGAGAGATCACTTTTCCATACTGTAAGCTGCAGTGTCCCTTCTCTTTTTGAAGCAACCACACTTACTAGAAGCAATCTGTCTACCAGAACATGGTAGCAGTGTGGGAAGCTCATAGATCATTATTGCCAGCTTTTACTGTTTGTTCTGGTTAGCACCTGGAATATATAAAATGTCAAAAAATAGAAATAAAAATAAAAGGAAAGCACCCTGGGCAGCTGATTCACCATTTCACGCTAAAGGACACACCTCTGAGTGGAGTCTTGACTCTATTTGGCCTAAAATTGCCTATAGCTTCCCATCAAATTAGGAACAGTTGTGAGGTACCTGTATCAGAATAAGGTCCCTCTGCCTATGGCAGCAAAATCAATCAAAATCCCACAGTGGTTATTTTTATGATTGTTGAAGAGATGATATTTAATAAGGCCAATGCATTAACGGGATGCTCTATATATTCTAATTATTATATAGCTCTCTATAAATGATCCATATTTAACTCATTTATATTAACTGGTGTTATGTTTTCATTCCCTTACATATTTATTTATAGAAGGAGCATGTAAGACTCATGAAAAATAACTTACTTGTGTCCAGATTCATGAGCAATTGTAAAAGCCAGTCCAAGGCCTGTATCTTCATTAATGGTGCAACTACGGTATTTGCTGCACATGCCACTGATAGGTGCAAATCCTGAAGGAAGGAAGCAGTAGAATAGCTTGTTCCTCTACAGAATCCCAAATACATACATCATCTGCACTGGCCCTAATAAGCCAGTCTATTGTGGTGCATGAAGATGGTTGTCTGCATCAGGTTTATCATGGAAGAATTACAGCAGACTTCTATTTGACAATAAAGGGACTCCTGTATAAGAAGTATAAATTAAACCTAACCTCCCAAACTACACTTTACTTGTAAAGATTATTCTTTCCCCCCGTCATGCCTTTACTGCTCCCAAATTAGGGAGGAATGGCATTCATAAAAGGAAAGTAGTCACAAAAAAAAAAAAAAGAGTGACTCAGGAGTATTCTGAAAATAAAAATATTCCTTGAAGAGGTGACAATCCAAAAGGATGTCTTCAGAGAGCTTATGTTATGTTGCCACTTTTCCTGGGCAATGACACCAGTAATACTCTTTTCTTTCTAGGTACTTCAAAGACAAATATGTAAAAATAATACTGTTCTTTCCTCTTCAAGAAGGCTAACATTATGTGCAGAAATGGACTTTTTGATTTTAAAACATTTCAGTCTCTATGAATCAAGATGCTGCTGTTGACACCCATGAGTTTCTCAGAATGTGTTTTCATATCTTACCTAAAGTATCACAGGGCTCATTTTTCCAAGAGCAGATATCAAAACCTGTAAGCAAGATGGCATGGTCATGGCGCTTTCCATTCTTCCCGACCAGAGCAGATTGCCATTGACAAAAGCTGTTCAGTGACTGGTCCGCATGGTGGTTAATCAATAGTCCACCCTGTAGGTATTTCACAGACACAGAAATAAGGTGCTTCCATCAGTACTTGAGAAAGGTGATGGAAAGAATAAGAGTTGGTTAGGGAAAAGGGAATTACTTTTTCATATTTGTTCTACATAAACTTATGTATTCCCGCGTTAACTGTCTGTGATGACTGATTCAGTCGATGAGTGAATCTATTACAATTGTAAAATAAAACTGCACCTCTCCCCAGACACATAGGTATTTTCAAAGTCAGTGGTTGGAATTACAGTGTATAAATATATTTGATTCCTGATAAAGCTGAACACTAAACCATGTTCAATCTTGTGATTAAAATGTTTGGCGATAGCTGTGGAGGAAAAGTATTATCCATGTAGATCAACCCATCACAAATTTCTTTTCATCAAAAGAGATTTTGTCTTCTTTTGTCTCAGCACCCTTGCCAAAAGAATTGGCTCCACTCCCACCTTTTGTTACATGTGATCTTCAGTTTGGGACTTTTGACCCCTTCCCCCTTCTGATCATCACATCTGGAAAGCCCAGTTCAAAATCTGTTTATTTATTTAAATACTTCTTAAGTGGATTTCTCATTCCAGCCATTTCTCTTCATGAAAATGCTGGAAATTGTTAAGTTTTATCTTACTGGAAGCATTTGAATGTTTCTAAAAAACATTTATATGAAATGAAGATTCTACTATCAAAAACTGACAAGCGGTGAAATGCAGAAAGTGTGATTTTGGAGGTTTTTGTGATTTTAATCTTTTTCTCATGCTTTATGTCTTAAGAAACCTCTAATGAAAGTTCACGTACATAACGTGGGAACACCCAAAGCTCCCTGTGAACAGCAGCAAATGAAGTATATCACACAAAAATTCTGACACAACTTACAGGCTCTTGTTCCAAAAGAAGAAGGCTCACAACAATAATGTTTATGTCACTTCCAATTGTTCCATCTTTAAACAGACTAGAGACCTGTAACGATTATTGAAAAGGAAATATCATCTACATATATAATTCTTTTAATAGACTAAACATATGTATTGAGTTATTGCATTGGGCTTCAATTTTCAATACAAATTAATGGAGTTATATACCTTGTAGGATTAATCCAAAAGAGCTTAACCCAGAAGAATTAGGCCCCAAACCACTACACGTATTAAAAAACTAAAAACTTCTATAGATTTCAATGGGCTTTGTTCTCTCCTTGGCCTCCTGGATCAAGAGTAATCAAGTTCAAAGTTCAAGTTTTGTAGTACAAAACTAAAGAGCAAAGCCACAAAGGAAAACATATTTCTAGTTAAATTATATTATTTTTCTCAAAATAAATTTGTGCTTTCTCAAATAAACTTTGCTTCAAGGAGAGACATCAGACAAAACAGACTAAGCTTCATGATACTAAATGAAATGAAAGCTTCAATTTCAGATTATCTGCCTTTTTTTGTGCTACACAAGAACTTTTAAAATTTAACATTTTAAATACTTTCCATTTTTTTTTTTACCCTACAGTATTGTTGCCAAAGCTGTGATAATTTAGGGATGTATTTTTAAAGAGCTTTTTGACGTAAGCAATGCATTAAATGAGGCTTCAAAAAAGGCTTGTGTAAGGTGCCCCTGCTCTTTTTGCTATCATTAGTTGTCTAATGAAAGATCCTACTCTGACATAACAATACTTCACAGGGAAAACATACTTCAGTTACACCACATCTTACCATATTCATAACTGTTAAGATGTATGTTGTTACATTTTCCTTGCCATGTTTCTCCAACATTTTTTTATCTGCCACAACAAGGGTTTCAACATTTAGACTTCCATTTTTCTGAATTTTAGCAGATGATCTTTTGAACCTTGCAGAAGTCCCATATTCATCCGAGCGAATGTATGTCTCTTCTGTGGGTGGCTTTGGTGCATCTAAAAGGAAATAAAACTCAGTTTTGGAAAGGGTTCAGATCACCCATGAACAGTTTCATCAGAAAATGAAGTATCACAGGTTTAGAGCCTTAGATTATTTTTACAGCATGTGATTTAATACTTATGGCTAAGTTCTTGTATATTTATTAAAAAAGACCTGATTCATTCCTGAGGGAAGGATGGCTACAGGGAGAGAAGGAAATGGGAGAACCACATTTGGATGCAATAAGCAGTTTAAAATAAGGAATGAATCTAATAAAACGGTAGCATCTGTGGTAAAAAATACACACAGAATTTTTAACAGAATATCTACATTTTTCCTGTCCTTTTGATAACTTCCTGAGGTGTTTGGCATGTGCTACTTACATAGCAGTTGGTAAAAAAGTCCTTTCCACAACAGATGTCCACCATCAGCACGGAAAGCAGACACACACCACAAGTAAGATTCCTGCCAGCCTGCTATTGTGATTGACATTAGCCTTCTATGCGAATTTGCCACTGAGATTATTCCTGCTGGGAACATATTTATTTAGTATAGGGAAATGTCAGGCAACAGAAAGGAGGGCTTGACAACAGGATATGTGCATCCAGCCCACACACCCTAATGCCAGGGTGCATTTTTCCCCTCTGTGCTTGTGTAGCATGGTCAAAGGCGTGGCTAGAGAATGGTCTCTACTCCATTTCTTCAGAGAACCAGAAAATGGTAAAAGAAACCTGTCCTACATCCTATAATGCTCCTATTATTCATAGTTTCTTTCACATACATACACCTACACTGCCTTTGCATCAAGAATTAACTTGAAGGCCACTTTAACATATTTCTTTTACACAGGATGTAAAATGACAGAAGAGAGGGAGCCTCAGGTAATTAAAAATATCCTGCCTGTGCCTCATCAGAAAGTTATTCCAACAACAGAGCTAAAACAGACGCTACTTCCTTCCACACCAAACTGGGAAATCAAGAATACCATAGAATGCACAACAGTGGCCTGCTTTCATGAACTAAGTCACTCTGAACTATATTTAACATTGCACGTGACTGTGCTAGTAAGATCTTAAAATGTATCACTCATTATAAACAATTGTCCTTTACAAGCTCAAAGAACTTTTCTCTTCTGGAAGCACATCAAGACATGAAGACATGCCTCACTCAAGACTGAAGTGTTCAGTTCATGGCACATCAGTTTCCATGTACTATTTTGAAGGCAATACAGCTTCAAGGAATTTGACTCATAAATCCATAAGCAGTGGAGTTTTGCTCTTGAATTAACTTCACTGCTACTAATAAAACCTAAGCAGCAGCAACGTTTCAAGCATGATTTACTAACTACAGTCCAGCCAATTCTCATGATCTAAAAACATTTAGATTGTGAAGAGTTTGAATGATGATGAACTGGCTTCTCTATTGCTTTCAAATTGCCAGCACATGAAATTTTAACAGACAGTGAGTGGGACAAGCTACTTTTATGACAGTAAAAGTGGCAGTGTGCTCTTCCCTCTTACTGTTCAGCAAGCTTGGATTCATTCTTAGGTTAGGATAAATTAATCTGGACTAGGCAGTGTTAATAGCAAAGGACTGCCTTCCCTAAGACTGCATTCTCAACGCCTTTGTTCATTCAAGCTGAAATTTTCTATTCCAGGTGACCAGACTGGATTTTGCTGAAAATTTCAAACTGATAGGGCTCCAGATCTCAGAATAAGACCAGGAAAACAGTAAAAACTAAAAAAAAAAGAAGGGGCGGGCGGGGGGGGGGGGGGGGGGGGGGGGGGGGGGGGTGAAGAAAGGAAGAAGAAGAAAAAAGCCCCAAGTACTCATAGAAGGGGTGTTGCCTTTACTGGAGTGATATGTTTTTCTTCTACATCCTATACTTGCCCCCACTTGATTAAATGATCACACATTATTTTATTTGTAGGACTGCATTCATTCAGTGAACATGAGATAGACTTGTTCTATAGATTAACCAAGGCTGGTGGAAATGAGTTGCTATTTTTTAGAACTCCTCCTTCCTTTCTCTCAGGAGGTTACAGGTATGTACTGCATAAAGTGAAAGACTGCACGATGTGAAAAGAAAGAGTTTCATGCTTAAGGTAATTAAATGCAATCTTGCTTACTCGAATTCTAACAGTGCGTGCAACACCAAGTTCTTAAGCAATGATGGGTAAATCACTTATACTTAACATACCACAGTTGGATGCTAATTGCATGTTCTTCATTTAACATAAACCCAGCTTGAACATGCAGCTAAGAACTCATAGCTGTGACTGAAATTATTGAATATATAGATAGACATATACAATTACAGGAACATATATTCTAGTAAGTATTTTAAAGAAAAACTCAGCTTATCGGTTTGGTACCCAGAAGCAATGGTTATTTTTGCCCTCTCCTGTGTCTGTGAGTCCCGTTTATAAGACAGGAGTAATGATATTATCTTTTCACATGCCAGGAGGTTATGAAGATACGCTGTTCAAAATGTACTCATTTATTATAGGGAAAAGCACCATGTAAAAGCTAAGGGGACATGAATAATTCTGAATTTGGACAAGCAGTCACAGGGGGTACAGTAAATAAGATGCAAGACCACAGTGGACAATGCAAATAAAATAAAACACTGTAGAGCAGATGAGCTAACTTAGCACCATTACGCTCTGCTCTGAAGCAGGCAGCAGGAAAACCAGACAGGAGGGAAAGGGAATATGTAATGAGGTAGTTTTGAACTGCGTCAGAATGCAAATGTTTACAGGTTGAATCATAGCCTTGTGCATCTGGCATTTGAGGTCTAGCTTTGAAATCTAGGGAGAACGATTTTTGAAGAAACAGTCAATTTTTAATAAGCAGTTTTCAGGCCTCAAAATAGGCCTCAGTCTCAGCCAGCCACCTTTTCCACTACCTCCTTTCTCATTCCTTCCCTTCTATTTGTTTTTCTCCTTCTTCCTTACACGCCTTTTGGAAAAGGAACCTACTTATTTTCTCAGAACTCAAGTAGGAAGTTGGAAGAATATAAGTGGACTGAGACAATGTTTTCAATACTGTGTGCAGTCCTGGAGACCCTCATTAAGAAACTCAGCTCAGAAGCAGATCAGCTTTCAAACAGAATCAACTGAATGCTGTAAGTATGGATACAGGGTCCAAGGGGGCTCTAAAATGTTCTGCAATTTGAGGGCCTAATAAAGGACTCAGAACAGACCTTGGCAGGATAATATATTCCAATATGGTTTTTTAAGAGGTGGCTCCAAAATCTTATTTAAACAATTTATATGGGAGGTTCTTTTTGAAGATCTCAGTTGCTGAAAATTTCATTATCAAATGGTGAGTTCTGAAAGACTTATTCTCTGTCCTCTCAGAAATTAATGATTTGGAAGACTTTTTCTTCATCTTCAAGCCTAATTAGTCATATATTCCCAAACTAACAGAGAGCAGCTCACGGAGTTGGCATCCATCACCGTGCAAAAGCAGCAATCTAAAACAGAATTGCTTACTGAAAACTACATCAATGTAAAAAATCAGGCAAGGGATCTTTTAATCTAGGTAGAGAATAAGAAAACTAAATAGTGATTCTGATGGCTTAATAAAATGGATGATGATATCAATTTAAAGGAATAATCAAGTTTCTCCTATCTATTTCGATTTACAACTATATTATTTAAAATTATTACGTCTCCATCACAAAGGTGACTATGAACCACACCTCAGAATCACCATACAGTCTCTAAGAGCCACTATCTCAAACAAGGAGAGAAAGTTTCCTTACATACATTTCTTGCGACGTCCACAAAAATGTTGCTTTTGAAACCTTCCATGGTGGTAACCATTTGCTTGAGCATGATACTTGTGGGAAGTGGGAATTCTGTGATGATCAAAAGAAAAGTATTTGGGATTGGACTCTACTGTGTACCGGTGCACTTTATCTTCTGCAGTTCGTTTATATAATACATGAGGATGGTGTCCAAGCAGGTGATGTGTAGTTGTGCTCCTGTGCTAGCTGCTGAGGTAATGGAGATATAAGGAACTCAATCTTCTGTGTCCTTATCAAACCTGACTGAAAAAAAAAAACACCACCACAAATTAGAGGAAAGACTGTCAAGGTCCGCAGCTGGAACATGCTAGTTCTTAAAGTGATCTCCCTTCAATGCCTAGACAGGTTGAAATGTGCTCCTCTAAATTAGATTTAGTCAAGAGATAATCTAGATAGTCTTCCCAATTAAAATATGCATTGTTTCATTTTGGAGATGACCAGGTTTCACGTTTGGTAACACACAGAAGAAGAACTTTGTGGGACTGGCAGCATAGCACCTTCACAGAGTACCACGAATAATTTCATATGCAATATGAATCCATTCTTCACAGTATAGATTTGTTTGTATGTGTGTTTGTGTACAGGATATACAGTCTCACATAAAAATAAAATGCTTTTGGAAAATGCAACTTCTAGTAAATGCATATATTAGTAAAACAAAATGTTTGAATTAAGAGTCAGGGTTTTTTCAGAACAAGGTATTACCAGACAGGAATCCCAGACTTAAGGTTACTCTAAGTAGAAACATAAGCACATTATGGTACAGAAGCACAAAATTGAAACATCTGAATATTTTAGTACTATCATTCCATAATCAGCTCCCCGCAATTTAATCATCGTAAAGGCAGTTTAAAATTTATGCCCTTCTACAAGAGAAAACTGATCAGTGAAAGCAAGTATCTGATTGTTTTCTTCTTATATCTCTGAAAGACAGAAGTAAGTATGGGAAAACTACACTGTATTTTTCACATAGTATCTGTGCATAAAACTGCACATGTGATGAAGTGTTTCCAGGATGAGGGCCAGGGAAATGTGGGTGGCATTGAGGAAGTATTTCCATGCAGCTCATTAATCAGTTATGATTTTATTTCATTTCTTGGTTTTGTAAAACATGTTGTAATAAACACTCCTTTTTACCAAGTCAAAAACCAAGAAGAAGTTTCATCAGGTAATTGTATTACATTATATATGTAATACTAGATACAGATTTTTGTTTTGGATCAGTGAGGCTCTACCATATGCCAACACCCTCCTGCCAAAATTGACATCCCACAAGGACTACATATCTCTTATACTTCAGAAAAATATGTGCAGACAAACAAATGTCAATTGCAAACCATCTTGCCTGACATCTTAAGTCCTCTCAGATCATGATTCCACCTCCTTCCTCAGAATGTATTCTTTGAAAATGCACATATTAGACATGTATCACCTATTCCCTTCTGAAATGGATGCTTTTCTTTAGACTAACCTAGGACCAGAATGCCAAGGGTATCAGAAGGAAACCAGTTTGAATGCCTAATGTAAGCATTGTATTTCCTGAGGATTTGTGGAATTTTCTGCACTTTCAGAACTGTTTCCCATGAGGAAAACTCAACAGAAAATGAAAAGCAAATGAAAATAGAAAGTTACATAGGAAATCTTCACAGCTTTAACTGTTTACTAAGCTACTGCTAAAATTGACTTTAAGTCTATTCCAGTTGAAAAGATTTATCAGAGATTACAGGTCCTCAACAGTCTATAGTAAGAAACTATGTCCTTTTCATGGAAATTCATTTCTGTCTTTCCAAATCAAAGGTATCTTTACAGTACTCCCCAATATAAGCATCTTTCACAGGGGGCTAATAACAGTGCTTATAAGATCATACTGTCATCTTAATTTTGACAATAGAAGAGAGTCCATATTATGAACTGGAAGGGTCTAATTGCCTCCTGAAAAATAATACAAAACCAAACATATATAATATTCTGATTAACAATTTGCCCCCTCTCCTTTTTTCAACATGAATCCATAACTCCGTATCTCAGCCTATATCTACTTAACATTCTCTATGCAGCTTAAAATTGCCTCTGTCAATAAGAGACAGGCTTTAAACAATTGACAAGAATTTAACTTGCCTGCTCACTGCAATAAGTTGGCATATTTCAAATGTCAGATCACATTTGGTCATGACAAAGTACTTTCCTGTAGGGAAGGAGACTAATATTTTAATCCTTATGGTGTGTGTCATCACACAATTTAAAAGTGGTTCTGAGAGGCAATCTTTATCTACTAGAATGCACTGATAATTGAGCACTGCTAAATGATTTTTTTTTTTTCATCTGGAAAACAGAAATGTAGTGAATCTGGTTTTTATTTCCCCATTTTAGAGGTTTCCACATCTGAAATTATTCCTGTAGGATTTGTTTTGTAAATGATTCAAACCATATGGAACAAAGGATTTTCTACATTTTCCTGTAAGAAACTGTCCCTGATGTACACCAAGTTTCAGCCCCAAATGTAATTTCTATATTTAACATTATAAGGGTGGATTGAGAATTCTGGGGAGGAAAAAAAAACCCTAACTGAATTCTGGGCCCTGTACTGCATGTATATTGCTGCACCTTTACATAGGCTGTAGCTGACCCAGTGTCTTACAAACGTACTCATTTTTTTCCCAGCAGGAATGACCCTAAATCTCCAAAAAGACTTCTTTCCTTTGGGTTTTACATCAGACACATTCTCCATATTGAAAAATGTTGTGTGAACGAAAGATACCTTCTTTTTTGATAACATCTAGTTTTATGAAGTTGTCAGGAACAAAGGGGAAGTGCCACAGAGCAGTCTGGACACTCATTCAATCACAGACCATTTTCCATTTCTTCCGGGTATGGGATGGTTTCAAGGATTCATTTTAAAATAATCTCTTTGATAATTCCAAAGTAATGCTGAGAATGCTGACCTGGCTTCTGACAGAGGTGCAGTCCTCTGGATTGCTGCAAAGAGGGCAACTGGGCAATAACTGCCAGATACTTTTCTTGCAGGTTCTTAAATTTTAGCCTTAGGTAAAGCAAAGCAGCCTATGGCTATGGTCATGTTGGCTGGAAAATATGCCAGCTGAGAAACGGCAGAGCACAGAGGTAGGATACTAGCACAGAATCATCTTTTCTAACTTTACACTGCCAAGGAATTCCAGTTTCCTGAAGAAGGACAGATTTGGGCTAGTCTGTACTCCTGGCCAGTGTAAGTGTTAAAAAAAAGTGTTCCTGGGCATTTTTTCTACAAATACATGAAAAATCTCTGTAATTGTGGGTTAGATGCAATATGTTTCTCCAGCTCAAATATTTCAGTAGATGAACAAATACTGCAAAATTGTCATGGAAATTTTATGCATTAGGTTTTCCTACTGCCAGCACAGCTTTAAGTGTATACATGTGATTTTCCTTGAATCAGAACCCAGTGATGTCTTTCCATTAACACTGGTGGGTTTGGGACCCAACAAGAAGAGGGTCAGATAGGTCAAAACTCCATTTTTATTTCAGATTCTCTGCAATTACAACACCATGAGAGGAAGCAGGATGACAAAATCTAACATTTTTACTAAGTCTAGACAACACAGCATGAAAAAGACCAGGGGCTCCTGTCTATTCCCTCTCTCTCCCACTGTGGCTATCACTAATAATAGCAGTAATTGTGAGAACATGGTGGGAAGGAAAACCCAAGAGATTGCTCAGTTGGAATTTGCTGTTCTCTTGTTCTTCCCTCACAACACATATTTGCTATCTTTCTGTAAGAGATATTCCATGTCATTGGAAAGTAAACGGAAAGACATATGTTGATCTGTGTGGGTTAGCAAATAATTCTGACTCAATAAAATTAGAAGAACTTGCAGTTTGTTTGCAGAAAAGTTGAGAAAAGATGAGAAGGCAACATTCCTCCCACTTGTTATTTGTTATGAAATGTTTGCTTAGCTCTGGGCTAACGGAATTTTCAGATCCAATACGTCTTTGTGAAATTCCTCAGTATCAGGGTGTTATCACCAAGGTAAGGCACTTGTTCTGTTTTCTTGGTGTGTTTCAAAAGAAGGAAGAATCTCAAAATAAAATTTGGACAAGGGAAATGATAATAAAATATCTGCTTCAAGATTTTTTAATTGAAATTAGATTATAAATGAAAAATAAGGAGAATTTTTTAAACCACTGAAGTTCATCTTAGCTATACAAAAACAGGTAAATCGTCCACTGATTTTAGACCCACATGGAATGGTTTTAAGATTCACACTCTAACATATCTGTTTCTTACAGGTCTCATTGGTCTCTTACTGGAACAGCACAAAGGCTGCTCCCATTTTTCTCCCCCTGTTTTCTTAGACTCCAAGTGAAGCCTTTGGCAGCTTACCAGCCTATAAACCTAATTCATTCTGAGGTTTCAGCATCTCCAAAAAACAGAGCCTCCATAAGAAACACAGCAGTGACAGTGAGTGAAAGATTTTCAGAACTTATATTTCTTGCCTACATTTTAACAAAGCTAAGTTCTGAGATAGTAGACAAGCCCTTGCTCTAAACTAGAAGAGCCTTATGGCTGTGGGTTCTCTGTTTGCATACAGGGCATTTTCATTACATGCTAATTAACTTAAAGGCAACAGCTTGGCTATATACATATTAAAATTACAGGAGTTTCATAAACCAGATGCAAGTAATGAAGTAAGAAGCGTAATGAAATGAAACTGAGAATTAAAACATATGAATAAATGTTACAGTTTGTACGAAGACAGGAGTATCTCAACTAAAGTGCTAAAAAGTTTGCATGTATTGTCTAAGGAGTACTACTTATATCCAGAAGGCTTTATTCAGTGTTATGAGTATATACATAAAATTAGGCGTTAAAAAAACACTGTGTCTTAACTGATAGCAGCTAAAACAATGGCCGCAGAAATCAATGAAGTCTATAAGATTACATCGGTGTACATGTACTCGAGACAAAAAATTTCTCACAAGGAAGAGTTAAATGTAGTTTCACACCCATTAAAATAGTTCCAAATATTCATGCAAAGTTTTAAAAGACATGACAAAAGGCCAACTGAAATTGGCATAAAGCTTCCCACAGACTTCAGTGGACATTGATCCAAGACTTCTGTTGTGTTATTTCCCAACTGTCCAGCTCCTAAAACCCACAAATCATTGATTCAAACACATCTTAATGAAAGTTACAGTACGTAAAGTACAGAGACATAAAGTACAGTTCTTCGTTCTACTTAAATAAAAATGCGAATTAAGAACTTCCTTGAAATATGAAGAATAAGAAGAACAGATGACCTAAGAACTATAGTTGCTAGTTATTTAAAATTATCTGAGGTCAAAGATGCCTAGATATGTAGTATTCATATCACAATGTTGTTGGGACCCTCTCATGTCACAGCATATCGGAGTCTTTTCTCATTCACTTTGCAGTGAAATCTCATGAAATTATCTTAGCTACAGTTCACTTTAATCAAAGTCAAACTCTTATTTTCTGCCCTGATACTCTGCTGAGTCTCTGGCACTTTAGCATCACAAAGGAAACACAAAAGACGTATCTCTGCCACCAAAGAATTCCATTGCTGGAGGAAAGACTCCTCTAGCTCAGATGTCCTACCTGTGGACGTTGTCTGCCAGAACGTTTCCCATACTGGAATAAGGAGCACCTTAGAAGCAGAAAGAGGGTGTGATGGAGATCCAGAGAACATGAAGCTATTCACACAACTTAGAGCTACCTGACAACAGCCATCAGTTGCCTTTGGGCCCAGCTGGCCTCTTAAATTGGGCAGATGTAAATTTTCAAATACCAACATACTGCACTGTGCTAGAAGAAGGGAGAGGTCTCCCTATAACTCTTGTACCTCTGCTTGGATTCCACTGCAGACTGGTGGGGACATGAGGCCCCTCACGAAGTATAGAATGATCTTCAGGTTTGTGATCAGGCCTCCATTCGTTCAGCACATGTTCCAAGGCAGCTGGAGGCAAGCCAGCTCAAACTACAAGCACTGTAGCTGCTAAGAGACTGGGTTATTAGCTCAAGCACAGCATATCATTTATGTGTCTACACAGTATTTTGTAACATCTAGTTCATGGCTAGCAGCTTGGAGAACAGCAACAGCAATTTCAGATCCGTTTCAAATGTATACTCAGAGAAATCCATGTGGAGATGGCAGTCCCCTGTGCATATACCCACAGCCTGGTACAAAATCCTGTCCAGACAGCAGGAAAAGTGCCAGCTGTTTAGAATGGGGTTTGGGTCAAGCCTGGAAAATAGGGTAAAGATATAGTTTTCTCACACATGCCAAGGAATCCCAATAATAATAACGTCCTGTTAAGTTTGCCAACATTCATCTTATGGGTTCCTCTTTCCTCCAAAGCAAGGATATTCAACCAATACTAGTACAAGGCTGTTCAAACCAATCCTGCATCATTTAAGCAGTCTAAATAAATTATTGTTTCTTTAGAGAATGTGTAACGAAGCAGACTCACCTCTTGGGATGGGTTAAGTTGGTAGTCTCAAAAATATGCGAGACTATAACCTTACTACAGTCATAAAGCAAAACTACTTCCAATAATTACAGCCAGCAGTATAGTACAGCCTGACCTGGAATTGTAGATACCCGAGTCACTAACTGACTTTTTGAGAGATGGGTTATTGAGCACCTCTCAGGTTAGGGTCAAAATGTCAATGCTCTGGAAAATATAATCAAAATGAGCAAATTAAGATGTGAAATTAGGTAGAAAAAATGACAAGCAACATATCTGGCAAAGCAGAAAGAAGGAGCTGAACTGCAGGAAGCGTTGTTGAGGTGAAAGATATCTTTACCCTCGGGAAGCATCATCAGCAAACAGCCAAACCAATGGCAGTAAATCATGGTATTTAAAGAAGTTCATTCCCTCTCCGCTATGACCTACAGCCCCTTTTCTGGGTGGTAACTGAAAAGGGGACAGCAGCAGCTAACAATGCTGAGGCGTATTTTGCCTCCATATGTTGTTACTGTCCCCCTCAGAAGGGCGCTTCACAGAGGTGCACCCATGTTACTGAAGCACTGGGTAAATTAAACAAGCTTCTGAGACACAGTGACAGGGACACAATCCGTGATTGTCCAACAAAAAGTGAAAGGTCTGGACCCTAAATCCATACACAGGTTGTTAAATAAATGACTGACTTTTAAAGAGTGTTAAGCACCCAGGAGCTCCCATTGAGCTGAACGTTGTCTCTGCAAGCACTTCCAGAGCACGTTTATACCAATTTGGGAAAGAAAATGTTCTGGGAAACTAGTGAGAATGGGCTCTCATGAGGTTTCCAATAATACACATGTATTATTGAAGTCAGATATCCCACGAGTAAAACTCAGAGCATGTTCATTTTTGATCCTATCCCAAACCAGGCAGCACAAAGGCATGCGAACACACTAAATGAGAGAAAGAATTTCAGTTAACTAAACTTTTCCCTAGCTTTTATGTTTGCCAAACAAATTCACCCATCCTTCAGAAAAGTATCAAGTCTGTACATGGGCAGTTACTGACGACTACCCCAGAGTCAGGGAAGTAAAAATGTAATGTTTTATTGGACTGGGTTCTTGGCTGTTGAGAATAACCTCAGCAGACCTTTACTGATTTTCACCAGATTGGAATATTTGGCTCTGTACCACAGCAAATGTTTAGGTTAGGTTAAGGGCCTTTATACACACTAAAATACTTTTATCGTGAAAGAAGCATTAGAATCACTGGTTGCGTATTCTGACTTGAGAATTGTGCAGACCACATTTTTCTTTAGATTCTAAGTGACTCACAAGAATAACTCAATTTATTCTGTTTTCTAACATAATATAGATTTCTTGCAAATGTAAAATGTTAAGCGTTCTTAACAATATAGCATTTTATTAACTGAGGATCTGACAGAGGGAGAGTATGATGTTTAAATTGCCAGTCTGAGTTAGTCATGAAAGACTACTCTGTTTGGTTGCTCAAAAGAAGTGCTATGCAGAACATTCAGCAATTATTAAAACAAGGTAACAAAATTGCATGTCTTTAATTATTCCTATATGAACAAAGACAGCGTTATCTCTGAATAGTGCCTTTGTATTTCTGCAGTTGACTGAACTTGTTTAAAACATCTTTATGCAATCCTCTGTCAACATATGGCAAATAAGGAAATATTCTTATTTGTTCCTCCACTTAAGGTAATTGAACCAGTCACATTGGTATTTAAATGTATTAAATTGCTATTTATTGCAGGGTAATGAGACATTCTAGAACTAACACAAATTTGGTTGCTTTGCCACAGATTAAATACTTGCTTGTCAGTATGTGAGCTCCCTCATTTCTCATGTTTTTGGTTTGTTTTTTTTTGTTTTTTTAAACAGAATTCAGCATGATAAATGAACAGAAGAAAAATACTAATGTAAACTACAGCATTATGACACTAACTTTACACTAATAATATTCAAGTTAAGTGTCACAGGTTTACCAAGTTGCACTCAAGATCACTTCATTAATGATTCCATCAGTATGGCTCTTTGGCTTGATATAATGGTTCTGGAAAGCAATTAGCTAAAACCAACAGCTCGAATTTAGGCTTGGTAGCTGTATAAGCACTTGGGTATGGCCTGTTTAAGCAAATCCCCGCAACTGTAAGATACAATCTAGGTATTTTATTCTTTACGACAGTTCTGAAATCCATCACAAATCAAACAGGAAACAGTAGGATTGTTTTATGAATGCATTTATGCTTCACCTTTCCTAAGAAGAGGCAGCCCACTATTTGTCATGTGCTGTCTTACCGTTACTTACAGTACATCCAGAATAACAGAACAACTGACTTAAGAAGGTAGCGTAGTTAATCCCCTAATCTAGCACCCCATGTAACTGAGTGCACACTTTAAGAGAATCCTTAAAGTGCGAGCGTAGGTCTACCTTTTGGAAATTTTGAAGCGTAGAAAATGCAGCCCTCCCTGTCCTCTCATTCTGTGTAACAGCACAAAATAAAAGCACCATTTATGTTCCTCTTAAATCTCTGAAATGTGACTTTAAGATGTCTAGATCTTTAACAGACCTTTGGACAGGGCAGAATTTCATCCTAAGGATGGTTTGCTATGACTTATTCATGCTGCTCTAAGGATCAGGTGCAATGAAAATGTTCTGGGAAGATTCTCCTCCTCCTTTGTGTACAGCTAATTGATTTTATGTGGATGAAACTCAGATGCACTAATATTCTAGGGAAACCGCACACCTTCTTAATGAATCTTCTGCTCCTATAGTTGTGATAAAGGCAAAACCAATAGATAGGGCACTGTGACACAGACAATGAACAGCTTAAAAAAAAAGAACTGATGATAGATAACTAAAATCAGTGCTTGGAAATTCTTTTCCATAGGTACTTAGCATTAACAGATGCTTGCTTGAGTGTTTCTGATCAGGAACATTCCTCTCTATCAAACATGCAACTCCAAACATTAGAAGTCATGTTATCAGGCCTTGCAGGAAACAACACTATAAATTCTGAGATTTTTTAAAAAGAATGCCAAAGGGCTTTGGTGTTTTATTTTCTTTCTGATTTCTTGAACTATTTTCAACTGAGTTTTTAAGAGATTTTTGTACGCTTTATGATCATGCGTACTAGAATCAAACTTGGGGGGGTTTTAGTGAAAATGCATCTTTTCCTGTGATGATGGGACTTTGGCAGCTGGGCCTTTCAGAAGAACATTTCGTATCATGAGTGAGAGTGGCAGACAAGCCTCAAAGACTCCCTCTCCCTTACAAGATATCCTGTTGAAGGTGCAGCCAGAGAGAGAGACACTTACCCAATGCACTTCGACACCACACAGGGCTAGCTGATGGTAGACCCTTCACTCTGTTCAGAGGTCTTGGCTTCAGAGTGACTTATACTGACTGCTACAAAGCCCCAAAGCAAATACTCTAGACAGTGGCAGTTCACTACCCATACCCACTTTTCCCCAGCAAAGATCCTCCAGATAAAAGCTTCAGCCTGGCAGAGCTGATGCAAATGAATTTGAGGGGGCAGAAGATCTGAGCCTGTTTGACCTGGGATAATTTGCATTCAAACAAAATAAATCCAGCTCAATTCCCATAGCAATTTTACTTTGCTATGAATAGCTCAGGCAGCTCCAATAACGAGGAGCTCGGGTTACATCTGATTGCCAGCTGTATTGCTTACTAAGAAGTTAGGTCAGTGGTTCCCAACCTTTTAATTTTCCTTGTTGGAGTATACATTGCTATGGATTAGTTACATGAGAGAGTGGTCATAAGGAACTCTGTAGGGAGCAAAGTATCAGCTTTGCTGATATTCCACATACACAGACGTATACATATGTTGAAATATCTATGTGGGAAGGGGAAAGGGAGGGGAACAAAAGAGCTTAGGCCATTAAGGGAATGGAAAACAAGAAGCAAAGATGGCCCAAGAATGAGAATGTCAGGCTGGCGCCTGGGTTATCTGGATTAAACTCCCAGTTCTTCAGCAATGCAGCTTCTCTGTTCCTTACTTCTCAGTTTTGTAGGCAGGGTTTTGTAATCAACCCAGTAAATGCTCAAGAGAGACTTGTGAAGGCTCACATTTGACCCCAGTTGGGTTGTTCTATTAAAATGCCTCCGTCTTCCTCACTATAAACTGCAGCCCCAGCCTTCAGGATGTCACTCAGTAGCTTGAGCTGTAATCCAGTGATCAGTTCACTAGGCACAGAAAGTCACAGCATAGCTAGGTATGTGTCACCTAGCAGGGCTCCATGCTCCAAGTGCCCTGTTCAAAGACACACTCCTCAAACATCGCTCTGCCCATGATCTGGATGGGCTTTTGCCATGTGACCCCACTCACAGGAACAACAATGCTACATGGTTAAGTGAGCCAGAAATATGCAGTCACATTCACTGGAGTCTGAGAAGGTTGATAGTTTTGCTCATAACTAGGAATCCCCTTGCTATAATGCTTTCTACTTTACACATGCCTATATAGAAAGAGTGATTACTTAGCATCACTGTGAAAGGAGGAACAGGAAAAAATAATTCCATCCTCTCTTCTTTTGCTATAATCACCTCTTCAAAACAGGACAGCAGCCTGGGTGTGTCTGAATCACATTTTTTTTTCCAAGAACTGGCAAATCAGTAAAACCTTGAGTGCATTTCATACTATTAAACCTGAAATACAGAGCAGCAGCATCCCAAAGATGCACTGATGTAAAATAAGACCTCACCATTTTCTCAGTTTTTCACAACATTAAGAAACCTATACAATGGCAACTCCACGTAATGTTTAGATAACCAAACATCCTTAGCATCCAGATCTTCGTTTACAATAGGCATTTGCATAAGTGAGTTATTTGCTAAGATAAATGTAGTAACTTACATCTCTATTCCATATGAAAAAACCTTATATTGTAGGCACCATTTCTAGCCCTAAAACCTGCCTTCACAATATTATATTGCCAAATACACCATGAGTCCAAAGATTCTTTGTTTTCCTACTTGTAGCCAAATGCTACCACTCAGCAGTGCTCAGACATACTGCACTAATCTCTGTCCTGCTTCAAAACTGTGTTCATCCATTCACACTCCTCTCTCCCACAAATTAGCCTATGTTTCTATTTTAAGGGAATGATGCACAAAGGTGAGCATGCTATAGCTGCTTTGCTGGTATAACTGGACTGAAATTCAAAGCAGGAAACCTGGGTGGAGTTGTCCCAGGTGAGAAAGTTTTTTAATACTATCATAAATGAAAGTTTGATGAGAAATAATTTCTAGTATAGTTTTCTAACTACAGAAATCTCCGTAGTAGAAATAACTGTGATCACATGCAAAAACTGCCACAAAGAGGTCCTGGTTTGGTATGAAATAAAACATCAGACAATAACTGTCTTCTTAAAATGGAAACAGTAATACTGCCTTAATATTTGTCCAGATTTTCAGCATAAAGTGAGGTAAATCCATTCTGCAACCCAATACATCAATTTACATCTCCTGACATCCTGTCTACTGACAGGGTCAGAGTACAACATACAAGTCTAAACCAGTATTTGGAGTGTTAACACAACTGTTTCCAGGTATTCAGATCTGTGTTTGACTTGCACTTACTGAATAGGCCTGCAGAACTAAACTGGTCATGAAAGGTTACATTGATTTTACCATAAGCAGACCTTAGTACAAGCCTGTGAATTATGTGACTGTTTAGCAGGGATGAGTCTGAAGAAAAGTATGAAAGATGGTGTGGGAGCATTTACTTATGTCTTTTCATGGAGAAATCAGTTCCATTATGCACCTCTTAAAATCAGAAATGAGAACAGAGAACAAAGAAGCAGCTGAGGAGAGGACATAAAGGTTCTCATTTCTACAGAGTCTCACAGAAACTGATCCAAGAAGGGAGGCCTGTGATTCCTGACCATTTGCTATGATTTTCAAGCAAGTGAACAGCATTTCTTCATGAAAGTCTCTCCTATAGGGAGATACAATTATATGGAATTTGTTGACAGCTCAGCATGCTGCAAAGTTTTAAAAGGATTGTAAAAAAAAAAATAATAAATCAGCAGAGGATTTAGGAGGCAAAATTTCCTAAGCAGCCTGACCTCCTTTCTGCAATGAATCTACTGAACAGTAGGTTAAGCAAAGGTCAGGTTAAGCATAGGTTAAGAAAAAAGCTCCAAGAAGAGGAATGAGCTGTCAGGGTCACAGAAGCTCTGGGACATCAGGGAAGTGTGTAAGAGTTACAGACACTCCAATCTCCTATGCAGTTCCTAGTCCCAGGGCCTGAGTGTGCTCTCTGCTCCGCCCTGACACCATGGAGCATGACCCGAGTTCGCACCATGCCACATTGCAGCCAGTGGCTGCTCTCTGTGGACTTCAGGCATAACTCGAGAGAAGTGCCACACGGCTTAGCTGCTGTTGTATCTTGAGCCCTTAGAAATCAAGATACACTTGGTGTGCTGAGAAGTGCTGCATAAGTCAAACAAGTATTGTGTCAAAGCACACCAAGTCCCATAAACAAGAGATAATTTGTCTACTTTCATAGTCAAGAATTTGAAAAGTGAAAAATGTGGTCCTCTCGTTCTGAGTCTCTCTGAAGCTCTGTGTCACTTGCACAGCCACTGATTTATCATTCTCAGATTCTAACTTCTCTGCTAGAGCCTGTCCTCAAGCCTCTGTCCCTCACATTAGTGTATCCCTGACTTTTCCCCAAAATAATCTGGCTGCTCAGTGGCCACTAAATGGGCACTGCCTGCCAAAAGACTACTGGCATGAAGGTAGTCAAGGCCTATTTGTGCCTACGCATTTTCCTACATAAGATTATATGTGCTTCCAGGAGTTAAAGTGCAATCCTGCCACTTCTCAGTGTGAATTTGCCCATCTTAATATGTCATGACTAAAGATGTGACTGTTCATGCAATCCATCTGGATCATCAGTCATTTACTCCACCTTTTCATCTTTCCAGGTGGTAACGTAAACAGAGGAGAAGCCAGAAGGACCTCTTGTTGTGAAACGTTTCCTCTCTTCACAGCGTGTTAAACTACACACTCCTCCCATAGCATAAAACCAGCAGTGTTAATGTGCTATGGAATTAAATTAGTCACAAATGGCACCATGGGGAACTTAAATATTTTGAACATATACCGTATAATCAGGAAATGCCCACTCTCTTTGTCCATCAGGAACAAGGAAATTGAAAGCTTTGTAATTTTAAACTGCCCATTAGATGCTATGAATCAATCAAACACCTTGCTGTGGAGAGCTAGCACGCACAAGAACAGTGGTAAGATAAGAGAGGGTTTAAACTACACTCCCCATCCTGTTGGAATAGTTTCAGCCCAAGATTCCACATTTCATCACCCCTGTCCAGGGCTTCTCTTTATACACCTCTACTGAACCCTTCAAAAGGACTAGAATAGGACACTGAACTTTCACATTTTTTCAAATTATTTATACTACTACTAATTCTCACAAATTTCACCAATTTGAAATAAAATTGATTTTTTTCAAGAACAAATAAATTTTATAAGATAATTTACAGACTTATAGTGACTTATTCCTTTGACATACATTAATGTATAATGATGGAAGTCATGCAAGACTGATACACATCCTCTACATTATCATTTTTTGCAATAACCCTATATCCATCCACTTACTACAAAAATCAGAAACAAGTCACATCAATCACAAATCACATCTTTAAAATTTAAGTCCCTTCCTGGAAGAAACACAAAGGTGTTGATTTAAATGATAATTACTATTTTGCTACATAATATAGTTATTGAATGGCAGAAGAGACAACAGCTGTAAAGAGTATTGCCTTGTGCAATTTTATGGAAATACAAACATATTAATATTTCACAGACAATGGACACTAAATTGCACTGTCCTTTGTAAAACCAAGATTAAAGGATTGGCACCAATTCAGTGCATTGGTATAGATATGTATGGATGTATGTATATATAAATTTCTCTTCCTTTTTACTGGCAAGTAAAATGCAAAAAGTCAGGTGCAGAGGCTAAGCTGTCATTAAGGGTATGTGGCATATCCATGGAGGTATTCAGGAGCACATGGGCACCATTCAGAGTAGGCTGATGGTGAGCAGAAAACATAGCCCCATGGGGAAATGCTCCACATCTTCTTCTGTTAAACCTACCACAGAAGTAGGGCTGTGGAGGTAGCGTGACCTTTGCTGTGCACCAATGCTAGCTTGCAAAAGACAGACCTTCATTCTGAGTGAATAACATTTCCTTCTGTTTTGTTTCTCACATTAGAGCGTGTTCCTGACTTTCCCAAACTGTGATCTTTAAAATGATTAAATAAATCATGTGAACAGCCACAAAAAAAAAAATATACTATTCCCTCAGCCCTCAAGCTATTTCCAACTAATTTAGTGTTGTGGTGCTATTCTGCGCACCAGAAAGCTAGATTTCAAGAAATGCTTGGAAAATTACAACAAAAATAAACTCCTCACGGCACTATAACTCAAAAGCTGAGAACCTGTGAATAGAACTGGTGCAATATTCATAGGCCAAAACCAAAGTCTGGCACATTTTTGATCCCAGCTTCAACTGCCTACGGCAATCTACCAGCCTCTCCTGATTCAGCTTCTGGTCCAAACTGCTCTTTCATTGGTATTTCATCTGTCACACAGGTTGATGGAGAAAGCAAGCCTTTGCCACCATACCATTAGTCTGACGTTCAATGACACATGGCACCAGCTGTATGCTGTTCTGTCAAGGCTCCCACCCTGTATTTGGGTTCATGTGTGATCTTCATTAAGTGAGACTCACAGGACTCTCTGTGCCTCAGGCAATTAAAATGACCACCCAGGACTCTCTGGTAGGCAGAGGAATCACAGGAATCATAGGAATCAATGGGCTATTTCTGCAACAGACTACACATTCTCCTCTCTGCAATTATTCAGCTCTCCTACAGAGAGCAGAAGATGAATGAAATCTTGCCTCCTACAGGTGTTCCCAGGATGACAAGTGATAATATCCTTGCACATTTTCGTTGATCAAAAACTGTGAGGTCCATCTCCCCTCTAACAATGGAAATAAACCTCAAAAGCTACTTTCCTCTTTTACTCCCAGTGCCACGCTTGACCTTATCAGGACCTGATCAGGATTAGGCCAAGTAACCTCTTTACATTTATTGTTGACTTTGTATTTTTTGGTGGCCATTGTGCTTCCTTTACTCCTTCATTGTCACAATACCCTGGCAACACTGACACGTATCTGGCAGCTGCAGGCACCAGATGCCAAGCACTTCAGTGCATTTTCTAGCAGCAGTAGCAGCAGCTGGTTCTCTGGGAAACTGCTGAACTCCTGCCTCATTTCACTCCTGGCTGTTACTAATCCGAGTAGCCTATGAGAACAGCACAGGGTCAGTCTGCAGATGGGTTTCTTTGCCCTTCAAGTAGGACATTTTCCTTCATCTCACTTCTGATTCAGTGAAATCTCATTATACAGCACCACCTTGGATTATTTACAGGATGTGTTTTGGGATCTGCCAGTAGAAACAGACATGCTTTACTTTTTTTGATGAGCCAGTGGTACTTTCCATTTGCAAAATGTCTTTTTAAACCAAATAGTAATTGCAGTAATGTTTCACAAAGAAATGGTGTGCCTCTTGACTCAAGGGCCAAGATGATGTGGGGAGGAAGAGAACTCCCCTGAGACCAGGTTCTGCTGCAAAGCAGTCAGCATAAAACTTTTTACTCACTATAAGCTTTAGATGAAGCCCATAAACCAGTAAATACCTGTCAATGAGTGGAAGATACTGTGCTGCAGGAATCAGTAGACATCAGCTGCTCACTTGTGTCTCAGTCTGGAAATGGCCCTTTTTCCACCCCTTTGCTCAAGCTTTTGCTGCTAGAGGCAGGATAACAATCTGATCATCAGTACGTGATGTTGTGAGTGCAAAAAATATCCACACGGCCTTCAGCATGGCTTCTAGCATGAACAGAAGCCAACAAACAGAGAAAAAAACCTGGAGGCTGGAGATACTGTTGTGGCAGGCTGGTGCATTGCAAAGAATGTAATGTAGAGCGGACTATAAGGAATGATCCTTTGTCAGAAAAAGTAGCAAAAAAGTGCAAAAGTGACAGAAGCATTTTTCTTGTCCATACTGTAATCATCCACAGTGGGCTGCAAATATTCATCTCAGCCCTAGCCCAAGACTGGTATTTTAATCCTCAATTTATACTTTCATCTAACAAAACAAGTAACAACTTTCTGTCAAGCATTAACAAGAAATGAAACTGGGTAGCGACACTTTTAGGAAAGTTTAAACTTTCTTCTCCGACACTGTGTTACAGCATTTATACCTATCCCTCACCATGGCCAGCTTATACTTTAATTACAATATTAACTCAAACTATTTCTTGAGGTTTAGTCTAGCCTAATTTTAAGACTTACTGTTTTGATTACTTCTTCCTAAAAAAAGAATGAGCGTGTGGCATAAGACAAGCCTGCTCAAGACAGAATTATTTTTAAATGCTCACTCTTTTCACTGAAGTGCAATAATTTGCATGAAGAAAAAGCAAATCTGTTTTTAATTTCATGATTTTAAAAAAAAACTAATTATATTCTGGTGTTATAAATTTTATATCTCATGGCAAAGAAACTGCAGATCTGAAGAGTAATCCGTGTTTCATTAGTTTGTGTATTCTGCCACAGAATATAATATTACATTCTTAAATTAGTTGGAAGCCACACTGTGCTGCAGAGTATAAAAACAAAAGTGAGGGCTCAAGCTAGGTCAAGCATATTTTGTATAGGTCCATTAAAAATCTCATTCCATTAATATTAATAAAGATGTTGAGACACAAAAGTCCTTCAATTAACATATATTAGGCAGGCAAGCACAAGCATTCAAGTGATCCCACTGTGAACAGCAAGAATCCAGTCCTCAAAGAATAAAGCCATGAGTGTGCTGTGTACATAGTGGGGCAGCTAGAAATGCTAATGCCACAGAAGAGTGAAAAGGCAACGCCCTATTGTCTGTGCAAGTAAATATCACTTTATTGCCTCAGCTTCCTCTTCTATTAAGCAGGTTTGTGCTGGGCCTTGTTATTCCAGTAAGAATAACTTCAAGACCTATTATCTTTGCCATCAAACTTTTTTCTTTTACTATTTTTTAGCAGGAACTAGCCGGGCAGTCACATATGAGGTTCAGGAAAAGGATTTTCATCTGACTGTACAACTTGTTTGTAGATTTCCCTGGCTTATGCACTAACATTGTAAAAAAGAAATTAACTTGCATGTTCCAGAAATTAGTCTGGACAATAATGGTTCCCACGGTACTGAGCTTCAACCATCAAGACTCATTCACTTGCATATGACCTGATTATTTGACATTTCTTCACCCTCATTCTTAGTGACTTCCGAGCATGATAAACAATAAAAGGTTACTGATGTCAACCTATTATGAGCCAGGATGCTGTTCTCATCTAACACACAGTAAAGCCAGTACTGAAGCTTAATTAATACATGCTTGTAAATTGTGCTGAGCTGCAAGGCATCATGATTTCAGGTTTCTTCTGTAAATGTTTACCTCGAAGCTTTAGTCAGTGCTCTGCTGTCTGAACCAAAGATAAGTTCTGCTTCCATCAGCTATTCACATAGCTGGTCAAATCACTGTCAGAGCAAATCAATAGGAAATTCCTTTAGCATACTGTAATTTATGGTAGACCTGCAGCAACAGAATTGGGATTAAAACGGGATAAGAAAAGGCAAGAACGAACCAACATTTCTGCTCCCAGTGACATGATCTAAAAGACAGAGGAAAACCTTATTTGTAATGTAATTATCCATTAAAGTTCAGTTCAGATACCATTTAAGGGCTAGTCAGAGCCTTCCTAACACAAAATGAGTGTTTTTTAGAAAAAGAAAGATACTGAAGTCTGACTTTCAGCTGATATAATTCACTGTAGGTCCACTGCTAGCTCTCACTGCAGAGATAACTAAGTTTAACCCCTCTCCTGCCAGCTCACTGAGAGAAGACCATTACAAAGTGAGGCACACAGAGCTAACAGCTTCTGTCTGTGGTCAGGAGTCAAGTCAGAGGAAACACTTCGGATGACTAAAAAGGCTGCTGTCAGGTTATCACCAGACACTGCAACTTCTAGAAAGAGAAAGCAGATATTTTCTAGAAAATCGTTAAAGAGCTATAAATCTGTAAGTCAACAACATTACTCAAGATCAGGAGAGAATGAAGTTAGATGCAAATAGCTCTGAAATTGTCTTAAAGAATTGACCAATATATTATTAGCATCACAGCTCTGGATGCCTTTGCCTGGCATGGCCCCAGCTTTTATCTTGCCCCCATCCACAGACTGCAAATTTCAAAACCACAGATATTGACAAGAGTCTTTAGACTCTCTCCTTCCCTCACTGTTTGCAGTACTGGACAGCAGTCCCAGTGATCAAACTACCATCTCTTTTGAAGAGTATGGGATATGCCATGCATCAGAAACACAAACCTTTCCCTAAAAAGTTGCAAATTAGAAAACACTATCTTAAATATCTTGTAGACTTAAACATAACTGTGACAAAAACTGTAGGTGCCAAAATGACTGAGGGACTTATGGATCTGGTAACAAACTCCCAGTGACCATCGAGAGCGGTTATGACCAGGCAGCGTACGTTGAATCAAAGTCAAGCTCCCAACTGAGTACAAGTGTGCAAATCACAAAGCTGTCATCATAATCAGGGCACTGGTTTTGCAGAGAGGCTAAGGAGGGAGGAAGCTTGGTGGAAAAAAAAGGTGTCTAAGAAGAGTTTTAATACCACTGTTTGCTTGAAGTAAGTGGACTCTGCGGCAGGGCCAGGGCACAACCAAAATACTCCCGTGCTTTCCACTCTACTGCTATGTGTCAGGTACAGAGCTCTAGGAGAGGGCTGCTTGAGCTCGACTTGAACTACAGTTTCACAGACTGTCATTGTGTTTTGGGTAAACAAAAGCCTTTATACTCCCAGTCTGCAAACCTGGTATCTTCCTCAAACACTTCTGAAGTGGAGGAAGAAGGGGAAAAAAAGAGAGAAATAAAATCTTGTTTAGGTTAATTATTAGTGACTGAAAGCTGGTATTAGTTATTAGAATCTGCCTCTAAAAAGAGAAATATTTTAGATGTTCAGCAGTTCACAGCTGTGCAGAAGAGACTATGTTGCATCTCAGCAGCAGAGATGGTATGGTCCAAATGAAAATAGTGGTGCTAAAATAAAAATCCTCATTTACATCAAAGACATCCTGTTACGAAGAGGTCAAGTCTGTGCAGACAGGTCATCCTCTCCTGACCCTTATGAGAGTATTCGACTATAAGCTTCTCTCTAATAGACTAAGGAAAGTGTGGGAACTAAGCTTTGAGGAAATACTTTACTACAGCAAGAAAAATGCTGATGTTTCAAGTATAGATAGAGTCTACTAATTCCTTCAGAAGTTATGATAAGACTGCTGCTTAACAAGAAAGGCCCGGATGAACTGCCTGTCTACACACAAATGGACGGCTCCCTGTTTCTGAAACTGCTTCAAGAGTGCAAGCAGCGGTGCTCGCAACAGCCTGAAGTTTGGTCTGAAATACACTGATGAACAGTCTCCATGCTCTTGTGGGCACTCTTGCAAGCTGTTCTACGTCCACAGGCCACTATGTTCAGGCTGATGGAGTCAAAGTGCTCTCAGTGACACAGTATTTCCTCTATGTGAGTTCATGGGTTCCAGGTTTTTTTAATATAAAACCTGGAAGAAATGCAACCTGTATTACTTTTCCCATCCAGCTGAAGCAGATTATTTCTCCATCATTAATCCTCTTTAATTCCATTTCCTACTCATCAGGAATCAGTAGGGTCAAAATGCTTGAGATAACACTGTCTTTGTCTTGCAGAGCTAAAGCCAGAGTTAAACAGAAAGCTTATCAGACAGATATGGAGAAGGGCAATCAATAATCTAATCACACAATTCATTCCCCATCAGTAGTCAATTCAAGTCTGAGACCAGAAACGGTGTCTTGTATTTGTCTAGTATAATTCAAAATATCTTCAAGAATATGGCTTTTTACCATTGTCACCTCATTTTCTTGTAAAGATTTTCTTATTTTCATCTTTACCTTATTATGGAGTGAATAATTGCAAAGTGTCCATCAAAACAGTGGACAGAATTACGATCCTGTAAAACACAAACTGTGTTTTATAAAGGATGGAGATGTAATGGTGTGTGAATATAAAGAAAGTCAAAGAACTCATATGCCAGATGCTGTTCATGTTGTTCTGGTATAATGGCAGAAAATGTAGGATTTGTATATTGACTTGTGGATGGACTAAAAATAGTTTTAACAATGAGCCAAATCACCAGTTCTGTACTTAGTTGCTCTTCAAGGTCCCACTGGGCCAAATTTTGTCCTATTTTTACAGCTGTAGGTTTCTAAAGGAACCTCATTGCGAACAGCAATTATTTTGTACTTTTACCAGCAGTCTGGCTCACTGATTTTGATGGGAGTTTGTCTGCGTAAGAACCTTGGGATTTGTCTCAGCATATTTAATTGGACTTAAAGTGTGAGCTCTAGGAATAAGAGGCTGTTGTTAGCATGAACTTAAATAATGCTAATACAGGGTGCAATTAAATGACTACAAAGAATGGGTACATGAGTTGCCTTGCCTGCCCGCCTCTTAGGTGGCCAGACTGCATTAAGAAGCTTTAACTTTGTGGCTTCTTTGATACTTTGAGCAAAGTCCTGCCCTCAGACATGCACACACAACTTCCATTGAATTAATACATCTCCTGTTTATCTCTCAGTGATACACCTAACCCTTTCTCCAGTCGTAGACTCCTCTGACAGCTCAGTGAGTGTAACATGATTCATCCTTCCCTCCTCTTTCTCCTCCCTTGACTAGACACTAACAAACATAACAGAACTTGAGACAAGAGAAAGGAGGCCCCTTATAACGAAAGATTCAATCACATCTTACCAAAAACAAAGGAGGGCACTAGCTAGTGCATGAAGCTGACTCCACTGTTCTAATTGAGGTACACAAATAAAAGGGAGAGAATGGCCCACATTCACCTCCAGTGTAAGCAGGTGCAGCCTCCCAGGCCTCCGTGCTAGTGAGTTTGCTTAGGGCTGAATTTGGCCTGAACAATAAAGCTGTGTATCATATAGTTTTAAAGGACCTGAACTGTTCCACTGAGCTGTACTGATTTTCTCTCTGACCCAAAATACACATGCATGTGTCCTCTACAGTGTAACAGTAGGAGAGTTCCTTTATGTTGTACATATGTTTCTCTCCTCTGGGCGCACATTTTGTACTTGCTATATAGCCTCACTTGCCTCTTCCACCAAATGCTATATCGTAAACTACTCATTCATTATGTTCACTATTTTCTATGTTGTGTATTGGACTATAGTGTGAACTTGTTTGACTTGGTAAGAGAAAGTACTTGTTCACAAGCGGAATGTGACTTCCACTCCTGAATGCACAGTTATAAATTACTTTCAAGAATATCTCTAGAACACAACTGGACTACTGACAACTCTGGGGTTCTCCTGTATTCTGCCCTGATTTACTGTGTGACTGCAAACAACTCACTTTATACATGAGATCATGTATACATAGACCTAACATAAGTAGCACATAAGGAGACAAAGGAGACAAAATCTAGCATATAGAGGCAAACAACACACAGTTTATACACCAACTAGGAAGACATTAGTAAGGCTTTTAGAGACAAGTCATCATGAAAATGGAGTTAAAGATGGTGAACCTACAATAGGCATCTGTTTTTAATGCAGATGACATAGCACAACATGTGGATGAGGATGGGCAAGGGGGCAGGAGGAATGAGGTAGGAATACAGATACAGCCACACTGAGTAAGTCCTAAAACCAATTTCTTATTCCAACAGTGGCCTTCAGAAAACTGAAAACTCCTGCATTCTGTGGATTTGGCATAGTCTGTCTCCCAATTAGATAGCTAAAGGCAATTATAAGTAATAATATATTACTAAATAATAGTAGTAATAAAAACATAGAATAAGTAATAATTATCTCAAGTCAGGAGTTTGGAAAAAAAAATGAATTTGGGAAGAATGAACAGCTTGAATTGGACAACATAAACAGAGGATGAAGCAGCAAGACAAACCAGTGGCCTGGATATATCGATTGGGAGAGCACAAGGGATTGAAGGAAACTCCAAGAAGTCATGCTGGAGTAACAGAAGAGTTTTATTAAAAGTAATAATGAATATTAGTGGAGAAAGGAGTTGAAAATTTTGTACGAATTTCTCTTCGGGCACATTAAGATGATGCCAAAGAGAGAAACTAGTTTTCTATTTACTAACACAAATGAACTCATTGACCCAAAGTTATAAGAGTTAAAAAAAACACCCCTGACACTGAGAACGTATTAACAAAATATATGAAAATGAAACAAAAATTATCACAACTTCTTTGGAGGGAATGTATCATATTCTCCACAGATAGTCCAAAACACATTTTTCTGAAGGTTCACAAAGTACAGCCGTCTTTTGAGCATTTTTGATAAAATGACTGAGCAAATCTGTGTGATGTACAACATAAGCCTGAATTTTAATAAATGTCACACTCTTTTATCACTAAATAAGCATGATGCTGCTACTCAATGCCTGATGGTGAAACAGACACTTAGGAAGATCTAAAGAAAACTTCTTGCATACAAGATAATTTCATTAAAAAAAAAAACCAACACCAAAAAAACCCCCACCACAGCTTTCTTGCTGCATGACAGATGCTCCAGCAAGTAAAGGATGCTGACTGAAGCAGGAAAGGGCAGAAGACTGAAGCAAGCAAGCTTCCTGTTGAAAATCAAAGCACCTAAACACTTTGATGATGAAAAGGCAAGAGCCAGTACTCACAGTAAACTTGTCCACATTCCCCTAAAACGCTACCTTGATGTATTAGAGTACTTATTCAGATAAAGAGCATAGATTCAGTTTTCTCTTTCTCTTTTCTCTCCATCAAGAAAATTGTGTTGACTGATGGAAACATTTGGTCTCAGATCAACAAATCAGCATAAAAACGTGGGGCCTTACTGTCAACTAAGCTATTAAAACATAAGATACACACATCTCTTAATAGATCTATACCACAGCAACAAATTCTTGTTCCTTTCCAGTGTTAAGGTCATCCTGCCTAACAAACCATTTCATATAGGCTTTCTCAAAAGTCTACTCTGCAGGCAATGGCAGATAACAGACAGCTGAATGACTGAATACTCTAGGTCATCCAAAAAATTAGATCAAAGAGTCCCTGTAGTCTATTGAAATGCAATTGCTTCCAAATCACATTGTGGTGTTCCAGGCTTGAAAGAATGGGTCACTGCAGTTTTATTGTAGAGAAGCTATTGCTAATGAAAGGAACAATGGAAAGATTAGTGCTACCAACCATATAGAAGAAACACCACTTTCGGTTTAATTGCAGTGAACAAAGCAAATAGGAAAGAAGGGCAACCAAGTGACAAAAGTAGTTGGTGCAAAGAGGATATAGAAGCTATTCACAAGGTTCTCTTGATCAGAGCACAGCGTCCAGACTTAACATATGATTACTGAATTTGGATCACAGTAAAAACCGATGTGGTTGTCATTACAGACAGCTGACGACACATTCTTAAGAAGGCAGCCTTGCAAACTGGAAGACTAAGAATCCTGTTGATAATTTGCCTGGGATTCATTAGGTGCACTGAAATTAATAAATGGATAGAGAGAAAGGAACAATTATATTTTATTTGTGATACCTACTCTGCAGGAGATTATTATAAGTAAAGGTTTACTTCATTTACCTGTTTAAAATAATAATTTAAGGTGAAATCTATTGAACCTTGGAACTGATTAAAGAAAGAGATTCTAATTGGTGATAATCTGGGTACTGAAAAAGGTTCTGCCATAATAAATTGGTTCATGCCACAATATTTATTCTCCTTTGATCAATTTCTAGATCTTTTCTAAGTGAAGTTTACCAGTCATAACAATCTTTATGTCGAGACAGTGGTAAAAGATCCATTTCAGTCTCAGTTAAGATCACCACATTCTGTTTCTCTGTGACCTGAGGCAGATGTGAACCTTCCTTCTCCAGACAAGACTTGACAAGCCCAGATTCATTTAGCTCATAAAGCACGTTAAAAAACAAAACGTGACCAAACAGAGGAGATCACCCAAACTGTAACTGTTGTGTGTAGATAGAGCACTTTTCTCAGAGGAAAAGACAAACACTGCAATAAGTGAAAACAGTTTTTCTTCTGAATAAATATGGTACAAGCTAGCAGTTGTGAAAATGAAGCTTCCACATAAACAACTAAGCACATCTGATATTAACAGTTCAGCACTATAAACACAACTTAAAAACAAAAGAAAGCTTCATTCCAGCTCCTGACACCTGCTCCAAAGTCACATTTGCAACTGTTCAAATGAACTATAAGATACTAATTCCTCTAACTTGCTGTGAAGAAAAGGTAGAGCATTCAAAATATAATCCAGACTACTTCAACTAGTTACCAGTATTCAACAGCTCTTTCCTAATGAGCCACCCTCTTCTCGAGTCACTGATTACTATTTCAAAGGAAACACTGGGTGTCTCAAGTGCTCCTTTTTTGGTCCCGTCACACAGTTTAATAGCCCTTATGGACAAGTACCTTTGCAAAACAGATTTCTGGAGGGTGACCCAACATATCCTCTGGACCTTAGGCAACCACAAAGCATACAGATACCTTCATATACCTAACACTTAAATGTCACTGCTTTAATCTGCAACCACAGGAGATTGCTTTGCAAGTGCAAGGCCTTAAGCCTAAAAAACATCAATAACTATTAATTCTGGAGATGAGTCTTCTGAATTACATCAGTAAAGACTTCTCTGCAGGCAATGAGCACTGTCAAACGTATTTTGAAAAAATCATCTGTGAGTAATAATTTTTCAGGAACTTGGATGACAGCCGTAAATATTATCATTGCATATTTTCCATTTAACACATTCATAAAAGATCAACTAATCAAGACTTATAAACCCAGATAAGGCTGGAATTGTCAAAGGAAATGAAGGGAAATTAGTTCCTAACTCCTGCTGAGCTAGGAAATTCACCCTTCCTTAAAGCAGTTGACAAGCCTAGGTATAATATTTTTTTCTCACAAGCTTATGGATTGATTTTTTTTTCTTTATTCATAGTAGTTCACAAAGGCAGGAAGAGCATTTACTTAAGAGCAAGCAAAAATGTATAAACTATCACAAACTATAACAAATTAAAATTGCTATGGGATAATTACTAGGACTACCAGCAAGTCTTCTGGGTTTTTTTTTCCTGAAAAACTGTGATCAAAAAATACACACTACAATGCAGTTCATTGGCTATAACTAAACCTCTTCTGTCAAATGCAATAGTAACCAGTGGTATTAGGAAAATCACCAAATGGTGTATGGTATCCTGAATATTATATGAATTACATACCTTCAGCTACTATTCCATGTATAAAAATCCTTTTAATGCTGATTAGTTTTAAATAAACACTTACCAAGCCTACACATGTAGATATTGCTACTGAAGAGGTGCTATCATTCCTTATAAATCCCTGGTAGAAACACTGCTCAATTTCATGTTCCTGAGACTTTGAGACTCCATCTTTCCCGAGTACCTGGACAATAAAACTGTTGCTTAAAATGGTTGAAGGTTTAAGTTCTAAGTGAAGTTCCTGTCCAAATGCTGAAAATTTGTAGTGCAAGGAACTCTTTGAACTCTGAGCTGATCTCTTTCTCCTAGTACTGTGCAAAACATCATGTGAAACGTACGAACCACTGGAATCCACTTTGACAGGTGTCACAAATGCATAATCTGTAACGATAAAAAGTTAGCCATCAGCTTTTGTATCCAACAAATAAGGTATGTGTCATTCTAACACGGTAAGCATCAGGCTTTCACTATGGCACGAAGCATTGCCTCATTTAGGGAACAGCCTGAAAGCTCTGCAGGCTATGTGTGTGTACAGTCTTGACTGCATAAATTCACCCCTGTAAGTCACACAGGCCCTCAAACAGTGTTTGTTTCCTTTCTGCCCCACTGAGAGGCACAGGCTAACTAGCATAGCTGTGAACATTCCCACAATCGCTCTTCTGAAGACATTTGTCATCACCAGCAGATCTGTAGATTTTCCCCTCCCCCTGCATTAATTGCTGTCAAATGTGAAGGCTGCTCTGGTTTGAGAGTTTTTTTCCTTCCCTAAGAATGCAGCAAATATTATATCACTCTAGGGGTAACCACGACTGAGACTCTGTAGAACTGTACCACTTGTTCAAATGGATTAAAGGATTAATTTATTAATGCCTTAACTGAGTGAGACCTCATCTCTTTGTAGTGACTTGATTAGACTGGGTTTCAAATTGTAACTGACCTTCAGCAGAAAGAGATTACATCCTACCTAATAACCTTTAGGCAACCATTGCTAATTGCATGTCAAAGAAGTTTATTGTTTTGGATAAAATAGGTGAAAACATTACAAAACTATTTGTGAGGAGAAGACTAAGATCTACTCACAACCACCTAAGAAAGGGAAAAATAGAGGCCATGATTCAGCTAGCTGCATAAGCAGTTGCCTAGCTTGGAGTACATGACCATTGCTGTTGATCTAGCCATACAGAGATTACTTGTATCCTGGAAGCTGGGTCTGAATTTTAGCCATTTGCTGAACCTGGACCGTGGCACCTATTCCTGGTTATATGAGTAATTCTGCTGAATAAACTGCTTCATAATCCCATTTCATTTTCAAGCTATATTTCTCTGTGAACACTTAAAGATGTCCATGCATTTGACAGTAAAACAATTAATTTCTCTTCCTAAATTGAAATAACACCATTAAAAAAGAAGAAAACCCCTCCTCCTGGTGTTGTAACAGATGTTGCAAAAACTGTTTCTTTGCCTGAAGAGCCTTTATTGGACACATATTAAGCTGAAAACATAACCAGTGATAGGTTGTTTTTCCTTAGACAGTGGAAACAATACATCAAGAACTTTCACTTTCCTCAAGTGCTGTTAATCAACGGCAGAAGTTGAGGACGCTAAACAGGCTGGTGGCCAAAAAATGCAAGCAGCTGCTGGAGAGAGGGAATCCCCCAGCGAGCAGACGACAGGGTGCAAGAGGGTTTTCCTTTCTGCACCCTGGTGTGGTTCTCTATTGTACTTTGTTTCCACTTGCACCCAATAAAAAGCATATACTGCACTTCAAACTTCCCAAAGTAATCAGCATCTAAGTGTTAGTCTCTGCAACCTGGGAACAAACAGCTCCTGAGCTCTCACTCACACGACTCCTTTCTCTGCAGGTTTGTTTTCCCTTTAGCCTGCATTGCACAGCTTCTTCCACCCTCCCACCCAAATCTCTTCATTACTTTTGTCTCATTGGTTCCATAACAGACACATGAGGTTTTGTTGTTGTGGCTACATACACATTCATCTTTCTAATTGCACATGTAAACGTGGCTGTATTTACCGTCTCATTCATTTGCTTTGCTGTTACATCTCGTCCCTTTTAGCTTCTGCATACAGGGCTTAACAAGTTAATCTCTGCCCACAGTTAGCTATTTCAAACAGCAGCCAGCTTGCTTTCACTTCATGTTCCCCGAACACTGTGGCTTCTTCCCTTTAAATGCTCAGTCCACCAAAAAAAAGCATCCATGCAAATGTTCATATACACAGACACAGAGCGAGCTATACGAACCATGATTCAATTCACTGATGCTGTCACTGGTTAAAGTTGCTGCACGAGACATGCAACAGAGGCAGCACAGCTGAAGGGTCTGCAAGAGAGGAAAAAAAAAAAAAAAGAAAGAAAAGAAGTATTGGGCACGATTTACTTGACAAGGGAAGGCAGAAAGACAAGGCACCAGAAACTGTGCAGTAACCTGGTATGAAAGTACACCAGGCGACTGCAAAAGAAAGGGCTCTCGACCTGCCTTTACAGCGCTTCCAAGCCACGGGAGGGTCGGGAATTGCATGGAGCTGCCGCTGAGAATCGCAACAGGTAAAGTCCAGACGACCAGCAGGAGACAGTCCATGTTCCGCCGCGCACCTGGCGTGCTACCTGCTCCCCGAAGCGTGCGGCGGGGGAGCCCGGATCCCCCGCATGGTCACCTGGGCTCTGCCCCGCAGCAGCTCGGGCGGCCGGCTCGCAGCGCCGCGCCCCCGCCGTGCGCGGCGGCGGAGCCCATGGAGCGGCGCCCAGGTGAGCGCGCCCTCGCCGCCGCTGCCGCCGCGCGCGCTTTAAGGCGCCGCCGCCGCCGCCGCCGCGGGGCAGCGCTGCCTCCGGCGCCGCGTCTCGGCGCGGCCGCCGCCCGGGGGGCGACGCGGAGCGGAGCGGGCGGGACCAATGGGGAGGTGGCGGGGCCGGGCCGGGGCCGGGACTCGCCGGCGCAGGCGGGGAGGCACCTGGGAAAGGGGGTGGCTGCGGCCCCCCCGAGCTCGGGGGCAGCGGGGAAGCGGCTGGGCTGAGCGAGGGCAGCGGCAGCGCTGGCACACCTGTGGCGATCGGCACGGAGCTCGGGGGGACCTTCGCCAGGGTAGGCGGGGGGCAAAAGTGGGGACCGACCCACGGGGCTGAATCGCAAGGACCAGAGTATTCGTGATGATGCTGACAGAAGGAGCAAAGTCCGGTATCAGCCACCCAGCTTCCAAAGCACCGTTCACTTGGAGAGAATACAGTGTTATTTGCTATTATTTTTACAGGGAGCTTCAGGGGGAAACAAACAAACAAATCAAACATAGATTAGGTTGCCTGGGAAGAAAATACAGCTGTGGTAGAACAAGACCAGTTACTAACTATTGAACACTGATGTCCACAAAGGAGCTGACTTTCACGCAGTGGCTTACACGTGTTGAGCCAAATGCAGCACCAGGTTCTGGTCTCAACTGACCGAGTCTATGCTACTTGGTTACACTTTCCCATCCACAGAAAACTTCAGTAAAGGATCAAAGACCTAAATAATCTGAAAGGAAACGGAAGTATTGACGTGAATGGGACTGGCCCAGGCTGTAAACCAATACAGAACTTGCTTCTGATGGTTCTGGCTTCACTTGGAGAAGTGTCCCTCACCTCATGATCTCCCTTTTGTGCTTTCCAGTGTGTGTCTCAGTCCAATCTCACTCAAAATCTCCCTTGTCCCAGGGTCACACCATGAAAATGAACAGTAGCTGTGTCAATTTAACGTGCCTTGCTGCTCCAGTTGGCACACAAGCTGGAGAGCACAATGGAAGCCGAGGTGAGCTGGAGGTCATCTCCTCTATATACCTCCTTCACCGGGGGTTTCGTGGTAACTAGTTCGGGGCAGTGGATTAGACAGATCAGAGATATTTTCCCTTCTAAAGCATTTCCTGTCTTTAAACATTTCCAGGTGTGGAATTTCTCCTTCACCTCTCTCTGTTTCCCAGTGGGTTTTACATTATCATCTTGCTGAATATATTATGATAAAGTTTCAAGATCTCCTTGTAGTAGTGCACCTGTCACCTCCCACCGAGTGTATTCAAACAAAATAGCTGGCTACAGGTTTACAATGGTCCCAGTGGAGCAGAACACATAAACCATGCTGTGCATTGCAGATAATAGGAGAAAAATGTGAAATTATTGGGCTATAATTTTACTATCGGCCCTCAATACCCTGAACAGACAGACATGACTGTTTTCAGTGGACGACATGACTGTGAAGACTGACATTTTATTTGCTGTGAGGGGAGGGAAATAAATACAGTTCTCTAGCAATTACAAGAATTGTTTAAGAAACAAAAAGGACAACTTTCACCATAAACCTAGCACCACTGAAGGGAGTTTTGCTGTTGATTTCTGTGGAGTTAAGATTTCACCCTGGGGATTTATAGTTTCTGAGTATGATCAAAGAAGAAGAAAAAAATGTGACACTACTTTGCTTGACTATAAATTACATGCGTCCAAATTTGAGTTGGCATTAGCCGGGGACCCCAACCTTTCTTGGCCTGTAGGCTGCAACATTGATCAGCATGCTTTGCTCCCCAAGTCAATCAAGATCCCAGCAGTGATGGTCATAAACATCAGAGAATCCTGCAGGCAGCTTGTTACCATGTGCAAACATAGTTACCATGCAAAACATTAGAGAAATAAAGCTCCACAGTCAGCAGTGTAGTAAACAATGCAGTCAGAGGGGTTTTTTCCTCCCCACTCCCTAGCAATTCCCACCTCAGATGACCAGCAAGCATGTATTCCTTCAGAGATAATCATTACCATACTACAGTGTGTTATTGGACCATTCTCTATTCTCCCTAAGCTGTCAGGTTGGATGCTGCTATCACTATTTTATGCTGATCAGTTTTGTCATGTTTTTAGTAGGTCTTTTTCTTCCCCTACCTGTTTGTATCCACCTGTTGTAATTGTGTTCCACCTACATGAGAAATTCCTCCATTACTGGCGAATACAACAAAGTGCAGAGACCCAGTTGAAGCTTGTCACTCTTAAGGAGCATTGCACTGCAGGTAATACCTTTCTTGGGGAGGGATCTCCAGTGTATAAAGATCATCTCTGTACCATGACTCAGGAAGTCAGGATTTCTCTCATGTCTGCAAGGGATAGTAGAGGGTTTGCTACTCTATACCAGCAGGGAGTTACTGCTTCACTTTCACCACTGCACTGAGGCTCGCAAGAGCATAGCCCGAGTTTCACCAGGGCTTCTCATCCGCTCGCTCTAGACAGATCACACCTACTTGCAAAGTGTCCGTTGTCTTGATGTCTAGATGCAAAGATGGATGTTCTTGTTTCCACTTGCTAGCTTATCAGAGAAAATGGATTATTATTTTTAATAACTCTTATTTCTAATTCTGATTCCCTCTTTTCTCATGAATTTCTATAGACTGTTTTCCCCAAGAACTATACTGTCATGGCCATCGTGATAGAGTCTAGCCCCACACAGAACTCACATTATCGGTACCATGACTGACAGGCAGCCAGAAGAAATATGCCCTGATTTAAAATGCCATCGTGTTTGTTTTGCTGTCTTTGTTAGAGCAAATTCTTTATCATATGAGACATTCGTGACCACTGAGATGAGTGAATGATTCACAGGAGTTTGTTGCCTGATAGCTGTCACCTCTTCCTCTGTCAACCTAAAGTATTTTTCCAGATATATTTGTATTAGAAATGAATTTGAATAATTTATACCATATTTAAATCATATATGATTGGATGACTGGAAGCAGAGTACTTCCAAAGGGAAAATGATGCAGTGAGGACTTGTTTTAATCAGGTAGTCACATTGTACTGAGTGAATACACATAATAGAATCGGAGCAGATACATTTTTTTGCTAACTAAGCATTCAGTTTCTCCATATCTACTTGACCATTTCTGTGACTATTTCTTACTGAACAACAGACTTGTTGGGTTATTCAGGATACTTGTAAGCACTCCACAGGATTTTTCCAGCACAATCTTTATGCTCTCTTTGTGTTTATCCTCATGAAGATGTTTCACTCTTGTGAAGCACAGAAGCCGTTTGCCTTCATTTATAGTGAGTGGTGACTAACCACATGCTGGTTAGCTGGTTAGTCTGGTTAGCAGTCAAACTCCTTGTGGAGAAGTCTTCATGGAAACTCCATTACAAATGAAAATTATCCACTTTAGAATGAGCTGGTAGTTTTCAAAAACCATCAAGTTCATCTTTGTCCCAAATTGAAGAGGCTCCAAAGTGAAGTTATGCTCCAAAGCTGGTTATGCTCCATACATACCACAACTGCTAAGGAGGCTTTTCTTTCCCATTGTATTATTAATTCAATAATCTTAAGGTATTTTTTGAATTTATATAATTTGTCTAAAGAGTTCAGCATCTGTTACTCAGTTGTAGCAGGACAAAACCTCCAGTGGAACAAAATATGAGCAACTCAAAAAGAACTTGTGGAAGGGTTCACATAGATGAAGTGTATTTGCAGGGATGTAGTCATCTGGTATCGAATTATATTTGCATGGCTATTCATACGTTATCTAAACCCACTCAATACCATACAGCTTAGGAAGAGGCCAAATCCCTTCAGCTGGCATAAATGATCATAGCTCCTCTATCTGTCTGAGTTACAGAACCTGAGAAGAGAGTCTGTTGTATGCTTCCTGCCAGAAAGATCCGTTGTGCAGAAAAGAGCTTGTAAACAAAGAGAGTTTGTGGCCTGCCTCCCTGCCATAGGGAGCACCTTGCGTATGGTACGGGGGCACAATTGGAACATGACACATTCTAACAGACTTAGCACTTGCTCTTACTTCCACGGAGTAGGTTTATAAAGCGCTAGACAGTATTGTAATGCCTGCTAACAGCAGATCCACTCCTACACTGTATCCTTTCCCCCCTCCCCAAATTTTAAAAGGCTACTCTCACAAAAAGGAACAATGAGGACTTCTTTGTTTACTTCTGTGAAATCTGAAGCTGACTACAGTATTCTCAGGAATGGAAAATGCGAGTCCAGCGTGTTCCCAAAAGCATATTTCTGCATTTCTAGCCAGTGTTCAGTTTATAATATGAGCTACTGTAACAAAGTTGCTTTTGCATGATGGCTAATTGCATTCTTTAGTGACACATGGCATGGGCTACACCATGTCACTGGTTATTCTGTTTATGGGTACCTATACTTCAGCTGACATGGAAACTGTATAAGTAACAAAAGCATCTACTGGTTGACTTAGTGTGGCTCCTCCATTAATTCCTGTTCCTTAAGAGACTGAAAATTCACAGATAAAATTCCACTCTCTCACCAGTTTCTGTATTAAATTCTGCTTTCTGCAGAAGCCTCAAAACGTGGTGTTAGGACTGAAGTTATTTCCTCAAATGGTCTCTAAACCCACAGTTTTCAGACTGCATCCTATAAATTCTGGCAAACTCCATGCAATAAAGAGTAATCTCTGTGGAATAGGTTTTCACCACCATTTACAGTAATATTTTCTGTCAATAAGCCCCTAAATTCATTTCACATAGCTTTTTAATCACAGCCACTGGAAAAGGAGCTTGATCCAACATTCCTTCTCTACCCTAACTCCCAACGAAATCAAAGAAACAATGTTTACGTTTTTTCTTCACCCAATTTGCACGTAGCACTGGGCTGTTATAGTCCCAAATAAATGCTTTTGATTACAAATATTAAACACAATTTTCTGCCTACATGCATTTCTCTGTATTGCACAGCACGTCCATCCTAATTTGATTAGTTCTACACATTTATTTGTGCTAGCTGGACATCCTACTTTCTGGCATGGAGTATGAAGTTCCAGCTATCCTGCTGACTTGTTACCATTGTACTTGCTCTACCCTGCTGCACAAGAGATTTGGGCTCAGGAGCGGAACTAAAACCACCTCCGTGCTGGGTGCTTACGGCTGACATATAGAAACTTCACAGAGCAATGTTCTGCATTTCTCTTGCAGTCAGTGCTGTAGGCTAATGCTTAGATTTTAGAAGAGATTAACTGACTTGCACTTCTAGTGTCACCAGCAATTTTTAAGAGGGGGAGGGGAGACCAAGGAAGCAAGAAAGACAACCTAAAAACTTCTCAAATAGCATTCATTTGGCTTGGATCCAAATGGCACAAGTCGCTGCCACAGTGTCCCGACACAGTCTGTGGCTGAAAAGTGAACAAGGGGAAGCTGCAGCTCAGTACATGGGGGCTCTGTCACACACACAGACCAAAATTAAATTAAAATGTCCATCACTAATAGAAGAAAAATAAAAGCTGTCATTGTGGGTGGCCCAACTAAGGCTTTGCAAGCACTACATTTTAGAACAGTTTTCCTGGAAACTTGCCAAGTGTAATTAAAGCACAGGTACCTCCAAACTCACAGAACTCTAATAAAAACAATTATGCAGTTTATAATGTTGTGCACGTGCCAAAATTTGTATTTATACAATGGATCAAAAATTGCACGGGAGAAACAGTGCAGTCCAGCAGGTTCAAAGATCCACTTTGAAAATGCTTTTTATAAATACTGATTTGCCCTACACCCGGAAAGCTGTGTAGCCTACGGAGTCACAAAGGCATATTTAAAACCCCTGCAAGTTACTTCTAAGACACTACTATTGGTTTCAGACACACTTTGGCATCACGTGCAGGAAGGAAAGCCCCGTCTCTGTTACAGTCAGCCAGCATCTGCACCCCAGAAAAGGATAAACCGGGCCAAGAAAGAAAATCCATATGGAAGTTTCAACCTCTGTCTTCCATGTTCGAAATGTATGAGGTTACTCCACCCCCAAAACAAATGGCATTAGGATGAAATGGTACCTCATTCATTTCTTATTGGTTCTTCTTTTCACCCCTGTAAACAAAACATACTTGCTTCATCCAATAGAGGCCAAAAGTTGTTTTTTTCTCCCCTACTCCTAGTAGCGCTGCTTCATCTCACCCTAGTCTGATGTATTATCGTGCTTTTTCATTTTATTTCTGATCTGGAAAGGTAACTTCTGCTGGTGTGACTTGTTCCCACAAGTGCTAGCATCATTTCGCATTGCTTTCTAAGATAAGATCTCTGATGACAATTTTCCCACTTGTATCCAGTTAGTTTCAGGGTGGGAGTCTGAGTTCTGGGATGAAAATTTCAAGTGCACTCTGGGGACCTAATTTTCCAAAGTACCAAGAATTCACAGCTCCAGTTGAGATCAAGATGAACTAAACCTGCTCAGCATTTCTGAACATGAATCCCTGGACTCTTTCGAACAACATACCCTGAGAAGAACATTGCTGGGAAGATTTAGTCTCCAGTCCTTTTTACATGTGTTTCTTCTTTTATTTGGTACTAATTTCATGGGCCAAGCAAAGAAGAAAATTGGCTTCTCTCTCCTCTGAATTTCATTATTTGCAGATTTTTTTAATACAAGATAATGCTGCTTTGGCTGGCTCCTGGGATTCCTCTATTAAAAACTTCCCCCCCTTTTCTCATCAATGAGGCTTTGTTACTTCAGCCTTCTTGCTGGGAACACAGATTGCAAAGAAGTTCAGCAGCCTTTTCAGTCCCCTCTGTGTAACAGTTGCAGTGTACCCACAAACACTTTGTTTTACCATTTTCCATTAAGTATCAGCCCATTTCCTATGAAAATTGGGTTCTTTTACTTCTGGTTCAGTGTATGATGTTCATCTTCCCTTTGTAGTTGTCTGCCCAGACCCACCACCTTCATCTCTTTCTTACTCAAAATGGACCTCTCAGTGGGAATTTTAACTACAGCTTGGCAATCAAACAGGAAAATGTCTCCCACAGAATTATGGAGCTGTTCCATATTTGCTTCTATAAGAAAGGGCTTACAGCACCATGCAATACTATACAAAGAAGGCGTTGTCTAATAAATCTGCATAGATATTCTATTTGCTGTGTAGTGAAAGACTTCAAACTCTTGTACCATAACAAGAGTGGGGTTTGTGTTAGTCATTGGAAAGCTGTATTTTTTGAGGACCAGATTCTCATTTCTGGTAGGCTATTTTGCACCACAATGGCAGTGAGCAATCACTTCACAGCTTTTTGTAAGGGTATTAACTCTAAATATTTAACTTGCTTTGTACTCTTTCACCAGGAAAACAAGGCCTTCATGACTTAACTTTTATTTTCTGCAAAGAAGGATTTTTTTACCGCTATTTTTCTTGCCAAAAGATGACAATAACAGATGAAGAATATGGTAGCAGTAGTTGTACAGGACCCCTTGAGCTAGGTGCTGAACACACGCAGAACAGAAAATTGGTGCCTATTCCAAGAGCTCAGCTTACAGATTTTAATTTACCACAGCCTTCTTTGCATTCCTAATTTGCAAACAAAACTATTCCCTGACTGTGGTGTTGATTTCCAAAGTGATTTCAGCATGTTGAGGAGTCAAACAGTTGTTTTACAAACTCAGTGTTGCACCGGTTGCTGTGACAACATTTAATAATATCTTACTGCGTGTGTGTACTGAGTGGAAATTGTTTGATTTTTGTCTATCTTCAATAAGCTGGATGTTGGGAAGAAAGCAGAATGAAATCATTTTAGGCTGTATGCCTGTAACATTGAAATTAACAGCCCCTCTTCAGCTGAATTCGATAAGGGCAGAGCTGGACCTTTATGGTGACAATTCTGAGCTTAGCGCTCTAGGAGAGCAAGAATGTAAGGGTAGCTGGGAGAGTTAAAGAAGCGGGTTTTAGGCATATTACAATAAGAGAAATGTAGAATGGAATACTCATGAAAATTGGACTTATGCAGGTTAAAGCTCTACTTGGCAAACCCTTACGTACAAGACTAATGCCAGGTATGTCCAGGTTTGCTGGGAGGTGCCTTATACTCAAAATGCTTCCCTTCCTCCCCTTTAAGAAATACCAAATACTGTGAAAGTGCTGTTGTTTCGCTCCATGGATGAACTCTTTAAGACTGTAACATTAATAAAAGTGATTTCATGGCCTTTTCAATCATTTAACTTTATGAGAGCAGGGTTTTTTTAGCTCAAATTTAAATGAGATTTAAACCGTCTTGGCAATGCAGACACTGCAACATTGTGCTAGAGCTTCCTAACCAGAAAATGATTAGTCTATTTGAGGGTAATCTGATTATTTTTTACCCATGGTTGCAGGATAATTTTACTGAGTTGCATCTAGCAGGAAGAAATGCACAGACTCCAGCTCTGCCAGGCCAGCTAGCAGTGCCCGCTGCCCTCACGGTATGAAAATGGAGTCTCACACAGCATGGTATGTACTGGGATATGCACAGGATCTGTCAGAGGACTATGGAAGGCATCGTATGTCTAGGACTTAGCCACAGTCAAGCAAAAATTATTTGCAGTCAGAAGTCTGCACACTAAAGTCTACAACTTGAGTTACCTTGGCCTATTTTCATGATCCAGAATAAAATGTAATTAAAAGTAAACAAAAAAATGTGACAGGTAAAACATGAATTAGATTGACAAAGTATTTCTATTTTTTATGACCTATAATAGTCTAAGCTGCAAAATTATTTTTTTTAAGGATCTACCTTTTGTGTCCCTTTGATTATATATATACACTTGTGTCTTGCTCATTTGCAATCACACCCCAAGGGTGTCAAGAGTAGCAAGACATAAATGCTGTTCTCATGAGTAAAATTTTCTCATTGCAAACTGAGGAAAATGGGCAGTTTATTAAGTCTCTGTTTTCCAGATACATTTTTTCTGAAACCTGCCTCACCACAGTATAGAGACAACGCGATCTGAAAGCATATTGTTTTGGACGAGGGCCAGCCATCTGGGAATCCTTCACAAGTACCTGAAATAGAAGTAAGGTAGGGCATATTGAGGTGAGCGCCTTCCAGATTTTACCTGAAAGCTCTGTAGGTGGCCTAAGGCCACTTGAATCTAATCCAAAACAGGCACCTGGCTCTGGCCTGGATGCCTGCCAGTTTCATAGCATATTCTATCCCTGAATTATGGTGTCTGGACTTATTTCATGGCTTATTGTTGTATGTCTTTTAAAACTAACTCCTCACTGAAAGATGTTTGAAATTCAAAGCTTTCTTCAGTTTCCCACTTTATTCTGGAGCTGCAGACACTTGCCTTATTAGGTCCAGGAAAAACTTGCTCTAACAATTCACTAAATAGAGCTTAACGCTTTGGTAGTGTGCAGGTTGTTGTTCTTTGGAGGAGGAAGAAAAGGGAGAATGGAGGCTTGTGTTATGGCTTTACTTTGTTGATAAACATGACGAGGTATAACTTCTGCGGTGTCAGAGTTCTCACTAAGTGCCTGTGCTGCTTAACTTTCAAAGCACTTTTTAATAGGTGTAAAGGGAGCAATCTACCTGCAGTGATTAAAGCTTGGTTGTTTATTAACTACAAATGTGGCTTGTATATGCTAGCCCCTGAATTATCACAGTGCTTTTATTATAGCTCAGTCTTTCATATTTCAGCAAGATTATTCTAACTTCTTCCTTATGGGCTGCCCTGAAGCAACTCTACTATGGATCTTCATGACTATTGGACTTTCTTGGAATACCAAGTCAAACTTACTTATACTCCAAAACTCTGAATGGAGAAAAGAAGTCTTCTAAAATCCAAATGTGAGCAGTATAGTCGATATTTCCTCCACAGAGGAATAAAATACTTAAAATACTCAAGGGAGAATTTAACAATGGGTGATACATGTAAATATGAGAACTCTTCCCTGAGAGCCAAATGTTTAGCTTTTGATGCTGAAATATTTTAAGTGGAAAACACTACAGGATTTCTCAGCACTACAAGGGCAGCTTAAATGGTAATGTATTCATCTTTCTTCTCCCTATCAGATCTGTCAAAATGGTTTGTATCTTCATGATTTTGTATAACCAGCAAATCTAATCCTTACCAGATGCCTGGACTTTATATTGCAGTGTTGCATATTCTTAATTATGCTGCTCTCTGTCCATCTTAATACTTGATTATCATTATCACACTAAGCAGTCTACTTAGTTAAATTTTTAAAGAAGCAGAAAGGCAGACTTCTGCAAACTCCTTTCCTAAGTTGGGTAGCCTCACTGTTGTGGAAAACATGTTGCTGTTTAAACAGCCCAGAAAGGAATTACCTGACCAGAATAAATAACAACTGCCTTAGGGCATGTTCCCTCTCAAATGTTGATTTGAAATTGCTGATCAAGTGTTAGATTAACTGAGTTACTTACAACTCTCAATTAATAAATACCAAAGCAACTTGGTTAAGAAAACAACAGAGAACATTAAACAAAGAGAACAATGCCCATGTCTGCAAAAATCACTTGGAGTGGTTTGTTAGATACCAGGGCATTACACAGAGAAGAACAGATTTCTACTGAATCATCCTCAGAGCTAAATCAAGGGGAGTCTGTTATTTCCCACTTAAAAGTCTAATAAGCAACTCAGAAGGATTTAAAGACTGTCGGCCTATAGGAAAATCGCAAATAACTGCAAAGTCAGGAGAACACTTAACCTGAGATTTATGTGTTGTATCAACAATAATGGAAAGCCCAAGAGAGACTAAGGGTTCAAGACAGGAACCTATTACGTGTGTGTGCGGAGTGCGGAATGTGGGAAGTTTAGGGCTACCATATTTCTGTCCAGGTTTTCCCAGACGAAATGAAATGCAGTGAGACTAATGTGTCTGGGATGTGTCCTTGATTTATACACATACAGTAAGTTCAGAGTGAATTGGATTTACTGTGCTCACACAGATCACCTCTTCGGTGCGCACACATTAGATCCCACGCATCCCGAATGCATGGGATCCATTGTTCATATATACTCATATATATATACTGTAGAGTAGATCTGACCATATGCACTAGATATGTCTGCAAATGGCCTCGATCAGCTCATCAGAGTCCTGAATAGGCATCACATTACCTCAATATTTCCTCAACAAAATATCTAGGTAGAAAAAGAGGACATACCTTGACAAAGTCAGATGCAGTCCTAGGTGAACTGTGTAAATACAAATTTAATTTGGTATCATTATAAAAACATCTGAAGATATCATTCATATCAGGTCAAAAGAAAAAAGGAACTGAATCCAAAGATACTTGAAATGGAGAATTCCATTTTATTGCCCTGCGTGCTTAGTGGAGAGAGATTAGAAAAATATGTCATTGTCCACTCTTATCTAAAGAGGGACAGAAATAAGTGCTGGTGTTCATGAGGGAGAGATACTCCTTGAAACATTAAAAATCCAATAAGCCATTTTATTTCCAGCCTAATAGATGTGTTTGATACATATACACTAAAAGTCTTGACCTTAACCATAGATTTTAAGGATTTTAAGCAGTTTTGGAAATGCACTTCAATGTATTTGTAGTTTGAACAGGCTCTGCAGTCCTCAGATGGGGAAAGATGGTCCTTCATATTCAAAGTGACTGAAATGTTTGCAACTCCAGGATGTACACTTGCTGTACATCCACGCATTCCCTGCCTTGGACTTTAAAACTGGAAAGTCAAATGATGAAGTGATTCTACCCTCAGCAATGTACATTCATATTTCAGTATACTAGAGGAAATAACTGGATTTGAATGGTTAGTGCAACATGCTACTCTAGGGTGGCTGAACAACCACAGCTCAAAAAGCTACGCTGTCTGTCTGCCTGCTTCTCTGAACCCTGTTCAATGTCATTGTACCATGACCCAAGTTCTGCACATACTTATTGACTGGCAGTTACAGAAACACTTTAAGACAAAATCTGATTGTATTTGGCAACGTACACTGATGGCTATCAAGCTATGATACCTTATCTGACTCCTATTTCTTTGGATAAAAAAAAATAGGGCTACTTTTTCCTAAAATCTGTCTCATTATAGCATACCATTCCAGACGGACACTCCATGTTCAACTCCAAGCTTATCTGTCCAAGTAACCTAACTCAAAGCATACCCACAAATATTTTTTTAAAACAGTATGAAAACAATGCTAAGCAATTTTTCTAAATTCAAAGGGTAGGATTCCGGCAGTCACAAACCCAGAAGCACTTATCTGGTGACTTTTGCATCCAGTCCCTCCGCATGCTCTAGCCTGAAAAGCAGTCAGTGTGGAAATGGTGGAACTTGCTATGCACGCCCAAAGGATATGCTAGACCTAGTATGTGCATAAAGGAATTCTTCTGTTCTACACCACCATAACATTTTATATCCTGGCTCCACTGCAGCCAAGAAGCAAGTCAAGACAAATTCCCTTTGCCAGTAAACCTGAAGTTCCACCCAGCAGAGGCCAGCAGCGAGCCCGCACACCCAGCTGCGGGTTACACGCTCTTCTCCAGCGCCTGCCAGGGCATCTACCAAACTCAAGTGATACAAAAAGTAGAAGACAAAGTCACCGACATACAAATCAAGAAGGAAACATCTGTATTAAAAAAAATCAATGAATATTTCCTTTGCAAAGGTGACTATGTGGGAGGCCTTCTGTCTTTTTAAGAATCTCTGACTCCCACCTTTTGACTCTCAAGCTGAAAGATGCTATTTCAAACTACTGTTTCAGGATATAACTTCTAGTTTTTTATGCTTTGTTTTCTTAGATCTGCTGCTATCTTTTCTAGCTAAGCTTTTTAGATTTTTCATGCTGCTGCATAACTCTGAAACATGGGAATTCTGTAATACCAAGCATCATATCACTGAATTGAAGTGTGGCATTATAGTCCCACCATTACTAAGTCACAATGGACTCAGTTTTGTACATGCTCCAGATCCTTCACTCTACGGACACTGAAGTGAAAGTCTGTAAATGACAAAAAATTCCTACACTACCTTTCTCATTCAGAAGAGAATCAGAAATCTGATTTGTTTTCTATTAATTCACATAATTGACGATTCTTACACAGTCCTCTGAATTTCACACCACTTCACAGCAAACATATTTGTAGTAAACCTGGGTATCAGTTTACTAAAAAGCATCAGTGAGACCTCACAGGCTCTTTGCTGTGAACGGAGGGTCAGATTCTCCCAAAAGTCTCTGCTGGTGTGAATCACCATAGCTTGACCGAAGTCATGCTTTGCTGAAACCTGTTGCTAGACAAAATTTCAGGCCAGCTCAGAGTGTAACAAATCAACAGAACTGGAGCAATGTGCATCAATAGCAAATTTTGTCTAGGGAATATAAAGCAATCCAAAAGGCTTTTTAATCCAATATGGATGTCTCATATTGTCTATACCCATAACCAAACTGTAATACCCAGTAAATCCTACAGCCAGAATTTCTTGAGGGAAAGAGCTTGCTCCCTTTCTGTTGAAGGAGAGAGGAGAGTGCTCTCACAGAAAGCTTTGTACAGCCTACGTACACAGAATTATTCCAATGGTTCTTGGGGAGTCACTATGTAGGTACATCAATACTTTTGGGGACAGCTTCCAGAAAGGCTCATAAGTAGAAGTAAAGGCAACTACTCTTAGCGAGTAAGAGTTAGTATTCAAGTAGCTAACTCTTTTGCTTTGGCAGCCTAAACACACTTTTCTGTCTTTACGCGAAGACTTTGCTGAAAAACTACGTTACTGAGGATTTTGTTGTGGAAGACAGTGCAAGATTGAAGACTACTCTAGAATGCCACCTATCACAGCCTAAAGAGCTCATCCCAGTAGCCTATATCTATAGTTCCTGGAGAGGAAGATGGTCCTCCAGAGGATGCTTCAGATGAGGTCAAACTTGGACGGTGTTCCAGAAGAGCCTCCAGCAATGGCAAAGTGTTTTTCTACCCCAGTAAATATACACACACAGGTTTAGGGCTAGCAGTAGCCTCAGAATCAGCTACACAAGGTCTGCTGAAATCTTTAAATAGCACAAAGTCCACATGCTCAGTCCTCTGAGAGCCCTGCTTGAATACATGTGTTGGTGACATCCATTTTACAAAAGGGATAGAATTTGTTCAGTGCCCTTCACTTCAAAGAATTCTGGTAGTTCATTTCATTTAAAAAATTCTCATTCCAAATTTTAATCTGTAATTAGCTGTTGTAACTTTTCAGGTTAAACTTATAATTTAAATTCAAGAGACTTTAAAACTGTCTGGACAAATTAGATATGTACTTAGAATACTGGCACTTCTCCAAGACAAACACTGTCTGTTATTATCAACAGTGCTAATGTTACCAGAATAACTAGGAAGCTTTACAAATCAGCATGACAAATTAAAAAGAGGAAAAACAAAAATCTCCAAAGGCAAGGAGTTTTTAGCACTCATTTAAATTTAATCTTCATGGCTAGATTTGTTTCCATAACCATACGTTTGTTGTAATTAGCTACTGAGACTGGAGCGTAATGAGTTTAATAAATATTTCAGGCTGTTAAGAGATGGAATTGGCACTGTGATGACTGGAGATTTTCTGCAGTTCAATGAAATATAAATGAAAAGTAGGAATTAATAATTAAAGGAGAATTGGAATGACTGAATCACACATTTCCTAAGGGCACCATCTGACTGTCTGTGGAGTGGAAAAAGTTATTAGGACCTGGGCATGGACCATAAGCTTCTAAACACTAGTCCAGCACATGAACAGCAGATCAGTCCGCTGGAGGTATCCATTAAGGAAACCCAAACAATTATGCACAACGCAAACAGAATATTTTCCCCAAACAGGAGGTTGAAGAGTGCAGTGGAGGTATTGCTATTCGCTTCAAAACTATTTTCACTGCAACCCCTGTGAATATCAGAGAGTTTGATGATGCCCTATGAGGAAACAAGTAACAGGAGCCACACACAGAATTACAGGGTTCATGAATCTTCAGACAACAGCCCTCTTCATTTAGACTTCTGGCTGATAAAATATCGTTCCTTTTTTTTTTTTTTTTTGTTCCTTTATTATAGAATATTTGGGGTTTAGATGTTATAGGAAACATTAATTTTCACACTGTTCGGATTTTGTAGTCTTGAAGATAGATGCAAGTATGTTTCACTTGTATGTAGTCCTGAGGCTACTTATTAACAGATTTAGACCACCTCTCACAATACAGATATCCATGCTACCAGAATGCAGAGAAGGCTGAGGCACCATTCCAGTCCTAACTCTAGCATTTCACAGCAAATCAGATGTATGACAGCCACCTTAAAAATCATGACAGAAATGTGCAAGTCATTAAATCATTACATACTCATGTTTGCATGAGGGTTTATGCAGCAGAAGTCAGTTCTGCACAGGTTATTTGCTTTAGTTTTAAGTAGACTTTAGCCTTTCTTTTACAACTATAAAATGGAAACTTCTTTTTTTAGCTGAAAGATAATATCCTTAAATGACCACATGATTTCAAGGAACTTGGGACATATTACCTCCTCCTTACTACCATCACTGAAGCTCATAATAAGCATCAAATCTTGGACCTAAAAAAGCAAAATTTTGGAGTTTGGAACTTCCTTTTAGTAGTGACTGACTACTCTTAGAACAGGGACAATTCTTGCCTTTAGATGATGAAATCAGTCTTCAGAGAAAACAAATGAAATGCTGCTTGTTGTGAAGATTCTAGCTCATACGCTGCCTTCAGGCACCTGTGGCTAGAGATACTTTTTAAAACCAGCCAAGGAAAATTCACTTCCATAGTCTTGGAGCAAGTACTAAACCAGACCTTGCAGCTTGATGCAACCTTGCAGGCTCTCAAAACTCTCGCGATGTGTGTTGCATGGAAGATAATCTATGGATAATCTAATCCATACTGTATAATAATTCACTACTTCAAAGGAAACAGAGAACTGTGCATTTATCAGATAACTGTAATGTAATGAAAGGCTGAAGGATATAAGAATAAGATTAAACTACTGAGATAGAAAGTTAAGTATTTAAATGTTAATGTGGAAACACTTGCTACATACCATAAAATGCATAAAAAATCTTGAAATAGAAGAACACGCTAACAATGGAGAACTGACTTGAGGCCCATTCTTGGCTGTTATTTCAGTATTTGATCATGGGTTATCATTCAATAAAACGGTGTAATCTAGCAAGCAGATAACATTTTGAAATGACGCTTTGGAGAACTACCCCTTACTTTACCAACAAATACTGAAGTTGATACTTCAATGTGGAGTACAAATGTCATGTTAAAAGACACTGGTGAGGCTTTTGCTTTTCTTCCTTTCTGGCTCTTTAGATTACAACGTTAAATTAGCCTGACTCACAGACCAGACAAAATAGGTAAACAATCTAAACTTTTGTTTGTAGTCGGGTTTTCTCCTTATTTCACTCCATCTTTCTCCATTTTATTCAGTGGGCCTGCAAGTGAAGCATTGTCAAACTTGTTTTCCTGGTTTGACTTATGACTCATTCCTTATGCAAATGCAGAAGAGGGGGAAGGGGATTTGTACACGGGTTCAGCATGTCCTAAATTATCCTTATTTTATTTAGTTCAGACAGGCATTTCCACTGGTTAAAATATTTTGCAGAGTACATATGTCTCAAGAAATATAGCAACATGTTAACTATGAATATACCAACCACAAAAATCAGCTTATCTCAAGCTGTTCATAAAGATGAGAAATATAATGAATGACGAAATTAGGAATCAGCTGTCATCACTTTGTAATACTCTCACCCCATATATTTTCATAATTTCACATGGTTATGTCACAGAACTCTTTAATGATTGTATAAGTTGTGCGTCATGAGGTGGAAAGATTTAAAATTGCTGAAAAAAAATTGGTATGCTTTTTCTTTCTTCTTTCCTCATGAATTTGACAAGTTTCTCATCGTTCTATTAACAGAGGGCTCAGTAGTTGAAAGTTGCTAAACAGTATATTCCAATTAATATGAACATGCTTCAAATAATATAGATTAATAAAAAAGAAATCATAACTGCAAAAAAAAGAAAGCTAATCAGAAACATGTTTGACATTTTGCAAATAAATCTTCAAAAATCAAGCCCCATGAAAGTATATTCTCATGCACTCAAGTGGAAAAATGTGATCTCAAACCAAATGTTTATTTTTCAAACAAAGGAAGAAGTAACCAGTCCATTTTATTCCAATGTCTTCATTGTGGTCTAATTAATCAAATCAAAATGAAAAAAAAAATGGCAACAATTTGCCAAACACATAAAAGAGATGTCTGATGATGATGATTAAACAAACAACTCCCCCAAACAGTCTGAATTGTTTCTAGAGGAAAGAATTTTAGGGGCTTTTGAGCTTTCTGAACTTTTTCTCATAAGTTGTTTTCAAAAGATCAAATACAAATTTACCATTTATCAGTCATATTACATACAAGAATTGGGGGTGTCTTTGAAATTCTCTTCACTTGAATTTCTGCATCTACTTTTTAAAAAAAAGGTCTCTGTGGAAATTTTTCTTCTAGAAAAAGCCCCATTTATGAATACCTCTGCTAAAACATATCTGACTACAAAAACGAGCAGAGATGCAGGTGTTTGGTACATCATCTATAACATGCATTCCTGATGAACTCAAGCAAGTAATTTCTATTCATCTCTCAAGTAAAAAGCAAATACCAATACTTTTATGAAGTACCTTCATTATAAGAACTCAGAGTTTGATAGATGCTTGTTTCTTGCCATATTTCCAGCAGCTTGCCAGGGGCAATTTACTTACATCATTTTACACCTATGGTAACAGTTGTTCCCAGTGAAATTCTGTATTTATACATTCATGCCATGATTATTGTCCTACATCACAGACATGTGGCTCAGAGACATCACTGAACAGGTTTCCTAGAGCTGAAAACTAAATCTATTAGTTACTAAATATAAAATATCCCTGAGGCAGAAATGAATGTCAATAAATAATGAAGGGAACATAAATTGCAGTTATTTTGCTAAATGGCAAAAGGTTTTAGCTTATTCACTCCAAGCAGAGATACAGAGGGAAATTCTACCAAGCATAAGCAAACTGGAGATTGTACTTCGGAATAATAAAAAGAATGTGCAGGCAAAACGTCTTGAACACTACAGCCACATGTTCCCACTCAGAGACATTATGTGAACCAACACACTGGGAATTTTAACCACAGCCTCTTTGTGTCCTATACACAATATTTTAAGGCCAATTAATCTGTGTGTTCACACACCCTATGTGTGGTCTCCTCTCCAGTCCAACCACATTGCTGATTGCTGGTGCCATGAATACCTTTTCTCTGCCAGGCCAAAATAATGCCCTGACCCTCTTGTAATGCTGTTACACTGGTGCTTTCCACACAGAACCAGTTCATGCAAAGAAACAGGAGTTTCATTGCCTTCTGCACCAGAGTGACTTCATCTGTTTCGAAAACTGGTAACACCAAACGTCAGAGAAAATAATTTCAACATGCTGTAGCTGCTGCTCTGTAAGTGTAGCTACTGTGTTCCAATCAGAGAAGGGTGTAAAATGTTTTTCTATCACTTTATTTGATTTCAGCCCCTACATAAAATAGGTCAGAGCTCTAAGCCAACATCTTTGTGCTTTTATAATAACAAAAATCAAATGGAAATTTGCACACTTACAGACAAAAACCAGTCCCAGTGTCAAAAGAAATTTTCAGCAAGAACTGACAGTCAACTTAAAGGACTAATACATGAAGAGGATACAGAGGTGTATCTGGGGGCATGTGCAGATAGCTATTATAAACAGTAGCATATAGTGAAAAATGAGATATGTATGTTTGAAGTACTAATTAAGTTACTGTTATTGTACAGGGAAAACACATTTCTGATAACATAGCTCTTATCTGTCACTTTCTTATATATATCAACACAATGAGTTTTCTTAGTGATAAATATTACCGCTGTTTTACCGAGAACCTGACACCGTATTATTCATATTTATGGTCTGCTTAATAATAATTGTGAATGTCATCTTTTGATGAGCAAATTGAGTATTACCCATATTTCTGGCCTAGTAGAAGATGCTTTACTAATACTGATTAATATTACCATCTATTCCACTATATGACCACAACACTGCCATGTGCATTCTGCAGGACCCAGAAGACAGTCCATTCCCAAAGGACACATCACAGAATTCTTTCTCAAGAGACTTGAACATTAGGGTAGCAAACAAATCAGTTGAGAGAGGTTTGATTTCTTAAATAATTAGTTGTTCATCTCAGCACGCTACAATCTTTAAGGATCTGAAGAGCTGATTAATTTCTTAAATTAAAATCCCCATTAAACTCCAAAAGCTTTGCCCAGGCTACTTTGCACCTTCAGGTTTTGCATACAAGATTTTGAAAATTTCAGTTTTTGAGTGAAAAAGAAAACAAGCTTTTGAAAATTGACTTCCTACCCAGCTGGCTGACACAGCCTGAAATCCACCTGCCCACAAAGGATTTTCAAAACCCACTGGAAGCAAGAAATGGTGTTGAGTGGATCTATTGTCGCAACCTACAAGCATATAAAATATTTTAAAAGTCTGCTCCTGAAGTTCTTGCTGTAAAATAGTCATCCTTAACTGGCATGGAAAGAAAAGCTCCCTGACTAAGGGAACTGTTGTCAATATTACATCATTCCCTTCACCCAAGCTACAGTCTTCTCTTGCTTTTACTCAGTTTTAAAGGTCATTGATCCTTTAGTAAATTACCAGAAGCCATTGAAATCTGTAGGGGTATTTTCCGTTCACTCACACACTTGTTAGATTAGGCTCGTACATATTGCCTTGCTGTAACATGGTACCCTGGTAATATCCAGAGAATCAAGTCTCCCTCTTTCCATCTGTGGTACCAAAACAAGCTTATTCAGGGAACCCACTCCGTGTTAGCAATGGGAGGAACACTCAGAACACGCACTCTAGTGTTCCTCTGACTCACCTTGCGGTTGGGTGTCATGGCATGCTGACTCTGGTTTGGGATCAGTGCATCGCATTGCCCCTAAGAAAGAACAAAAATTTTACTGTTTTTGCAGTTACAGCTATGGAGCTTTACCAAGGAATAAATTTTCATCTCACTAAGGTCTTCAGATCTATTATTATTATTGCTTTTGAACTAAAAATGTCTGCTTTAATCAATATGGTTATAGTTTTCTTTCGGCCATCCATTGAAGTCAGTAAAGTATCTCCATTACAGCCCAACCAAAAGGACATTTCCTCTCAAAAGAAAAGCATGTTTCATGAAACAATTTATTTAAAGAACATCTGCTTGAGTTTTCAGAATATTGCTGTAGGATACAGTTACGCTGAACTGTAAGACAAAAATGTCTGGTTTTACTGTGTTCCCTATCTCAGTTATTAAGTCAATTTTATAGGACCACTTATGTAGGCTGAAAGTTTTCCTAATAAATCATTAGAGGATATTTAGGCCTCTCTCTCTCAGTTTGTGGTCTTTGTTTGTTTTCCAGTAACCGCAAAACATCTGAATTAAATTATCTAGCAAATTTGATTACTTGTATTCCAGAAGTTGTACATCTTCAAGATACGAGAATGTCTTTGCTACATCAGCAACCTCAGGTTCTGACTGCATTTAAATCACTCGGTTCCTCTGTCATTGCATTGCTATCACATAGGTGTTAAATCATATACAAGCAACATTATACAGCTTCAACTTTTTCGACAGCTGAATATATAAATTTTTAAAAATATTTATGTTTGGACCACATCACATGTCCTGTTTCACCTTTTTTAGCCATGACCCACTGCCCCTGCAGCTGACAAAGAAAAAATAAGCTGGCATCTTGCACAATGGTATAGGCTATATGGTTTTAGGATGAAGGGTTCCGAAAGAGGGTTTGTGATGATACCTAGGTGATTATTTTGTCTACTTCAGCAAATTCTTTCATGAAATAGAAACAATTGAGTTTGAAAGTTCCTGAATGTTCCACTTGGATATGCCTCACCTTAGAAAGATTTGATTTTATTTAAAATTCTGAAACAACTTTTGGAGAAAAAACAATGTATTTTTCAGAATTTAGTTTCTTCAAAATAATTAACAGCCTATGTTTCCATCTTGATCAGAAATGTTTCTTCTCTACACAAGCTCAATATTTGTTACAAGATAAGGCATTTATGTTCCAATCACCTGTGTTTGTTTGTTTGTTTGTTTTGTTACAGCCATGGTGTAAATGAACTTAGCACAGAAGAGATGCTAGATGCCTCAGTATGGGATTGCAGACAGCAAGAACCAGTCCCCCTTTATTTACTAGAATTATGATATCTTCATTTAGACAATACACTTTTTTTTTGACAAATGAAAGCAAAAGTAAAAAAATAAATAAATCCCAAATATGATACAGTAACTCTTGATTTTCTTTAACGAGAAACCACTATTTTTTTAAATTTGCTTTTGCTGCTTAAAAGTGAGCTCTAATTGTTTGTAAAAACTCTTAAATTCAAGCCCAAAATAATAATTTAAAACCAGCTTAAGCCACTGGGTAGCAAGTATAACCCATGAAATGCACTGGCTATAACCTGGGGGGTGTCTTTCTATGTTATCATTCTCCAGCACAGGGAATACAATATAATTAAATTAGATATTAAATTAAGCATAGTTTTGACACAATACAGTTCATTGGAATTCTATACAATAAGCTCCTGGAATTACTCAGGGTCAATAAAGAATTACCTCAGCAATCCCCCACGGCACAGACATTGTCCCAAAAGTGAAGACAAGAATGTACCACACATTCCACTACTCAAAGTGGTCTTTTAAATGTTTAGATTTTTTGGGTGGGCAACAGAGGGAAAGAAAAGGAAAATGGACAGTCTTTCAGCAAACAGTTTGATATAACATAATAGGAGCAAAAAGTCTGTCTATTCTGCATTGCTCCCCTGGCCCACACGAGCAGACAAGGAGGCTTTCAGGCGCTCTGTTTGTGTCGCACTCCAAGCTACATTCCACATTTCCTTGCTTTGGGCACCATCTGTAGTTTGCATATTCCTTTAGGACGCCAAACATCCCTGGGAAAACAACAGCAAAAACCCAAACATACACAATACGCAGCCCATTCTCACACAGCAGAAGCCTCAGTCAGAAAATCTAGACAATAAAAGCTTTAAATAAAAAATACTATCTCTAGGCAGAACTGTATTTTCCTGGTCCCCTGGAGAATTTTTCTCTCGTTTCTGGCTTTGTTTTTTGCCAGTGGGTACCCTGCTTCCCTGTTGTTTGAGGTAAAGAAATCTATAATGATGTCTCTTTTGCCATTAAAATGTCCCTGCAAATGACTAGACATAAATTCACAGGATTTTTAAAGGCCTCAGTGGATGCAAAGTTGGAAAACTGAAGTGTTTTACTGCCACACTAAGAATATTACACAATGTCAGTAAACTTAATGAATCTTAGTACAAAGCATACAGGTTGGTTCATTGCAACACAGCTTGCCTGCAAGCAACAACTTTGTCTTTCCTGATCTCCTGCCTACGCCAGACAGAGGTGCAGGGGGAGGTTTACTTCCAACATCTCCAGTGTTCGCAGAAACTCCAGTAGCAGCGTGTTACTTTTCCGCGCACATCTGCCAGCTGTTTTATCTTACAGATCACTCAGGGCTTTCAGGATAAGGGAATGTTCCTACAGAGGAAGATGGTGAAAGCAAGCCGTATAACACCCTTCCTTAATGTACCTCCATTTTCAGGCTGTTCCAGAGGTGAACTGCTGAGCATTAAATACATTAGTCACCATGTCCACATCTGGGGGTTTGGTATTACCAAGTTTCAAGCAATGCTCCATTCTGTGAGAAGTGACATTCCTGCATCTTACATGCATTCAGTTTCGTTATTTTTTAATGTTCACAGTGTACAAATTGTCTAACCTGTGCCTTGTGGCAAGTCTGCTGCAGGCTTGAGCTTTCATGGGTCACCATGAGATGCTATTATGGCCTAATAGGACTTTTCTTCAGAATGGCACCAGACTGTGGGACCGCTTAAAAGTGGAGTTTTGAGAGTAGCAGGAGAATATTGCATGAGGCTGTAGTTATTCTGTGCTATCAGGGAAGCAGCAGCAAAGCACGTGGATCTCCTCTAGCAGATCCATAAGAATCTGGAGATATTCAACCTCATCCCTCCCAAGCCATACTCTTTAAGTATGGCTCTCTTTTTAAGGATCTTCATTAAGGCTCCACCTCATTAGCTATCTTGTAGAAGAACATGATCAAGATCCTAGCTCCTTCGTTTTCTCCTCTAAGGTATCATTTATATCAGCTCTTTCCATGCAAAGATATCTCACAAAACAGTACAAGACAATCAGACCTCAGCAAGGGAGCATGTACTTGACACCAGAGAAATGCACAGTCTACAGATGAGTATATTTTTAACATTCAGGATCTGTGTGGTTTTGCTCTTCTCTTTTTATAGAAATGCACATTTTAAATCATGCTTTAAAAGAATGACCTTTTGCTGAAGAGGTATAAAGCTGGGGTGAGAAGAATTAGGGGAAAAGGAGTAATAAAAATCTTCATTAAGTTTTACTACTACTGCTGCTAACAAAGGTGAGTACGCATGAGAAAGCAGCCTGCATGTAGTTCTGTCCACCACCTCCCCAAAGCTGAGCTTCATGTTGCACTTAATTCTGAAAGAAGTAAGGCCAAGGAAAGACAAAGATATGTTTTACTTTGTCGTGCATGTGGTCTGGCTAAAGCAATAACAGCCCCACAGAAGAAACCTGGTCCAGTTGCTGCAGACATGGCTCTCTGTTTACATGTCCTATGTGAACATTAGGGGGTTGCTTTGTTAGATTTTTTACAGAGTTTACAATAGTCCAGCTCTGGAGCCCACCAACACTGGAATTTTTGTTTTTCAACTTGCACCAGGTTTTCCTGCAGCTCTTTAACTTGCATGGACTTGTACTTTGTTGTTTTGGTTGGTCAGGAAAAGCATGACAGGGTTTCATAGGGAAACTTAAGAAGGTCCCAAGAATCTTTGGTTTCAAAGCTATTAGTAGGACAGTTCTATTGAATGTTTGAGTGGCTCCAGGCTCAGAGCCCTCCTGTAGTAGGCACCCTATGGTACATTACTCCCTGCGAACAAGTAGGAGGTGATTTATTTTTTTAATATGATACAAATAGTTTTTATTAAAGAAAGTATGACTGTTGAAAGAGATGCTGTCTGGTGATGATTAAAGGATCTTTAACCTGTTCAGTGTCAGCACAAAACTGGGGCTGAACAACGTATGAACACCTTCTACCACTATTAATTAATTGCTGCATTTTAGGTTTGATATGGGACAGGAAAGGTCACTATAATATATCTCAGAGATACATTCTTCTTTCAGCACCTCTAACATGCATTTTATAGCCACCCATCAAGTACTTTGTTATACTTAAATTATAAACTCTTTGGTCTGGGACCATCCCTTTTTATAGGTTTGCACAGTGCCTAATGTACCAAGCTCCTACCTTCGGGGAGTTATGCAGCGCAAAGTAATTATGTCAAGTTTCCCAAAACCTATAAACAAAAGGACATTAAGTTTGTGAAATAAGGATTCAACAACCAAGAGGTATCAGAATTAAGGTTTCCTCTGCAATTGCCTCTGCAGTCTTAAGTTAGCATGCATGCGTATATGTACTGTGGTACAGACTCCATACAGCCATATGCCTTGTATAGGAACAGGCAATGCTCACTGCCACTATTGAGTATTTTATTTTGTTCCCCTTCTTCACTGCGTAACCTGCTGCTTCCCTGCTGCACCTCATCAGACTCATGAGTCTTCCATAATTGCCAAATGTGCTATCTTGTTTTGGTTGCCTGGTTTAAGAAGCATAGGGCTTGACTTTTTAAAGCAATTACAATGTATAGCACATTTCCACTCGGAACAGATGTCAGTGCAATAGAGATCTTGCCACATCTGCAAACCAGAAACATTAGCTTAGATGTCTCAAGTTGGATCCCCAGAAAATGAGGAACACAGCATTACCACCTCCAAAACCTTGGTTTAAATCACTTACTTTTACTAACTACATAGAAGCGTCTGCCAAACATACAGTTCACCAGACATATATTTCACTACACAAGCACTGATTTGTCTTAATACTTGAATCCTCTGCCCCTTTTACTGTAGCCACGACATGTCTCCTCAGAGATCTCTTCGAGCTTGTCAGTTATTTAGCAACTTCTTTCTCAGGGCTAAAAGCTTATTTTAGTCCGTGTAAACTAAGCAGCTGAAGATAGGTACAGTTCTCACTAGATTTCAATCTGGGAGGAGAATCTGGCACACATTTACTGCCTTGCCAAGGTCTTTAAAGGGAGTCCCTGTGTGATCCTGCCAGGTTCCTAATCCGAATAGTTTGGAAAAACGTGGCCTTACAGCATGCTATGTCACACACTTGTGGCGGGGTCCAGCTATAGCCTCAGTAATAAAATTCACTGCGGCACCCAAGGAGATTATTTTCTCATAAATGTCTACCACGTAAAATGCACAGGAGTCCCCTTTAGTTCACAAGAGAATGATCTTTTATAAGGCTCCATTGATCTAGGACTTTGCTTATATTGTTGACTTCTTTGACCTGAATTTGCCTACTTGCCATACCCCTCCTTGCTGTTTTAGGCTGTGAAAGGTGCCTAGTGATCATGTTGTTATCTTACAGCAAGATCCACAGAGCAGTGATCTCCTCCTATTCTTCTCTATCAGCCTCAAAACATAATTAACAGTTCCCTTCCCCACAGTGAGTGTACCATGTAAAAGCAGCATGACACCTAGCTGGTCCACTACAGAGTCTCACCCTCACAAATCTTTTTCTTTGTTCAGACACTTTTTTTGCCTTTGAACTCTATTTTATCCAAAGCTGTGAAGCTTACTGACAGCTTTGAGGACAAGGAGTAAATAATCCCAGTAACAAACTACCTGACTATCTACACTTGCAAAAATAATACATACTGACCAAACAGTGCTTGTGTTTTAAAGTTTACTGATGTTGGGATGAAGATTCACTCTCCCCTTAAGGCGACAGAGATAACAGTGTCTTCCCCTGAAATTCCTGTATTAATTAAAGAGAAAATAGTGCTTCACTAGAACAAATCACTTGTGTTACTTCCTAATTATCAATTTACAAGTACAGATTCTAAAGCAAAACAACCTGTGGGTGGTTCTGAGATCATTAACAAGATATAAATCTTTTAATAAATAATCTCTTGGGTATGGCATCTTAGGAAGACTGATACCAATTTCTACACTGTTTTAAAGCCTGCTGCGTAGTTAGGATGGATGCCAGTGCTGAAAAAGAACAGCCTGAAGCTTGGCATGGCAAACCTCCAGTGGGCAGCTTTAGTCTGTGAGTGGTCATATTGTGCTCCTGCAGGGCACTGCTCTGCAGAAGCTATTAGAGGAAGAGGCCCATATACTGTAGTGGAGCATTAGTGATGTGTAAATCCAAGTGTTTTCATGCTGTCAACTGAAGCCTACTTAACACAGACTGTGTGCACAGCATGTAAAATAACTGGGTGAGCACTTCCTTTCCCAGTCTACTAAGGCCACCCTTACAGCAAGGACTGGGAAAGAAAAATAGCTGCGCTGTCAATTTTCATTTAACTCTTTCGATAAAATATGGTACACACAGTCTCTAAAGGTGTGCCTGTCTGTGGTGACAGCAACAGGAGGAAGAGTTTGCAGGGGGACCATAATTCTGGGTGTGCTTTCCCTGCTAGCATGGCTGTAAGTGATGAGTGGTCTCAGAGGTGGCTGAATTCAGAACCTTTCTGACTGGAATGATAATGCCATCAGGAAGATAACAAACGAGATGAAGCATCCAAAATGCCTTATTAGCCTTTGATGGGATGTGAGGAGCTGCCAGCAGAAGCAAAATATATACGATCTGCATTTTAGCTGCTTTGTGTATGGAAGTGCAGTGCTGGAACAACGTGGAGGGTGTGCATATATTAATTCTCCTTCCATGTGGCAGAGTAGGTGGAAAAAAAGCCAGAAGGAAGAATTATAGTAGTCTCTCTTTTGTTGTGATTTTATTTGTAGCCAGCTTTGTCCTTTCAGTCAGTTATTTACAATTCTGTTGTTTGTTCTATTTATTGTTACAGGATCTTACACTTGGCCCACAAAGTCTGCGTATTTTGCACAAGAACTGTATCATTTTGATGTTTCCTTTAGCAGTCTTTTTTCTATTCTAAACTGCTTTCTCTGGCTATCTGGTTTGAATAGCTAATATAGAGTTAGGCTATTCTGTCGGACAGTAGCACAAGGTCTAGGACAGCTTATTGGGATGTATCACAATGAAAAAGACCTCAAACAACTTAAGAAAGAGGCTTTGTGGATTCCCTGCCCCAGCTAACTTGACTGTTGGTTAGGACAGCAGCACAGCATGTGGTCAGACTCCTCTGCCTCTCATTGTCTTCTCTGAGACTACGCTAACTCTATATTGCTGAGCACAAGTGTTCATTTGTTTATGCTCTCCTTCTTGCCTGCACCCTGGGAATATCTATAATGGAAAAGAAGTACTTTGACCTGTTTTTATACTTCACAGTATTCTGGCATCAGCCAACTTTCCATGTGTAGCTGCTATGGTTAAAATAGTACTGTTAGACTAGCACCTCCCCAGCGAGAAGATGTAACAAGTGCTGGTACTGCAAGGGATGCAGTCCCCACGCTCATGCCTCTGCCAACCCCAGCTGTTAAAGCCACCATGAGCCAAACACAAGATAATCAGATTCTCCTTTTAAAGACAATACATGGAGCTCTCTCTGTCCTCCGGCTTTTGAACTTGACAATTTTGCCTGCTATGGAAGGTAGAAATACAGTCTGTTACACTCTCTATTATTCTTTCAAAACTGATTGAACCCACTTCATTAACACTATCACAAAAGCTTTTTTCAAGGCAAACGCTAATTCAGTGGTTTAGTTCAAATACTGTAAGACTCAGAACTAGATGTGAGGCTTTAAAACTGAAAGAACTTGAGTTTCAAGGGACAAGTGACACAGAAATCATATGACTTGCAGCAGCGGTATGTACTATAAAAAGACAGAGCTCATTTTATCAATGGGAATGTAAGGCTGGGATGTGAAAAGGCCTGTACGTAGCAGCAGCAAAAAATACTTAAACTATTAGTGTGCTCTCTTATTTTCTCAGTAGCTAGCAAGTATCTTCAAAATATTATTTTTATTATTTTGTGCTATTTGGGGCTACTTACATTCTTATATCTATTATGTTTAATGGATTGAAAAAGGGTGGACCTGAACTCATTCTTCTTGATGAGTGAGCTGATGAAACTGCCCAGAAATAAATGGGCTGCCCCACTGTCTTGGCTCCTTAAACATTGCACTAAAAGTGTATTTTCTCACATAATCTCATCAGCCATATGTCTCCTGTCCTATGACACTATGTAAGTGTTCAGTCCTTGGAAAATCAGTCATTTCTTACACTGAGTAATTTAACCATTTTAGCCACATGCCCTCAAGGTAATCTCTTGAACAGGATGTGCAACTGATTCAGTTTAACAGTAAAGTATTCATAAGGAAGTATTCAATAGTAAGGTATTACAGGAGTTGTCAGAACAGAATAAAAGACAGGAATAAATGCAACTCTGCTTATAAATATGTAGCTGAGCAATTTAGTTCAGCATATTCTGTATCTATAGAGAATGTCTCAAATTAGATTCTTTTCACAGACCACACTCATGGTTCTGCTATGTCCATTTTTCATCACTTCAGCACTTGGCAGGACAGCACCTGGCAAGACTTTGCCTTAAAACTGGTGTTTATCTCAGGTAATTTACACCTCTCCTTTGCAAATGTCCTACTAGTTTGAGAGAGGACAGAAATAAAAATCATTCTTGCATTTTGGACATTTTTTCTTTCTTTTTTTTTGCAGGAAACCTTAAAAGAAGAGTTTGTAGAAAGCATGACTGAAACCCACATGAAAACATTTTCTACTGCAGATGTTGCCATCCCATGGGAAGGGAAGTATGCCAGGAATTCTTTTACCATCCCATATGATTATGTGACAAGCTTCTAAATGCATCTCTCACAGTCAACCCACAACTGCTGAAGCATGAGATAAGAAAGATTAGTTTAGCTGGGAGCAGACTTAACTTGAGAGTCTGCCTGTATACTACAGCCACTAGTTCTGCCAAACATATAGCACCAAAAAAGTCCTGCTACATTGCCCAACATTTACTACATTCACTGCATCATACATGCCAGCACATTGCTTTCCATTGTAGGATTCCAGCAAAACAAACCCTTCAAATAGGAATAACCTGTACGCTGTGTGGCAATAAGGACTTACAGGGAAGTAAACCTGAAGGTCTAATGCAAGTGAGCAACACCTGCTTATGCCGTCTTACACAACTTTTTGACTGGCATCCAGGTTGGGTCTACACAGTATCTTCCTTGCTGAGAACAGAAGCAAACTATTAGGCCAACTCCCTTATAGTATGGTAAGATGCACTAGGTAAAGAGTAAAGAGAATAAGGAGATTCCAACATTTACTGTAAACAGAACTTGACAAAAATGCAAATTATATGGTTAAGTTCAAGGGATTCAGACTGTGGTCTATCTATCTAATAAGAGCCCATGTAAAAAGAGATCTGTCAATGGCATGTGGGTAATAACTGTGGACATGTACATCGGGGTTTTTGGTCGAGCAGCCATAAGTTAATCAGCAAACCTGAACATGATTACTCCCGTGCAAAAGCTAGTGCAACCATTTTCAATGAGCTGCCATCAGCATTTTCTTCTTTGCACTCGTATCTGATATTCCCATCTTAACCAGGCCAATAGTCAAGACCCATCTTCCTTCTGCTTGGAAAGTGCCTGAATCTAACCCTGCAGTTTCCCAGCTCCCTCTCTTCTCCATCAGTCAGGCTTCCTGGCTCATTTACCCTTTTCATCAAGAAAGCAGGATTGTTTTTCTAAGATCCCATGGCCATCAGACAGAGCAATCATGAATCCTGATGACTGCCAGAACAGAGACACCTGTTTCTGCCCACAGCTGCAGGAGATGAACAGTGCTTGTAGACAAATCATGGCACTTGGTGACAAATGCTTCAATATCCAGCAGCAGGTTTTCCCACCAGCCGTCCCAATCCACAGTGCTACCAGAGGAGCATATCGTCCTTATCACTAGATCAATCTTCAATTTTGCATTAATTATAAATGATAGGGTCCTTGTAATTGAATTGAGAATTATTTTATAGGCTTAGAAACTGAGATGATCTGTGAAATATGTATACTTTTTAATGTCAAATGCTTTAATACCTATGAGAACGCCTTCTTTGATGAAAGATTTTAGCTATATGATCTCTACTGAAACATTTGAAGCAGCAGCTCCTGGCAAGAGTAATTGACAGGACTTGTTACAAGGAATTTTGACTAAGTAGAATAAGAGATAATGATATGTGGTTAAGTAATTTAGGCAGGATATCAGAAGAAAATCCAGAGAGAGATCTATTAGACAATGAAAATATTGTCCAAAGTAAGTGATAAAAGCCACATCACTTAAAATATTTAAAGCTGGTTTGTTTAAAGCTCTGGAGAGGATAATTATATTGAATCAATCTCCATTCACAGAGAATGAAATCAACCCCTATTCAGGAGCATGAAATAAATTAATTAACTGGCCTCTGTAGCCTCTAACTGAGGTGACTCTATGGTTTTTCTTCTCTTCGGGGGATGCTGCTTCATTCTGTTTGTTTTCAGAGTGGAAAAACACTTCTAAAAAGGAATTAATCTGGAAGCCTAGTTTAGATAGCCTCCCAAACCCACTGCTGTACTCCAGTGTATAGTACATGCAATGGTGTAGGAAGGCTGTAAAATGGGTAAAATAAACTACCCCAGAGTATCACGGTTCTGTTAGATCCTGTACTCCTTACCAAAATGACCACCATAAAACCAAAACTATTAATAATTTGTTACTGAATTTTTACCTCATTTTCAATTTTTACTGGAACACAAGCACTTCATCCACACGTTGGTTTGTAAAACCCCATTCTGCAATATTTGAGGGACTGTCTACAGTATATTCTCCTTCAGCACATTTAACCAACTCATCTGAAAGTGCTTTTTTGCTTTTCCATAATGTTGAGTCTCAGTTCTATTGTACGGATGATTACAAATTAGGATCCCTGTGTCATTATAGCACTAGGTCATATCATAAATCAACCACTGACAGAAAATGTTGACAAAAGTGATTTATAAGTTTTCAGCTCTGAGCCCCATCTAGATGTGCTCTGATTGTTTTGCAATTACTCCTTGGAGGAAACATGTAAGAACATTCGTAAGTGGGGCATTACTAGGTTCCTGTCTGAGAACAATGAAAATTATAATTGCAGTGCAGGAGCTGTTTCTTATTCTGTAATAAGACTTTGTATTGAGGGCTGGTATCCAAATGGAAGTTTTTGATGCAGACATCTGTTAATAAAATATTTACTACTTCACTTCGATATGGAAATAAACCAGCAAGTCTGATTAAGTCCTAGAGAATCCTTAGGGCAAAAATCAAAACAAAACAACCCTCCCAGCCCTCAGTTTTAACTAAAATGAACAATTATACCATACATTAGAGTCACATCAGGGTTTTGATTATAAGGCCATTTTCCAATGGATTTAAATGCCACATAGAAAAAGGATCAAAGTTTGCTACATTGTGATCAAATGTTCTCAGTATGATGCATATCCATCCAAATATATGTTTGTTCTTTATAATGTAATTAATATATATTCCTAATTCTAGAAAAACTTACGTTCATATTTAACCAAATCCTGGTAGCGAACCACTGGTCAAAATGAGATTATCCACAGTTGATTGACTTAAGCCTATGCATAATTCTCTACAACAATGGAAAATTAATTTTTTGCACAAATGTATTTATATGCTATACAAAAACATTTAGGACAGCAGTCTGACTTTTCTACAGTTTATTTTTAAAATGATGCTACCTCATTTTGTGCAATTCTTAGTGTTTGTGCATACACAAACATACGTCTCGATATACTCCCTTTTTAAGGAAAGGTGTACACCAAAGGCAAAAACTATATAGGTATGTATCCAGGTACTTTAGACTTAACCATACAGCAATTAAATGCATACTGACAGACAGACATTTTATACATATATATATACAGACTTACATATTTATGTATTCATAAATATTTATAAATATGTCTGTATGTATATACATGTATATATACACATGTGTAAAAATAAATATAATAAGAAGCAGAGTAAGTGGAGAGCCAGAGCTACATAACACCTTATAATCCGTGTTTCAAATAAAGAAATACATGGTACTAACTTAGATTAATATTAGAAGGGATTAGGAAGCAAAGAAACAGTGGATTATCATGAAAGAGTTGAGACTAATAAGGAAGAATAAATAGCTGAAAATTGGCATACTTCCCCAGCAATTATGGGATCCTACTTATCCCCAATATCTTCTCCGTGTGAATGACTGTGTAAATTAGGAAATTCATGTACAAACATTGCCATCAGTCACTATCAGTCAGTATTTCATTTTTGCATAATAATCTAATTCTCCTGTGCACAGATTTGTACTTCCTGCCCTACTACTTCTTCATGTCTTCGTAGTGTCACAAGTACAGTTTACTTCCTGACAAAACGAGATAGTTAATATATGATACGTCAGTAAAAAGAAAATAGTATAGCAATTCCAGCTGTTTCACAAGCGAGTCGTGGACAAGTGTATACTCCACCTGGCCCATAACATTTTGTTCAGAAAAGACTGGGATTAGCTATTCAGAGAGCACGCGCTGCCCCAGCAGCCAGCTGGCTTCTCCTGTGTCCACAGACGAGCAGGTGGTTAGTCTGCAAGAGCAGCAAGGGGCTGTGCAGAGTCACACATCACCTAACTCTATGCCAGAGACAGAACACACAAAGAGCAATCCTACCACCAGTGCTCAAGAATTGGCCCCAAATCTTGGATTATTTTTCTCTGCAGTATTAAAATAAACTCTCTCCAACACTTTTCTGCAATGTCATTGTGGCTGTGACACACCTAAGCATGGGTATAACCAAGTGATACGCCTGGTATTAGCTATCTACATGATCTTTCAGACATCTTTTTTTTTCTGGAAACTACATATTACCAATCTGCCTGGAATGCAGCCTGTGCAACTCATTGACTCCAGAAAAATTCCAAATACACATTTTTTTCACAGCTAATACGTTTCTTCCGTAGTTAATAATGCCCAAAATTTGCTTACCTAATCTAAACTAGTAATGGTAGGGAAATAATCTACACTTGGTCTCTATATGATTCCTACTGCTAATATAATTATACTCCTATATGTCATTTGAGATACAAAAATGCCATGTACTTTAACACTGTAGAATTTTTCTGTACTGACACAGGATGTTTAACCAGAAATCTAACTCAAACCCTTTCAATGGGTGCAAGGTCTTAAACCATCATAGATCTTCTTTCTTGCAATATCTTCTGGAACAGTAATTATCTGACCTGTTTAGAGGATTTTAAAAAATATTATTTTGAAGGCAATCACAAGAAATTATATGTAGTTCATAAAGAATTATATAGATTCAATTTTCTTCTCGTATATGCCATTAGAATCTGCAGCAAAAACACTTAAGTTTGGGCATTACCTCTGTATACAACATGAAAATGACAGTATTCTGTTTAGCAGTGTTGTTTCCAGAAGAATACCTATTATCGTAAATTAGACAGCTGTATTGGCACAGCTGTAGCATCATGAGTTAGGTCCCCAAAATGAAGGAGTTAACTTTAACCACCATAGTTTTAGAATAGTACTATGAAATCTGCTTTCAACTTTTTCAGCCTTAAGGGTTCACATTTACATTTTTCTTTCCACAGTTAGAAGGACAAGGAAGTTACCTTTAAAACAAAATAAGAACTAGGAATCTATTGCATCTAGGAGCTGGAATTATTTTTAAAAATCCCAAAATCATGAAAACTGGCAGCTCTGAGAGTGGATGAAAATTGTCCAGCATTTCCTCCAATAATTGTCAGATTTTTATTAAAAAAATTAATTTATTTCCACAGAGTTTGGGGAAGTACAAAAATGCCTAACATTTCTGGCCTAAGAACTTGAGCATGCTGTTTGAAGTATGATTATTTAAGAAGCTGTCTTAAACCATTTTTAGATTTTGGCATACAGTATTGGGCTGAACTATAAATTTTCCTTTCCATTACTTTTCCTTTGAGCTGCAATTTGTGTCAGTATAAAGCCACATGGGTCTGTAAAAGCCATAACTTCAAGCATCGCCATGTGTGTTAATTGGAGAAGTCAAGGAAGATAAACAGAATATTATTCAATAGGGACAGGATACTTGTTCTTGAATTCTAGAAATGACTAAAAATGCTTTAAAATATATATGACTCCCATTGGCTTCTGCACATCAGTGTGGCAAATCCAGAATTCCAACACTCTCTGTGTTAATGGGCACTTGCTGGTTTTTATTTGTATAACTCTTACCTTTGATTTACACTTTCAAAACACAGAGAAAAGGAACTACTGCATGAATTATGGATCAGTTTTTCCACTCTGTACTTAAAGAAGTTAGATATAAAATCTTATATGAAACAGCTTTAAAAACAAGACTTCCTATAGAACTGATTTTCACAGCTCCTTAAAAGTCACAGCTGAGTTAGCTGTATTCACTAAGGAGTGTGGTGTTACTTAATATGAGAAAGTGGGTTGAAAGGGGAGGCAGAACCTAAACTAGAGTAAATATCTGCCATTCAGAAAAAGCAGTGGTAGGCATATAATATGGCGGCTAGGTTGTATACAATAAAGTACAGTCTTTGAAAGATATACACAGGTTATCCTTGGGATTCTCTCCTGGCATCCTTTCAAGAAAGTTGTTAACTAGCCTCAGTGTTGCTATCATATTCAATCAGGCGGACCCTCACTCTGTGAGAAATCTCATGGATGCCTACAACCATCCCCTTGGCAGGGTGAGGATCATTACCTGGCTGATAGACAGGCCCCTGCTGTGGTTACCAACACTTCATTTTTCTGTGAAATCATAATTGCTGTTTCCTGTAGCACTTTGAATCAAATACTTATCAGCAGGCAGGTAATTATATTTGTTTCTGGAGATTGCTAGGCTTTTCATTGGCCAAGATTTACCATGTCACTCAATCTAACTGCCAGCCCCTGTGGAAGATCAGGGTCATGAGAAATCTAAGCAGGGAGGAATAGCTGAATTCACTCTTTACAATGGTTTTTCATAGTTGGCTTTGGCTGTTGCCTGAAATGGGCAGCCAAGTGCAGCTCCAGGAAAACCCTTTATAAAGCTTTCCCCATTGCAGACAGGTGGCAGCTGCAATGCAAAGGCCCCTTTTTGGGCTGAGAAATAGACCACATGGGAGCATATATTTAAAAATTTTAAATGTCCATTTTTTCTGCTTTTGCTGTTTCTGAAGCAACAGCTGCTTCAGCTGAGCTGCTGTGTTCAAAACTCAACATCCTTCTCATAATAACAGATGCATTATTGAGCATTATGAAAGAGTCTCTCCAGGGAAACAGGGCCTGCTCTTGAGGTGCCAAAAAACACAGATATTAGTAAAAAGACAGATGATTTGTGAATTTGAAACTGCCTGGTTCTGTCTCTCACTGTGTTAATAATGAATTCATTACAGAAGAACTGTAGTTCTCCCCATCATCCAAGTGAATCACCTTTTTTTGTCTGGCAACCCAGCACTTACTCACAAAAGCAGTTCTGATCTGAAATTATACAGATCTTGGAGACACTCTCTGTTTCTGTAAGCAGCCATTAGTCTCCTGTGCAACCCAAAAGTTTGCACTATGGCTTCTGTGCTACTGACTTCAGGTGGTTTCAGACTGTTCCACCTGACCTGAGGAAAGAACATATGCCTGTATGGTCTGAACAGTTCCTCGTCAACCAGTGCTTCTAGCCTGAATTATGAACAAGGATGGTCAGGTAGAAGACAGAAAGTTCAAGAATGGCACTTCTTTTTGATCATGTGTACTGAAACACTTGCCAGCTTAAATCACAGGGTTTACTGGGAGGTTGCAAGGCATAACCATCCTTCTAGCCCCAATGAACAAGGCAGTAGTTCAGCACAGGAGGTGTTTAAAGTTTAACAAATACCTAAAAAAGGAGTGTATGAAGGTATAGATAAGATGGGCACTGCTGTTGCATCACTGGTGAGCCTTCAGAAATAGAAGGGCAAAAAACTGGAAAGAGCCATCAGGACACATAGCTTATGCTGAGTGTGATAGACGAGAGGGACACTGTACTGGAACAAGTGGGTACATGAAAGATGATTGCAGGAACATTTTGAGAGCAATGGACATGGAAAAAACTATTATTTGTGTACATTTTCACAAAATGAAGTTCATACTATTTGCAGAACTCCAGTTATGAAACACAACAGCACCATTCTCTTGCAGAGCAACCAGTGAAAGAGTACAAACTTTACCCAGCAAGATACTGCTTTTAGCTACTGAGTAAAAAACTGCTTTATACAACTTTAACATAGCTTGCCAGTCTGTCGGAACTGGACATTCCTAGTATTTCTTTAGTGAATTGACTTTGTCAATTCCTCATTATAAGCAGAAAACAGCAGTCTAAATAAGAAAAGGTACTACAAAACAAAATGGTCCAACATCAGGAAAGAGGTTTGGGAGGGATGCATTATGCCACTCACTCAGCTGTTCAGACGCTATAGCAAAACCGTAATGTACATTGATCTTGATCATTACATTATGGAGTATGAATCTGAGGAAACAGATGGTGTGGTCTTGGGTACAGCATCATGATGATGATGATGATGATGATGATGATGATGATGATGATGATATCCTTCCGTATAGCTTACTTGGAGGAATTGGTTGGGGTCCTGGTCACAAAAGTGTCTAAGTTTGTGTGTTTCTGGACTACAGATATAATGAGATCTTTTTTTGTTTTCCTTCTTTGGAACTGGTAAAGTCCAACAACAATGGACACTAGTAGTGAAGTGTCTGGGCAGAAATTTCAATACACCATTTTTCCAGCATTTAAAGATAAGAGACATACCAGAATATCTGTGAAAGATAGTAACGACCCATGAAAACTAGGAGATTGTGAAAGGCAAGTGGGACAATTACAGTGCTTGTTCTAGCCTTTCAGTGGCTTCCTTGATTCCCTGAACAAACAAACAGGTATAGGCATGGCAGATGGGAATTATGTTAATCAAGAGGGAGCACATTAGGTAAATGGTGCAAGGAACTACATGAAGAGTGCTCAGTGGAAAAGAACAGTCACTTTAAAGCTTAGGTAAAATACTAAACAAGGTATAACATAAAGAAACAACCCCAAACTATGACCACTGTTATCCCGGAGGATAATCATAAATGGTCTGCAGCTGACCAGCAGATCACCTGCCTTCCACGCACAGAGCCCTTCATGTATGGCATAGTATCACAGCATCTGTAGACACGTAGGCTTGTAGACAAGTGATTGACCATATGACATACCTTACACACTGTGACACCTTGTGACGCAGACCACATGCTGCTGCATATGAGACGAATTTTTGGGAGCTGCCAAAATATTTAATGCAGCAGCCCTATCCCTTCTCTCCAGTATGTTTGGAATAAGATAATCGTAATCATCAATTAGATGTCTATTTTTAAGCATATATGCCAACAATGCTCACTGATACATCATCCTACTCATTTAATGAGATTAAATCATTTACCCTCTCAGTCAAAATTCTACAGTCAACCTATGTAACTTGTCAAAATGCATAACCACTTACTTAATGAATATGCTACTCAAAACTATACTTTTATGTCATTTTCACACATTTCTTCTGTAAACTGCACATTGGTGAAATCGTTGACTTTGACCAAGTTAAATCAAGCTGAGCATGGGCAGGAAGTTCACTTAAAACAGTTTCAGACTGGCAAATCTGTCTAGATACTATTCTTGGCTGACCTGGGGACCTGCAGGGACAATTCTGGAACATAAAGCCGTATTAATTCTTTGAACATAATCAGTGTGGAACATATGTCTTTAAAAACTGATCAAAGTTCTTGTCTGACCAATAAAAATGTTTTACTTATTCTTATGATCATTCAGATCATTATGGCCTTTGTGATCCCTAAGTACTATTTAGAAATAAAACCACATTTGGATTTGAGTGTACTACCATAGAGCCATATACAATAAAAAATGCACTGTGTTATAGTAACATACTTGCAATGACACTTGCTTCTCATTACATTTTTAAGACAGAGGATTTTATTACTGCATAATTTCCAACTATAAAACAAAAGTATTCTTTTAGGATCCTGATGTAGTCAGACAATATTGCTAATATTAGAAAAAAGCTATGTTAAGATCAAAATGATAACATGTATTATACTTGGTATTTTGCATGCAGTGATGAAAAGTTTTTATTCACATTTTTAGACAGAAATTCTCTTCTCCTCAAGTGATTTTTCTAACTCCTTTTGAAGGTCATACCAGGATGGAAGCAAGTTGGCCTGAGTCAGCACAGATAGTAGCTGTATCATTCTTCACACTTTAAAGCCTAACTCATGTATTTTTTCAATTACAGAAAAAGAGTTCACAACTGCTTTTTCAACATATTGCATTTCAGCTTTAAAAATAAGCCTTCAGATATATGCGCTTTTGAAAACACAAAAAGGAGATTTCAGTTCAAAATGAAAAACCCATCATTCCAGTTAATAAAAAACACTTGTTAAAGCAAAGATGAGCCTTGGTGGAAATGTAAGTTTAAAATTATTTGGACTAAATGTATGTGTAATAAAAAACCTCCCAACAGAGAGGATACATTTTTACAACATATTCTTGTCATTTCTTGTTTTCTAGAGTACAGAAGCACTTGTACAACTGTACGTAGAGCAAATCTCCTGGCAAACTACTAAAGGCAATCATTCTGAAAGCTAATGTAGCAACACCGCTCAGCATTGAGAGAAAAACACACTCCCAGCCACTAACCTAATATGCGAATTCTTTTACTTTTATTGCCATTTTGCTAATTGGAAATATTTGTATTTCTAAGATGACTAATATGAATGTGGTTACAAAAAGCCATAATTGCTACTAAGAATAACTGGGTTAATTTCTGAAGGGGATTTCTAACAACTTCAGTTCAAATGCAATGCTATTGTAATAACACACAGTGATTTACTTAAATGTTTATGCTGGCATAAACATATCTGCTAATGTGTTTTTTCAGGATTTGACCCATAATAGTCACAAAAATTGTTTATTCAATTCACTCCATTTGTTAGGATGCTTAAATTTAGGTGCTAGCTCCTCTACACTACCATCAGTACTTATGTTCAATATTAACTCTCTTTTTCTCTTGCGTTTTTCTTTTCTTGTCCCCATTACGTCAAATTAATGCAGCACAATATAACACAAGGTCGTTGCTGGTTCTTCACCTAAAGAGTAAGACCTACTCTCTTCTTGCAGTATTGGTGGCTAGGGACCCTTCTCGGATAGTGACAATGTTCTAGGAATCTTTTATTCTTTCCATCCTAAAAGTGGAAAAAAGGACCAATTGCCCTTGAAGCAGCAGGAAGCTCCTTCCCAGCTGGTAAGACAGACAGAGATAGCAGCAGGGGATCCCACTCGCTCCAGCAGCTGGGAAATATCCATTTGGGTGTGTGGGTTGGCCTTGTGTGACTATTTGTGGAATCTGTCTATGTGCAGCTTATGAATTCTGTGTTGATATTTTGAAGCTGCTGTTGTAAAAATTCTTGAAAACCGGAACGCCATGGTGGCCCGCATCCAGATCTTCGGTGGGCTGACCTGACCTCTGAAAATGTCTATGCATTATCCATACAGGCAGCCTATGTACATGCTACAGACCTAACTCGTACACATGACATGGTTGCCTCAAGTACAAAAAATTTGGGAACTGTGTCCTCTTTTGTTGCCAAAATCTCTACCAGGTGCTCTCAAGACCAGGGCCAAGGACAAGTGACTAACCCGTATTTTGACTGAACAATTAGTGCGTTAAGCAGATGAGGCAGAAAATGCTGGTGTTCAAAGGAGACAGGTGAATACAGACTTTTTTAAACTAGAATCTTGCACTGGGAATAACTATCTCTTGGAAGGTAAGTACACACACACACTATGGTATAGCCTCAGAGAAGAGATGACGTAATGTATTTCTCGTTCATTAAAGGATTATATGAAGTGGAGTCGTATTAGAAAGAATAGGTTTACTGTGTGGTAAGTTTCCCAAAACATACACTCATCAGAAGGGAATTCATGGCACTCGGGTACTGACACAGAGATGAGAGGGACCAAACATACATGAGGGGCTGCTACCACTCTTAAATTAAAACACACATTTTGACCTTGAATCTTCTGAAGGATTCTTCTTTTTTTATCAAAATCTCTTCTTGTTTCCTTCAGTCTCCATATTAATCCACTTCCACCTTTGTTACGTTCAGCACTTTGTTGATAAGAAGAGAATGACAACCCAGGTAATTCTGCCTCTTCTCTGGTCACTCTAGATTGTTGCAGTCTGAAGCTGTTGATTTATTCAAATCCATCTGGCTTTGTAGTTTTCTTAGTATGGGTCTTTCTTTCTCCTGCCTTTCAAACCCCAGTTATCTACTTATCACTCTGTCTCAGGTCCCATGCTTTCAGTAAAATCTCTGTTGGGCAGAAACTATTTTTGATTCTAGAAAGTGCTGAACACTCTAAAGGTGCTTAACACAATGGATCTTTGATGCATTGTTATGAAAATATTATCATTTATCAAAATAGGAGATTAAAATCTCAGTTCATCAAAATAATACAGCACAGATGTCCAGTTGTACAAAATCTCCCAAGCTACTTACAGATTACTTACAGGTATCTATATTCACCTGTCTGAATAACATTACATTTAAGATGATGAATATAGCCATAGAAGAGAGATCTATCTGTGCCTATTTAGTTTTTTCATCTAAACAACTGAACTTTTTACTGTGTCTTTATAACACACAGGTTATATAATTTTATCAGTGAACTGTACTTTTTTCTGCAAGAACAGTTTTGGCTTCAGTCCCATAGTAACAAACCATCAACAATTCCTTTAATAAAATACTGTTGGTTTTTTTTTTCTCACAGTAACCTTAATTTCAAGGTTACATTCAAGGAAAAATATTAGCCTCATCTTTGTTCAGATCATCTTGAATAAAAATATTGTAATCAATCCTTTTGTGAGTTTCAATCCACAGCTTTCAAAGAAAAGGACTGTTTTACATTTAAATATTTCAGATTTATAGACATACTGAAAACACATTGCAGAGATTTATTGCTGTTTTTTTCTTGCTGGTCTTATAAAGATGGGTCTGTATTGCCGACACCACAAAGATGTAAACACTCTGGATAAGAAATAAAGAGTAACCCCCACTAAGAATGAGATCCAAGCCACAAGACCTATAAAATGGCTGTGAGTGTTGCAATGTTAAAAGCATTCTTGTTTGTAGACTGCTAAACTTGTTTTAGCAAGGACTTGAAATGGACTTTTAAAAGTTTATTGTATGATGTGTACAGTATATAGTGCTGTGTTCATACTCTTTGTGAAGAATATTTAGCAGTTTCTTTTAAAAGGATAATGTGTACAAACAAATCCTACACAACATCTTGCTTTCTTTTCACTTTTTCTATTAACATTTTCCTCTCTCTTTAGCCTTTCTTAATTTTTTCCTTAATTATCTTTGCTTTTCCTCTCTTTTCCATCCTAAAGAACATCCTAGAGACTCTCAGTGCTCACTCTTTCACCTTTTTAGTGTTAACACTGAATCTGTGCCTGGCAAAGTGACAGGGAGCACACTCCAACTCTGAGTACAACTGAGTGCCTGTGTCATGTGTGACAGATATCAGTACAGGATAAAGATTCTTCACCATTTCAGAAAAGGTCTGTACTTCACCTTGAAAAAACATATGAATGAGTATGTACTTCCCCATAGGTTATGTATGACTTTTACTTTATGAATATTGAAAAGATCAGTGAGCATGCAAAGATGAAGAGGTAGAAGAAGAAAGGGAAAAAAAGGACAAAAAAAGAGGAAATCAGTCTGATTAATGAAAGCTGATTAATGAACAAACCTTTATTGTTTTGGGGATGACTCTAGGAGAAACAGTTTCAAAAAGACGCAGCAATGAATTTTTGTTCCAGTATCACTCCTACTACCCAGCCGAGGTCAATGGGGTGGCCTCACAAAAGCCAGGCTTAAAAGACTTTTGACCAATCTCTTCAGCACCATGAACACTAGTACTCATCTCCTTTAGCCACAGCTATGCTTCATTTCTTCACTGATCTAGCATTGTCTTGATGCTGTTAGAATCGCAAATCAGTCACTTTCCACTTTTCAAGAGCAACCTTTAATATTCCTCTGCTAAGATACTGCCATGTCCTTGGCTTCCTTAGGAACGGCTACTGCCCAGAGCTTTAATTTTTCCTACAATCCACTGCAGCATGAGATCTAGCACGCTGTATGCTGTTGATGCTCTGCTCCTTCCATGCTCACGTAGTTCTTGTTTGAAAGGTTTAATCTGTATATTGTTCCTGTACTTAAACTGGAAGATTTGGGTCCTGATTATGAGCAACTGGAGTTTTCTTGTATGTGCCAAGAGAACAAGGAAAAAAGACTGTTCAAAGACTGTGGCTAGCTTTATAAAGATCCAGCTGGTAGGGAGGATGAAAGGAAAAGTCTTTACTTCTGCTCCTTTAGTTTGACCAGGGAGATAAACCAGCACTTCAAGTAAACGTCATCACCTGCCTCAGCTTCCTTTAAAGAGGATGACAGTTTGAGAGCACTGCTTGATGGAGTTGCCTACAGCTGGCATCAGAATTGATACAGTTCAGGCTCTTTTTCTCCTGGTAATGAACGGCTTTTCTTGCAAAGCACACTCTAAAATTCTGTGTTCAGTACTGGGCCTGTTCTTGTAGCTTAACAATCTTATTTGAAGATTTATGTAAGCAAATGGCATCTGCTACATGTCAAGCAAAAACATGGGCCATCCAACACTTTGATTTAAAGATGATGCCTTGTGCTGTGTAATACTAAATAATGTCATGTGTCTGACATACCCATTAGAGCATGTGAGACCCACCCTACAACATGTTTTAAATTAATTTGTCCTTATGGAGAAAAAATTGTTTCCTTGCTTGTGAGAGTTTTTTATTATTATTAAGGAATTTCCTGGGCCAGCCTTTTCTTTAACTGAAGAGCATGCTCATTTGCCTGTTCTTGGAGAGAAGGCACATCTGACTACATATTCTTTCTGCCTGTCAATAGCATGCCAAGATCTCAAAAGTCAGGATAAGGCAGAGAAAGAAACAACTTCTTGATCTTGCATTTTTTTCTTGTGCCATAGCACTAGATTGTTTTGGTGCAACATTCCTAATATAGACATCAGTAATGAGGATTAAAATGAAGGTACAGGAGCACAGAGGAGCTGAAGTAAATTTAATATGATCTCGTTATTTATCTTACACAGGTAGGATAGGTCTTTTAAGATAAAGGTTCTTATCTGTTTTCACAGTTACGGGGTTAGCAGAGATTCCCTCTTGCCTTTTCTAGGTTACTTGTGAATCTGAAAGGATCTCCAGGAATGTGATCAGAAGCCACTGATCTGCTTGGTTTTTGGGAAGGCAAAGGAGCATAAGGAAACCTTGGAGAAGATGGGGTGGCCGTTGACTGCCAAATTCAGTTGCTTCAGGTGGCTTCTTAGAACATAACTCCTCAGCTGTTTGCTTACCCCTTCAAAGTGCTGCTGTAATATAGTGCAACACAGGTACCATTGTTCCTGTAATCTGTAGGATAAAACTGTTTGAAAACTTCAAAAAGAACACTGATTTAAAATAACAAAGCAAAAGCTCTCAGTCCCAGTGCACTTCGGGCAAAGAGACACATTGAGGCAGGGCTGTTATCACAAAGGTACTTCCTCTGCCTGGGTTTTACAATGCATGCCTGTGATATATTGAATTATTCATGTAATTGACTCCATTGTAGGGCACTACAAGGTTGAAAATTACCCTTTTACTTTGATCTTTAGACATTACTCTTTGTAATCATGAGTACAAATGTACTTGCAGGAGCATAGAGGCAGTAAGATCCTCTGGACCAGTTTGTGACCCCCTGCAGTTGACTAGTCAACGGGAACTCTCCTGTGATTAAAGTTAGGCACACCTATACTAAACAGCCTGCTTAACCAAGACTCTGTTTTTTGTACATGGTTTAGAAATGAATTATTTGTGCAACAGAAACCACTAGTATTGTGTTGACGTCCTTGTCCCTATTAGGGAAATAATTCAAATATATATCTCACAAATTAGACTTGAATTAGAGTTCTGGCTGAAGAAGGAAATACATAACCAGGCCCAAGCAGAAAACTGAGGTTCCTTTTCTCAAGCTTTGTTTTCAAAACTTCTGCATGCCCATGGGCTCTGGAAGTTCCTGTCAGTTTTGAAGACATAACTTTGCATGGAACTGAGGACCTGTTTATATACTGAAGTTTTATTATATTGGAAAAGATTAAAAATACTTCTGTGTTTTGATTATTAAGCCGCCACTATTGTTCTGTCATTGCTGAATAATTACTGATAACAAATGGAGCATTCACTGGGGACTACAGCTTTTATGACACACCAAGAAGTACAGAATACCCTTCCCATTGGGGCCATATTAACAGCATAAATAATTACATGTTTCTGAGCTATAATAAAATCAGTAATAATGTACCATGTGAAACATAAAACTATGACTCTGCAATTGATTAAGCAGAAAGAATTGCATTGAGAGTATGGTATAAACAAAATGGGGCTGCACCTTGGTGTGACTTGACTCAAATCTGAATGTTAAGAGATGGCTGAAGGTTCAGATTCTTCCCCTCATTCTTCTCCTTTTGAGTTGCATAGGGACATAAAGAGCTCTTTGGGGCTCAGAGACCTGAGAGATGAAGACTCCCTTACTGCAGACCCTATGACAACTAAGTATAAAGCTATCGTATGACTCCCTTCCAGAATAAAAAAGCTAGGGGTGATTATTTCAGAACCTGGGCATCAACTGGCAGCACTGACTGGATAGACAGAAGGAAATCTTAGGAAAGGGGGGTTGGTGTAACTGGGGAAGCTTGCCTGAAGCTGGCTTTTTTGGAGTGAGAGTCTCTCTAGCCCTTATCGATGACCATATTTGGGAGATTTCAAAGATAGTTTAAAAGCACGGAAACCTTTGAGCATGGGCTATACAGTCTCTGCTGCACCTCTCAGAGCAGTAGCCAGTTAGAACAATTTTCTTCACTTCTTCATATAAAGCAGAAAAACAGTTAGTTTACACATGCATTTTTCCAATGAGTTATTTTTTCTTCTGTGTAGTGTTATAAACTAAAGTCAGTAGCTTCCTCACTAACTTTGAAAAAAGGAATCATATAATTCAATACAATCATTTCTATGGTAGTCTCACGATTTTGGACAGACTACCCTAAAGCTTTCTTAGTGCCTAAAATGCAGATGGATTTGTATCATCACTGCTCCTGTCTGATAGCTCTGATATTTTGCAGCTAAGATGGCAGTTTGACTGAAATAATTCAGTTTTATTCAGCAAGGACCAAAGATTTACAAATGTTCACTTGCCTATTTGCACCATAAATGAGCTAACTGTAATGACCAGACTTAGTGTTTCTCACTGACAAGCCTAATCCTCACACATACACTTTAGCTTGCCCGTCAAGTCAATCCCCATGAAAACCCAAGTTATATTTTCCCATCAATATCAATGACATGATCAAATCTTTTCTGGTACTTATCTTTGCAATCAGGTTGTCATTCTTGAAATGTCTCTCATACTTTCCCACAACAAAGACAATCAACAAAGCAGCTTGAAAAAAATCACTATTTGATGGGTACAGATTTGCCTGTATCTTTTAAAGTTAGCTTATCCACTAAAGCTGTAATTAATTCTTATACATGATTATGTTTTTTCTTCTGATCCCAGCTTAAAGCCAAATCTATGCAATAGGACCAGCCACATGGAAAATCCTTCAGCTATTAAACTAAAAACACACTAAATCCACATTTTAAAAGATGAAATTTAGAAACATGTAATGACTACTACCTGAACAACAATCTAAGTACATTTCATTTCAACTCAAGTAGCTATAATTTACATTGCAAATAACCTAATTACACTGGACTTTTTAGTAATGTATTGTTCTATGACCTTTTTGATTGGACTAGGAAACAGCAGTCAGAATGTTAAATGCTAAATCACACTGGTGAGTGATAAGTGAGTCATTCTGACAGACCTTAAGAAATATCAGTGGAAAAACAGTAAAAACCTTGAACTCCGAAAACCTTCTACAATTTTCTCACACAAAAAACTACACAGCAAAATAGTTCAGCTGTGAACACAGTAATTCACTGCAAACCTGTTTTTTAAAATTCCAATTAAATTTTCAAGTAGTAAACATCTTAGGTTTTGCTGCCTAAACTCCAGTGTCTTTTAATTAATTCCATGAGGGGTAATGTAGCTTTTGTTTTATACTTTGTACTAGAAGAAATATAAAATACTTAAACTGAAATACAATCATACCAAGACTCCAAAGTGTTTCTTAAACAGAATGTGTGTTTCTATTCCATGGGCTTGAAATGGCATGTTGAAGACCTAAAATCGCATAAATCCAGAAATAGGCTGCAATGACACAGCTGGGCTGAGGATTTTATTGGAGTGCATTTACCACAATATTAGGACTGGTTAAAGATAAAACCTCTCAGCTACTGTTTTCTCATGTTTTACATCTAAGTTTGTATTTATTTCACAAAATAAACACAAAATGTGAGTTATCTTGTGAGGAGAATTATATGCAAGTAGTATCATGAGGACTGCTGAAATCAAACCTCATTAAGATTTCCTGCCTTTGAACCTAAATAATGACAGGGTTCAAAGACTGGCAGATCTTTGAAGGAACGGCAACAATAGTAATTGTCATCTTTGAATTGTGCAGGAGCCATTTTGAAAATTGCCCAAAGAGTAGGGAAAAAGTTTATATTTTTGCAGAGTGGACATCAAGACTGAGAGAAGCCTGTGTTAGGCCCTTGTCTCCAATTTTCTGCCCTGATTAATTACAAAGACTGCTAATTGTGTATTGATGTTAGTTAAAACCATTTGGCATTTGGTATCTGTCTAGTCATGTCAAAATTAAAAACTTTCTGTGTAAATGTTAGGTCAAGGAAAGTACCATAGTGTTTTTCCCTCATTCGTTTTTGTTTATAAATCCTTTAAACTGCAAGTATTTATATTTATATCATATTGAATGTGATGCCAATGGATTAAGAAAATACAAATTAGAAAAAAACAATTATAAAAATACGGAGTGGAAGTGGTGATCTCTAAACGCCATTAATCTATGGTGATTCTGTGGCACAGTTTGTAAACAAAGAAAAGATCTGATTTTCAGCAAGTTGGACAGACGGTTATTCATGTGTTGCACATCTCATTTCCGTTTACTGTTGTTACACATCAACACACAAGTGAGAAGCTAAATTTTGCCTTCCTTTCCCTGTCTAGTAACACTGACTTTCTTACGTAGAGCCTCCAGACATGATACAGCCAGTGTCCTGTACACTGATAGGACCATCTTTGTGCCTTACAGCCCACTGAATTTCAATTTCCAACTCACATTTATATATTACTTGTCTTTTCATTCCTGCTTTTACACAAATTGATTGATTGGATGATTATTCCACAATGACTCACACATCTGGGAGTCCAACATCTGGATATGTTCCCATTTAGTGCATGTTCCCAAGAGCCATCTTACATTGTCAGTGGTGAACTGCATTTGCCTCCTTCTAACCTACGTCTTGAAATAATCCAGAAGCTGCTGAGTCCCAGGGGCGGTACCTCAATAATTGCTTTACCTCCAAACTTAGGGTTTAATTTAGTGTTAGCTGCATGAGTGTGAGTCATTTAAATGAGCACTGAACTAAGCTACAAGTTTCTTAACTACAAGATTCAGGGATCCACCACAGACGCTTGTGGTGGAAGAGCAACATATGGATTTGGCCCACATCTTCAAACTTACCTGCAAGCTACATGTAAACATAATGTATAGGAACTGATTTCTTAAAGCTTAAAGGTCTTAAAGCCAATGTTTAATAGCCATTTTCCAGTGTGACAGCAAAGCATAGCCTAGAATTAAGTGCCTTGCAAAATTAGTGCATATAAGGCTGTACAGCTGTTTGGTTTGTACAATGAAGTCCAGTCTCCCTTATGATGTATTACTCCTGGGTGAACATGTTCAACCATTGAGGGCTCCAAGAAAAATTTGAAGCAAAAGACTTCAGCTAAATAACCAGGCTTGCTCTCAAATAAAAACTATGCTCTGTAGTTCTCAGTGTCCCTGGGACTCTGAGACACCATCATCCCACAATTTTCTTGCTTCGACAAAGTACCTATATACTAGTAATGTCTTTTTCTTTTTTAGTAAAAATGTTCATTTGGACATAAAAGAAAAGCATTAGAGTTTAGTATTCCTCTCCATGAAATATATATTTGGACTTTTAAAAATGAGCTTGCGTTCTGACACTCCCACAGGCCACTTGCACAGGTCCCTTCTGCTCTCCACCCTCTACAATACAGCTTCTGCCATTTAGAATTGATCCTTTCACCCTCCTTCTATTGCTAAAGTTACTTCTGCGACAAATAGCCATTATGATTCCCTTTGGTCCCTTTGCCACTCCCCATGTAAATAAATCTTGCTTTTAGCAGAATCAAGAAATCTTTTCAGGCATTCGCTTGCAGCTATTAAAGAAAGGGAAATGTGCCCTGTGCTGCTTACTGACCTCCAAGCTGAATGATGATGTCTGGAAATTCAGATCCAAGGGAGGGTTGGTATTTGTTGGTTGCCAGTAACTGCCTCATGTGTTAGAAGCTTTTTGACAGGATCTGAAAATGATTAATTGGTAAAATAAAGGTAGAGTCCAATCCAAACATAGATTCTAGAAGTCAAAGAGCCCACAAAATGTGTGCACAGTGTCCTACAATTAACATCAAGGAGAGAGATTTCAATACAGTTGTGGAAAGGTACCAGCAGCTCATGATGACATCAGAACAACTAGTTATCTGAGGGCAGATCAAGAAAAGTGAGGCCCAAAATCCTTGAATTTAGACAGCTGAGAGGACTCGGAAAAGGTGTTAAGCAGTGTTGAGCTGTGTCTGAGATAAAATGTAAGTATGAAACTGTAATACAGCGAAGTAAGTATAATGTGAATTCTGCTTAGAGGATTATTTATTAATGCTGTGGCATGGAGCCTGAAAGCATTTAAATGTGTTGTCTCCCTATTGTATTGCAAGTCATTGAAAGCAATCTGGAGGAGCTACATTTCTTAGTCCTTAAGGAGAATTATGACAGCATTATCTAAAAGAAATACAAACTGTACTGTACTGCTTATCTGAAGCCTCTTCATCTACAGTTTGTCGTTCTGAATATTAGGATAGTCACTTAACAGCTTTCAGATAAATATCAACCTTACATTAAGTAACTATTTTTGCCACAGAACAACTGACTGAAGACAAAAGACTTTACTGTTTTAAAGTAAGCCAGGTTAATTGAATAAGAGGATTTGGATTATATTTCATGTCTTTACCAAGGTACAAAAAATGGAATTCTGTTCCTTCAATTCCAAATATATGCCTCTCAAGATTAAGAACAAGGATTACCATTTACCACAGCCAACTGGATCATGCTAACATGGGATACAAAAAGAAATATGCATGCTTAACAAAAAATATGGAGTTTATCAACTTCTAAAGTAAAGTGAACATAATATGTAACAGTGACAAAAACTTTGAAAAATTCTAAGCAACTTCTTGTGATGGCTTCCTCTGGCCACCTTCTGAGGGTTTGATTGATTGTATAAACATGACAACTCTGAAAGATTATTGAATCAGAAAGGGATCTGATTTTCAAATTATCCCCATTTATTAAAGCTTTTAAGCATAATATTTCCTCCCACATTCATCAGGGAACAAATTAGATAAACAAGTTCTCTACCTATTTTCCTGCTGTTTTTTAAAAAATTCCCATGGAGATAAACAATAGCTTAGTTGGATGTGTCCAAAATATACCATGTCTCATAAATGCCTAAGAACAGAGCCAGGCACTCAGGTATGCAAACTCCATTTGGCACATCTAAGCGGAAGATAAAGGGCCAAAACTACTGTAAGCCACTATTGTTTTCCCTTAGAACAGGTGGGGTCCCCAAGGGGTTCCCGGAATTGTTTAGAAGAAACTGTAAGATGCTCTAAATTACGCCTGTTAGACTCTAGGGCCACACCTGCTTCTGATGGCCTGCAGCACAGCCTCCCCTTCCCTCCTTCTTCATGTAATGGCATAAGAAATTTGTCATCAAGGAAATGTGGTTAGAATGCTGCTGGAGACAGGAACTGCTGGAGTGCAGCCAGGTCTCTGGCCACAGGCCTTCTCCGGCACACCCAGCACACCCAATAAGCTGTTAAATTAAGACTGGGAAATAGCTGTTGCTGGTGGGGAACGTTGCTGATGATACTGTGGAAAGTCTAATGGTTTTGCATTAGTGGTTTTCGATTTGTGTGCAACATGGATCCATACTCCTGCATAGGGGACACAGCACAATTGTAACAGTAAGGTCATTATCAGTGTCCTATAGGAAAAGCGAAAGTAGTTTATTGACACGATTTCCTTCTTTACCTTATGATCCTCTGGCAGTCCCCTTGCAATTAAAGCCAGTTCACGTCACTTAGCAAAAGCTATAACCTTGAAGCAAAGCATTTCTGGAAAATACACCATTTATCACATGCAGAAGTAGGCCTGGCATGCTCAAAAGTTGAAGTATAGCTCACAGCAGCTACCATGTTATAATAACTTAATGGATGCCTATGCTGAAATGTTAAATCACACCTAAAACATACGACAATAAAGACACTGCAGTCTTTAGTGCTGTTAAGTTTCCCATCTGTTCAAATTGTATACAATTCAATGAGGTATAGAAATACTTCTGGTTTCCATGATTATGTTTGCCTTTCCAACACAGTATATGACAAAAAGTGTGTTTAATTGAGTGGAACGGAGTAACCCTTACTGACTGCTCAGGTGCTTTATTTGCAAGACAATGTCAGTGACTGATATTTCGACAGGCAGTTAGGTTAGACCAATGTGCATGCTCATTAACTGGAGATACAGCAGAGACTCAGCCCACATTAAAGCATTTTATCTTCTGTCCTGTGGAGACAGTTAAAAATGTGGCATAGATTGTTGCCACATTACCATGCACTCAAATATTACTCATTAGGGAGATGTTGTAATACAGTTCAGAGGTGCTACTCTCAACAGATGTAACATACAGAAGTGTGCAGTGCTTACAGGTGTCTGTGTGTGCTCTTGCACCTATAAATGAGGTGCACAGATTTTTCACTGTCGTTCTTTTTAAATTTCAGTTTTATGATCATTCTTCTTTCTTATTATTTAAAAAAATATGAATGGATAAGAGATAATGATCACAAGAGGGTAACTGTTTGCTCTAGCATTAAGATAAAATTGAACAAGGAAAAATTCTTCATTAATAAGTTAATGTGGTGAAAGATGCCAACTCTATCATTTTAAATGAGGTTCGTTTAGTAAGTTCAACATCTACCCCAGACATATACCTTACATCTGTTTAATTTAATCAGAAAAGACAGACAGTGTTAATTACTTTCTGATGGTTGTTCTGTACTGTGGCTTTGGCAAGTGAGAAAAGACAAATTCCCATGGTTTTAAGCTAAAGGAAATGGCTTCTAAGGGATAAAAACCACTTAAGCTGGATGGCAGTGCATTATTTAAAGTTTAGAATCTTTGGGTTTTTATTTGCAATATGCAAGTTAAGATGCAAAAATGTGCTAAGACAACTGTGTCCATTTCTTCATTGTATATTTGCATGAACTCTGATTAGTGCTTGGGGAATACAGCAAAAAAGTCACTGTAGTTCTGAAAGGTGTATACTATGACTTCAAGTGTCATTAGTTTGCCACCATTTAAGATAATTCTACAGAAAGTCATGTTTGCCCAAAGCCTGACTTCTGAGTTAATATTGCGGAGAGATTTGTATTGAATGTGTCTTGAGTTAGTAATAATGGAGCATTCGTGCCAGTCCTGGTTCAAGGAGTCAAGCTCATCAGGGAACAGAATCATCCTAGCTGCCATATGTGCCAAGCCAAAGCAATTTGAGCTGTTAACTGTTCACAAAGACTCATTTGTCAAATGATTTCAAAGGAATTGATCCATAATCATTCCTGTGTCTCACAGGTACTTCTGGTCTCTTGAAAGAAAGGTAGATATCAATTGTTCCACCTCTCACAGAGCGGGAAACTGAGGAAAAAAAAGTTACTACAACAGAGTTCTTCACAAGCTGGTCCTAGCAATTTGTAAAGAAGACAGAGGAAAAATAGATTGGGCGTACTATTGAACAACACCTATTCTTGATGATTAGAGTCTGCAATATTTCCACATTATGAAATTTTACACTGCAAATTTAAGATTGCATGTGCTTCAGCCACTATAGTATGTGGTGCTTGTCCCCTTGTAATATGTTTAACTACTGTAACCACTTTAACTACTTAAAAATAACTGCCTTTTTTACTTTAAAGGCCACAAATTCAGGTATGCTATCCTAGAGGATGTCACATTCTTAATACAGAAGTATGTGTGTGCTGTGGTGATGCTGCAGTATCTGTACTATGAACACCTTGTGTAGGAATCTGATTTTTCCATCTGGTTCAACTGGAATGTTTTTATTGTCTTACAAGTTTAGAGGACTGTTCCAATGAAATAATGGAAAATAATACACGGGAACTTCTGTGAGGAACAATAAAGCCTGTTGTCATGGATTGTTTCCTTAGTGATTTATCTGCTAGCTTCATGATCAATTGGATAAATTCCTTGTGAAACACTATATGCATGATATATGTATTGCAAAATTCTCACTTGAATGTAACATTTTCCCCTCATTTCCTGTTGAATACGACACAGTCATTGTCTTTGTGCCTTAATGGAACATTTAATTATATGTTTATTTCTGATTAGAATTGATACTTTTTTGTATTTTTTATTCTTTCTCTCCACTTTAAGGTTGTGTTCCATTAATGTCAGAATCAATGAGAGTCAAATTCACCTAGCTTTTCTCACATACCTAATAGCACTGAATTCAGTGGGACTGCTAGGTGAAAAAGGAAAGGTTGTTTATAGAGTATTACATCACAGAAAGAGGTGGAAAAAACTTCACATCCTATGACAGCAGCAAAACCTACGTAAATGGCATGTTCCTTTCATTGCACAAACGCTATCTGTCAAGAAACTTTTATTTGTGTACTTCAGCTCTCCTTATTCCTGTAAGAGCTACAAGTACCCACCATTTGTACCTCAGTTTTAGCTAGTGACTCTATTCAAGTTAGGAGCCACTCCAGTTAAACTGATGGAATTAGACCATTAAGAAAAGGTCAGAGGGAAGTCAAACTGGGACTGTAGCATGGCAATAGCTGCATATCAACATTAGCAAGTATACAGGCAACGGCAGATTATTTCTTTATAAATAAATAGTGAACATAATACACAAAGTTGTGTGGTTTCTCTGTGATAGATAAATAGCTATCAGGACCTTTCTTGAAACAATTGTATTTATTATTATTTTTCCTACAATATGTTGAATCCTTCTGAAATCTTGCATGTTACAAGTTTTTGGAAAACACTTTTAACTTGTGTATGCACTACTCAAAACCTATGCAGTAAAATACAAGAATAGGGAGTGCTGAGATAATATCAATTCTGGATTTTCTTTTTTCCTGCCCTTGAGGTTTTGCTGAAAAAAAGGCAAAATCTCAGTATTAAAAAAGTAAGTTATTGCAGTGTAAAAGCAAAGGAAACAGGGAGCAAAGTCTTACAGAATAATATTTGATCTGTATAAATAAACATCTGCAGCCAGCAACTGGAATAGGTGTGAATATTTCTCTTCAATAACTACTATGCAGTATTTTCCCACACAGGTTTTCTCATCCTATTCTCCAAAATATTTGAGACCACTCCCAGTTAACTATAATTTACAAGTTTTGCATGTGCATTCATCTTAGTTATTAATGAAAATATTTAACAGAAAGTCAAATAAAATTGGCTAAAAAGAGACTTCTGTGAAACTTTAAAACTACTTGAAATATAGATCTTACCCTTCTCCAGTTGCACAGACTGACAATAACTAACATATACGTTGTCACAAATCCCCAAAATCTACAGGAAATATTTTCCCCATTCTTTTATTAAATAGCAGGTCAACAATGAAATCAGAATGCTTTGAATTCATAGAATCATAGAATGGTTTGTGTTGGAAGGGACCTTAAAGATCATCTAGTTCCAACCCCTGCATAATCTTAAAATTTCTGTCATTTCCAATACCATTTTCTGCAACTGTCTTAAGAGGGGTGGAGATGTAAAATACGTAATTGTAATATACAACCCTTTTTCCTGAGACCAGGCTCAAATTTTTTGCTCATGTGCAGAACACAATTCTGGTTTTTAATACTTTTTTTGAGACAAAAAGCGATGAAAGTTTTTCACAACTAACACATGACCTGTAGTATCTTAAAACAGCTGCAATAGTTGTATTTTATAAATAATTGCTAAGTAGTTATTTCCAACAGATTTTTTTCCACTCTGTTACTTTTACACAGATTTCAGCATAAGCCATTCCCGGGACACTCACATACATAATCAGAGACGACTTCTCAATGTCATCAGTGTGGCACTAACATCTATATATGTCACCAAGCCTCCCCAGAGAACACTGCAGCTTCACAGAGTCTTTCAGCATTCCTTTCATAGAAATTGAGCCAATTTCTGAACTCAACAGTTTGGTTTTCTGGAGAAACAAAGGACTGGAACAGACCTCCTAGATCTTTGAGTCAATTCCTCTGCTATTGTAAGCAACATATCCTATAATTTTGTCAGAAACTCATCAGCTTACAGTAAGGAAGAACAATAGTATGGATCTCAGTTGGCTCTGGCTCTGGGATGAACATCTCAAAGCAAACTTGTGTCGTGCAGTCACTAAGTCACTAGGATTGATTGTCTTTAACTGCTCTGTTTAAATAACCTTCTCCCTGTAGAATTGCAGCTGCCTTAAGACTCCAGCAGTGGGTGCAAAATCTGCAACTTGCCCTTAGTAGAAATTCTCTAAACAATTCCCTCTTCTGTTTTTGTCTGAAAAGCACAGAACTGAGGCAGTACAAAGACGTGGGATTCAGAAGCACAGAACAGATTAATAGGAATATTAAGCATCAGCTTTACTGACAACTCAAGGAATGAGGAGCTATCAGGAGTCTGTCTGACCATATAAAACAGTTACAGTAACAGGCTAGTAATGATCTACTTTAGGGTCACAGATAACCTCCAGCAAATGAATCAGCCTTTTGAACGTCTTGCATTTAGAAAGCTTGGGGGAAATGTGGTGAAAGCCAACACTGCTGCCCATCTTAGATGGATTCCCTTTCTACCCTGTGCTGTCACTCTACCTGCTCATTTACAATGCAGGGAGCTGAGGAACTTATTTTGGACTTCTACAACTTCTTGAAATGGCAGGAAGGGTATGTATACCAAATTGTTATCACATTTCCCTAATATATCAAAAGGCAAGCATGATGGAGACCAACAAATTACTTTTAACCTGGAGAAAGCAGGGAATCAAGAAGTGAAAGTTAGCATTATTCATTACTCTGGCCAAGGGTGTTATAATTTTGCAAATAGCTATTTCAGGATGATTGATAAAACACAATTGACCCAACTGTGTGGTAGGGAGAAAATTAAACAACATCAAGCACATCAAACACTAGTGCATTAGCTATCCTCCCTGTGGCCACAGACCAAGAGATGACCATTAGGTCTTCCTTCTTTGCAACCTACAAATGTGGAAACTCAGCCTGATAAAAAGAGGGGTCACCCACTCCATTTCCAGAAAAGGGTAAGACACGTTTGTCCGACATTTGTGGAAATAAACAAAAATAGTGTGACAGTAAGAGTTGGTGAGCGTGTCAGACACCATCTATGTTAAGAACACCAACACATTTTTTTTCCTGTATTCACACAAGGTTTAGAGTCTTTTCAATTGAAGTACCTGGGGAGGCACTTCTTTTCCTAATTATATATAAACCTCATTACACATAAAGTGATATTAAAAAGACACACCAAAAAATCCAATTGTATGACAAAAGATGAACATGGAAGTTTTCCTACTTGAAGAAGCAGAAGTCAACCCAAATAATTCTTAATGCAAAACTGAAGAGTGTTTCATTACTTTTGAGACAAATACAAACAGAAAACTACTTAGTAGCGCTGGTAGAGTTTGTGCTTATATTGGCATATTTTACCATCTCAGTCAACCAAACAGAACCAACTCAACAGCCATTGGCTTTATACAGCCTGTGCTGAGTCAGAGCTATTCAGAAGCTAAATACAGCTTGTACAATACATGATATTTATAGTTTTCTTCTGTCTGACAAGATCTATTAGAAATACCAAATGTATTTACAAGGATGTAAATGTCTACATTAAAATATATTTTAAACATGCTTAGTATAAATATTTTAATGAAATAAGGTATTTTTCTGTACATGTGGGAATTTATGGTAGAAAACCACAACTTCGATAAGATCTGATTCTTAAAAAGAAGATCAAGAACGTGGCTTTCTACACTTTCGAAATTTGTAAAATAAACCACATTTCAGGAAACCTCAATTTTCAATAAAAGTATGGTATTCCCGTAAATGCCAAGATAAAATTGGCTCATGTTCAGTCCTATGATAAAATATGCTTTAAAGCATATAATCCAAAATCGAAACATCAGAAGGTTAACTAAAAGCTAACCTACACTCTAAGTGAAAAAGTACCTACACACTTAAGTTTGGTAATGTCTACAAATAATTTGTGACTAGTGAAAGCAAATACAGGATACGTTGAAACTGCTTAGTGGATAGAGTATATTGGGTGGATTCCATCCTTGCTTCTATTGCTCTTGCTTAATTGGTCCCTATGCTCCCTATTTTCCTATTTTCTTGCATGCTAGATACAATAGTGGAAGAAATGTGTATTTGTGATACATTTGGAACTTGCTACATTGTTTAGCATAAATCAGTACAGAAGCTGATAAGTGAACTGTTAAGAAAGGAAAGCTCGGAGGTGATAGGTACTGAGGCAAAAGGGGACATATTCCAGCCTCAGATGGGTAAGCTGATTGTTTTGTGTAAAATATGCTACATAACCAAGAACGTGATCATTAAACATACTGAGTTGTTGCCACTCCCAGTGAAGTCACTGGGTGGTCAGCACCTCTCGGCGTTGTGATCAAAACACCCATCACTCCCTGGAATTCAAACAGCCCCCGCGGGCTCTCAGCTCTGCCGTGGTGTACCTGATAGTGTTTTCACACCAGACGTCCATTTGCAAGTATTAATGCTTTACATTTGTGTGACTCTGGGATCATTTCAGCTGCACACAGTGCTCCCAGTGGACTTCCACTATACCAAGTGCTCCCAGTAGTTATGTTTGCTATGAAGCACAAACACAGGGGTGGCCTGGAGAAGGGTTTCCTGGCATCCACTGAACAGTCAAGCAAAATGTGAGCCAATTCATAGCTTTGGACTGAAATGGGGCGAAACTCACAAATGATGGTATTTTCTCAAAGAAAATGTAAAACTAGGTAGTTTTAACCATTACTGCTTTTGATATTTTGCATTCACTTGAAACTGTTTTTAAAAAAAACTTAATAGTTGTAAAAAAAATTGTTTCTATTTCCTGTTTTACATAGACTAATTCAGATACTACTAAATGGAATAAACTATGCATTCAATAATTTCTATCTTCATCTTTTTATTTATGATACAGAAGTCAAGATAAAATATCAGTTATTGTTTGTGGAGAGCAACATGTGTGGCAATACTTCTAGTATAATTTTTATACATAGGCAGTGAAGACCTTCTTTATTTCTACTTATTATTTTACTTAAATTTTGTCCATATTTAACTAGTCAAATTGGCTAATGTGTGGTTTCTCTAATGAAAGTAGGTCTAAATAAAATAGTTCCCTGAGCAGTTAAACTAATGAAGTCTGGATCTCTTTTGATTACATTGAATTTGTAACTTACACACTTTCCTTTTCTTCAGCAGGAGCAGGTTCTTTCCTTACCTGGCTTACTATTTACACGGAGCCTGTACAACAAGGTAGTCTCTGCTTTTCTCCCTACGTTTAGCTGGAATGGCACAAAGCTCAATGTCATGATGCTGACTGGGAACTGATATATAGACAATCTATTTACAAATCTGGATTAAACCATTTTTTAAACATGGAATGGACTGCCTCTTATTCAGCAACAAGACTGTTAGCATTAAACAATTGATATTCCTACCATTAGTTTCATTTAACCCACCATTCCTTGACTCTTTTTATTGTGACATAAATATCTGATCACTTTAAAATCGCAGTGGGTAATATAAACTACATGTAAGAAGTTTACCAAGGAGATGTTCTATCTTTTAAGGTTCATTCAACACTATTTCTTTCCCAAATCTGTCTTCTTTCTCTTGTCTTCATTCTGTACAATTTGTCAACATTTTTCTTCTAATTAGTTAGGGACTTTGCAAGTACATTGGCTCAAGAAATCCCTAATATCTGGCATTTATTAGATTAGGAAATTTCACTGACTTTGATTTGATTTTCATTTAACGCAGTAATCTACTATCGCATTGTCCTAGTTTGGCCTTTTAAACCGTGACACGCATTATTCTCCTATGTAGTATGACTATGTGCCATTCAAAATATATGCTCACTTTGGGGAAAGAAACTTCCTTTTAAATTAATTTAGCCTTTTAAAATAACACTTTCTAAAAGAATGTATGTTTATGATGCACATTCGAAAGCAATTATAAACTAAACCACAACCAAAACAGTAGTGGATGGAAGCAGAAACAGATTTTAAGCACTCCATGGCAATTAGTGACTTAGCAGGCCTTCACAATCAGAAGCCAAAACAAATGATTTGTATGAATTCAGGATAAAGCATAATCCATAGAAAAAGAACAAGGATGATTGGTTGTATCTTGGCTTTAAGAAATCCACACCAGGAGGAAAAAAAGTCAGTGTTAACTACAGTTCAGCAAATTTCCTATCATCAAAAATGCAGCCTTATATATTTGATTTGCGCTTTCTAGAGGCTTGGGAGCACCCACATAGGAAAAAACAGCACTCTGTTTTGGTCTCTTTTTTGACTTGAAGGGAAAAGAGAACGGTGGGGAATACGAGAACATGCGGTATGCTTATGTGGTCAGATATCGCTCTGCTTTACAACTGTTGAAGACTATTCAGGCCTATTTCCAAATCTCAGTGAAGTCAAAGGTTGTCTATCAGCTTCAATAAGATTTGGGTCAGTTATTTCCTATGGGTTCAGTTACTTGGGGTATTTCCTATTGCCATTGAAAAATGTTCTATCAAGACCTCAGCACAGGTTTTTGACACTCAGCTGAGTTGCAAGAATGTGCTGTAACTAGGGCAATGCTAGAAAACCCCAAAGGGGTGTCTCCGTGGTATCTCACAGGCGCACACATGCTTGCTTTGCCCACACTCAAAGCTAGCTGGATGATAGCCAGTTGTAATCAGAAGTTAGCAAACAACTCTGTAGATCTACCTCTGCAAGTGTCAGCTTACACAGAGCATAGAAACCTCCCTAGCTGACTGTGTAGCTAACTCCATTTTAATAAATTATTGAGCTAGTTTTCTAAGTGCAAACAACTGTAAAGAAAAGAGTGGCTGGTGGAAGGCATCATCTATCAGCTGGTAGGACAGCAGAGAGGGCTAGCAGAAAAATGGAGAAAAGAAATTGCTTATAGGATTGATGCCTATAAAACATACGAAGGATGTATTTCCTCACAGAGGATGAGACAAGTTACCTAAGTCAAAAGATGACCTAAGATAACAATATAAAATTATTATTAATACAGTTAAGGTGAAAATGCGCAGAGAAATCCTACCCAGATGAATTTAGCTGTTAAGATAGAGCATGATTATTTTGTGGAAAAAATTATGTTGTGACATCCAAATTTTGAAGGACTCTTTTATGTCTAGATAATCCAGTGCAATGGTTCTAGGTGCTAAAGAAAAAATCAAGATTAAGATATTAGGCTTAGAATCTCTGCATTACATTAGTCTATTTTTCTTCTATCAACATCCAAAGTGACTCTTTCAAAACCAGTCTAAAAAAGGCATTGCCAAGAAAGACACTCATCTTTCTTATTTTCCCCTGTGTAAGTTTACAACAGCCTGGCTTTCCTGTATACAGATAAGTTAGTATGTCTAAAATATTGTTTGGTTAATTAGTTGGGAATGTTACATGTGTTCTTTATTGCAACAACACAGAGTTGGACTTCAGAAACTGTGCTTTGATGCAGCCAGTTGCTGACAACATGTTACTGCATTTCCACTAGGTTACTGACGTCAATGTGTGAGAGGTTGAGGCAAACGAGTGTATGTATACTTGATAATTTGAAATGAAAGGCAAGTTTTTATTTGATTTTTTAATTTTTGCTTTGTCTCTGAGAAGTTAGTAAGAGTGACTCCCAGTAGCAACTGTTTTCATAGGTAGTAAGTTCTGTAACTTTGAACCCTTATGTGGTTGTGTAGAACATGCCAGTATTCAGGAAAATTAACTTTTAAATTAATTTTCTAAGATATGAAAAAAAAATTCACTGAGCTTGAATACTAAACACCAAGAACCATCTAAACTATTCTAAAATATGCCTTAAGCAATACTTCCTCCACTTTCTGTGATTAGTGATAACATGATCTTTCTACATATTCCCCTACATTCTCCTACCCGGTTTATGACTGAGAAGTCTCACAATCAAATATATTCCATCTGAGAGTTGTGGGTTTACAGGATTTTCTTCTGAAGGCAGGTGTTTCCTGAGGTTCTAAAAATGAGCAAAGAATTCACAGGCTTTGCTTGCAGGATTTCCAACAGGACAAATCATTTAAAGTAAAAGTTGCTTCTTTCCCCGATGCTTCTTTTGCCTGATTTCAAGAGAAATACATCTATCAGGACAACAGTGTGGTTGCCAGAACATGTCAGTTTACGTCCCTCATCTGCCATATATGTTTTTGTGTGAACTCCAGCTAATCAGCTTCTTGTGCTTTATTTCGCTATGGGAATAATAGCCTTACCCTGTCTCATAGGCCTATTTTTAAGAAAATAAACAAGCACACACCAAGAATATAAAACTGATTGATAGCTTTCTATTGTAATGGAAGGTAAACATATTTTAAAGCAGGTAAACTTAATATGCCTTGTTTGGTTTATTTAGCCTGAAAATGAATCAGGGCAAAGATAATGTCTTGTTCCTTTTGGTAAAGTGCAATGCAAATACACAGTGCTACATACATGTTTGTTATTAATAATAAGAGATACTTTTAGATTCAGGAGTGAAATCTGATTTTCCTGGCAGAGAATTGCAATTTCAAGGATATTGCATTCTTCTACTGCATTTGCAGAGTTAGCGCACTAGGAAAGGCAATATCCCTTTGGGGAGGGACAAGTCACAACGGTCTTGGTTCTTAGTCAGTTTAAATGGCAACATTAGCAAAATGCTGCAAATAAATGAGCTTGCTAAAAGCAGAAGATGGCTTGGACAGCCAGGTTTCTGCAGGGCTTTTGGTTCCTCAGCCTAGGAAGGTAATTTACACAGTCCATTCCACAGTGTGAAATGGATAATGGATATGCCCTAGTGGCCTTAACTTCTACATTCAGCATTTTGGGGCATTCCTCCTGCCCAAAATAGATTCTGCTGACCTTGGCTGGAATAGAGCCAAAATCACTCCACTGATTCCAAAAGACTTAGTTCAACTTTGATAAACTGAATTTGGGTTTTACTCTGCCTCAGAAACTTCACTGAATGTTCAGTACTCCTACTTTTTAAATAGCCAACTGCTGCTTGTGATTGGGTTTTACTTGTGTGTTACTTGGGGGGTTTAGATTTCCTTTTAATACTGACTATATGACATGTATTAGGTCTAATACAGGATTTTGTTTAAGTTCAATACAAGCTATTGTATTGAAGAGAGAGAGAGTCTATTGTATTGAAGAGTCAGGAGACTGACTGACTCCAATAAATATCCTTCTCTCTCTGTCTCTTTTTTTTGAAAAAGACACACACTCTTCCTCAAAGGAAGGGCTGAGAAGAAAAGCTATATTTTTAAACCGAATAGAATGTAATGTTCAGCACAATATGCACTCTTGGTATTTTGAGATATATAAAGCCAGCCTGGCAAATGCTGAGTTTGTATTCTTTTGGAAGATATAAGCTGATGGAATAAATAAAGAAATACTCTGTATCACTTCTCCATCTGGTCCTACCATTCTACTGGGGGGTACCACAAGAAATAAAGTATCTAGAAATTGGCTTCCAAAACCTATGGACTGCACCACAAATTAGCCAGTTTCTGAGACTTCTGTTTGAACATGCCCTGTACACATGTGAAGAGTAACACACTGAAACAATGGCAAATTGGAAACATAACTGAAGAAGCATCAAGTCATCTTTTGCTGCCAGTATGTGCAGTTGCAAAGCAAGAAAATTCTTTTCATAAGTATGCATCTATTTATCAAAGAGAAAGTACAGATATGTTTAATTTCGCACTCCTGTGAATCACGCTTTCCTTTCCAGCAGCTTCACACAGGTCTTTCTTCAGTGCAATTTGATTTTTTCTTACCAGCAGAAAGTTGGCCTGATCATTAATCATAAAAAGCCTGAACAGAATTTAACCTTTCTTTCTTCCTTTCTTCCTTCCCTTCTTCCTTTCTTCCTTTCTTCCTTTCCTTTCTTCCTTTTTTCTTCCTTTCTTCCTTTCCTTTCTTCCTTTCCTTTCTTCCTTTCCTCCTTTCTTCCTTTCTTTCTCTTTCTTTCTTTCTTCCTTTCTTCCTTTCCTCCATTCTTCCTTTCCTTCTTTCTTCCTTTCTTTCTTCCTTTCTTCCTTTCTTTCTTCCTTTCTTCCTTTCTTCCTTTCTTTCTTACACCTGCTTCCTACAAATCAAATCAGGCTGCATTGGGAAGAGCTTTAACTAACATAACCTAATTCTGAATATTGAATATTAGTTCACAGTGGCATGTTGCTCACAATGAATCCATTAAAGTGAAAGAAAAATCTCTCCAAGAACTTACTTCAGAAAAATCAAGAAAATTTCAAAGTGTTTGCAAAGTTTCCATCAACAAAGAGACAGGCTTTGTCCGGAATATTATTCACCAGGAAATATTTCCTCAAGTCTCATAATATGAATTTGGAGTTTTCTTCTCCTATTATAGGTGTTACCCTATAAAATACAGCAGCACCAAAGCCAGATCAGATAAAAGAATACACAAACTGCTGATGACTTGCAAGCAAATGTAGAAGGGGAGACTGGCTGTTGATACCATCAAATAGGGTTCTGCCCCATCTCTCCCAGGAGGCCTAAAAAAATGTCCCAGGCGACATTAAAAAAATGAACTTAACGTCCTTTTCTCTCCCTTGGAGTCTTGAACATTGCTAAAACAGGAATGAGAGGTTTTGGCGCAGACTCTCCAACTCTCAGCCATGTAATTTCACCAAAATCTTTGCATATCACTAATACAGGATATTAGTTTCTAATGTGTACGGTGGGGAATATGGCCTTTCACTTTTCTTATTATTAGTGGGATCGCTTAATGATAATACTAAAATTGGCAGTGATTCTAAAATGAGCAGAGATCACCAAAACTGGTATTTGCCACCTTCATTTCCCTATCAAACTGTATATGTAAAGTACTAGGGTACAAACTAACAGCATGGGATCCATCATTCAATTACAGGGCTCCCATTAATTCAGGCAGATAATCGGAGATTTTCAGTTACTGTGGGAATTTTCAAAGTAATTAATGGGTTTTGGACAACATGACATCATTGCAATGACTGACATTTGGTTGAACTTAATATGTCACTTAGCATTCACTGCTAAGCAACCAAGCTTTTGGTATGCTGAATGTCTGAGACATGAGGTCAATGTCTAAAGTGCATACGCAACACAATTACTAGTAACTACTAGTCTCTAGTGAAAGTGCATTCACTTAAGTTATTATTTCAGTAATTCTCCTGTTTTAGAAAACTTAAACCTTTAGAATTGTCTTTCACACAGGCAAGTGTGTCCTCCATAATTTATAGTTCCGCACTTGTTCTAAACTTGGGTATCTCCCATTTATTATCTGTACTGGTGTTCGCTGCCTAAGTACAGCAAGTTATGTCCTGCAAATAATAAAGACAAAGCAAGATAAATTGCTTTAACTTGGCTTCCAGTTATTTTACATTTACTTTAACTAAGGTTTGAACTGTTGATCAAGATGGATTTCCAGGAGCAAAAGGCAGATCCAGAGCTGGGTTTGATGTCAAACTTCCACAACGATGGACTGAGGACAGTGATTTAGTCCCATTTGGTGAAGAATAATTTAACAGTCTCCATAACGGAATCATAATTCTGATCACATCATCAGAAAGTCATTGTATTGAGCAGCAATTCAGACTGACTTCAACTTAATATTCCAAATGAAAAGCTAACTTTGATGAGTTCTCCTTAAGACATTTGTTCACTTTCTACTTTTTAGTCTCTCTGTTCTCAGGCTTTTTTACATAGTGCTGCCTTATAAAAGATCCGTGAAATGTAACAGCTTTTCACCAAATAATTTTTTCCACTCACAGAACGTTGCTTCAGGAATTGGTCCCACCTTTTCCAGGAGTAATTTGGAAAGGGTCCTACGCTGACCAAATCTGACCTCTGATTGATTGCTTCAAAACCTACACACCCCAAATGAGAATAACTGTCCAGGACAAGACATGTAATAATGATCTCACCTGACAGAATGAGAATGATACAACTGAAGTAGAGGCCAAAGTAGTGGAAAAAGAAAACGGATCACTTTCCTACTTGCAGTGCTCATTTTCTTTGCCAAATATACTCAAACAGGAAGGATAATATAACAGATGATGGCCTGAACTCCAGAAGTTAAGGACCAAAGTATGTGATTCTTATAAACTGCAACTAGTTAAGAAGAGACATATTAAGTAATTCTGGAAGGAAAGCAGCACTTGTCAGTATCATTTTAGTGCTAATACAAGAAACCCATAGCTCTGCTTAAAACATGAGAGACATAATTTGTGTGATATATCTTCCAGGCAGTTACATGTACTTTTTCAGCAACATGACCATAAACTGCTAGATATTTTTAGCATTTGGTTACTATTAAATTATGCTTCAACTATCCCAAAATATCAGTAAATGTCAACTCAATTAATATTTAGCTAACTGGCTTAGCTGTAGCTAATATAAATACATTTGTATGTTAATCTTGTCAACAAATATTGAAGACCAAATATTATTGAACAATATCTGATCCCATTAACTCCAGTTTGATCACAGTGTTCTTACCTAAAACTGGGGTAAAGGCTAACATTCATATCAAGTTGCAAATGTATGAACTTTGCACATAAAAATGTAAATATTAGTATATGTGCATTCCTATGTTCTCTATCTTTACATGTGATCAACCCTGAGCTACAGCTGAACCACTTTAAGTCATTAAGGAAACTTAAAAGCATGTAAAGTAGCGTCATTTTAGAAGACAAATTTATGCTCCAGTGAACCTCGAGAATTTCACTGAACCTCCAGGTTTTTAAGGATCTTTCATCACAACAAATGTTTATGTTAAGCATATTACCTACTTAGAGTACAATTTTTCATTTTGTGAAAAATTCTGCCCTTGACCTCTGAATTGCAGACAAAATTCTTAAGCCCAACACGGATCTTCAAACCAATTCTACTGAAATCTATTTCATCGAAATCAATTCCGTGAAAAGAACATGAATTTGCAAGTTAGTACTATCTGAAGCTGAAAGGAAGAAATTCAAGACATCTGTATTCATTTCTGAAGTCAGCATATCTAGATTTAATTTTTTAATGTATTTTAAAGCAAGTTTTCAAAAACCTCAGGTTGGTATTTTCCATATTGCTGCTATATGAGAATCCATCATGCCACACTCTGTACAGCTCCCATTAAATTTAGTGGACGATTGATATTAATTTAAGTAAGAGCTGGATATGTCCAAAGGATCAACTTTAATCATATGATTGTGCCTATTTCTCTCTTTTATTTCCCACAGAGTAGATGCTTTTCACAGTTAAATGCTTGTTTTGAAACTATTTTAGGCAGCATTATAGCCCAGAGAAAACTTGGAATACTTATAATACTTACATAAAGCTAAAAGCAATAGTATAGAACAGAGTTTGGCTCTTTGTATCTTATTTCCACACTTCTAACTTTAGGCATTCTCATTGTAAAGATCTGGTGAAGCATCTTTTTGAATAGATGGGATATGAACAAAATTCTTGCACTAATAATAAACACTCGACTATATTAGCCACTCAGGATATTTTCAAAAGAACTTTGTATCCTCAAGCAGCAGATTCAGATAAAGTAACTTTTTTCCTCTTACTGCTTGTTACACTTAAGAATTCATGACACTGGAATGATATGTAGCAAGTAACTATGGATACGCAAACAGAACCCACCAACTTTTTGCGGACATGAAGTTTTCAATTTATTAATCTCAGCTCAATCCAACTTTCAGGCTCTTTTCTCCTGCAGCCCCTTCCTTGTGAGCTATTTTCACTAAACTGAGTGGAGTTTCCACAGATAGAGTAGGACCCAAATGAGCATCCAATCATGCTCCAAAAAATGGGTAAAAGAAGCTAAAAGTTACCATTGGGGACAGCTTAATTCTTAGCTGAAAGAAAAGGAGTTGCAAGGCTCTCAAAAGGCCTTAGAATCATGGACCTAGGAGGTATGTGAGTCAAGAATCACTGATTAATCTTTGTGAGTGTATTTTTTTCTAACACTTCCACTTTTCAGCGTAAAACTGCTCTTTTAATGGGTTGAAAATTGCATTCAGTCAGCTAGCCTTCACTGGATCAGCCGAATTGGAGTCACTGTTCATCTTGCTTTTAAACTTGCCAGTCTTAAGCTGGCTTCCAAAAAATGCTTGACGTGGTTGAACTCTGTAGGTCGTACTGCAAGTGCACTTCAGTACACTGACCAGAACATACAGGCTCTCTTTTTGCATACTCTGCAGTCCTCAGAATGGAAAAGTGGACTAAGACAGACAACCCGTGTCAGTTATAGGCATAACTCTGTGAGCAGAAATGTGAGCACTTTGGACTTTCTTCTTTCACAGCGAGCTGCTTAAATCCTACTGTGAAGCAGGGTTTAAAGTTGACGAGATTAAGCGAACCCCGGCCAGCTGGGTGTGGGTGGGACAATGGGGACACCTGCCGGGGACACACCGCCCCGCACCCGCGCACCGGGACGGCCCCGCACCGGGCCGGCGCTGCGGGGAGCGGGGTGCCGCAGCCAGCGGGCACCCGGCCCCTCCGCACCCACCTCCCGCACCCCCGCTCAAGGGCGGGGGGGAGGAAAGAAGCTCTGTGCATTTTGCAGCTGAAACGGACAGTGTTTGCCACTCGGAGAACGTGTAGTTCCAGACTTGCCTTGCAATTACAACGGTACCACTGCGTATCACTGACAATTCCTGCGCTCCCAGCAGGCCAGCAGTAACAGGCGATAACATAAGCCAAGAGGCAGATTTGAAGGAGGGCTATGACCTCCCTCGCGGTCACTCACACACCCACAGCGCGCAGTTCTGCGTCCATCTGCTCGGGCAGGCGTGGTGCTCGACACGCAGCGCAGCCACGGAGCTGCACAGGCTCCACAGTTCACTCTGCAACCAGACTGCCCTGTTGTTAATACAATATAGGCTCTATTCTCACATCTTGTACTGCAAATAGAACATCCTCTAACAGAATCCTAAGCAAAAATTCTTGTTCGCTCACTGTAATATAATTTGGAAGCTCAAAGCAATGCCTCTCAGTTTGCCCTAGGTGGCAAAGCTCGCTGGGAGCTCAGAAGACTCCTAAAATTAGGCTACCCAGAAAGTCAGCCACAGATTTAAAATACCGCTGTGAAAATATATCTGGGTTTGGGATCACTGTCCAGTAGCTGTTGAGCTGTGGCCATGCCTGGCTCTCCATGCTGAGCAGAACGGCAAGGAATAAGCACAGGAGGACTGAAAATGTGTTATTTTCGCTGTAGTTTACCAGCATCTTTTTGTTTGACGTAATGGCCATTCCAGGAGCTTAGAATGAAGACAACAGGAAAGAATGAATATGGCTGTCATCTTTGAATGCAAATATACACAAACTTTCTCTCTCTTGCCATTTAAGTTACAAACCCACTCTGATCTTGATTACTGTTACGATTGCTAGGCAAATCACTAATTCAAATTAATAATAAAAATATCTGAAAAGGTATCTGAGCAAGACTACATTAAAAAAACCCAAACTTGTACAGCAAACAACATCACCGTTGGCATAAGGAGTTGGCCAATGCTGTATTCAGAGAGAAAAATTCAAACCTATCAAGCCAAAGCCTCACAACTTCCAAACAAAGTAAGCTAGTTAGAAGACAAAGCATGAACAAAACTGTCCAGAACAGCAACAGCAACCAGAGATCCATTGTAGACTGTAAAAGGGATGAGACACAAGGGTCAGAAGTTCATTTATATGTTACACCCATCTTTGAGGAGCTCAACAGCTTATTCTTAAAAAGCAGCCATGAATACCCTTCATCTTTTTCAAGGGGTTCCAGTATAGAATTTACTGTTGTTACCAGTAGCAAAAGCAGTCAAAAAAGAAATAAGGCAATATGTATGCTTTGTTTGCCTTTTGGATACGATGGCACATAACATTTTTGACTTGCTGTATTATATCATAATTTTCCTCTTGACTTCAGCTGTCAACATGTCAGACTCTTCTGATCCCCTTTCAAGCTTTCCTGACAAAAGCCCCCAAGAGATTAATTCTTCTCATTCATCGGTTTTCTACTTTAAAGTCTTCCGTGCCTTGAGGGAAGGAGAGCAAACACTAGAGGGTCAGTAGGGGGTTAAACATTCTTTGACCATATGAAACAAATGTGCAGGCCTACTAGTTGTCATAGGCTGGCAGTGGGGAAAATTGATTAGCAAATGAAAGAGACAAAATAGCTAACTAATTCGGCACATTTATCTGTGAAAGTTCAACACTTTAAGCTACATGCTTTCTCATAAAACATTTCTATGAGCTTTTCTGGTTTTAACTGCTTTGATATGCTTTCCACCAGTGCTTTGATTTTCAGCTAAGTGATTTCCACTTAAGTGAAAAATCTATCCATATGTAGAAGCAGCAGGTGTTTGTTACTATTTTCCATGCCTCGACCTGCTGGATAGTTTTCTTTCGACTTTCACAGTATAAATGCCTTAGAAGTCTAATGCCTCTCGCAGTTATTAGTACACCGGAGAAAAAAAAGGAAGCAGGATCCAGGAGTTCTTATGGTTAAAATGTTACATTTTAGCGAAACACACCAAAATATTCTAACAACATAAATCCTGTCTTAAACTTCTCTGAAGGTCTGACTTTGTGTCTGAAAGATTTCACACAGTTTCTTCAAGGAATGTAAACAAGCTACAGTAGCTCAGAGCACGAAACCTCAAGGGAATATCCTTTACTGGCATTGCATTAAGAGCATTTTCCTTTCCAGATGACTGCAAACGATAACAGTCTGTATTTGGTTTGAACTCTTGTACCAACTAAATGGTTTTTTTCAACTTAGCAAGATTTAAGCCATCTCTAAAAACTGGTACTATTAGGGAGTCCAGCTTCTTACAGGTTTCCACTTGATTTCCATTGGACTCAGGTTTAGATAAGATCGTTACTGCGATCTAAAGAGTACTTGACTCTTCAAACTCTGTCTTGAAACATATATGATCTTAGAGATATGTTCAGTGCATGACAACTGAACATCCATTTCAAAATACAGTCCACTGAAAATTTTGAAATATTGTACATAAATCAAGTTCAAAATAAAACAAAAAAGCAAAAGTTAAAAAACAAAAGGTGGCAAACTGAAAATACAGATAATACAGCCTGCATGCATCAAACTTTTTTCCCCACAGTACCTACCCAAACAGTAACTCGGTATAAATACAGTTACATGCTTTTTAGGCTTCTTAAAGTATTCTGCTAAGACCATGGAAAACTGTCTTTGAGCCTTTTTATGGTCATCTGCCATCATCTAACTGATCTTGGAGTGTCAGCTCTTGTGAAAGCCAGTATCACTTCAGTTCCCAGCTCACCTAAGGAGAGATGTTTAAAGAACTTAAGCACCTGAAATTGTAGTTACGTAGGTAGGAAGACTCTCAACAGTATGCAGGTTCCTAATTTTCACTATGAATTAGATATCATAGGTGGTTTTGAAAATTCTAGTAACTCTGTAACATGAATTTTCAGTGCCTTTAAGAGCTGGGCCTTCAAATTGGGCCATTAAATATTTTTTTTAACTGTTGCCTTCTGAATCTCCAGGTCTTCAAGACCTAAGCTGTTGGTCTCTGCTTTGCCTGGAGTGATAGTATTTGTTACATCTGAGTCTACCCTCCAAAGTCTTATATCAAAGGAATGACATGTGACAGGGGAGAGTGTGAATGCCTCACATGGAAGGAGGCATTTGTTACGAAGGGACAGTTATCTGGTAGCCATCCAATAGCATTCCCATGAATAGAAGCACGAACGGGCTAGCACACCAGGAACTGAGCATTACATTTTAGCACCTGTGGTGCCAGCATTCAGCACATGCCCTCTGCAGAACTGAGCTCTGTCTATAACTTATCCTCCTATAGATATAACCTGTGAACTTTGCCCAGAGACTCCCACCTGAGCTGCATCTGCTTTGTTCCAAGCTGCTATTAGCTGAATTTGTCCCTGGATAGTTTTACAAAAGCATCCATCTGTTATCACCATTTCCCTTCTGATGTATGTTTTAAGTGAGCCATTTCTGGTGCTTTGTGCGAACTTGCAAAACAAGAAATTCTTGAAGCGAGCTATGTAAACATTTCATACATGCATACCTGGAAAGATAATGATTACAATAAATGCTGCACTAGCTATCTGTATGGCAATGAGAATTTTTTTGAACAAAAAGAACTTATGATAATGACAATCACCTGGACATACTAGTTCACTCTTTCTATGGGAACCCACTCACGAACACCAGGAAAAGTTATTCTAAAAGAACAAAATAATGTGCCTGATTCTCATGTGCAGAATCCATAGATCCATACAATTAGTTTTTTTCCTAATCATGCAGCTGAACTCAGAAGTATTAGACTAAGAATACAAACATGGATACAAGCATAACTTACTAAAGTAATAAATGAAATGGAACAGTTAGAGGCTAAATTATGGTCTAGAAGCCAGATCAGCCCCACAGACCAATTTGTCTGACCTCAGGCATGTTTGTCTTCAGCCGAGACTGTGCATAGCAGTGAGAGTGCTCCTGACTTGCCTAGTCTAAATATACAGCATGTACATAATCTATGAGTATATGAAAGCAAAGCATTTTAGCTAACATTTCCACATAATTAATATAATGTATCCTTGTTTTGTTTTACACTCCAGTACCTTACTTTCACCTTTTCCTGCTGGTCCAGCTGGTCAATAACAAGTACTACCCATGGAGAGGGAAGTTTTACTTTGAGATGCTGCTGGAATTGCCTCACATTTCAAACCAAGAGGGGTGGTGAAATATGGCATCTCACACCAGGTTGTACGACTTAAGAAAATAAATATCTTTAACCTTACAGTGGTTGTGGTATTCCTGCTAACTATTCTGAAAATGCCACAAGAATTCTTTTTTGTTTATTTGTCTCAGCAATATTCCAGTTGAAAACTCCTACGGCTACATCAGGCACAGTGAATTAACCAAGGCTAAGCACAGCTCAGCCATTGTGTGAATTTACATGTTCTGAAGTAATTTCGAAGTCCCTAATATGTTTCAATGTATAATTAATTATAAGCAAACAAGTAATTTCATGGATTTCAAAGCTTAAATGTGTGCTGCACTGAGTTTTCATTTGTCAGGTGAATCCCATGTTTTTTTACAGAGAAGGAAGTGAGTATATAACTATGGTTATTTTGCACAACAGAAGAAATCATCACTAAATTTTAAAGTGAGTGCCCAACAGTAGCGGTATGATTTTCTAATTACTATCTTTATAGAAACACACATGCTATAGACCACTAAGAGCTAAATATAAACAAACACAATACACTCATTTAAGCGTCAGTACAGAACATACAGGCATGTGGAAATGCAATAGGCATTCAACCCCCCAGGCAAGCAAAGCAAGCTCTATGGACAGCTTTGGCACACTGTAGCTTTTTTTTCTAACATCTTGTGGATTGTAATTAAAACTCAAGCATCACTCCTCAAGATGGCACAGTTTAATGAGTTTTTTTCGGTATCCTGAACTCTCTGGATGTCAAAATAGTTTCTTGCAAGTCATGTGACAGGCAATACTTTATAAATAATGCTTTTAGGACAGAAATATGATGTTCTGATTCAATTCGAAGCTCACCAAAAATGGGTCATAATAACTTTTTTCCTGTCCTTAGCAAATCCTTAAGATTCCAAGAAAGTTCAACTTGGCTAAATCTTTACCTGTGAGAAAGTCTGTATTTCTTGAATAAAACTGTTCTGCCTGTGTATATCCATGTAAGTCAGAAGTCCCCTGTACTTTCATGCACTTCAAACCTTTGAGGCTGTCTGTCAGTTTATGTTTTTACTTATAAGGATTCCTGGACAGGAAAGAAAGATGGAGGTTCATTCCTTGGTTTGGAATAAATGATGAACTAACCATTGTCAAAAACCTCCTGGCTCCTTCTGGGCAGAAAGGTTTGCAAGTGTATGTTTTAGTGTATTTTTAGATTTGGTTTGAACAGCTGACAAAGACAAAATAATTGACAACAGATGCAAAGTGAGAGAGGCAGAACTGAAAGACTCAGCATACGTCTGGAAAACTTCTTATGGGGAGTTGAAAGAGGATGGGCAAAACAGATAGAGTTTGATTCCTGGGACTGAGTTTCACATGTATTTGATTGCTATATGACTCAAACTCAGACTACTTTTATTTCCCTTTAACACCATGTGGAGTGCTGGAACTGTGATATTTGGTTCTGACTGAATAATCTGGGTTTGTTAAAAAGCTAAAATTCAAAGTCTTAAATCAATGCTTTAAGAAAACTAGAGATTTTACATATGTGGACACAAGACATGTAAAGACTTTTTTTCAGAATTTAAGAGCAGGTCAGACTGTGTGACACAATCTATATCAAGCAACCTCTCTTGTTATAAAGTATACATGTAGAAGACACGTTCAATACAGACGAACTTCATTTACATGAGCTGTTCAAATGAAATTACTGTGGTTACTTTTAGTCTTGGGAAATTCCTCTTGTGCTGTAAACATTCATAGAGGAATACTCATACAGTGATCTTCAGTTTTAATATATTTTCTGGCAGATCATAAATGAAATATATACTGCCTAAACATGTATAGGTTTCTAATAGCAGAAGAGCCTATACAGATTGCCTACAGCTGTCCTAACCACATGAAACAATTGAACAAGCTCCAGTAACCTTATTTTGCTGCAAATTCATTCATCAAATGTTAGATGTTAGGCCATAGATAAATAATGAACAGTTTGGCTGCCTAACATTTTCTGTTGGTACAATATTTACCCTCTACAGCAACACAACCCTTCCTATAGGATGTATACAAGGAAATATCAAAGAGTTGTTTTCTTGTGCTGCTGCTGAATTTCACAAATGAAGATTACATTAGGAACAGATTGTTGAAGAAAATGCCTTTATGTGGATTGATTTTCCAATCTTCATTTAACCAAATTATAAGATCTATCAATGTCCATCAGAGCAGACATTAGCATGTATATTGTCTATGCATAGGAATTGACATTATTGTCCTTAACTGATATGTTAGCAGCTTGCTTTGCTTGGGACTGATTCTATGTAAGTTTAATCTACAACAAGAATTTTAACTGTCTTTATATAGATCTCTCTCAATTGTGTTAATTGTTAGAGAAGTGATTACTGAGTCTCAGACATGAAAGCATTTCCAGCAATTCAACATTTCCAGAGTCTCAAGTCAAAACCAAGAACAAACTGAAAGCCAGATTTATTCTGATGTAATTCAAATGGAGGATAAATCTGGTCTCAAGATTCCAGATCATGCTTTGTGCAAGTTTGGAAATGTCCCAACTTCTTTTTACTTACATTTGCTTACAATGTGAAGCAGGATAATGGGTGGCTATGAGTGCCACCTTTTTCACCAAGTCTTGGGAGCCATTCTTAATATTTGCCAAACATGTAACAGTCTTTCAGTGAAAGGTGGAATGAAATTCCGTATTATTCTTGATTAGTTTTCATACCAAATTACACAGAGAATACGTAAGGCATTGAATGCACTGGTTTACCCTAAGTCTGATTTACCATTTTTTCACAAGGTTAATTCTATTGTTGTGGAGTTTTACACTAATTCAACATTCACACCAGTGAGAAATTGTTATAATAGAATGGGTTTCACCTGTATTAAATTGTTATAATGGACTGGTGAAGTTACAGACACAGAGATATGGTAAATATGCACAACTCATAACAGCACCTATATATGCAGACCTCTGTATTTTTATGATTGTTTTCTAAGTTTGAAACTAAAAATCAACGGGCAATCTTTCTTTATGTAATTTTGAGCCTGCCGTTATGTATATACATATCTGATGAATGGTTAAAATTTTACCCTAGAATTGTCTTTGAGCCAGTCAGAAAATTCTTCCCTCAAAATCCAAAATGTACTAAGACGAAAAGGGAAGTGGATGTTAGCATGTGCATGCTGCAAGAGCACGAAATACCAAAGCAGTGAACCTGTACTAGACTCACAGGACATTTTGTTCATGTTTTCTAACTGCTGTAACAGTAAAGTCAGTTCACCATGTCATATGTCTTTACAACTAACAGTTGAGCTTCACAAACAGACTATGTGTACTCCTAGTCATCCCCAGTGGTAAAGTAAAACTTGATAGCTTAAATCACTTCAGCTTACAAAGTCATTACATTTTGGTAACTTGATTGGTTGTGAACATCCATACACATTCTATGCCTCATGTTCAAATACGTCCTGCAGATAATTTTCAACAGCAGTTGGGCACTTGAGGAGGCAAGTGGAAACCAAATGTGTCTTTCAAATGCTTGTTAGCAGATTGAATGTGTAATTAAAATTGAGCATAGGCACTGACAAAAAAATATTACCATCTACATCTTAAAATGTCTGTAGCTGTCCCTATTTGGACACAGGCTCCTAGTCCAAATGAAAATATTAGTCCCATCTAGCTGGACAAATACACAGCGAATGTATCAGGGTAGAGTAAAAGCAGAACTGAGGATCAACCACAAACCAGCAGCATTTTTCAGTGTGAGGCTGTTTTAATGCTGCACTTCTACTAAATGCATTACAGTTGCAGTCATTGAGTATAGACAAGAGTAGAGAAGTCTGGGTAGCAAGAGAGAACTGAATTAATATTCTTTTCAGATGAGCTCCTACTTCGGTTATTTGGCAAAGGAAAAATTAATATACCTTATCCTGAACTCTTTGCTCGGCTAAGCACTATGCGTTATGTAAACAGTCCTACTGAATCATCCTTTAACAAACTAAGTTATTTCTTTACCCACCTAACTGGTTTAGTATTGCTAAACAGGCCTACAGCTATTGCACCTTTGTTTATATTGGTGAGATTTCTGTACTCAGAGGGCTTTAATTTACATTCTGTCTCAGTTTGCTTGCCCACCTATGGTGTGGTGGGCAATGCGCTTTAGCCTGCATCCCCATTTCCAGTCATACTTATGCGTTGATCTACCTCAAGGGAATCAGAAGTATAAAGATATTTTTTTATTCTCCAAAGTTAGAACCAGACTTTGACACAAGGAACAGTAACAACTGCATGAGTAGATTCACTGTGATCAATTTGCTTGTAAAGAAACATACTGCTTAACAAGAGAAAGATCTTGTTCTCCTCTCCTCTCCCTAATACACTCCAAAAGTATGTCCCAACTGTTTTACAGGATATGACTACTTCTCGCTGTTTTTTCTCATCATCTTACAGAGAGGCAATGCACATCCACAAAATAGCAATTCATTTCAGTAGTTTGTGTCTTTTTCAAAGCCTATGTACATACTGCTAGTCTGATATCGTAAGAAAGTAAATGAAAGATACGTGATTTACAGTTGGGAGAGTATTTTAGCATTTTAAGATGCCAGAAAAAAAAGGGGGCAAAACAGGGGAAAAAAGTGTCACAACTAACAAAATATTTTAAACTCATTCATTAAAAAAATGTCCTCCTTCAAAATTGTTTTGCAGTCAGCTGTAGTGAACACAAAAATCAAAGCAGACAGGAAATTGTAAAGTCCTGACCCATTGCCCTTTGAGGAAAATGGGAATTAAGCCCTACAAGACTAAAGAAATAAAGGAAGTGGAAAAAACAAAGTCCAAAATGTATATTCCTGGACGTCCTATCTGAAATCTGGAGGACACATTGCAGCAAAGAGAAACTCCTAATTCCTAAAGCACACTTTACCTCTATACTGTTCTTCCTAAAAGCAAAGCAAAAAGTCAGGCTTTCACACACTGCTCCATCATGTGCTTCACTCCTGCCCTGCATAACACACTGGTAAAGCACTGTACAGAAAAAAGAAAGCCAGAGTGTACTTCAGTCTTCACGTGCTTCATTCCTCGTATGCATAATAGGCTCCTAGAGCATTTTACAGGAAGAGAAAGCCAGAATGGCAGACACAGACAGAGCAACTGCAGGAGACAATTAAGGAAGAATAATGGAATTGAGTGGTAGGTGAATGTTAATAAACTTTTTTTAATCTTATAAAAAATATCCTATTAGTTCTGAACGAGGTCAAACACAGTTTGGGATGGAATACATATGACTGGCTTCCCTTTGTTTTCTGAGTGCAATAATTGTTAAAAGAGCTGAAATATTTTTTCATAAAATGATTATGAGTTTTAAGAGGTGACATTTGAAAGAGGGATATAAATTATAAAGCAAACTTCTAAACGTTTTCATAATGTTGAAATGGTTATTGTAAAAAATGTATTTGATATAATAGGAAGCATATGTTTCATTAAGCTGAATCCACAGAAAATGTTCTCTACAGACCAACTGCATAATCATTCACATTGAATATATGCTATTCACCTCACGAAACGTGTACTGTAGTCTTTTTCACACAACAAACAGTCTGCTGTTGTAAGAAAAAGGAACTTAGAGACAGAAGTTTCTTAAAAGTTTCGACTAAGAAAGGGAATTTGCTGTCTATAATTTGAAAAGATACTTACATGAAATGCGGTGAAATAAAACTGTATGCCAATATAGGTTTCAAGGTATACATTTTGCATACTCAAAGCCCACTTAAGCCACTGAATTTCTCTCCATTATTTGGAATCCAGAAACACTCAACGGCCCCAATTGGAAGCCTCTCCATCAAATTCATTGGACTTTGTATAAGCATCGGCTCAAGTGAAGTAATATAAGCTTGAACTCACACTGTAATAAACCTAGGAGGAATTTTTTTCAACAGCTCTTACACTAATCTATCCTATTAGTTGGGATGACTTAAGAGTCAAATGTTGTTGCCCCAACCATGTAACGCTCTCATTGACGTCACTGTATCAAGATAACGAGGCCTGACCTTTAAAGATAATTTAATGAGTACAATGATGAAAGAGATTTTAATGAGTTCATGGTATATACTCTTCAAGTTACAAACAAAGCATTTTAATAGCTATTTGAAATAGAAAATCATCATCCACAGAGAGAGAAGTACACTGCAGCCATCATGACTTACTGTGCTTTATTAGCATCTAGGTTGGATGTGCACCAAAACCCTCAAACAAAACCTATTAATCTTATTTTTAAAATTATACATCTTTGCAAATATGAACATTAATACAGGAAATTAACTTCTCCCTTGTGTAAGGGAAAAATAAGCATCTAATACGCCCAGTATAACAAAATCACCAAACCTACAGAATGACATACCCAGGTTAACTGTCCAAATGATCAGTGCTAACACAGCTATGGATGTAACTGTCACAATCAATAAACTGATATCAGGGAGAGATAGTGTGGTATCTTTCAGGTTTTAGAGAACAAGGAGAAGAGAAATCACCACAGAGATGGCAAATGTGTCACCTATCTAAGGCTATTTACAGTTTGGATGATTGAAGTTTCAGCAGAAGGGCCTGATCCTCAAACAATCATTCGTGTCAAAAATACATTGAGAAATGAGACTTTCTTAACAATTAGTACAGGACCATTTAGGGCCCCCAACTGAGGTAAGCGTCAGAAACATGCCATAAGCATATACCATTATTCAAGCAGCTAACAATGTGGCTGATGGCAAGGATGGTAACAGACAACACTCGAGAATACAGTAAAAGACATGCAGGCAAAAGGTTGGATTTGTCTCACCTTTCTATGTCTGAAAGTCAAATGCTAAAGTCTGAACTTGCATCCTTTTAAAATCATTATACCACAGCAGTCCATCCTCACTCTTGCTGGTGTCTATTTTTCTCTAACAAACTTACAGTACAGACCTAAGTTACTGTGTCTAGTTAAGATTTAGATGATTAGCTTTCAGAAGCTTACATAAAAGCATTTGAAGTCAATCCTTCCCCAACAAACTTTTTTGGCACTTAAAGCTGTTGAGATAAAACCCATCGAAGACAGATAGTGCATTTTCAAAAACATTGAATTACCTTAAGATCACTAGGAAAACGACAGGAAGATGGGTGCCTGACACAAAAGAAAAATCATGCCCTGGCTTTTTCTTAAATCTTTAAGTCCTAAAGGACCTTAAAGAACCAGAATAAAAAATACTGGCTGAAGTCATATAGACAGTCAAGGGTTGAGCTGAAACAAGAACATAAATCTTGGTACCCTAGCTCAGTGTCATATCTACCAAACTGCATACCCTTCCAACTCATTCCTCATAAAAAACCGAGACTTGAACTGAGGCAAGGATTACTGCTTATTGTATTGTGCTCTATTTCTGCTGTCCTGTGTAAACTGTATCCCCATTCTACTTCAGGTTGTTCCATATTCCATGGAATAAAAAGTAGTTCATTACTATGCAGTTGTGTTCATTACTGAGGAAAAAGCAGCACCGAAGACACTCAGGAAAGTAAAACTGTAGGTCAACCTGACATTAGCTGTCTTGTGCCTGGGAAAATATTTCTTATGAAATTTAGACTTTAAAAAGTCCAAATAAGAGTTTGGACTCAAAATTAATGCAGTAAGAAAAAGGTGACTGTCAAAACTGACAGCAACGAACAATCACCGCTTTCCTTCTTTGATAGGAGTTATCAGAATTACAGTTCAAATCTGAGTTTCAGTCTGGGTTTGCCTTAAAGCATGGATACTGGAAAACGCTGCTTCTGCTCTAATTCCTTGTGTGATGCATTGCTGAGCCAATGAGAGTTGCACAAAAACTACCTACTTTGGAGTCTCTATAGAGACTGATGCTGACAATCAGAATGGCTAGAGGTCTGCATCACTGCTGATGTAAGTGCTATTTAGAACATCATGCTACATCATATGAAATCATAATTTTTATGAAGTGACAGAATCACATTTATCATATATTGTTAAAAAGTGAGAAGGCCTCAAACATAAAAATGCCATAAGGTGCACTGCAGAAGGTAATGTTTTAAAATAAAAAATATGCATTCCATAGTAAGACAGTTTCAATGAAACAGTCTGAAAAGCAGAGGAGAGTCCAGTTAATCATCCAACCTGTACACATACAATGAACACAGAACGGGATTAAATGGCTCAACGTCAGTCAGCCTGGACATAAAACTATTTAAATCATCATAGCTCTGCAGTGCTTATAAACGAAATATGCACAAATAATTCCGCTTCCACTGAAGTCAAGGGAAAGCTTTTGTAGGTATGTAGTGCAGGTAGGTAGTCTGCAGTGTTTGTCAGTCTATAATTTATTTATTTACAGAAAAAAAAAGAGGGGTAAGAGATGAAAGACCTCAAGTTCTGAGGCTCCAACAAAAAAATATATACTGGATCTACCTAAGTATGTCTTTTTATTTCTTACTACCTCCTCTTCCACTTTACCCAAATGGTCTAATCCATTCACAGCTCAAGTTCACATCCATCTTCCCTTCCTTCACTTGCCGGAGATACTTTCTTATCCTAACTCCCAAGACAGCTTTCCTATCCCATTTTTTTTCTGCCCCCTTGATACTCTAATCATGCCTCCAAGAACTGGGTTCAGAATGCATAGTGTTCTGTTCAGCCATCCTTCCCACCTGTGTGATTCTCAGCAAGACACAAAGGTCTTATATTTTACTGTGATATAATCTTACTGAATAGCAGAGAAAGAGTAAGACAGCTTGTGTGTCCACTGGTGTGGAGCAAGGATACTAAATGCTTACTAATGTTTGAGGCCATGCCCCATATCTTTTGACAACATGAGAAGTGTTCTGCAAATCACTAAGTATCCATATTTTAGCTCCTTTGTTATAGTGCAAATACTTTCCTCCAACTATTTTGTTTTCTTCCCATCTGAATAAATAAAATCATACTATTTCTCTTGCATATACATCATTCAGCAATGTGCATAATATGTTAGTCCTCATATGGACTTTATTTAACCTAATTTTTTGTCCTTCATCCACTTAATAGTGCACACATATCTGAAGAAGAAAGAAAAAATTAGTTTCCCACTGAATGACTTCGAACAGAATTTGCTCTTTAAGACAGCTTACACAAGTTGGTTCCTCTGAAGTTGTCCTAAATTTTCAAAGCTCTGGTTATTGCTTTATGAGTAAGAACTTCAGAATGTAGCTGTCATTAGAAATCCACCTTCATTAGACATAACCGTTCAATATACTCAAGTAATTACTTTGCAGCTGTTGTGTAAATTAAATAATAGCTGATTTATCAGCTCATAATAAGCAACAATTTATTCTGCCACCTGGATGGTAACCTTCAAAACATGCTTCTCATTATCATTACAACCAATCTAGGCCAGGTCAGTGAAGTTAGAAGAATTAAAAATATTAGCACTAACAGAAGATTCCCTGTTGATGGCTTTGTGAAATGAGACAGACACACCTTCTTGTTGCTCCAAAAGGGTGACATTTCCAACAGTGGTAGCAATCAAGTGAAAAACAGAGGGCTTATGAAGACCTTAAGTACACAGACCTGGTGCTGTCTTCAAAAGATGTACATTGCCAGCAGGTATTGATTGATGAGGGGAGGGTATAATTTAAGACTTGGTCTTGCATATTTCTGAGCAGTTTGAACTGCATTAGCATGCAGACAGAGAATAGAAGGGATCCTAGATACTAACTGGAAGTATTCTACTTTTGAGGACTGGACATGACCTAGCCCTTTTTCAAGAAGTAGAATAGCGTTTCCAGTCAGAAATAGTTTAGACAGTTGGCCATGAGGTTTTAGGGCCTGCATGACAAGTTCTGTAGCTGTATCTCCTACGTCAACATTTTGGTGGGTTCTAGAAGAATATATTGATTGTTCAAGACAGATAAGCTCTGTGAAATCCCGGTAGCTGACATTCATAAGCACAAGTAAGCAACAACTGGCATTCCATCTTTTACACGTTGTCTTAAAGGACTGTCACTGAGCACTCTGTTAGTGAGAGCATCCAAAGTGGCATGAAAGCCTCCATCTTGTCTGCCACAGGAAGCATTACCAAAGGTGTCTGGAGTTGAACATATGAGCTGCCCATCTTAACTAAAAATGCAAGTTATGATCACAAATGAGAGCCAAGCTGTAATTTCAGTCCTCTGAAAATCAGCACACATAGAACTTGGAAGGACATTTCCCAATGGGGTAAACAGGCCCTGCGATAAGCAAAAAAGAGCAACCCTTCAAGTACAGGAATAAAATGCGATAGGCATGCACAATTTGGTATTACTCTAGCATTACTCTAACCCACCATTTTACTACTCAATATTTTATTGTAAGCCACCTTTGAGCCAAACCGAAAACCACACTGATTATTTTACATTAGAGAGTCTGCTTCATTAAAAAGCAGTAATGTGGGTAATCTGTCATTTTGTTAGGGATATTTTTATACTGAAAATGAACACTCCTGTAGTGGGAAACAGTTTGTGGGCAGGAGTTAGGTGAGGGTGCTAAGTGCTACTGAAATATAGTCAGAGTTGAGGAAAACTGCCACATCACATGCTGAAACTAGGTTATCCTTTGTATTTGGAATATGATCCACCCCACAGCCAGACACCAGGAACATTTTTTTCCATGAATAACTGTCTGCTGAGAAAATAAGGGGAAAAGATTATCTGATACTCAGAATTAAAAGCAATTAAAACTGGGAGGAAGCAAAATAGGTGGGACATATGTGCTGAGTTTCTGGAAGATAGAAGGCAGAACTTCCAGGCTAAAAGGTATGTGCTGAGATATGTTTTCAATCAGCTAAGATCCAGGTCAGTAGCTGCTTCAAGACATGGTTGCAGGCTGCAAAATTTGCCCAGAAAGAAGGCTACATCCTTGGGCAGTTAGCTAGCATTAAGCATATTGCTGCTGCAGCCAAAGTACTACTGGTAGTGAAGTATCAATAAATTATTCAGTCCTGCATGAAGTCCTCTAAGTTTGGGCTGTTGGAAAGATGTCCACTCTGATACACTCTTCTCACTTCTAACTCCATTTAGAAAGGCTATCTGTATTGGTCTCACGCGTACATTCCAAGAGAGCCCTCCAGAGATTTTCACAGAATCTGCCCCGAAAAAGTACCTTCTCAAGCCTTTGAGATTCCTGCACATAAAGTTACTTTCTAAGCATATGTAATGAGGATGAAAAGGAAGTTCCACCCTAAAGAAACCAGAGTAGAAAGGAGGAGTTCTGTGCAATTGGATGCATTTCTATACTTACCTGTAAGATCTGAAAGATACCAAGAATACTGTAGCCTGAAGTGCTCCCAGGACTCAGCTTCACATGTTCTTTTTCCCACTGTCAAGCAACCAGAATGCAGACTTTCTACAGCTGTCATGTGTCTTTAAGGTGAAAAATTCTGGGGTCTTTTTAGGAAACACTTTGGGTCATCTTATGTCCTGTATATTTGCCATTTGAAAGCACTGCAAAGGCAGAGAGGATAGGTTAGATCACCAGGCAAGGCACAGTCCTGACAGCAGGTCAGCACTCTCTACAGTAGAGGACTCACCCAATTATTTCCTCCTGGGAGTACCAGCAGGTTGTCATAAAGTCAATCTAATAGGAATTTCTGTAAGTAAATTGTGTGGACAGATGGAAACACTTGACCTCAGTCTCAAACTTAAGACTGCTCTTGCACAGCAATAACATCATACTATTTCATAAAATATCCTAGTTCCATTGATTTCAATTTGTATCAGTCAAGAACCTAGCTTAGTGCTTTGAGCAGTATCTGCGTGATTTCCTGCGTTAAGATAATGGGCAGGAAAATATAACAGACTTGTTAATTTCCATGCATTGTAGAAACACAATAGCAGCCCAATCATCAGACCAACAGACTGCCTCATGGAATTTCTTGCCACAGGATGTTATGGACGCGCTAAGATCACAAAGGCTTGCAAGGGATTGAACAAATTCATTGAAGAAAGACCTAATAAAGGCTTTTAAACACAAAGACGATCCTCTGGCTCAGAAAGTCCCTGAATATAAAATAATTTTGGCAGTTGATTATTCTGGGAATGTATCACTATGCTTGTTCCATTCTTCGGCAAATACCAGAAGCTATTATCTTTTGTTTGTTGCTGTTTTTCTTTCAAACAATGAGTAAAAAACATGTAGACGTGAAAATTCTGATTATACCCATGATCCTTTCACTATCAGCTGAAAAGACTTTGTGAGAAGGAAAAAAAAAAAAGTTCATTGGGAGACTAAGGAGGCTAAAAGCACAGGAGAGCCATTGAAGGGCTTGGTCCAGAGCAGAGCTGACAGGTTTGCTCAACTAAAACATATTTCTGGGTCTCTAGTTCCTGAAGATGCTGACATCATTTTAAGCTCACTGAGATGGTGTGCAGGCCTGGGAAGAGATGCTACATGCTGACCCCGCCCAGCATAATGGTTTAGAAATTAAGTCAACAGTCTTAGACTTCTATATATAAAGAGGTAAAAGCAAGAAATTTAGTCCTACAGAGGACCAGAGCAATGAAGCCTAACGGGCTTTTTGTCTGACCTGAACTGAGCCCACCATGTCACCACACAGATAAGGAGCTTGTTTTTCTTTTTATTTTTTTTTTTTAAACCTGATGTTTGGAATGAAAGGAATGTAGGGACAGTCTTGATTTATGCCATTCCTCTGATGCTTCCCTCAATGCTCAGCAGCACTTTTCTAGAAAACCATGAAAAAGCCATGAAATTAAAATAAAAATTGCAGGGGAAAGCGATACCATGTCTCAGCTAAATAGTACATGTTTGTGTACTGTTTTTATATGGTATTCAGTACCTAATGATATAAATTAGTGGTTAGGAAATATGTTTCCAGAACCCAACAAAGTGAAACAATAGTTTGGGTTTGGATTGAGTATTTGGCATAGCAAAGATTACACCAATTTTCACTGCTATGAGGTTTGCATTGATGTAGGGTTTATTTACTAGAAAGTAATGTATACAAATTTACTTTGTACTACATCACGCTTTATATCTCATCCCTTTCCAAAGACAGCTGATAGACACTGATGCATATAATGCTAAAACAGCCTACGTGTTACAGATCTTTTGCTCAATTTAAATACTACTTCAGATCTGGAGTTACTGTAAGTGTTTTCAGGCAACTTGCTCCCTCTCTTCTCTCCCTACTGAATCTTCTAAGAGGTCTAAGAAAACACTAAGCAACAACATTAAAACCAGCTTGTGGCATGTTACTACTTTTCCTTGCTTGGAAAATTTGCAGGAGAAAATTTTTTATTATTTTTCTCATATTTTCAAAAGAATACATTTTGTAGTAGTTCTTTACACATCGAGAATAATGCTTTTTCCTATCATTGTGTAAAAGTGCAGCTATTTTGAAGGATCCTGAGCAAGCTTCCACCTTGTCCCTCTATCTTATTCAAGGCATATAATTTAATATTTTTATTCAGTTCACTGGAAAATGAACACCTGGAAATGTTAGGTAATTAAACCTAATTCAGACTTGAATCCAATTAAAGGGTTTAGTTAAACTATTTGAATAAATAGCTAAGTAAAAGGTGCTAGTTACAAGCAAAAAATCAGCAATAAACAATTGTTACCATACAATGATACGCACGATACCCCTTTTTCTTATGGTTATCCAAGACAACCACTAGCAGTTTCCAGTTCTTAGAGGATGATGTGGTTTGGAGCTCACAGCATCAACTCCTTAAATCTTGCTATCCTGATGGGAGTTTTTAAGATGGCTTCAATTCTGTTCCTGAATACGGCAAACAATATACTGTGCTAACAACTACATTCATTCAGAGGACTAATTAATAGTCTTGAAAGAGCAATGAATTTTCAGAATAACAGTGCAGCCTCCTTTTGGAGTCTTGCAACTTTTATGAATGAGCTGCGCTCAGCATCTCATCTACATTATGTTAGGAGCACTTCATCTAGTTTCACATGATGATAAAGTTAAGCCATAAGATGTATTCCTCCACGGACAGGTTTTTATCTCTCATCAACAAGCAAAAATTTAGAAACTAAATTAAAAATGAAGTCTCAAGAAAACATGCATTTGGGTCCAGACCTTAGTTTATTTATGTCAATGCCAACTGAAAAAAAATCAGTGGATCACTAACGCTTTGGAAGGTTTCCCTTAAAATTGCAGATGTTCTTATCATCTGACTAAATAGAGAGGGCTGTTGAAAGCATGCAGTCTGCTTCTGAACTTACATTTCAAATTCCTCATTTTGGAATCAGCAAAGGCTGAAAGGTTAGGCAGGTAATGAGAAATTAGACTCCATTTGAGACACATCTAGTTCACAGCAACATTTCCAAGAGCAGATATATCTTGCTGCCTCTGATAAATGAAAGGTAACCTCTTCCCCCACAAGTGAAGAGGACACTAAAAGGAGGCAACTGTTGATTTACTGCAAAGGAAATGTCTGTGAAAACACAACTTTCTCTTATTTTCTTGAGTAGTTAAACCTTTCTTTTTGATTTCTCTAATCTAGCTTCTAATACAGTAGATGGAAAATATTTCACATTATTTAAGTCATAAACCACTAGTTCAGGTGGATTTGATTACCAATTGCAGGAGGTGGCACATTTCCAACATGCTACCAAGTGAACTTACATGCTTGTTATTCATGAATTCTTCATCTTGTGGAATCTTATCATTTGATTTATGGACCGTTTGGGTTTATAGCTTTTAGACTTATGTCTAGGTTTGTTTAGGTTTTGCCTTTTGTACTTTGGACACTATTCATAAAAATCAGAGCTCTGAGTAGGGTTTGGGTAGCATACCTGCACTCTAACAAGGTTGGGGGAAGGTTCCTGACAGGGCATACACTTTTTACTTGCAAATTGGAAATGCTATGCTTTTTTCCAGCAAACATCACCAGGACCAGGCAATGAAAAAGCAGATGCTACGTGAAGACTTTTCCCAGTAAAACCACAGCTGTGGAACAAAGCACACCTCAAAGAGAAAAAACCACCACTGACACCAAACAGTCTAAAAAATGTTAACCTGAATCCTGTGGTTTCTTGGTAAAATCAGTTCTTAAAAAGCCTCAAAAAGTGAATGTTAGACCTTTAGATACACCAAATAGTGACGGGATAAACTTTAAAAGAATCACTATATGATTTAGATCAGTCAAACCCTGGAAAGTCTGTGGGCCTAGAGTAAACCAGAGTAGGTTTCACTGAATTCATTGCCATCTTCTCAAATTTACTCCAACTGAGGTCTAGCCCTTTTGTTTATTCAGATATCTTGATGTTTTCCATGTCCCTCATCTCTCTCTCTCCTCTTTCATGCCAAACCACAATGGTCTCTGCTCTCCTGACCCTATCATTCCAGTCCTGTGACTCCCAGCTGGTTCAGAGTGAAACCATTTCGGATTTCATCCAACAAGCATAATTCCTTTTCCCACCACCTCAGAAACTAAGGTAAGATGTGATTTTTCTGGTTAACATACAAAAAAAACTTTGCACAGAAAGAATTATCTTCTTATTACTGATAATAACTTTCTGGTTTTTATAAGCATATTGATGTTAGAATGCTTCGTTCCCTGACTTAAACTAAAGAGGCAGCAGTGAAAGTGTCTGTGTGTATATGCATGTGTGATAGGATGTGGGAATGCAGGTACTTCTGCTGCAAAACCAGAATAAAGAATTTTATCATAGTTTGAAAACAGCAACTCCAGCTGATAGGCAAAGAGCAAAATAGTAGTCATTCATGACAGAATATTTTCCCAGTGGGAGGACATAGTTACACATACCACATGCCCTGTCTAAGCTGGATAGCAGGTAAATTCCGTTATCTGCAGAGCTGAAGTGTTCAGAAAACACTTCTACACAATGAGCATTGTTCTCACAGCCAAAGTCCCAGTGTGCTGTATTGCTAGAGAGGACAGTGGATGCCCTGCTCTCAGCTGACTCAGCAAGCTGAGAGTGAACTCCATGTTGAAGTGACTATGATGCTCCCTGTTTGGGTTGGCAGGGAGCAAGAAGACCAGCCTGCAGTTGAGTCTGCCTCCACTTTTGTGATATTTTTGCATGAATTCCACTTTGTGTTTCTTCTCTAAATGGTAGAATGAAGACTCAGCATAAGCCTGTCTCCTCTAGCATTGTTTATTCTGGGGAAAAAAGGGTTCTGTTCCCATACTATCTGCATAGATTCAGGCTTAAGAATGATTTGTCTCATAGAACTGCTACGACTCACTTTTAAACTGAGTCATTAGGCACAAGGATAACCATATAGTGAATGTTGATATACTGTCATTCACAATGACTTCTAATTTTGATGCTGTCACTGCTAAGTCATTGAATATCCAGAATGCTACTGATGCTGCTCAAAGCGCAAATACCCGCTATTGTGATTTGACATTTAAATGGACTGGTGAAGTCTCGATTCCACTAAATCAAGTAATCTTGCCACTGATTTCAGCAGTATCAGATTTTTATGCATAACGAAGGTAGTTCTTATTATCCTAACATAGACACTTTATTTGCTGTAGGAAATAAAACCATTTAGTTAAAATGCAGCTGAACTCTTATTGTTACACCGCAGATGAAAGTAAGACCTCTCTCTATAAAAACCTGTGTTTTTCATCCCTGAAGCCAACGTTGACATTAGAGATTCTCACCCCACTATAGTGGCTTGGCTGCTCACCATCTGCTACAGTACTATGGTTAAGTACTCGAGAGCTCCTGCACTCCAGGGAAGAAAACACTTCCAACAAAGACATTTTTATACCATTACTCTTCTTTCAAATATGACTCGAACATTTTATGCAGACAATACAATGACCTTTGGGGCATAGAGGCCAGCATAAATGCTGCACTACAAGCCCAGTTTGTAGTTAATTTTATTGGAAGAATGATAAAATTGTATTGTTTTACATGAATTATGGCAATGAGTTACTCAGTGGTGGAATCTACAGACTAGACATATTGTACTGGGACTTGTCACACAGCCAGCAAAAGCATTATCATCTATTTAACCAGACTTCATTTCCAACATTATTTTCAGGATCATTTTTTCCCTGTGCTAATTAACTGCATTCACAGTTATACCAGTATGAAGTACTGCTTAATTTATATTGCTTAATTTTCTTCTTCTCTAAGCACTCCGAACAAGACAAAATTAGTATATGTACAAAGGAGCTTCCATATTTTTTCCTGATACTTAGACAATTAGTTTCTTGCTTTTGAGCTGAATCTAATGCAGTACTTTTACCATTAGTTGTTTGCATTATGACGCAAGATCACCTTACATTAAGATCATCTACTCACTAGCCAAAGACAGTCCCCATCTTGAGTAGTTCACTATCATCCTAGAGGAGGGAAAGGAAACTTCCCATAAAATGAATAAAGACAAAATTTTCAGAGGTAGTCACAGAAAATCAGAGAGCCTGGCACACACACATACCTTTAAGAACTTAACCTTGAATTAGTAGGCCCAACTTCCACAGTGCACCTGAGAAGATAAATTTAGAAATGTCATTCTTTTATCGGTTGATCCAAGAGCCACCAGCTGACCCAAGAGCCATCAGCCTAGTCTCCTTAGATTTAGTCACTATCTCTTCAGTGTTTATTCATATTGGGTATTGTTAAACTGGCAATTACTCATTTTGATTTCATTGTGTTAGCTTGTTGCTGGCCCTTCTGAAGCAGTACAAGAGGAAAGAAAATAAGACATTGTCTTCCTGCCTGACAATATGATGTTGGTTCTAAATTGGTGTCTGCACCGTGAGCAATACAGAGGGCGCAGTCTAGGTATGCAGAGAAGGAACAAAGCAAACTGGGAAAGGCATAGAAATTTCACTGTACGCTGAAAAGCTGAGCTAGCTGGGCCCATTGGGAAAAGCAAACATTCAAAGTTGAATAAAAAAATACTTGCTTCCTTTTGCTTTTGGAACAAGAGAAGAACCTGATCTGCCTTTGGCACATATCTAGCATGGTAACGTCTCAATAGTGCAGTCATAGATTGCTCCTCAGACAGGATTTTCAATCTATCTTGTAAGACCAGACACTGAGTCCATGTACACACATTGTTACAGAGGCAGACAAACTCTTTATTCAAGGAGCAGACATATTAAGAAAACTGCAGCTATCTGTAGGGCCAGTTAAATAAAGATATTAGAATGTGACCCAAAGTTATCACTATGACTAAATGGGATTAGGTCAGTCCCTGTATTACAGTACAGGTTTGTCACAGACAATCTGTAGCATTCAGAGTCGTCTTCTCTTTGGATAGCAATATGGCAGTTTATCCAGAGATGTTCAATAAAACACACAAATTAATATCTATGCACAAACCCTGAGAATCAGAACTATGATTCAAAAAGAAAGAAAAACCTTTTATTACCTTCAAATCAGCACTGAAGAAAACTGTGGAGAATGAATTAAAAATTAATGTCATACAATGCGACAAGTTACATTGAGAACTGACAGAAAAATTGGTCACCATATAAATTATTTGTTGGATATTCTCTTTTATTCCTGTTCCTTAGATACCAGTTTTGAAATTCTCTTTTGCATATATTACCTCACATTTCTCAGAAGGTGCTATGCAAAGTTTCTCTTATAGGACTATTTCAATTTTGAAGTTTGCACTGTTCTAAGTCACAAGAGCCACTGGAAACCGGCCTACCTCCCAGCTCCCAGCTGAAAGGATCTCTGTGATTAGACATTTTTCCTATATGGCTGTGTCTCAGGGCTGGCAAAACAACAAACGGAAAAGCATTTTTTGTACATTTCTGTACTCTGGGTCTGAGTTAGTAAGAGCCCTCAGAAGCGGGGATACACAGTGTGGAGACTCCCCAAGAGGCTGCACGTAGCCTATTTCTAACAGGGTCACTGCTAAGCTGCACCAGAACTGAACTAACTGGGCAGAGCTCCTGAGGAATCTCTGCACTGAGATCTCACATCTCGCAATACCTCCATGATGCCTATTTTCCATTACTTGACCTATCCCAGTTCCCCATTATCCTGAATAATATACCTGACTGTACATATATGACAGATTACTCCATCACACAAATAAAAATGGAAAAGTAAGTAATTCCCCTAAAATTCTTCTCAAAGGTTGTTGTACACAGATGCAGGATGCAAAAATTCATATAAAAGACTGTCGTATCCCAAGTTCACAGTCTACAGCAGGGAAAATTCTATGTTAACAAAAGATTAAGTTGGTATTTTTCATATTCTTTCTGATTAATGACAAAAGAAAAAAAAATCCTGATAGGAATATAAATGACATCTCTGACAATGCTTGGGAGGTATGTAGTTCACCAGATACTTGAGAGATATATATGCTTTCTGTTAACTTGTGATGATGGGCTGTCTGAACATGCCTACAGTAAGAATAATTGTTCTAGTGCTCTTTCAGCATATACAGGGACAAGGATCCAAACCAGCTGCCCTGTTCTACATCATGCCATTTATCTTCTCACTTCCTGTGAAGATGCATAGCTGTGGAAGCTTTTGATGGAAACAAATTAGAGTCTTGTTACCCAATTCAAAGCCTCAGTGCTAAACCTGAATGGTTATGTCATATGTGAGTTTTTGGAAATTACTATTTCCTCTATGGTTTGAACAGGTTTTTTGTGATCTCATAACTCTCTTGCTAGAGTAAATAAAACTTCTTTTTGCTCTTCTGTTCCAGTCTTTCCGATAGCTATTTCAAACACGCACGTGGGTTATGTAAAAAGCTATCAAAGGTGGGTTTTATTTGTGGTTTTCTCTTCTGGTTAACTCTAAGCATGACTTTTCTCAGCTTCTTTAAAGAGATAATCTCCTGCAGTTCAGGTCCCCATGACATGTGGCCTGTCAGGGCCCTGTGTGCACCAACAGGGCTTACTGGTCATGGACAGTCTCACCTGTGGCCTCCACCAACACCCTCTGGCCATGGGCCCAGTGGCTCCATTTAAGCTCAGGGCTGAGCTTTCAGTCCTTGTCTGAGCTATATCATATGTGTACCTGTCTCCAGCTCAGCTGGATCTGTTTTATTGCTGTGGACTTGCCTGGTGATCACAGGACCTGACCTGTGGAGTGACTTCCCAGCTTGACCTTGGACCTGCTGCATCACCACGACCTTTTCTGGTGATCTGGACTCCTGGTTGACCCCAGTTGCATGCCCAGGCCTGTCTTGTTCACCTCAGTCATGTCCTGTGGGACTAAGCCCTGGCTGGTGAGGCCTCTGCCCTGCCTGCTACGTTACCGTGCTTGGCTCCTTGTCCTTTAGGCAGCATTTGTCCTTTGCTGCTCGTTGGCAGCCTATTCCTCATTCTTTTCTAGCTTCCAGATAGAAAACACAGCTTGAGAGCATGGATTTTTTAAAAAATACACTTAAGCATAACAACATACTGTGTGTTTTAACGCAGAAGCCTTTGCTTTGAGCCCATTGACACAGCTGTGTGAGAGGACTATTATACCACCTACCTGTCCAAAACTTACTTTTCTTTTAATAGCTTATCTCGTTTTTCCTGGGTAGGCTCTCTATATGCACCATATTATCCATACAAAACTGTTGCTATTACAGCCTCTTACTGACAGTGTCTTTGTGGAATTTTTTGAACTGAAAATGTGAAGATCTTAATGTCTCAGTTTCTGCTTGTGACACTTAGACAATCCTCCCTTCTGCCTCTCCACAATGCATCTGTCACAGACATTCCCTTAGAAGATGAGAGGCTGCAAAGCTACATATGAGATTTTTTCAGTTCCAGTTTACTCTATGCCTGAATCATTCTAACTTCTTTAGTTCCATGACTGAAGCCAGACTGAAGCCTTAATACATGCTTGAAGTTAAGAATGGTTTTAGCTACTGCCTTCAATAGGGGTAGTCCTTAATGCATACTTTTGTGCTTTCCTAAATAGGATCCCTACTGATTAAAATGAATTTTTGAAAAGCCAGTCATGGTGGATGATGTTTTAAAATTGAAGATGTTTAAGAAGATAATTAAAAGAATAATTGCTATAATGAAAACTTAACATGTCTGGAAATGACCAAAATTACCACAGCTGTCTTCCATGAGTTTAACTTTCTTCTTTTTTTGTTAGTAAAAGCCAAGATGTTAGAGATTTTCCAGCTTTACCATACAGTGGTGCATTTTTAGACTTGTGGCTAGACTGAGTGATCTTCAGCCAGCATCTGAACCCACAGTCTTACATTCTGGTTTCTCTTGATTACCACCACATCGTATCTTCTGCAAAGTCATCTTTTTTTCAGTCAGTGCTGGATGGCACTTTCTGAAATGCATGTTAACAGCAACAAAGCAAAAAGAAAAGTAAGTTGCCATGTCACATGAGGGCATCACACAATGCTACATAAGATGGCTCCCTCTTAGTTACTAGCTTTATGTCAGTTTTGGTATACACTCAAATGAAATGTGGCAAAGACTAATTAAAGAGCGAAGAGTGTATGCTGTTTGCCTTCATTAATATTCAACCATGGTTTTTAGCTTCATTATGATACTCTTGTGAATAGCTGAACAGAGCGAAAACCCGTTGCTGTGCCCAGTGTGCCATAAAAACTTGCGTGGCTCTTCCTTATTAATAGGCTTGGAAGATCCTTTTGATGACATACAAGCTTTCTGCTCTGAGCCAAGGTGCTTCTAGGAGAGCTGGAAACAAACCTAACTTGTTCTTGTTGAAGATACCCGTGTACTTAACACACTCATTGTCATTATGAGAATGAATAGGAAATTAATTTCACTGAGTTTGGGGCATATAAGAGCAGTGCCAGTCCAGCAATATGTCAAAACTGGATAAATAGTTTTAGATTAAACAAGACTTTATAAATGAAAAATATTTATTTTATCAACCTCTTTCAAAGAAAGCAATTTGATATAAACAGGCACAAGCCTTAAGGACATACATTTTAAATATTAGTATTATTTGAGGGTTAAAATTTAGATAACATTAATTCCACTCTTTAAACAGACTATGGCATAGGTTTAACTATGGGTGAACACACAGCTTGATGCAGATGTAAAGTAACTACAGTAGAACTGCATTAATTTTCAACACTTCAGATTCTGGTTTTATTACTCTTCTCACAGATCAAAGCCATTATAATAGCATAAGGGAACTGTGAAACAATGTGTTTCATTAAAAATCTTTTATATATCCCACTAATTTCTGTGTAGCCAAAAAAATACAAATTCATTTTCCAAATTCTGATCAGAGTAAAGATGACATACAAGTAATTCAAATACTGAGGCCTGAAAACCTGAGGCATAACGAACTGGGAATAGAAGCTGGCTGTCAGTGGAAGGTTAGTATCTTCAGAAATGCTGAGAGTTTTATATCTAATTTGCCTAAATCCCTTAAAAATCTACCTGATTTCAATGAGATGGCTTCTAGCAAATATTCCAGATTTGGTCCTATGTAAAGTGTATGGTTTTACATAGAATAAATCAATATTTCACACATGACTTTGTATGATGAGATGTAACCTGTAGCATTTTATATATTTTACATAAACAAAACTTGGCCTTGCACTAGGTTAGAATAATGACTTCAAAAGGAAAGCAGAGATGAAGACACTGGTTACAATGACGATTGTTTTCTTGCACCCTTCTAAACACTAGTAAAAGATTTTTGAAAGGCAAATAAATCAGTTTCAGAAGTATCATTGCTGACAACTAAGCCTTTTTCAGAATTACTGCTTTTAAAAAACTTTGCCTAAGGAGGTTTCACAAGAAATCTAAATTATTTTATTAACACTGAAGGATTTACTTGAGAGTAATCAAAAACTAAACACAAGAAGCCTCCAGCATAACATCTTTCCACCTTCCTGTCTTGTTTCAGTAACAGCTGTCACATGCCATGAACAAGCTATGTTTAGTTTTCAGGCTGGCAAAATATACGTATTAAATATATATAAAATCTGCCAGCCTGGGATATAGGTTGTATAAGACTGAAGAAAAAGCAATTACCTGAATGAGGGTATATGTGCAGGATAGAAGTGTGGTGAACTACTCTGAGTCTCTGGAGGCTTTTGCTTGCAGAGGACTCTAGCAGAAATAACTGAAGACAATAATTACAACAATACAATAATACACACCATCCATCACAGCACCAAATAAAAAATTAAAAAGTAATATATCAAAATATATAAACATAGTGTGATGTGCATTGAGGGCAAAATCCATCCATTTCAATTACAGAAGGACATTTTATTATCTCTAATGGGGATAAAAGTGAATTATGTTGAAAGTAATCTTGCTTATTTTTGTGTATAGCTTTCCCTCATAAAATAAAATGTGAGAAAAAATAAAGTATGTTAGAGGAGATGGGAAATTGTTGACTGGAAGTAGATAACAAAATCAAATGCAAAACAAGGACAATTACTGGAAATTAGCAAATGTAATGCTCATCTACAAGAAGGGTCGGAAGGATGATCCAGGGAACTATAGGCCTGTCAGCCTGACCTCGGTGCCAGGCAAGGTGATGGAACAGATCATCCTGAGTGCCATTACACGGCACATGCAGGACAATCGGGGCATCGGGGCCAGCCAACATGGATTCATGAAAGGCAGGTCCTGCTCGACCAACCTGGTCTCCTTCTATGACAAAGTGACCCGCTTAGCAGATGAGGGCAGGGCTGTGGATGGAGTCTATCTAGACTTCAGTAAGGCATTCAACACTGTCTCCCACAGCATCCTCCTGGACAAACTGGCTGCCCGGGGCTTGGATGGGTGGACTCTTCGATGGGTTAAAAACTGGCTGGATGGCCAAGCCCAGAGAGTGGTGGTGAATGGGGCAAAGTCCAACTGGCAGCCGGTCACTAGCGGTGTTCCCCAGGGCTCAGTTTTGGGGCCGGTGCTGTACAATATCTTTATAGATGATCTAGATGTAGGGATTGAGTGCACCCTCAGCAAATTTGCAGATGACACCAAGCTGGGTGGGAGTGTCGATCTGCTGGAGGGCAGGAAGGCCCTACAGAGGGATCTGGACAGGTTGGATAGATGGGCCGAGACCAACGGCATGAGGTTCAACAAGAACAAGTGCTGGGTCTTACACTTTGGCCACAACTACCTCACACACTGCTACAGGCTGGGGGAAGAGTGGTTAGAAGGCGGCCCAGTGGAAAGAGACCTGGGGGTGCTGATCAACAGCCGGCTAAACATGAGCCAGCAGTGCGCCCAGGTGGCCAAGAAGGCCAATGGCATCCTGGCCTCTATTAGGAATAGTGTAGCCAGCCGGTCTAGGGAAGTGATCGTCCCTCTGTACTCGGCACTGGTGAGGCCACACCTTGAATACTGTGCCCAGTTCTGGGCCCCGCACTTCAAGAAAGATGTTGAGGTGTTGGAGCGAGTCCAGAGGAGGGCGACCAAGCTGGTGAAGGGTCTGGAGGGTCTGAGCTACAAGGAATGGCTGAGGGAGCTGGTGGTGTTTAGCCTGGAGAAGAGGAGGCTCAGAGGTGACCTTATTGCAGTCTACAACTACCTGAAGGGAGGTTGTAGCGGAGTGGGAGTTGGCCTCTTCTCCCAGGCAACTAGTGATAGGACAAGAGGACATAGCGTCAAGCTTCACCAGGGGAAGTTCAGGTTAGACATTAGGAAGCAATTCTCCTCAGAAAGGGTCATTAGACATTGGAATGGGCTTCCCAGGGAGGTGGTGGAGTCACCATCTCTGGATGTGTTTAAGAAAAGACTGGACATGGCACTTAGTGCCATGGTCTAGTTGACATGGTGGTGTCAGGGCAACGGTTGGACTCGACGATCCCAGAGGTCTCTTCCAACCTGATTGATTCTGTGATTCTGTGACAAGTGTTTGATGAGGAAGACATTAACCGGGTCAAAAGCTGCCATGAGTGAAGAATTAATAAATGACAGCCCTAACATTTGCCCATGAAAATAACTCAGTGAATGGAGAGAAATTATAGGTGATGTGTGATGGGAGAATAGAAAGATGGTACCTGATAAGAGAATGAGATTATGCTTTTATGATGGAAAAGCTGTAATACCACTTGTGAGATGCAAGAACCAGGTGGAAAAGAGTTCAGTGAATAAGGTGACAGGATATGCAGACAAGGGAAGCTCTTCTCTCATTAATAGAATAAGAGGAAACTTGCAAGGAGAGTGAAGGCATGAAACCTGAGTGCTGGAAGTGGCAAAAGATAAAGTTTTCAGCAGTATGAAAAAGGCATATTATAACATACTGGAGAGGGTCCAAAGGAAGGCCAGGAAGATGATCAAAGGTCTGGAGAACTTGCCCTATGACGAAAGACTTTAGGAGTTAAAGTCTTTTCTCCCTGGAGAAGAGAAGGCTCGGGGGGACCTCATCACAGTATTCCAGTACTTAAAGAGCAGCTATACAGAGGATGGAGGCTCTCTCTTCACAAGGTGCCACATGGAGAAGACAAGGGGCAATGGATACAAATTGCACTGGGAGAGGTTTCATCTTGATATAAGAAAAAAATTTTTACATTAAGAACAATCATTCACCGGAACAACCTCCCCAAGGACATGGAGAGTTCCCATCACTGGAGGTTTTCAAGATGAGATTGGTCGGAGTGCTAGATAATGTCATCTAGGCTTCTTGCCCACAAAAGGTGGACCAGATGATCTTTCAAGGTCCCTTCCAACCTGTGCTGTTCTATGATTCTATGAACATCTTTACTAGGATTTACTGACTTTACAATGGTGCAGGCCCCCTATGGAATTCAGAGGCTCAACTGTATAAACAGATTCCTTTCCAGATTGTGGGCAAGCCTGCACAGCTGATGCACACTAGCAGTGGTTTTCACTGCAAGCTGCCAACCACTGGAATCACCTGTAAGTAAACACAAGTAGCAGCAGTAAAATCTTTCTAAGCAAGTTCATACAAAAGTGTCATCTTTATTATTCAACATCTCAACAAAAGGCACTGGCAACACTGAAATAGCTGGTTTTATAAAACTGAGATTTAGAGATGAGCTATCTTTATTTGAATGCAGTAATTGCATGGTATTTTAAAAGAGTTTTTTTGTTTATTTTACCAAAATGCATAGTCCACATTTTTCTTACATGCTGTTACGGGAAGATGGCACTTAGCTTTTCTAATAGTCAAACATGGTTTTGCAGAACAGAACACTGTTAACAATTAAAAATGGTGATCAGAAAAAAATAGAGGGAAGAATTTTAGAATATTTTAAAATGTGACCTCTCTGCAGTATGTATTTTTATACTATGTTTTCAGGTCTCAAGTAATAGAAAAATCATATAAAGATAATACAAGTAATCTGAAATCCACCACATGCAGTTCTACTTTAACTGGGCAATCCACACCAAATTCTTTCACCGCACTAAGAATGAATTCAGGAAAATAAATATCCAAGGAGGAATATGGATTTAATTGTTATTGCTGTTACATTGCTAAAATAAAACAGCTGTGATCACACACTCAGATAAAGCCATTGTTCAACAAATATTTTTATTAAACATCTCTGTAGTGAAGATGAGTCCAGCTCCCCAAGAGCAGAGCAGACCGCTTCCTGGACCACCCATTGCTCCCTAGGTAAAACAATTCATCCAGCTGGTGGGGGGTGGGGGGAACTCGATCAGACACACTGGACACTATGGCAGTTATGGAGCAACTCGTGTTTGTTCACTGACATATTAAACTGTAACAACTGTATTTTAACATTCAAGCAAATAGACCACAATCTTTTTTCAAATCATTAATTTGACCACTAGCTAATGACAGCAACGGTGTTTCTTAAATGGCACCTTCCCAAAAATAACAATGACCTGTGTAGCCCACAGGAGAGAAGTCTCAGAAAACTAAGGTCAGCTGATTACAGCAAGCAACAGGGGAAAAGCAGGCACATAGGAAGGTCAGAGGTACAACAGGAGCAGTCAGGAAAATAAATTGGCCATGGTCGTATAGCAAATAAACTGTGTGTCAGAGCTGTGAATAAAATCCAGAGGTCCTGATTCCTTCTCTCTCTGCTCTATTGCCCCAGTCCTAACCAGACCCTCTCTCAAAATGACTTTCTAATATAGACAGTCCAGGAGACTGCAACATTTTTCCTATCTACAAAACAAATGTAGCAAAAGGTATATAAAGGTTTCCTTCTCACAGTCACTCCACCATTTATGTTATGGACAGAAAGACTGTTAATAAATATTGTACTTTTCCTCCAGGCAGGCAATCAGAATGCTTGAGTCTGCAGAACTTGTCACTCATCTATTTAAGAATTGGTATCAGAGTATTTTCAAGAATTATTCAAACTTCAGTTTGAGTCACCTTTTACAGGGGTGTTTCCTTCAAATTCTGCCATCAATCAGTCTGTTTGCTAGATGTTGGGGGTATTAGAGGAGCTGAAAAAGCAGAACACCTTTTCAAGCACAACATTTATAAGTATCCAATATTGGTCAAGACTTAGATCACTTTTCTGTTTCAGCAAAATAATAAGAATCTCATATTCAGACTAGAGAGAAAATAGCCAAGGAAAGTATGAAGGTTCATACTCATGAATTTTTCTATGTAAAAGAGCTACATAATCTACAGGAGTAAATATGATAAAGACTTAAAATCGTGAAATTGATTCTAATTTCTAATTGTAAACATGCACTGTTTACCACAGGATGTGCAGTGTGGTTTTTCCAAACAGCTTTTTAGCAAACCAATTAAGCAGCTGGTCTTATCTAAGACTTAAAGGTGCCAAACAAAAAAAACCAGACCTAGGATGGGCTCCAAATTACTGAAGTCGAGCCATTTCAAACTGTATTAATCAGGTTTCCTAATAACACATCAGTCCCTGAACACAAGTGCTCAGTTTTAATTTAAGGCTTTATCAGCCACTTGGAACATGGAGCCCATGGGTCAGGTCTTCAGTGGTGCAAATCAGAGCAGTTTTCCTGTAACCCACAATTATACAAGTTCAGAACTGGTCTAAATATTTAAGATGCCTGTTTTAAATTACCTGATTGTATTTGTATTTCGGTGAGATATCTGTATACTTACTAATTGAACACAGAGTTTCTTAGTCTAGAAAGTTTGCTTCATAAAATGTAGGTTTTTCTTCCCCTTTGGCAAGTACTGTCTTCCATGGTAAAGGCTTCCCTCTAGTGGACACTTTCTCTGATGTTCTATTTGTAAGGTTTTAGTAATTTAATGGAACAGTTGTACAATACATCCAAAATCATGTATTTGCTTTCTGATTTAAAATTATTCAAAGGAAATGCCTGACAGGACATAATTAGCGCCTATACAATGTTTCTTGAGGACCTTTAAAATGATTGCAGCAGTATCAAGACCAGTTACTTCAAAATGTAATACAATGTAAACCTGTTTAACAAACTCAGGTATGTAAACAGGTACGTAAACAGCAAAATTATGTCCTGAAAAAACTAATTATTGATTCAGTAGTTCAGGGAAGAGATACAAGGACAACAGCAGTGTTGTTCTGTATTGACTGGCCGCTGGTCTAATTTATCTCCAGTCTGTTTGTATGGGCTACACTTCCTGGCTCTTTCAGTATCCTGTTACTTAGAGGAGGGCAAGAGATTGATACCCAACTTGCTCGGCGCACTGGTTTCCTCAAAACATTTAACTTTAAAAAGATGCACTTGGGGCTCCTACATGGAACAAATGCATACACACTTCAACTTTTTTGTTCTTTCCTATGGGAGTATGATCACATAATTTACAACTGAGAAACCATCTCAGGATGCCAACTGGCTACATTCTATTTTCATTATTCAGCAATGACAAAGGGCTGTCTTAGCATGAACCTTTCACCTGTGAATTTTTCTTTCTTCAGAATGTGACAGTAAAACATCATTGTAGCAGTAACTTTCATAATGCAAATCTCAGCCCACTAGTAATTAAGACCACTAACACATTTATTGGATTTTCAAGTACTTGCCAGGTGATTGATAGTGGTATGTGGTTGCTATTATGGTTCTATGGAATTTACTGGGAATCCTAAATTCATTCAAACAAATATGATCTGGGAAGTAGTTTTTGGAATTTCAGATAGAGTAAGCAGAGACTTGAACCAGCGTAAAGTTTAATGGAAGTGTATATTTTTCCCAAGACTAAACTTTTCTATTCCAAGTCTCCCAGAGTTCCAAAATCTACTTTTTTTCCCCACAAGAGCTGTTGACCTGACTATTTCTCATGAACCTTTTCACAAAATTTGGAGGCCACATGTCTGACATTTTCCATCTATGGGGATTTTAGTAGAATACACCTATTTTCCCAGTTCAATTAGAAGAATCTCACTCCAGCTGAACAGATGTCCACATCACAAAGCAATGTCACAACAGTCTTTTGTTGTCAGTTTCCCTCAAGAGAAACCAGTACTTGTTAAGAAAATTTAATATTAATGTAACTATATAATACATGTATATATATATGCCTGCACCCCTTATGAATGAAATTCTTCTGCTCTTTCTAAACATGGACTCTAGTCAAAAAGTCACTGCTCATTTGTAGCTCAGACAATACTGCAGTAAAAACTCAGGAACAAAGTCAGTGGGAGGGATTTTCTGCAATCCTTTTCTGAAACAGAATGAAACAGGACTTCAGAACTGGACCCCGCTGAAATCAGATCAAACAGTATGGTGCCTAAAGGAGACACAAAGATTTGCAAGGTCCAGTGTATAATTTATAAAAATGTGAGTAATGTGGAATCAGACTTGTCTCAAGTAATGACTTCAGGGATTTATAAAAGTAATTTACATAACAGAGGTGGTCTTCTAACAGACAGAACCAAAGCATACATATTACACTGGAGAATATTTTAAGGTGGCCTGTTCAGAGAGAAGGCTGCCTAGTACATGTGATCTGCAGTCACGGTTTCCCTATACAGAGATTAAGCACGCTAAAAATGACATAATGTAGAGAAGAACAGAGCATTTAAAAAAAGGGCAGAGATAAGTTGGGTGCTACAAACCATATTAGATATGCACGCAATATTTATTTCTTCACTGTAATTTGAGTAACTGTGCTCAGTTAGACTGCTGGAAATTGTAAACTGAGATAGTGCCAATAATTAGCCCCTTCATTCAAATGAGGTTTAAAACAAATAGTCTCACCCACACTGTTGATTTTATCAAAACTACACTAAATTCTGTCTAAATGTGCAAAACTACAAGAGAATCAACAAACAAATGTGAAATCTATACATATCTTTTTTCCTGTAAATAATTAGAAAATAAATTATTTAAATCCTAGAACCAGTCGTATAAAGGTGTAGGTGTGATACATGGGCTATCGGTATGAGCAATATTGCAGCACATAGTATTCTATCATGGCTTCATGCTCTCAGGTCTCTCTCTCTAGAGCACCAACATCCTTTCAGGACAGCTAAATTACACTGGGCTGAAAATCTCAGGAGAGGAGAAACATACACACTAGTCTGGGAGTCCCTCCCTTTTCTTTCTCTCACTTTCTCCACAATCATTTATAAAGGCAATGTATGTTTGCATGAGTTCCTCAACCATGCTGCTGTTCACCTTCATTTTGGCACCTAACAGGGAAAGGAGAGTATCTCTGCGCAAACAACACCCATCACTGTTTACATGTATGGTTTTTGTTAATGTTTCCTTTCAAAGGAGGATTTTGTTGAGGAAATTCTCCAGGTTTTTGAACACAAGTTACTACCAACTAGAAAGGTGTGCCTTACGCTAGGAATTAGTAAAGCAAGGCTTTTCACAAGATAGGGAGCTCATATATGTAAGGTAGGGGATATGATAGCAAATTCATAGAAGGAAGGTATTGCTAACTGCACAAAATAGGGGCCAAGTAGCCTCAAGGCATTAATAGCTCCCAAATAGCAGTACTATTTAATGTATCACTGAAAGTTGTAGATATGCCCATCAATTCACTTGAAAGAGCATTTCCACATTATCCCAAGTGTTATCAGCCACGATCTGAAGAGCATCTGTAAGATTACAACGAAATGAGAAAAATCTTTCATTAACGCACCCTCTCCGCAAGAAAACACTAAACTAGTTGAATCAATAAAATGTATTCAATCTGGTAAGAACATTCTGTAACATGTTGCATGCAAGCTGGCTTTAGCTCATTTTGTTAGTAGGATTAATTTTTAGAAATCTAAGACTTTCATGTTAATCCCAGATAATAGTGCAGTTTGGTACACTAAAATAATCAGATTACAGTGAATGTCAACATGATTTAATTTTAAATTATGTGGAGCATGTTACTGGAACTATCACCCCTCATTTTATGAAAGGATGACCTGGAAGAATGTCAGACAGGGTTCACCATGTCTCAACAGCTGCAGACCTCTGCTTCAAGTCATCTTTAAAAATACGGCTTTATTATTCAAATACTGATTTTTGACAGCAAGTTTGTGCAAGAATTTTAAAAGGATGTGGACCTAATCACAACAATGGATGTGCAAATATTGTGTAAGAAACTGGTGTATAAAATTACCTTCTACACATATACCACTGAATTACCCAATACCTGATTTGTGTTTGCAATAAAAAACCCCACTACCCTACCTAGTCCTTCCCACTAATTTGATTCATGTGCTTCCTTTTCACATCTCCCTCATTCCCCATATCTTTACTCTGACTGGTTGCAGCAGGGCTAATGCCTATTTTATTTCTGGTTAATCTGATTAAGAACCTGGGATTGTGACGTCAGTGCATTAGTAGAAGGAAGTAATACTGTAGGAATGATGGCGGTTTTGGCCTTTCAGAAGCAGGTCATGATCTGACTGCAAGATGAAAACAGAGCAAGACAAACTGCAGTAATTATATCGGCTCATTCTCCGACAGCACAGTTCAAAGAAAGATTATGGCTCATGGACTGCAGGTAAGAAAGCACAATGCACTTATATTTGGTTATTTGACTGAAGGGAGCTTTGGGTGTGGGGGAGAGGTCAGCTTCAGCAAAAATACTAGAACATTAGAAATACTGACTAATGAAAGGCCTTGTTTCTTATATTTACTCAGGAAAAAACTGGCTTTCAGAACAGAGGCATCTTAATAGACGGATATTTTTAAAAAATTATGACGTTATTTATTTGACTTTAATATACCTATATTATTATTATTTTGTTCTGTGTTGATGAAACTATACTTATTTATTAATCTTTTTATTGTACTTAATTGCTGTAGTTCCTTTTGTTGTCTTTTCCCCCTTAAACTCAGAAACCTACATCAGTAAATGAACAGATGAGACTGAATCTAAATTAAACAACTAATTCTTCAAGTTATAAGCTTGTGATTTAAAAATTTAATGACTTTTTGTGATAGTTTAGTAGATTGCTTGGATGGGATACTGCTGTATTATTTATCATGTGCTAATGCTTTTACAAATGCTTTATGAGCCTATAAGGTATATGCAGCATGTTGCTATGGTGATGTGGTGCTCAAACTGATGCAATCCTTAATGTTCTGCTCATGAACCTTTCATCAGACCTTAAAGCTTCACACATAGGAACAAACATGATATTAATGTAGCAAACATTGTTTGCATGAATTAGTCTGAATGAGCATATTTGTTAACGAAATAAAAGGTACTAAACTACACTACTGGAGGAGCTATAAGCAGTAATCATTAAGCAAACCTGTATGCTTCAAGATTAGCCTTATTCAACAGTTACATTAACACGGACAAAGCTCATCCCTCACTTGAGCTAAACCAGTTGTGATGCCTCTCATCAAATGCAGCAGGAAGCTAAACTCATTGGCAACAAGGCTGAACTGTAACTCACTGTGCAGATGAAAGCCCAAATTGTAATTGCAAAAGCAAATTGTAAGGCTGAAGGCCATTAAATATGGCAATGAGAATCATGATTGGGCAAAAGAAAAAGTGCTTCAGTTGTGGTAGCACAGTCATTGCATTTAAGTTGCAGTTATGCAGAATGCAATACAGATGGGGATCCTGGAAAAAAAAAAAACAAAACCAAAGACAACAAAACAAACAACCTACCCTACAGCACTTTTTAAACCGTTTATCATATCAGTGACTACCCTTAAAGGTGCTTTTTCTGTACTCCAAATGAAAATGATGTTTATATGTTCCAGTAGTCTCAAATAAAGACTGTCCTTTAACTTTGACCAATGCTTCTAATTATGTCCTATCATCACTGCTTCTTGTTGACAGACTCCCATATCCTGTATGTGTATTCTGTCTGTCACCACCAGCAACCTCACACAGACAGAAATTAGCCCATTTCAAACTGGCCAGCTGGGTTAATATAACACTCAAACAACAATAAGCAGTTCTGCACGGCATTAAAGTCTGCTCATAGATGCTACTGTCTAGCCTCATCTACAGCTGATATCCGTGTAATTGCCAGTACTTCTTCCAAGATTAATAAAGCATGAACAAACTTAATTTGAAAACAATCCTTCACCTAAGCTTTCACTTTGTTGACTTCAGCCATGAAGAAAATAGTAACTAAACCAGGCAAAATAGTACTGCTGACACTCTAAACAGTGCTCAGCTGCAAGGCTGTTCTGTCAGTCTGACTGGGAACATCAAGGCCTATCAATTTTGAGTACTTGCAGAATATGGTTAGTTCAGCCAGGATGAGATTCTATATGCATTGCCTTGTACGACGATAACCTGTTCTTTGAAATTCTTGTTAACACCTGTCTCTCTAGTTTTATCTTTGAATGAAGTGGGCTATTTGTGGCCCATGTAAAATAAACTGTAGTAATTGATTATCTCATTTTTTGTGGCTGCTGTGAGTTTTGCAAGTAGTAACCTACTCCTGTTCCCTACAGTCCATTTTTCCTTTCTTCCTAAGCACTCTTCTCTCCCATGCCAAAAAAAAGGAGAATTAAAAACAATTCATCTGTCTGAACAGTTTGCAGGTGTTAACTTGTTTGTTAGCAATGCTTTATGCTATTGCCTAGTTCATAGCCCTGTGCTCTCCATTAGCAAGCTCCCAAACCCTTGGTTTTGAAGCCTGTTTAGTAAAACCAAAGGATGTTTCTCAGTTGGTACAGGGGTGTTACACATGCTAAGTCTGAGGGGAAAAAGATTTATGTCTCAGCAAGAATACTGAGTAAAACCACTCCTTTAAAACTTTGCCTTCTGCTGAAGTAGTTATCTAATTTGTTGCTCAATAAAGAGACTATATGCTATTAGGAACATATGCTCCATCAAAGAAATCTGCACAATGCAGCACTCTTACATTTTGAATTATACTGTATTGAGTTTTCTTGAATGCAACTGGTGTGTAGGTAACCTATTTTGCACTAGGTAAGCTTTGAGCCAGCTCTGAATTTTTCTTTCAATTAGTTCTGTTATTAACAAGGCAATATTAGATGTGACAAAACCTCACTAATTTGAGTTTTTTCTTAACTTATTTCTAATACTTACACATTAGCCCTTATATTCATTTTTTTTTCTTGCCTGCTTTTGTACCTCCACTTCATAAATGAACAAAGACCAAAGTATCCATTATGATCTTGAAGTGTGGTAGACTCCAAAGACACAGATCTGTTTGGGGTCAAAAGCCTAGTCAGAGGAGAGGCCCAAAGGGAGAATATGTAACTTCTAGACATCCAGACACCTCAGGGTGCAACAGCCTGGAGCCAGTATGTTGAAAAAACCTGTAATTCTAAAGCCTGATGGCAAAAGGGTTAAGGCCCTGATCTGTGGGAAGTAGCTATGGCCTCTCCCCAACCATGCTGAGGAGCAATCTGCTAGCAAGACAAACGGCACAACAAGCTGAACTGCAGCTCGGCAGGTCTCTGGTTCCCACCTATGGGCACCCTTGGCAGCTTCTCCTCTTCCCACTACCATCGCAAAGCTTTTCCTTTGGGGTACATCATCTACCCTGTCCTCTGAGACAGCTGCTGGTTGGTATGTGCTTACCTCTGTCAAAAGTTCAGTTGTGAATTCACACTTAGGAGACAGAGTTTTCTCTTTTACACAATGGAAAATGATGGTCAAGATCGTGTAGCATCCTAAAGTCACCTGCTGACTGGAGATCAAGCTGTAATCCCAATCTACTTGCCTTAATTTTTTTTTGCTTGTCTACCACACGAGCAAGCTACTGTGCTCTGCAGAAGGGGAAATGGAGAATACAAAGGGGGGCAGGGGGGTTTGTTGTCCTTTATGAGTTGATGATGATTGAGAATTTCTCTTATAATGAGTAGGGCGAAGTAGTTATCTATCATCCATTCACATCTCAGACAAGCATACTAGCTCCTGAATTATCAGACAGATTGCAAATTGTTCTATCAGAAGGTTCAAAAACTCCCAGATTTATTTTTAGTTTGACACATTATTGGGGGGGGTGAGGGGTGGGGGTGCAGAGAGGAGTCTTTCTCTCCATTTATCAGAGACTGGAAGGTTTTTTCCTGTGTGGCTCTGTCTTTACTCTTAGAGCTATTTCCCTTTCACTTGCAGATAAGAGATGAAGAAAGTGGCTATAACAAAAATCTATTTTGCATTCCTAAGCATTATGAAGAAGATTTAGAAAGAGTCTTCATTCCTCATGGACTCATTCTGGACAGGTATGAGGGTAATCAACAAAGAGTAGCAACAGTGAAGCCAATGATCCATTTCTCTCCAAGTGAAAAGACTCGAGGCCCTGCCCTGCATGGCCCGTAACAAACACAGAAACGCTGCAGCTCTAACACTTGTGTTCTGGAGTTTAATACAAGAGGAGTTTTATGGAGAGCATTCCTCTACAACCCCAGTCAAGTTTCGATGTTATCTCAAATATCTTTAAGTTTTCCTATTCTAAATTTTTTAGATATATGTATTAAATCAACAGTATGCCAAGTGGTGCAGGCATCATCTTGTGAACGGCAAATATGTAACTTTTCTATGTCTTAATGTAGTCACAATTTACTGGTTATAAAATTTAACAGCAAGATCAGAACTTTTAACTTGGACATTGCTTAATATATGGACAAACAAGTATGATATGCAAAACACTTCAAAGGATTTGTTTTTTTCCTTCCAGGACAGAACGTTTGGCTAGAGATATCATGCAAGATATGGGAAGCCATCACATTGTTGCACTCTGTGTCCTTAAAGGAGGCTATAAATTCTTTGCTGATTTGCTGGACCATATAAAAGCACTAAATCAAAATGGTGATAAATCTGTGCCTATTACTGTGGATTTTGTTAGAATAAAAAGCTACTGTGTAAGCAACTTTCTTTTCCTTGGAAAATTGACTCTCCTCATAGATTGACATTCTTAATACTAGTCGTTTACATGAAAACTCCACAAAAATTGGGTTCATACATATATTGTGTTCAAAGCAACTTAATTTATTACATACTGAAAAGCGACTGATTTACTGATCTGCCTCAATGATCAGATCAATATTATATATTCACTGGAACGAACATATAGCAGAACACTTAACATGACAGAGCCAGGGTCAGGTCTCCAACGTCCTCCTCTCCAGCCCAAAGCTTCCATACAGGTTCTGCTCTGTCTTTACCATCGCATCCTTTGGTGGAAGGGATTATGGAGAAGAGTTTAGTATCAGAGACTGGCTATTGTCTCTCTCTGAATTTTTTTTAAAATTTATTTATTCCTACAGATAATATTGGAGAGACTTGTTTTCATAATCTGTGTGTTGGGGAACCGATGTCTTTTCCCTGAACCAATCGTAGCTGGTCTGAGCCAACTACTGTAAAGCAATGACTTATGCTATTTTTTTCTGTTTTATCTTCTCCCCTCTCTGAAGGCCAGAGCTCTGTGCACTTACAAAATTTACCCCATGCCAAATACAACAGTTTACAATATCCTATAATTGTTTCCTGGAATTCTAAAATAAATCTGCAGTAACAAAATAGCTAAAAGCAATGATGTCTATCCATGAAGACGGATGTACTCTTGTTCCATGCAAACATCTTCACTTTCTCCTTTTGCTCTCAGCTGCTTAAAATCTGTTTTACTGAAGGAGTGCTGTGTAAAGTTGCAAGTGCCATTTGACAGGCAAAAAGCAAGAGCAACACACCATTCATACACATACAAGATAATACTTTTGAGCATGTCTTATGTGACTTCCCTCTCTTATTTATCCTTCTAGAATGATTCACCTACAGAAAAAATCAGTATTGTTGGAGAGGAACTGTCTACACTAAATGGGAAGGTATGAACTAGCATCTTCAGCTTTTAAGGAGAAAGAACAGTTCTTGTGTACCTTCCAGAAGTCCATCTTAATTAAGATTTTTAAACTACATATTTACAGCCACTTAACAGTGGTTTAAAATGCCATTCTTTGAAACAGTGAGTAATTCCCACTGATCTCCGTGGAAACTTAATGCGATCAGTACTGAATACTTCTAAAGATCCTATTCCACTTTTTAGCCCACAGAAATGAACCATCTTAAACTGACTCATGTAGTATGGTTTTAGAATGCTAGTGCTATACATAGAACAACATACAAAACCTGGCATGGGTGGCTTGCTCACAATATTTTATGCTTCCATAAATACTTAGAGAAAGACTCTTCAGAAAGCACTAAATAATGTAAGTAGTTAAGTGACAAGCTTCTTTGAAAATCAATTGCAACTTACTTGTAACTGAAGTTTGTAGGGTGAACTTCTCCTGGCTGGATAATTCACTGAATGTTGTCATGTAAATATTTTCTTTTCTTTCTCTCCCTACATGATCTTTTTCAGAATGTGTTAGTAGTAGAGGTAAGTAAAGATTTGGGGGGGAGGTGTGAGGAAATGATACAGACTTTTTTCTCCCCATTTTGCAAGTTAGTACCTATTGCATATTAAAAAACAATTACTTATGTTACTGTGCTGTCAGCATTGCTGACTGGTTTTTATGCTTTAAATTAATCCACCAACAGTCTGGTTTTTCTTTCAGACTCGGAGGAGAATTTTTTTTTTATCTCTTTCAGGACATTATTGAGACTGGCAGAACAATGAAAGCGTTACTTTCAAAACTTAAAGATAACAAACCAAAGATGCTAAAAGTTGTAAGGTATAATGATATGGCCACTTACTAACGTATTGTACCGAGAAGAGATAGCAAAATCATTTAGGTGAATAGTCAGTGTACGCTGGTGGGTGTGTGTTTGTTTATGTTTGGTTTGAAGTCTGGGGGAAAAGCAGGAAGCAATCCTTATCCAGCTGGTGAAAAATTAAGTATTTATTAAACTGGGAAACTTAAATATGCACTACCACCTTCATTGTTAAAATGAATGAAAAAGGTTTCCTGGCTCTGTTCATGTCGTCTATAAAGTCTGACGGATTCCCTGTTTCCTACCTCCTTATGTTTGAAGGAAATTCCGTTCTTTCCATAGGTTTCTTAACACTTTGTCAGTTGCCTCAATACTAGAATGACAACACGCAGAATTTTTCTTAATATCCTCAGTCATACAGGTTTTCAGAATCTAAGAGTTTGTCAGCACTTGCAAGATAACTTCAAGTGGTATTCTAGATCTGCTTCTAGAAGATCTCTAAAAGTAATTTTTTGGGAATATCCCTGTCTCTGTCAAGTAATCAGGATGCTTTGAAAAAACGTTTCTCGTTTTATGTGACTGTCCAGGAGGTTCTCAGTTTCTTCAGAAGTGCACAGGAAAAGCAAGAATGGATATGACTTTGTGGAAGAAATTGTAGTGACACTGCACAGCTTGTCCTCTTCTCCTTCCCTCCCTGCTAAAATCTTTACATGCCACTTGAACTTGCTTACCTGGCTGTGCTATTCTAGTTTGCTGATACATGAAAAAAACAACGATTTGGGATACAGAATTGAAGAGAACTAAACGTAAAACAATAGAGTCATTTGGACTTTCAGAATTAACCTAGATAGAGACTTTGCCTCTTCCTCAATTATGAGGCTGAACACTATTTCTTTCTGTTACAACAATCTCATTGATTTAATTTAACTGCATGATTGTAGAAGCTTATGGGGAGGGGTGGGAGAAGTGAAGTATACAGCTAAGAACAAGACATATTTTAAAAAACATAACCCTCTCTGCTCTGCCTTGCAGCCTGCTCATTAAGAGGACACATCGAGGTCCCGGTTACAGACCAGACTGTAAGTCTTGCATTTTTCTTGTTGTCCAAAATACAATATCATAATTTCACTTCACACAATAAGTCTGAAAACTGGCATATAAGTTTCAGGAAGGCCAAGAGAAATAGGGAGAAAATACATGAAACCTTGTAAACTTACGACCAGCTATCCCATGCTGAAACCACTTTCTTTCTTTTTCCCTGATTGGCCTCAGTGAAGGTTTGGCTATTTGTTACCAGATACCCGAAACAGAATCAAACCTTAACTTTGTATTGTTTTGCTTTGACCCTAAAAGGCATTTCTTTTGACTCTGCATTAAACTTGCCTTCTTTTCAAAATTAAAATCCCTACTGAGTTGCAGTGCATCCACTTTTACACAAGTAAAATCTCACTCCTTGTCTCCCTCTCCCAGGACCACCTCATAAGTAGGTTTTAAATGATTATTTTGTTCTTGAAATACATTCTCTTAACATTTTAATTATATTACTAACTGATGGAGATGGTATAGATTCTAACCTCTCTCATCAATTTATGGCTCTGATTCTTAAAGAAGCATGCTAAGGACCTTGGAAGCAAGATGATGTATTTGTTAGGTATTACTCTTAAATAGCTGAAGTATGTGTTGAATACATGTTGTGTACTTAAAAGCTATTTACACCACCCAAGTATAAAAAGAATTTTATTTTGTTACAGATATAGGCTTTGAAATTCCAGATAAATTTGTGGTTGGATATGCTCTTGATTACAATGAATACTTCAGAGATCTAAACGTAAGTACACACTTGTGTGCCTCAACTGTTACATATATGACTGTTACCACAGGTAACCAGCATGAATATTAGCTTGTACTGGGAGCTTCTCAACAATTAACAAAACTTCAAATCTGACTAGAAACTTCCACTATAAGAGCAAAAACATTATTAATGTGCCAAGCTGATAATTCAATGTAAATGCATAAGAACTTGTTTATGCCTTACCTTTTCATGAATCTGCTTCACAAGTCTCATGGCCCAGCCGTGCTGTACAGTATTCAGAATCCTCCAGGATGGCTGGCAGCATACAACCTGCTGGCCCCATCTGAAAAGAAAGTAACTTGTAATTTGGCTTTGATATCACGTTTGTCTGTCTTGGTGAAATCCTATGTTGCTCTTTTCTAGACAAGTTGATGACTGTGTGTGAAGGTTTTTCCTACACTAACATGTCCATCAAAATCTTTTTTCCTTCGTTCCATTATAGTCTCCTTAGGCTGCACTGAGTAGTAAGCTTGGAAAGAGCATATCTGATAGAAAGAGCTCATCTTTTTTTTCCTTCCTTAGTTTTCAAAAGCACTTTCTTAAATCCGGTTAAGTGGAAAAGATTTCCTTGAAAGTCTTTTTAATAAGACAAACCAGTTCTGTTAAAGACACATAATAGATCTACGCTATTGCAAAGCAATATGAAGAAGGATACAATAATTGAACAAACTTGGTCTTTTCAGAATATACAAATCTATAAATTACAGGTGAGCTTGAAAGCAATGTTAACATCTCAATTTCACTGCAAGTAGTAAACTTGCAACCAAACTCACAAAGATTACTGTTCTGGTGTGTTTTCCTTACAACACTAGGAATACAACCGAAAATCATTCTTGCATTTTATTTGAAGGTAAAGATTGACTAAAGCTGTACTACTTTTTTTTTTTTTTTTTTTTTTTTTTTTAGCACATCTGCATTCTGAAAGAGAAAGCCAAAGAGAAATATAGGATCTGATAGCATCAGTCTTCTGGAACAACAGTTCAGTGGCATGTACAGCTGTGTGGATGAGTAATAAGTAATCTACTAATCGTGCTCTTCACTACATTTTCTGAAGATATTATTCTATGTACTTTACCTATAATGATTATGTAAAACAGCTTAAAGGTGAATGAGTTCAGTTCAAGTTTCAGTGAAACCTGAACAGAACATTGGCCATAAAATAGATATTATATTCTGCTGGAATCACAGGGGACATAGCCAGGACATGCACATGTGTATGTAATTTACAATACAAAGTAACACATTGTGTGACTGTACATAAACCGCAGTTATTTTTACTTGAGCTTGTGTGTGTAAATGTATACACATGTACTTTATGTAACAAATAGGCTGAATAGGCACTTAAGGACTTGAGGTTAAGTCAACTGTACGAAGTGCATACCACATGGAAAATACTTGGTTCTTTAGCTTAATGCAATGAAAAAAGAAAGTAAACATGAAGCTAACTACACTGAGATTAGTTCTTACACATTCCATGTAATTTGGGCTGTTGTGTCTCGTTTTTTTGAGGGAAGGGATCACATGTTGATTGTACCACTGTGGTGTTACTTGAAATGCAGGTAATGCCGATTACTAGCTGTTAAGTCTGGATGATAAACCATTATAAAAGGAAATTACTTCTGCTAGTTGTGTGTCTCTAATGAGAATTGGAAGTTAAATTTTAGTGCCCAGAAACGGCACCAAGCTTGAGGCTGTCTCTGACACCTGTTTCCTACCTTCGCTTAATGATTAAAATAAGCTCTGATACCTTTTTTTTCCTCTTGTGAGTTAAGAGTACTGAGGTAGGCGTCAGTTTTCAAGAGGGCCTGTTGATGTCCTTTAGCTTTTAAGCGGTCCGAGCTATACGCGACCAGGCTTTGGCAGGTGTGCGATGGTGCTTTCCACAGCCCCCTGAGAGCTGGAGGCTGTCCTCTGTCATGTTATCCGCCCCGCAAAGCGTGTGAGAGGAGGAATACTAGTGCCTGTATGCACAGACCCCTCAGCTAAAGCAACGGGAACGGCTCAGCGAAGAGCCCTGAGCCACTCGCTCGCTGCCGCCGCCCTTGGCCCTCTGAGGGCGGGCCACGACGCCAAACCGCTCCGCGGGTTTCTGTTTCTCCCAGCTGGAGCGAAGGCTGCTGGCAGCCAACGCCGCCCTTCTCCGGGTCAGTGTATCCCGGGGAAGCTGTCACCGGCCCTGCGAAAAGGGCCCCCCCGGCCCTGCGAAGGAGCCCAGCCCGCCCCTCAGCGCCCGCCTCCCGCCCACCCGGGAGCGGGACCGGCACCGGCGCGCGCAGCCGCCCCGTGAGAGCCCCGCGCGTGGCCCGCCCGACCGCAGGGGGCGGAGCGCGGCGATCTCGCGTGTTGATGGGAGGGACTGGCCGTCGGTCACAGGGGGAGGTGACGGGGAAGGGGAAAGTCCGCTCTCGGGTCGGGGGTACCAAAGATGGCGGCTGCGGCGCGGGAGGATGAGCTGGAAAGGTAGCGGTCGTCCCCGGCCCTTCCTCCACTGCCCGCGGGCGCTGCCCCGCCAGCAGCGGCGCCTGCAGCTCCCGCTGTCCCCGCCGTCTCCGCTGGCTGCGCGGAAAGCCCGGCAGGCAGGCGGGCAGGCAGCAGAGAGGGGAGACCTGCCTGGGCCTCGCGGGAGGGGAAGGCGGTGTCTACAGCGCCCCCCGTCGGCCGGGCGTGGGCAGCCGCCGCCGAGCCCTGGCCGGTCCGGCCGGCAGCAGGCGGGGGCGGAGCGGGGCGGGGAGCCGTGGGTCAGCAGGCGAGGAGCTGCGGCTGCCGGCACCCCTTAGGTTCAGCTCTGTGGAAAAACGCCTCCCCCGTTGCTTGCGGGGTGCTGGGAGCCGGGGTAGAGCCTCGGGGTGTCACGGCGCTCCTGTTTGCTTCTAGAGAGAGCATACACGAGAGAGCCAGGCTCCGCCTGAGGGAGTTCGATGTTGGAGACAAATTCTCCCACTTGCCGCTGCCCAAAGCCTCTGTCCTCCTGCCGCTGATGGTGAGGGAGGGGAAGCTGCACTTGCTGCTCACTGTCAGGTCGATGCAGGTAGGTGAACCGGGCCGGGGCCTGCCGCAGGGCAGCCCCCGCGTGCGCCGAGCCGAGCTCAGGGACACGAGTGAGGCACCGCCGAGGCCGCTCGCAGGGACACGCTTGTGTTCGCACTCGGGTCCCTGCACAACTCCCGTCCTCACCCCGTGTTCCAGGGGCTGCTCCTCAAACTTCAGCCCAGGCAGCATGCCTAAGGTTACAAGCAGATGTTTTTATACACCGATGATTCTAGTTTTTACATGCCAGAAAAATGTCAGATACCCAGAAACATGTGACAAGAAAAGATGATTTCCAGATCAGAAAAGGAAATTTTGATTGTTTACTATGACTTAAATAAGAAAAGTGACAATGTAGTGCACCTTTTATTAATGTGACTTTTCAATCTGCGTCTAATAGTATTTTTCTCTTCTTTTCATATACGAAAGGAAAGGCAACAACCTAAGCCCCCCAGAACTCTTCTGCCAGCATTTTGTTTTCTTTTACCTATCTTGTTTTCCATCACCCCCACCACAATCAACTGCCTGTATTCAGAGAATATGTACTTGTCTGTTTTTCTGCTGCTGAAAAGTGGAAGTTTTTTGGGGTCTTGCTTAGAAATTTTAAGGCCCTAATAATTGCAGTTACTTAGCTGATAAACTGATTGTAAATGGGCTTTTTACTGATCTTTGATGCACAAGGCTATTACTATAATGTACTTAAAGGTAAGTTATTTAAATGTGTATTTTAGAAGTTCTTGCTCTTATCTTGAGTATTTTAATCTCACTATTCAAGTTGTCTGTCTAGATTCATCTGTCAGTCTCTTATGCAAGCAAGAAGATGAAAAACATAAATTTTGAAGTGTTAAAGCAGAACGGATAGTATGAATTACACAATGCTGTGCAGGTTATATGTGTATTTCTGATTGTGAGGGTTTATGGATTAGTTGGGTATAGGCCCAACTTTTTCCTGGGTAGTTCTTGGTGAGGCACATTTCTTCTGATGTGCAGAAACCTCTTAACCACCATTTCCAGCTTCTTTGACTGGAAAGAGAAATCAAACATAAAGTGATTCTGCAATATGAACAAGTGTCTGTGTGGATCCAAGAAGAAATGTAAAACTTGTTATATTTAACAGTAGTACTCCTTTAAATTCTAGCTGAGAAGATCACCAGGGGAAGTGTGTTTTCCAGGAGGTAAAAGTGAAGCAATTGATAAGGATGAAATTGATACTGCTCTCCGAGAAGCTAAAGAAGAAGTGGGACTTCAGCCAGAGAAGGTGGAAGTCATCTGTAGGCTTGTGCCTGGAATTGATAAAGTAAGCAATAAACTGAGTAAGTCAGCATATCGTTACAAAATAAGCTTTGGTTCTTTTCTTTTGTAAGGTTGATAATGACCTTTTCAAACCTTCATAAAGTATGCAGCCTGTGCTGCCAGCGGAGCGAAGGGAGGAGATTCTTGCTCTGTATTTGATATTTGGGAGACCACATTTGGTGTGCCATGTCCAGTTACGGACACACTGGAGTACCAGAAAGACAGTGCTAAACTGGTGGGAGTTTAGCAGAGAGCCATGAAGACAGTAAGGGGGCTGGAGCACGTGAATTATGGAGGAGAGGCTGAGAAGTGGGTTTGCTCAGCCTGAAGAAGACAAAGCTAGCAGGAGATCTAGTTGCTCTCTTCAAGTACCTCCTGGGTGGTTATAGAGAAAATGATACGAGTCTTTTCTTGAGACAATGGACACAAGCAGTACCAAATTAAATTTTTATGAGATGCAAGGAAAATACTCTTTACCATGAGGTTAGCCAAACACTGGAACAGATTTTCCTGACAGGCTGTGTAATCTCCATCCTTGGAGATACGCAGAACTCATCCAGACAAGTCCCTCAGCAGCCTGGTGTAACCTCAATAGTTTTCTCGTTCAACATCCTGCTGAAAGCAGTGTTAATTCATGCAGAAAGGGGCCTCTGGATGTTAACACGGACTGTGATTCTGTTAGCAAGGAGACTTCTCCTCTGGAGGTGTCTCTGGAGTGTAAGCCACTGTTTGTAAATTAGCAGGCTGCCAATTTCAGTAACAGTGTTCAGTGTTACATAGAATCAGTTTTCCCATAGTACAGAGGGGTTACTGTTTCAAAAGACTTTATTTTTGTTCCTCAGGTTACAGTTTCTCTATATTAATATGCCTGCTCTTTCTTTTTGTATCTGTTAGCCACTTACCGTTAGCAATATCTTGCCCTCCTTAAAAAACAAAAGAACTAGTTTTAAAATTGTGTTGCAAAATGCTTTATTTAACTTATTAAGTTATAATTTCTGTACAGATAACATTAAAGCTGCATAGTTCAGAGGCTATATGTAAAAAGGATGCAAATTGCCTCAGTCAATATAAAAGATCATGTGGTTTTGGACCACAGTTTTTACCTGTCGAATTCTACTTTGTTGTCTCCATATGTACATTCCAGGTGATTCTGACTTGGATGGAGTCTCTCCAGACTTGCATCAAATAGCACAAATGTTGAGTTTTGCTGTTACTGCTTTCTGTTGAACAGTGATGCTTTGTTGGTATGAATAAATAGAACTAGCAACATATCTTAAAGAATTTTGGTGTCCTCTTTATGCAAGCTACTATTTCAGTAGAGTTTGCCTCCCTGTGGAAGTAGGGATTATATTTAAAATAAAAATGTCCATAAATGAGCAGTTCCAAAAAGTGTCTATATTTTATAGCTAACTATACTTTTATCATATTTCCGTATCTATAAGAAAATATTTCTATATCCTAGGAGAATTTCTATATCCTAGGAAAATAGATACAGAGATATAATAACGCATAGGTGATTTGAAAAATTTGAATTAAAATCAGAACTCACCAAAGTAAATAAGGAAGACATGTGAGAGAGCATGCATGGGATTATTTCTGTAGCAGATTGACAAACCTTTTTAACTGCTACATGATTATACAGGATGAACAGAATATTAGTAAAATAATGTTTAACAAATATAAAAAAATTTTAAATTGATTAAAATATATTTAAAATCAAATATAAGTATCTTGTGATTAGAGGGACTAAATTGTGTTACAGTTAAGAATATTTCATAGGTTTCTTGTACTCATTTTGTAACATCTGAAATGTTTTTAAAACAACATTCTTTTACTTGGTACAAACTTGAGGTTTTTGTTGTTTTTTTTTTCTTTTAGATGAATCACTTGGTAACACCAGTTGTAGGATTTATAGAGGATACATTCCAGGCCACTCTTAATCCAGATGAAGTGAGCGATGTTTTTGTCGTGCCACTGGAGTACTTTGTCAAGCCCTTAAATTACAAGGCCTTGCCTTATAAAACCTCATCTGGTTACTCAGGTCGGATGCACTGCTTTATGTATGATGACCATGAACATAAAATGTCATTCAAGATCTGGGGACTTACTGCACACTTTGCTGTATTTCTTGCTCTTGTAATTTTTGGAAAGAGACCTACCTTTGAAGTTGATTATGATCTTGACAACTTAATTTCATCCTCTGAGAATAACTTTGTGAATTTATATGCATCCTTATATGAAAGAAAGAAGAGTAGTCTATGACAAACTGGTCTGGCAATTAATTCCTGTTGAAGGAGGAAAAAGGTTTTTGTTTATTCCCTTTGTACCTATTATTTGTTTGAATTTCACACTTGAATTTCTTCTGAATTGGGAACTTACTAAAATTTATTTTTAAATAATATTTTTAAGTTGACAAGCCCTAACTAGATTCATATAATTTATAATCTCATGGTATTTTTGATGGCCTTAATACACAGTTCTGGAAGATCTGTTTCAGTTTCTGTCTTTGTTTTGTGTGATCTAAGACCCTTTCTGTGGTTTGCCTTCTGTGTAATGAGATCATACTATTTTATCTAATTTTAGTCTGTTTGAATTAGAATATGAAAACTTCTGGGGGTCTCTGTCTCTTACTGTGTGGCGTACTACATACAGACAACATAACGCATACAGTCTTGTGTGGTATCTTTAAGCACTTATGAAACGTACAGTAAAAATATAAAAGGTGGCAAGTGCTTTCACAATCTTGTTTTGTTTTGGTTGGGCTTGTGGAAGGAAGAGGGAGGTTTAATGAGTTTTATTACTCTTGCTCAATTTAACATTTCTCACAAGGAAATTCTGTAGGCTATGGAAAACTTACTATAAAGGCAACAGTCCTGAACTTGTTCCTCAGCATCTTGTTAGCATCACTCACTCAGCTCCTAGAGGGAGTAATCTGAAGCAAAGAAAAGTGGAGCTGAGTATTCAATGAGGACTGAAATGCTTACCTATAGTTGAACCCTTACCAGTCACCCTGGCAATGTCAGATACATGGTGTTCTTTGTGTTGAATCCTTGTTTCTGCATTGCTGGTGAACTAGAAGCTTATTTATAGTGGTCGTGATCGTATTGCCAAATGGTTAAGTTTTAAAAGCACAATTGACTGACTTAGGCTGGATTTAAGATGTAGTTTGCAAGTAAACAAGTTACCAGTCCTTAAACAGCTGATCTTCTCTGAGTAACACGTGTGAGTTGAAAGCATTCAGTGCCTCTCAGAATCACGTGCCCTAGTGCTAGTCTTGAATAAGATGAAGAAAAAAACCTCAGTTGTTCTTCTGGGTGTTTGCACGTTGTGCTCCCCGCTCTGTTCACTAACAGATGCAAGTATGATCAGGAGTTACTGGCAGTTCCTATGAACTGTGCTGTAATTGAGCAGAAGTCAGATTTTTAGTTTAAGCAGCTTTTGTAGTATACCTGAAGTTGGCTGTGACTTTAGCAAAATACATCCTTTTTACAAATAAATGTTGCCTAAGTATGGCTTGAGTAGCTAATTGTGATTTTCTAGGAAACCCACTTCTGAGGTATTTTTTAGCTTCTCATAATTGCATCCATAACATTCTTCGGCTGCTGTGCTAGGACAGTAGCATTTAGGCACTGAAATACCAGCTTGTGTTTGGTTGGTAACTGCAGCATGACCTTTTACTGAAGAAGAGCAAGATGCTGGAGCCAGTTACGCTCAGCTGACAGAGGTGTACCAAAACAAATCAAGGCTAAAATCAGTGCAAATTTTCTTGTGAGGACTGAATTTCCCTTTGTCTCCTCTCGCTGCTCCAACTGTGCAATACGTACTGTTTTTCTCTTCCCAGAGGTCATTCAGTGGTAGGTATTGTACTAGAGTGTTTTGCCTGAAATATTCTTTATGCTGTGGCATTAAAGAACTACAAGATTGGCAATCAGAATACTGGGTTGGAAAAGGCCTCAAGAATTAGCCTCATCTCTTGGCACATAGGGATGGAATCAGGTACGTGATAGTCTGATAAATATCTAATTTTTTGTTAAGCTTCCCTGGACAATCCATTGTAGTCTTTTAGCCACGCTCTACAAAGTTTTTAGGTGTAGCAAGGAACACTTACTTCTTGTCCTGTACACAGCAGAATGGTGAATAGCTCGTTTCCTTAGTTACTTTCTGCCCTCCTGAAAACTACATCGCTGTGTCTTCTGAAGGCATCATTAGACTTAATGATCAGACTCCCTCATGGTTTTTTTGTCAGTCACATTTTCTATACATCTCTTGTCATTTTTGTTGCATTCCAGAATCTTCAGTGAACATCCTTCCTCCATTTTCCCCCCTATCAAATATGTGATAATCAAACCTGGTCACAGTCTTCTAGGTAACCATTTATTTGGGTTGGATAGGACAGGATTACCTCACAGCTCCTTTTTATATCCCATTGTGATTGCTGTTTGTGAAGCAGCATGATAATACTGACTCATATTCCCTTTCTTTCACTAAAGTTGCCTCATCCTTTTCTGAAAACGCTGCTAATTGTTCCTGTTTTGTATTTATTGCATTTGGTATTTGAACAGTTAATCAACTGTTCCTACCAAATGTAGCATTTTGCATTTGTCTTTATTGAATTACATCCTGACGTTTCCAAAACAAATTGTAACAACCTACTGCCGTGTTTTTCAGACATTTCCATTTTGCTGTTATCCTCAAGTTTAATGAATATATTTTCTGTTTCGTTTACAACTTAGAGTAAGCACACTCAGAACAGGCCTCTGCAGAATCCCAGCTGGTAATTGCTACTTTGACAATGAACTGCTAACTACTGCGTGTGGCTTTCTAACCAGCTGTGTAACATACTACTGTAGTTTCATACAGACCAACCCTTCTTAGGTTGCACATGGGAACATGAGCCAGGGCTATATCCAAAACTTGAGGATTTACAGTTCTCCCTATACACCAAGCCAGTTTTACCTGCCCCACTGAGGATGTAAACACACTCGTCAACAACATAGGAAAAAGCCAACGGTTGCCAAATATGTCCTTGTTAATTAAAGTACTTATGTAAAGGTTATTTGTTCGATATATTCCAAGGAACTGGAACAATTTGTATGAGTTCTCCAGTGCTTTCACAGGGCACTGTTTGCCTTTTCCCAGCCTCTGTTAGGGAAGAAGATAAAGTTCCCCAAGTTTCAAAGATAATTGCTAATAATGTTGAGATTGGTTCTTAAGAGAATGGCTGGCGCATTGGGACATTTCAAAAGATTTGGCCAGCTTGAACATTTTAGCATATCTAAATGCTATCAAACCTTCCATATTCCTACATTAGCTCTTTTGGCACCTGTGTTAATTATATTTGATATCAGTTGACTTTTTAAGTTAAAAGAAAAAAAGACTTTTTTTTTTTTTTTTGGCTAGGATGAAATCCTTGGAGAAATAGTAGCCACACTTATGAAGAACAGCTTTATTTTTCATTATTAAACACTTGTGAAATTGTTAAAACATTTTTAAAAGCTTAACTTTAAACTCTTCATCATATTATTCATATCCTTAGTGGTTTCTCTCAATGCTAATGTATGCCGGAAAAGTAACTAATTAAAATAAGAACATTGTTAATTAAAATAGAGCAAAGCAATTAGACCTTTGATTAGTAAACAAAACAGGTACCAAGAGACATAATTACTAACTTACCATCCTCCTCTGTTCCCAGCAGGCTTTGTTCTTCTTCATTTCTCAACCAGACCTGGCACAGAAATTGTACAAATTGAAACCTTAGTTTGTTTTTATTTCTCTTTTTTAAACAACAACAGTTACAGCTGTTACTCCTTTTAGCAAATGCAAATCTTCTTGATTTTTCAATCAAATCAACCATTTGAACTAGTTGAAAAACAAAACTTAGAGAGGTCCAACCAAAAATCCTTGAGTGATTTGCAGTAAAACCACTGGGGCTTCATGCTTCACATTATGCATCCTACATAATTTTACTGACATTAGTTTTGAAATTTGGGAAGTACTTTCTTAACTCAAAAGACTCATTTTTTATTTAGATATCCATCTGGGATTTGAGTGCCCAGAAAACTCCTTAGGGCACAAAAAGAATAGAAGGAAATGCAAGTGCTTGTTACTAAAACTGCAATGCTTCAAGTCCCACAGTTACTAATGGGAAATTGTTTCCTTGGGCAACCTTCCGATAAAATTCTTCCACAATTCTTGAGGCAGAAACTAGAACATGACTCTCTTCGTGTTAGTCTCTTTCCTACCTTCAAGAGGTAAGGAGTGGAGAGTGCCCCAAGCAGAGTATCATGAAGTCTGGTGACACAGGCATTTTTCAGGATACTGCCTCTGAAGTATGAGAGAGCTAGAAGTGTGTATCCCTCACTCCTCCTGAATAAGTGCCCTGTGTAGCTAAATAGTGTATTCAAGGGAAGTTGCAGCTGCTCTGCACCTTATGTTTTTAAAGGAGAGTGTGGCTGTGCCTTGTTTGTGTGAGAACAAACTCATGAAAAGGTGGATCCTCTGGGGAGATGAATCTTTCCCTGGGCCTTGGGCTGCAGGGACGCTGTGTAAACTTAAAGGGGAAAGGATCTAGCAAAAGGGTGTTCTGAGAATTTCCTATTGGAAAGTGCTGTATTCTGCCCTTAAACTGGTTCACAGCCTAGGACAATTAGCTCTCCCTGGTGTTGTACACAAAACTTCCAGCATCTAAAAAAGGCCCTGATTTTTGTCCAGTGGGCCAGGTGCTTTGCAGTTTGTCACTGCGGTGTTATAGTGCCTCAATTCCCTTTCAGATCTGTCTTTAAAGTAATGTAACAAAGCACTCACCAAGACCCGGGTGTCCCAGTGTTCTCTCTTACTGGTCCTGTGTTATAACTGAATATTATTAAAATAGATTTGTATCTACTTTTATTTTTAATGTGGCGATTTTAAAGGACTCCTTTACTTTGAATTATTGATTGCAAATGCATTTATGCCTTGCCTGTTTTCAGTATGGTATGTTAATATAGCTTCCAATCTGAAAAGGTGTTTTATGCATATGTATTTACTCTCTGCACTTTTTCTTACAATCACATCACCAAGGCCACTGCTCAGTTGAAAAAAAGGTATTAAAAATATATTCCAGATTACATTCTCTAGCTATGGGATAAGTAATGCTAGCATGACAGGAAAATGAGTGCAAAGGCTTGTATCAGAACAAGAAAATTACTGATACGGTACAAAATTAACTACAAATAAGTGGGATACGGTTTAATGTGAGTTGTTAGTCATTCTTTTAGTTAATGTGCAGTGATTCAGCATTTAACATTTCTGTATTTTTGAGTGCTCGAATAATCAGGCTTTTGGTATTTAACGTTTATGTGAACATTTAACATTTCTATATATTTGATATGTAAATTGGTATTTAACAATTGTAACCATATAAAAATAATTAAAATTACTTTTAAAAGGATATAATATATATACTACTTTACAGCACTTCTGTGTAGGGAAAAACCATAAAATGTTCATTTCATTTCAAGAAGTTCAGTGTATGCTGCTCAATTAAAATGCATGTCACTTGCATAGCTAGAGTTCATGCAGGGTTAAGGCAGTTACAGTTAGATGAGAATGTAAATATTCAAGAAAGGAGATTATTTATATTCAGCCTATGCCTAAATCATAAATATAAAATAGAAAATCTGGAGGTGTTTTTGTCTTTCAAGAAAAACCTCATGTGAGTGCTTACATGTCAGTAAGGATGTGATGTACCTACAGCGATTCTTTTTTTTTTTGTAGGTTGCCATAGCAATGCAGTTTTCACAACAGTACGTGTTAAACCATCTCCAGTTAAACCAAAATAGTTATAGTAAAAAGGGTCATTAGGTAATCCCTCTGTCCCTCTAACCTTATCTCTTCCCAAAACGTAATCTAAGACATAAGGAAGACAGAAAAAGGAATCACACTTGTTTCTGATTCCGTGCAGAAGCTGTAATTCTGTAACCAGAATGCTCACTTAGTGTATGGGAGTCTGAGTTTCAACATGAATTTTTTTTATGCTTTATGATGTTAATTAAATTTACTATACTGTATGGTTGCCTGTTACTTAGTACTTCAGATTTAGGGTAGGTTTTGTTTGTTTTTCAAAACGAAGAGTATGTGTGCTAGGAAGGAAAACATCCAAGTAATAATGAAACATTAATGAAGAATAATCATCCTGTTTGTCAGAATGTGCTGCAGGGGAAAGAGTGTTCACTGGCTAGCAATAGACTCGTTATTTTGGGCACATTTACCTCTTCTCATCCTGAATTCTGTAACCCTTTAGACTGTCCAGTCATGACCATTTATTAACCTACATCTCTCTTGAACTCCACTCTATTATTAAACTACGTTTGGACATACATTGTGTTAAAGATATACCCCTACAATTCATCCTGCAGCTGCTGCAGTGCTTGACCACTAGCACAGCTGCTTTAAAATATTTGCATAGCTGTTCTTTATGAAGTGCTGGCATCCCCTTTTGTGCCCATAGTAAAGTCCAGAACTACTGGCAACAAACAGGAACTGTTCTTCAGAGGAAAGCTGAATTTGTCTTTGAGCCCTGTGGTAGGTTGTAATGCTCCTCCAGAGCCCCAGTAAGAGCCAGATACCCAGTTGTGGAAATGAATATGAATAATTCCAGGCAAAGAGCTCTGTATATGTTTAAAGAATTAAGGACACAGTGATGTAAATCTGTATTCAGATGGATTTGTATACACAAACACCTGTAGAAAAGGAGTTGACAAACAGGACATTTAAATAGTGTTTATTTTATTCTCTATTTTATTAACAAACACATATAATAAAACTATTTTATTTTTCTAATAATTTAATTGCTGCAGATCAGTATTTGGCATAAATCAATAATTTCATTGACCTTAGCACAGTTGTGCCAAAGTACATGCTCTGAGGCTTTAGTTTATACTGCATATTTACTTTAACTGATAATGTATGTTATCTCAATTATATTTTATCTTGTATCTTTCAATTCATTATTCTATTTCTTAATATTTGCATAACAGGTGCTATCAATGGTTCTACTTAATAAATCAGTACTTTTAAAGAAGCCTAAGTTTGTTTAGAATATATTGTTAGTTTTTAAAACATCAGGGTGTAATTCTAAATCTAAGAGCAACATCTTTTTACATCATCTACCATACTGATTTGCAGATATTTTTGGGAAACAAACTGAATAAAATGGGAGTGCTATAGTTCATTGCCAGGTTTCGTTGCTAAAAATGGAAGTCATACTGAATGCATTATTTGTGGATTTCAGCTATTAACTATTAAATTAGAAATGCAGTAACCGATAAATTAGTAACAGATGTAAACAAAGGTCCACCAATGCTTGGAAAACTGGGAATACTGTTAACAGAAGGGAAGTTGATGTTATACACAGAAAAAAGGTGTGTGCAGTGGATGGAGCACATTCTCTACAATCATCAGGCTGAAAAGAGCTAAAAGGCAGCTGATCTAATTGAGAGCTTTGTATCTGTGAGAGCCTGTTAACCCAGTCAGAGCTCTAGAAGGCTGCAAAAAAAGACTGAGAAAAAATGAGATGATTTGGGTGTAAGAGCACAAGAGCTCTGTGATTAAGAAACAGAATCTGTCTGGCGAGGGGAAATAGCAGGGGCTTGCTCTAGGAGGGGCTATGGCTAGATCTCCCAATAAGGGGAAAAGAACAAAGAATTAGAAAGGAGCCTAAAGTCAAGGAAGTGGTCCGTGTGTGGAGCAAAGGAGGGGTGAGCAGCCAGCATCTCAGCGTACGGCCACGAGAGGGTGCCACCTCCCAGGTGCTTCAGAGCAAGCCTGGTTCGGCCTCCAAACCCTCAGGCAGCAACTGGTTAGAACTACCTTAGACGGGCTGTTGTGTGCTGTGGGGCACCTAGATACAGGGTTATCCAAACACCACCATTTCTAGCTAGTTAGAATGGGACTATATTCGTATATCTCCTCAGCATCCCATGACTGACCACACACACCTTTCTGTTTTGCTCACATTATGACATCTGCAATGATGGGTTTACTAAATAATTCTCCTGGAATTTGTTCTAATGTGCTAGAAATAATGATAGTCTTCTGATGCATTCAGACTGACTGTACAGCAATGGCTGAGCAACATGAAGATACGCTATAACCCTGGATTCATGCTTTTCTTCAAGACTGAAAGAATAGCAGATCTCAAATATCCCTAGCCTGCCTTGTTCACTCTGCTTACGAGTCCATTATGTGGCTGTTTAGTGAACCCATGCAAACTGATAATTGGTTTTCTTAAGCCCTAGAAATGAACAAGAAAAAGCGCTCTGCCAGGGAAAATATTTCTCTCAAGTAGAAGGAAAAAATCTCTTTGGTCTGAGAACTGTCTTCCAAATATATTCATGTTATTTAAAACTATAACACTGATTTTAATTATTGAAATTTGCTGTGGTATTTAACTGTAGTTTTGACTAAAGATAACTGATTGCCACACTAATTTACGTGCTACATAAAACATTGCTCTGAATTTAAGAGCATCAGTCAAAATAAATGCTCTAGTAAAACTTTACTGAATAGCGTTGTTAGTCAGGTTCTTCTCAGATAGCCCAGATGGGAGCTGGTATCTAATATGGCTAATAGACCACATTTAGATACATCCTTGGGTCCTAACTGTCAGTAAAGCAGCTCTCCAATTTATGTCTTTTATATCTGAACTGGTTATTCACAGATGTCCAATCTAGAAAAGTTTTAGGTGAGGATTTTTACGAGTTTATGATGTTGTGAGTGTGACATGAAGAAAAAGAAGTGAATTTAGAATTCAAAGAGAGAAGCAGGGAAGGATGGAATGAATGGGAACAAAAAGAGGGGAAAAAAGTTTCTTAGTTGCTTGGACTATTCATCCCCTTTATTAATACCTACATTTGTGTCCAGATGCCTTGCTTAAGATATAAGCGTCTTCTGCTGAACAAAAACATAGGAAAACTTTTTGCTCTTGAAGCTTGCTCATTAAGAAATGTTAATTTCAGAAAGTGTCTGGCATCAGAGGAGTTCCTCAGCTACACCCACAGAGGCAGAAGTGCAGCTGTGTGCATTCTGTTGGCCACTTTGCACTTGGCAACTGTGCAGCCTGCAGCCCGATTTCTGTAAATATTAAATATTTCGTTTACTTATTAAACATGAAGGCTTATTAAGCAGGACAGACAGATGGTTCACAATTTTGTGTGGTGGGCAGTCATATGGTTCCTGGAGATGTATTTAAGAGCTCAGGATATAAAGACATTTCAGTCACATTTAAACACTGTGCGTCAGATCTGCAGCTGGTAGAAATCAGTGCAGTTCCAGAGATACTGATGATTCGTTTACTGTGTGGAATTGCCCATTAGAAAAGCAGCCATGGTAAATTCTAGCTTTATTCAGTACAAGAAATATGCTTTATTCAAAAGCTTGAATAAGTTTTCCTTGCTTTCAGTGAGACTGATCAGATAAATAGGACCAGAGCTCTTACTGAATTGATAATCCAAATTTTCTCCCAGGTGCCTGTTAGCATGAGTCCTTCTGCACTTGCACAGAAGTCAGTGTCTTTCCTGGGCTACCTTGTAAAGACAGACAAAGCAGAGGAACACCCAATTCCCTCACACCAGCCTGGGCAGCAAAACTAATCCTTTTCACAATGTCTCATAACATTTCTGAAATTCTTCAGAATAATCATCGATCTTTTATTTCCACTCTATATAATGAAACTGTCTCTGGACTGAATTCCTTCAATTTGGCACTTTCTATGACATTCAGGTATATGTGCCTGAAAACAACAGACTCTGAATCCTTAGGCTTCAAGCTTTCACAGTAGTACAATGGGATGATGCACCTCAAAAACAGCCATAACGTATGTCTGTGCTCCTAAAGTGAGGGTTGTATCTTAAGTAAATGCTGACTCAGTTCATCCATCATTTTCTGCTTGAATCTGACAGCCCAGAAATGTGATACTAAAATGTTATCTTTTGAGAACACACTATTTAAGCTTTATGTGGGGTTTTGGGGACAATTGTTGCTAGGGTTTTGAGGAAGGAGTTGGCACTTATTCTCTATTTATGTGTTTTTAAAGCAGGGAAAATATTAAAGGTAGAATTATTTCCTTTTTCTAATTTTTTAAAAATTACAGTTAAAGCGATGCCAGGTAAGCTCACAGAGCCAGCTTGTTTAAAACTTTACTAGTTGAATCACTAGGGACTTGAGTCAGAAAAAAATCTCTATTAAAATTAGTATTTAATTCAGGCATGAACTTATATCCCATTAGAAAACACCAAAGCCAAGAAGAACAAAAGTAAGTGGCTTAAATGCTTTCCTGAATTAGATCCTCTATTATATTCTTTAAAATTTCCACTATCTTATCAGAGTCAATATTGGATAAAATTCACCTCAGTGTAAACTGTTCTGCACAGAATAAAGTGAACCAGACAAGGGCCACTTAAGTCTCTTCTTAAAATTCAAATGTGGTTTCACTGAACATTTCCCTGGGCTACACAGGACTTTGTCATAGATCTGGTGCTTCTTTTAGGATCAAAAATCAGTCTGGTCACTACCAGGATGTGACAGGTATGAAAATAATGATGATGGTTCTAACAGTCAGAGTCTATCAGGTGCTCTGTTAAGACTACGGCATGTACCTTTGTGCTTTGTTTTGTTATTTCTCATGCATCTTCCTTCTGGTTTATGCCTTACTTACCTGGGCTCTATTTATTGCTATTGTTAAGTCCCTCACAATAATATTTTCTGACAGATAAATACAGAGTAGGTAAAGATGGAACATGAAAATAGATGCGCTCAAACATTAAAAAAGCCATTGGTGCTAGATGATTGCAGGTGGAGGTTAGCTGTTCTTTATATTGCATTTAAGGCCTCAACCTGCAGTAACAACAACTTTCTAATAAGGAACCTTTCTTTTTCATCTGTTCTTTTCCTTGGTGCTTTGTGTGTTGAGGGAGATGTTGGAACAGTTATTCCTTTATGAAGCAACATTACATTCCTTTTGTAGTGAAGGCAATTAAAACTTAGTTGTGACCTGAGATTCACTTAGGTATGTCAATTATTCCAGAGTCCATAGACCTTTGGTGAGTGGAGCTATCTGAGTAGCTTCAGTTGCTATGCTATATATTTCTACAAGAGCACGCATTACCAAAAGCTGCTGATTTAACGACAACCTCAGGTCGTATTTGATTGTGCTAGTTCTTTCTGTAAAAACATTTTATTGGCAAGCAGGTCGTTTACTGTGTATTTATTCACAGACTGTCCTTTTTTCCTTTAATTATAGTAGAACTAGAAGCCAATTCTGGAAAGGTGACCTAATCAGGCAACCTTAAGGGGAGAATGGGGAGGAGTGGGAGGAAGAAGAAGATAACAACGACTTGACCTGGATTTCTGCAGTGTCAGAAGCAGCTACAGTCCTGTAATGATTCCAGTTGAGGTGCTCGGGAGAAGTGAGCAGTACTGCGTGGTACCTCATTTTCATCATTGCCTGGTTGGGAGGGGAGGAGGAGAGGCAAAGGGCTGGGGGCCAGATTCATTTGCACGTATACTCAAAATGCTTTGTGCTGAGGTAGAGATGATGCAGAGAACATGAGCTGCTGCTGCATACAGGTATGTTTATTTAGCTAATTGAGTTGTCATGACAACTACTTCATCTAAACTGCTACAGTGTATAGGGTGTCATTGGCACCTGATGACTCCACACAAACCATTATACTTTCCAACAAAATCGGCAAACTCTGTTCAGTCTACTTAGAATTACTGTTAAAGAACGTAGTTTAAATGAAAAAAAAAAAAAAAAAAAGAAAGAAAAAAGGACTTACTTGTTAATAGCGGGTCACCACAGCTTAATTTTAGTGAATTCAGCTTCAGGCTGGAAGCACTCTTCTGGCTCATCCAGGAGAGCTGGCATTTCATCTTGTAACCCACAAAATGTGAAACAACGGAAAGTTGTTCAGAGCCTACAAAATAAGCCAATAAAGAATCATAAGAGACTGATGATGCTCAGAAGAGCCTGAGTATATAATGTAGATGACTGACTGCTCAATGTTAGATACATTGTAACCTGAAGAAAAGATACATCAGTTTAAATTTGAGTCAAGAAATAAAATACTATCATTTTTCACATGAAGTGAATATCGTTTCATTTACAGGGAGGTAGGCTTTGTTGTGATAATGCTTACCACTGAACCAAGTGACACTGGAATATCCCTGTCCTAGCACAATCTGGCAAGTATTCACAGCTAGAAATCCACGTTCCTTGGCGCAACTGGCATGTCTGCAGTTAGAGTCCAGAGCTAGAGAGCATGCAAAAACGGGTGCTCGTGGGGATGCTCCTCGTGTTAAGCTCAGAAGCAAAGTGGCACAAGTTATGGCAGTGATTTTCACTTCAGAGTATCCTTGCCTTTGGGAGTGCACCTTACTGAGGCTCCTCCCCTTGAGTTTGAAACCTCAGTATTGATTGATGGCAAAGTGTCTGGAAGGTAGAGGAAGAGCTGCAGCATCAGGCCCAGTCCTGGCTGAAGGGTACCTTTGTAACTGCAGAGAGGGGGAAAATATTTAACAGCAGCAATCCCATACCTTCGCTTGTCCTCAGCTTGGCACATAAGGTGACATATTTTATGGAAGAGGGTCTGTGGTACCACATGGGAAATTAAAAGGTCTGGGAAAGAGATCATTGAGTGAAAAAGTATGGAAACTGTTCCTCTAAGTTCTTGTTGCATAGACATTTATTTTCCTGTAGTTGACACTCTGGGGCGTTTTAAGCCCCAGCAATTCCCTGGTGTGTCTCACAGTGTGGCCACACAAGCAGCTGGGCCAGCCTAGCTGAGGAGGCAACACCTCATGGCACGTTGTGGGAATGAGCAGAGAGCAGCTGAATAAGGGTAAGTGAGAATACCCTAAACTGCTGGGAACTTTGTCTTCACGCGTTGCAGCTTGATTTATAGTTAGTTAGCTAGTTCCTGACAGCTAATCTCCCATAACACTCTGTGGACTAATAATGTGCTCTTTTCCCACCCAGCTGTGAGATGCAATGCGTTGGGCTGGTTGAAAAAGAGGTTTACCTCACAGACTGGGTGACCTGTAGATGTGCAAAATCCATTACAGCAGCTCAGAAGATAGGAAGTAACTCAGCAAGGCCTGATATCGATCACAGGCATAAATCAATAAGAAGAGGATTGAAAGTTGTGACCTGTGGGTTGTTTTAAGCTCTGTCACTGATTAGCAGCATATGCATGTTGTGTAGGTTGTGATACAGGCATCACGAATACACTGGATGGTGTATTACAAGATCTACTGAGCAAGCACTTCCTTCTTAGATTGCATATTCAAAGGAGGGAGCAATGATAAAGTGGAGTTACTATCAGGATGTATCATTAAGCAGATCCTGTAATTCTGTCAAGGAGCACATATGTTCAGGACAAGGATATGCTGCTATTAGGCTGGACTAACCCTCTCAGAATGGCTTTTTCCCGATGAAGGAATCTCCTGTTCTCCATTCTGGCAAAGAAACCCAGCTCCTGGGTCAGGTGCTTGAGCAGAAAAATCAGAGCCTGGCAGGAACCTATTTCCTCTGGGGCCATTCTGTCTCTTGCGCAGCAATACTGTATGATGGGGCTAATGTACTGTCACTGTTTTTGACACTGACATGTCTGTGTCACAGTTTCCCAGTTAAAGGCCTCTTAATTTCCTCTTATTTTAATGATCAAAATGATCTCTTCCTTTTTAACTTCAGTTGTTCCGTTTCTGATGTTGCTCACCAGCAGCATGGGCTGTCATCACTGTAACTGTCCATCAGAATCTTTGCTAAAATTCTTGGCAGTTCCCTCCAAAATTTAACAAGACGTGGCTCCGTATTTTTACTTGAGGAGGCCTTTGGTCACAAAATTCACTTCTGCCTGGTCATCCAGGAAGCCTGCTGGTAGGTGTTCTGTTCGCTTGTTTCTAGATAACTTTTGAAGTCTCCTGCAGAGGTCAGTCTTGGTAGCCATGAAGCTGAAGCATCACTAAAGGAAGTATTGTTCTTTGTCCCTGATGGTTCTCACCTGCAGTTCCTCAGACCGCTGAACACTCATCCTCCTATTTAAAAGATTTCTCCCCTGTCTTAAAGGAATGTTTTATTTGGATAGGGCACGCATTTTCGAAAGTAACCTTTTTTGAACTTCACATGGATTTATCTTTTGATGTGCTTGCTTCCCATGAAATGATACCAGAGTCTTTTGCTTAGGTGTGTCTGTAGGGCACTGCCTTCTCTCTTCATTCCTTCATGTTCCTACCCACACTTCTCTCTCATAGCAAGTTATTATAGCAAGTTCAACACCCCTCACCCCCCCACACCTTGCTAAAATTGATTGCAGTAAGAGAAAAATCCTGCAACGTTGACTTTCTGGAGCACTGTTCATCTTTTCTGAACCTAGCTAATAACTGTGGATAGGTTCTTGCTCCTCTTTTAACTTTATTAACCCAACAGTAGCTTTATCTTTTCTAAACTGGAGAAATGAAACTCTTCAGTTAAAGACTTGAGAGTAGTTTAGGCCTCTTCCATCTTCCTACTAAGGAGGTGACTTCAAGGTGACTAGAGGTCTGGCCTCTTATTGGAAAAATTCCTTTTTTCATAGCCTTTTGGGACTACACATGTCCAACAATCCCACTGATTTCAAGGTCTCTGAGGAAACTTAGGTGACATTCAGCAGAAATAATTCTGATGCTGCAGCTTAACCAAGATAGTATTGGTATTTGGATCTGATTTAGTAACACAATGCCCCTTCTCCTCTACCCAAGATTCCAGATACTAGTCAGCATCTCCACATTTAAAGACAGATGCTGGCTGGTTACCTACCATGAAAGGACATTGCTTAGCTCATGGTTAAAAGATCAAGCAGAAAAGTTTTTTTTTCTTATGCAACACAAAAAAAAGGAAGAGCTCTTCTATTACTATAGTGCAAAATACTCATTTCCCTAGAAATCTCAATTTTCTTTGTCCTGACTTCACTCTCCATATGTTAACCCTTCACAACTTCTATTTTTTAACTGTAGATGTAGACTGTGTTTTGATTTATTTCTTTAAAGATTAAGGCAAATGCCAGCACTTGTGTAGTCCACCCTGTACTGTCATTGCACAAAGTGACTCCTGGCTGCATTCCAAACTCTTGCATAAAATGGTTTCCAATTTTAATTTAAATCAACTGATATATTGACCAGCTGGACTTCAGATATAAAATTACCTCAAAGTGAGGGGGAATCAAACTGCATGCTCAGAAAGTAGTTGCGGCCCTTCCATTTCACCCTGAAAGAAAAAGATTTATCCAGAGTGCCTAATTTTTCCTGCAGTTTTTCTTAGACTGGACAAAAGAGCAAGCAAATGATTGTTTATGTGGATATCCAATTGTGTTAGGTCATACAGGGAGATAGCCAGTATGATCTAAAGCTTCCATGTAAAAGATCATTTCGTCAGGACTTCAAAGCCCTTTAACAATGTCTCAAAAAGAGAGAAATTTTTGCAATGCACAGCAATCACAATCATGCAATGTGATTACATCATGGTAGTAAGCAGTCCCCACTTAGACCCCTTAATTGGGACTTCGAGGTCTAATGTCCACTGTGGCCAAGTTCTACAATTGATGTTTAATATGTTCTCTGAATACTTATTTCTGATAGTTCACAAGTTATCAAAATTAGAATCCATCTGCACAGTTTCTAGAGGGAGAAAAATATGAATGCTTGCCTTATGCAACAAGATATGTTGTCTACCCTTAGTCTACAACCACGTCCTGCCCTGCTACTAAGATGTCTCTTACCACACAGAGTTAGTATCAGTGAAAGAAGTGTGAGAAAGCTGTATGGGCTCTTGACTACTGACTTTTTTTTCCCCCCAGAAGTTCCAAATGCATTTATAAACCATTGAGTCTATTGGACCAGATCTGATTTCTCAAAAGACTGGAACACTGAAGCATCATTTGTCTCAGTTACAACTATGAAGGTTTGCTGTGCAAGGTTTACATTAATTTTGTCTCCAGACATCACCTTTATCAAACATTTAGCTGATTATTATTGAAAAGCACATTGGAAATTAAGCCACTACTTCTTCAAAGCCCCTAAGAAACAGAATGGCACAGTCAGTCCTCTTCTGTGGTAACACTGGTGTCAGCAAATGGGCCCCATTTCAGCCTACAATACTTGTTTTTCAGTTATTTTCCAGTACTGTGAAATGCAGCTACAGATGCAATAAATAAGTCATAAAACTAGAACACTCTACTCTAGTGCTATTATAGATACTGGGTACAGTGTCGTTATCAACAGTATAAGCTTACCTAAAGTACTTCACTAGTACGCTTAACCGAGTCTAAGGAACTACTTCTCTAGGTAGAAAAGACATTAAGATTTTTCAGGCCTGTTTCCTATTTTATCTCCCTGTTAAAATGACTACAAAAACAAGGCAGCTGGCTTTTTGGTTGTGTTGTGAGTTAACCCTGACAGGCAGATAAGCCCCACACAGCTGCTCACTCTCTCCCCTGCAGTGGGATGGGGGAGAGAATCGGAAAGGCAAAATTGAGAAAACTCATGGGTTGAAATAAAGACAGATTAGTAAGTGAAGCAAGGCTTCACATGCAAGCAAAGCAAAATAAGGAATTCATTCACTACTTCCCACGCAGGCAGATGTTTAGCCATTTCCAAGAAAGCAGGGCCTCAGCCATAACCCCAAATGTCCCCCCTCCCTCTGTCCTTCCCCCAGCTTTTATCGCTCAGTACGCTGTCATATGGTAGAGGATACCCGTTCCATCAGCTGGGGTCAGCTGTCCCAGCTGTGTCCCCTCCCAACTTCTTGTGCACCCCCAGCCTACTTGCTGCTGGACCAGTGTGAGAAACAGAGGAGCCCTTGACACTGTGTAAGCACTGCTCAGCAATAGCTAAAACACTGGTGTGTTATCAGCACTGCTGTGGTCACAAATCCAAAACAGCATCATACGAGCTGCTGTGAAGAAAATTAACTCCATCCCAGGAAAAAACAGTACAGGTTCTAAACCTTGCCTGCAAACTCATATGCTTTTATTCAATGAAAATCCCTGTTTCTGCCAGCCCAAGCGAGATCTAACCTAGCAGCTTTGTAATGAACAGTTCCATTAGCATCTTAAGAGTGCTCAGAGTAAACCAATCTCCTAATAAGCTGGCGTTTATGGCTTTTGTTATGGGTATTTTTTTTTTTTCTCCAGAGGGCGTAGAAGAGAATACAGCAGCAGGCTCAACTGGTTTATTAAAATCAATGAGTTAGAAAGCAGTAACCAGCTATGGAACTGAGGAAAAGAGACCATGATAAAACACTCCATAGAAAATGCAATTATACTGAAGAGCATCCTGTTCCTTTCTTCAAAAGGCCCATCACAGCCTACTTGCTCTGTCGCAAAGTTCAAAGACATTTTTTCACAAGCTTCCGACAAGTTACTCTGTATCCATAATTACTGAGACCAAATGGAGTCAAAATGCCAAGCAGCGTTGCTCTTTCTCAATGCCTGAAGTCACGCAGAATGATAAGTACATAAAGCATCATGTGCAGCCCCAGATATATAACAGTCCAGTTACTGACCACAGTACTTTCAACAGGAGATTTAACATGTGCAATAACTTTTGCTATGAATTACCTTAAAGAACAAGGTATGAATAATGTCTTGAACCTGTTGGAATTCAAGGATGGCATTGTAATATCCTAAAAAAGTCCAGAGGTACTTAGCCTTTGCACAGTACTACAAGTGAACTGTCAGTGTTTATTACTAGTCATTATTCATACGAGGTAAACACGATTGACTGCTGCTTTGCGAAGAGGGAAACAAGTCATAAAGAGTGGAAATGATGGAGTGGGGACAGTGTAGCCAGTCTGCTCGTCCTGAGTGATGCTTTTAAGTGATGACAGTACTAATGTACTCATCTCCTGTAACTTTGCTCATTGTGATTTACTATCCATCTCTTAATGTCAGGGGCCCCCAACATAAGAAGGACATGGAGCTGTTGGAACAAGTCCAGAGAAGGGCCACGAAGATGATGTGAGGGCTGGAGCACCTCTCCTATGAAGACAGGCTGAGAGAGTTGGGGCTCTTCAGCCTGGAGAAGAGAAGGCTTCAGGGAGACCTTATAGCAGCCTTCCAGTACCTGAAGGGGCTACAGGAAAGCAGGAGAGGGAATTTTTATAAGGGGAAGTAGTGATAGGACAAGGCAGAATGGTTTTAAACTAAAAGAGGGTAGATTTAGATTAGATATTAGGAAGAAATTCTTTACTGTGAGGGTGGTGAGACACTGGCCCAGGTTGCCCAGAGAAACTGTGGCTGCCCCCTCCCTGGCAGTGTTTAAGGCCAGATTGGATGAGGCTTTGAGCAACCTGGTCTAGAGGAAAGGTGTCCCTGCCTGTGGCAGGGGGGTTGGAACTAGATGATCTTTAAGGTCCCTTCCAACCCAAACTATTCTATGATTCTATGAATTGTTTTCTGACCTTTTTTTCCTTGTTTTTTCAGAGTTGAGTCCAGAATGGAAACATACAGCTTCAATTTTACTATAAAAAATAATATAATAGTATTTTTTCAGTGTAAAAAATACTCAGAGCTTTCAGAAAACACAACAGAAGCGTTAGAATGTACAGACAGCAGGCAAAGATACTGAACAGTATTTTTTTTATTATAGCATGTATTCAGTTAGCCAAACAAGTGGATAGTATGGCTCTAAAAATAAATATATTAATGAAGCTTTGCTAAAAGGGCTTATTTTAGTCTGCCTGTGTTTATTGACGACTATCATCAGCAAGACGTAAAGATTTCACAATCCATTTAAATTTTCTTAAATTGTATTATTTCTTGATCAACAATAATGAGATCCATTTATTTAATTTCTATTGTACCCATCACTGAATTATCTGAGCACAATTTCCGTACAAGACAAATGGTAAAGTAATGAAGGAATACAATAACTGAGCAGTCAACAGGATAAGTCATATTGGCATATATTGGCCTTGCCAAATCCTGTGTAAATGCTCTGATTTCTTTTCCTCTTTAATTTAAAACTCAACTCATTTTCATTACTCCTGATGATTCTGAGGAGCTTTAAACTGCTTCTACCTACTGAAAGGAAATGTACAGTTCTTTCCAGTGATTATAAACAGAGAATTGCTTCATTGCGTCTGTGATTCATACGTAGCTCCACCAGTAAGAGAAAGCCCCCGGCTAAGATAAAATAAAATAAAACAATTATCTCAATGTGAATGAACCTTAGGAAATAGAGGTCTCCTTTGTTTTTAAAAAGTCCAAACAAATAAATCCAGCATCCTATACTCTTAGAATTCCTTTGGAAATGTCTGCCTTTGTTAATACATTCTATGCACAGATACAGAGGGGAAAGTCACTAAAACCATTTTCCTATTGATAAGAGATGTTGTGGACCATAGGTTTTAACAACAGCTGAAACAGGTATTCTGAACATGCTCTCAAAACTAATACATAAGATGCATCTTCTGTCAAGCAATATGGATGTTTTATCACACAAAGCTGTAGGGGGAAGATGTTGAATGGGACTGGAAAATTAAGAGAGTCCTGAGGATTTGTTTTCTGTCCCTGTACTAAACAGAATTTTATAACAGTAAAGAAAACAATGTTTTGGAACACAACGTATTAAAAGCTTCCCTGTTCATGCATTAAAACAGCCAGAACATCTATCAATATGATTTTACTAATGTTATTTGTAACTATTAGAAAAATGCATCATTTAGCTTAAAAATATTTGTAATACTTTGTTCTCTAAGACAAAATGTGATTTATGCCCCAGAGAAAACTATTGAGATAAAAAATGCAATATTATCCATCCTAACTGAGGGTTTGGTTTTGACTTATATGTGTTACTTCCTTTGAGCAAAGTGATTAGCCATTATTCAGGGTCTTAAATCTTGTTCCTGCTAAGAAGGGAAATTGATACAATGAGATAAAGTCCTTCTTGAACACAAACCTCATTATTGTTCTTCCAAAAAACCCCGATACAAAGTACATAATAGGTATCTAATATAGGATAGTTCTTTTCCACAAAGGTCTAAGGTTTGTTTGGGTTGGTTTGGTTTGGTTTTCTTCATCTCCACACAGAATCAAACTTTGCATTTAACTAATTACTTTAGTTTTTGATTGACCTTCTATGTGGTCTGTGTTTCCAGTAACACCTTCTATTTCTTCAGCTATCTGACTCCCAAGGTACGGTGATACAATTAGATTTATCCTGAATGGCTGCTCCCCTCTGTGAAATTCAGGCACGACACCTCAGAACAATATCTGTGAAGAAGACTGTTTTGTCCTTGATATAGTCATACACAGGTTCTTTTGCTGAATAAATGATTACGTTCTGAAAATAAAGGATCTGAATCAGGAAGAGACATGGTCTTTAACTGCCAGCATTTAGCCACAAGTACACTGTTCTATTTTCCTTTCATTTCTAGAAAGTATTTTAAAAAATCATTGTTGCAAAGAACAAGAGCTGAATAGATCGCACCAACCTGACCAGCAGATAAAGATGGTGATCAAAGAACTCTTAATTCCCTTTTGTTCAGGTTCTCACAGCATGTTCATTAATACTGTCACCAGTTGACTACACCCATCAAATTGAGTCTTATGTTTGCACTTTTACAGGTCTCATCCACCGGCCACTGAAGTCAATGGAAAGCCACCATTAGAAGTCACTATGCTTTTATTGAAGTCTTAAGTGATAAGAATGGCCACCCCACAGCCTGTTTCTAGAGCAGTGAAACTTACAGTCAACTGTCAGAATAAATCCTGGTTTTACATCTTAGTGTAAGCTTCTGTACTGCATCATCTATTCTTAAAGAAGTGGTTATGAATTAAATGAAATTACGCTCGCCGAGGGGAGCGGCTCCGGTGCCAGCACGATGTGCAGCAGAGCGCTCTAGCACAGCGCACAGGAGGGTTCCCGAACAGGGGGAACCTCAGAGGGAGCCGAGAGAGCCGCCAGAAGCCCACAGCTCGCGCCACAGCCATTCTTCAATCATTTTGACTTGTTAAATCACTTAGGATGAATTACTTTTGGTTCAGGACCAAGAAGGAACAGAGAGAGCTTTAAATCATTCTGTGCAGGGTCAACCAGAAAACTCCCAAGTCATCAACATGAAACAGGACTACAGTAGCAGACAAACCAATGCAAAACACACACAGTCTAGAGGTCCAGATTCACTTCTTTGGATGTTTCAGCCCACTGGAGTGATGCGAGTGAGCTGCCCCACGGCCTCCTCATTATTCTGGATGTCACTCCATTGACATACACTATCTGCTTTACTTTCCACAGTCATTCTGCACTTAACCATTCACTGAAGTTAGAACTGCAGTAAGATGCCAGCTGAGTGAATCATTTGAAGTCAAAGGCATGTTAGTCTTTATTCAGCTGCTGCCTGCCTGGTTGTGCATTCAAACGGCCAGATCTAAAGTGACAGAACTTTGTATTCCCTATTACAGCACTGAATTAGCCAAGTACAGGGAACAGGGAAGGGAATAGTTATGGTACTATCAGGGGAGCAAGGGAGGAATAAAGCTTCCTGACCTTGGAAACAGTTCGATCCCTCCACAAGCTGTTACTTAGACTGACGCGGATGGCATCACTTTAATACATCACACAGAAAATTCTCGATGGTGTTAATGAGCTGGTTTTGAATCTTTGTCCCAAGCATCTCTTAAGGTAAGGTCCCAAGCATATCATAATGTGGGAGGTGTTTGAGGCATCAGACTTCACTTTTGATAAAATCTGTTTGACTTCTTGAGATAATGAAGCTAGTGAAGATGCCTTGTGGCTAGTAGTCCTCCTCCTTTGCTCCTAACATGTATTTGTTTACTGCTTCATTTATGACAGGCTTAGACAGCAAATTCTCAGAGACGGCCTTTAAAAAATACTTTGTCTGCAAACTTTTTACAGACTAGACAGAAAAAAACCCAAAGCGCTACATACTAAGCACAAAAAAATACGAAAACTCTATCCATTCCTCCCCTATCTCATTTTGTTCGTTAATGTGAATGAAAATGTTTTACCCCATTACTCGTTCATTATAGCTAAGACATTTCCAAGTTTGTTTGCTTCCTTTAAATACAACACACCAAATGCATAATAACCCTAGATAAAATAAATGCATACTGTGAAATTAAGGAATATTGATGAACTCAGACCACAACAAATCCACAGCCCAAAGAGACGGTGGTGATAATCCGTACCATGAGTAAGAAAGTCCTGAAACTTCTTAAGAGGAACTCAGTTGCTGCAGGGGGGTTGACGGAGGAACTGTGTCCACGAAGAGGTCCGCAGGAACACTCGCTGTACACACAGCGTGCTGCAATGAATTTTGAAACTCCATAAATACATGCATTATTTTAGGCATGTAAGAAGTGGATTTATTTAGACCAAGGGGCCATCAACAAACTGATCCAGGCATCCAATACTGACCTCAACAGACAAACTTTAGACACCTGTGGAACCACAGCTAGCGATCCCCCCACATCCACATTCAGCTGTCATAGGTGAGGCTGCAAGCACCCACCCTCATTAACATAGGGCTAAGTGCCTGAGGCCTGAGCCTCATTAGGGCCCCCAAACGAGGCCCGTCCTAGGAAGCTCCAGCTGGTGGAGGTCTTCCTACAGCACACCCTGCGCTCCCATTGAGGGATCGGGCTAGCTGCAGAAACCAGCAAACACCAGCATCAGTCACTAGGAAGAGACCTGTTGTATAAAGACTTAAATGTTCATTACAGCAGAGTTTCAAGCTTGGGTCTCTTGCTTGCAGTCATGAGGCAACTGCCTGCCTGTATGATTTTCCTCATGCTAAGAGTATTCACTTAGTTAGCCCTGAGGACAGCTTCAGGATGAGGAATGGGTAAGGAGCGACTTTGCACACCCAGTTCCCCAGCGATCATCATGATCTGGGTACCTTACGAGGAGATTTAAGCCATGATGCCATGGAGTGTGGGGCATGGAGGGGTGAGGGTGTTGGAGGGAGGCCAGTCTGATTACACAGCCTTTCACCCAGCCCCAGCTTGCACACCAGGCTCCTGGGGGGCTCCGGGCTGTGCCCCGGCCTAAGATGAAAGTATCCGGAGGGGATTTTTTTGGCTTTGCCTCGCAGGGGCGTGGAGGCACCTCCAGCACCGGGCAGGGCAGAGGGCGAGAGGTGAGGCCGTGTCCGCGGGCTCCTACCTGCGGCTTCAGGCGCTTCGCTCCCGTTGGCGGGCCCAGCCCGTGAGGAGAGGAGCCAGGCTAGCTCCGGCGGGCGGGCCCCCGCGGCCCCGGCAGCCCCTCACCGCCGCAGCGAGCGCGGAGCTCGCCCGAGGCCGCCTCAGGGGAACGCCCGGCCGCCAGGTGCGATTTTCGGCAGGGCGGCGGCGCGGGCGCTCCCCTCACGACGCCACCGGCGCCCTCCTCCAGCTCCGGTGTCCGGCCGGGCCGGGGACCCGCGGGGGGCGCCGCGGGGCCGCCTGCCGGGGCGGCGGATGGCGCTGCGCAGCTAGTCGGTGCATTGCGGCGGGCGGGCCGCCGTGCCGCGCCGCGCCCGCGGCCATTCCACACGGCGGCACCGCGCCTCGCACAGGAGCAGCCGGCGGGAGCCGCGCCGCCGCAGCCCCGCCATGGCCAAGGAGGGAGCGCAGCGAGCGGAGGAGACGGAGCAGATGATCGAGAAGGAGGGCGGCAAGGAAGCCGCCGAGGGCAGCGCCGCCGGCAGCCTCCGGGCTGGGGACACGAAGGAGATGAGAGCCGTGGTGCTGTCTGCCTTCGGGGGGCTCAACAAGCTCCGCGTGTCCAAGAAAGCCATGCCGGAGCCGCAGGAGGGGGAGCTGAAGATCCGCGTCAAAGCCTGGTCCAGTATCGCCTCTCGCCCTCTCCTTCCCTCTGGGGCGGCTGAGGGGCCGCAGCCGGGCGGGGGGCGGGCGGGGTGCGGGCCCCCCTCGGGCGGGCGGCCGGGGTCTCCCCCGCGCACACCCGCCCCTCCCGGTGCGGGCGGCTTTGCCCTGCAGCGGGGCTTGCCTGGCCTCGGAGGGGGCCAGGGCGGCGGCTGCCGGCGGTCCGGGGTGCGGGTGTGAGCCCGCAGCCTCCCCTCCCGCTGCCCGGGGCGGGCGGCTGTTGCACGAACTTCCCTCACTTGTGGCTTCCCCCGGTGGCAGCCCGAGGTTCCCCCCGCCGAGCTGCCCCTGCAGCTTCCTGCCCCGCTGCCGCCCGCTGCCCGCGCACCGGCTGCTCCCGGGGCCAGCGCTGAGCTCCGGGGCGCTCGGTACGAGGCGGACATGGAGTAAAGCCGGGGGTTGTGTGCTGTCAGCAGCAGCTATGAAGGGAAAAAAAAAAAAAATTGTCGTTGATTTTTCACGGTACCAGCAGGGAGAAATGGGGAAAAAGCTGGCCAGCCGTGTTCAGGGTTTTGTTGGTTTATTTCTGAGAAACGTGGATGTTAGCTCGTGTGTGTTGTGTGGCACCTGTCCCTTTCCCTTCTGTTACTAGCTGTTATTTTTTGCTCGGTAGTTGCTTACTTAAGTCATCATAATTTTTCTTGGGAGCTGGTGCAACAGCAGAGCTGGAGCTGAGGCTGACTTCGCAGTGTTTAATTCCTGTGCCCAGCTGACAAGTGGCTAGCAATCTGGTAACATCCTGAAACAAGCTTTCCTAGAAGGCTAATTTTTTTTCCCAGACAATTGGAGCAGACTGTTCTTGCTAGATAGCTGGTTCTCAGTGCTCATGTTCCTCCATGAAAATTTTTTTTTTTTTTTTAAGTGACAGAAGCAACATTAGGATCTTATTACACACCTTGATATGTACCAAAGACCAAATTAATTTTGCCTAGGCAGGGATTTATGTATTGTTGTCCTCTTCTGCTATGTGAAAACATGGTGCTTCTGGAAGATAAATTGCAAGGTGAAGGCCAAGTTGTTTATTTTAGAAGTAACTTGAATTAAAGATGATACTGGTATAGGGCGGTGACCTTGTTTTGAATGATGTATTCAGTGGATGTGCCTCAGATCTTGGAACATCCTGGTAGGTTAATGTAGGTGAATGTCTCGGCCTCTTCAGACACTGGGCTTTCCACCCTGTACGTACAGGGATCATACGGCTTGTGACCTATGCAAGTATTCCCCCTCACCCCAAGGTGTTACACATGAAAAATAGTGATATCCATCAATCTGAATGAGGACTAATAAATGAAGGGCTTTGATTTCTTGCGTTCTTGTTTGTTAATTTTTTTTCTCTACTAGTCACAATGGGAAATGCAAGAAATTCCATGCTAGGTGAATATAAGAAATACTGGTAGCATAGTAGCTGCTGGGTAGCTCATTTTGCTGTCAAGCAGGACTGTAATTCAATTTGGGAACAGGCTGTGTTGTTTTCTGAGTGATATTTTTCAGCTGTTGAGTTAACAAAAGTTAACATACAAAACTTAAAATGTTCTGAGCATGTGGACATATTCCTTTAAACACCAGAGGGATTTACAGCACTCCCCAGTACCTGTACGAATTCCACTTCATCAAAGCGGTAGATAGGTGCGTATCACAAATAGCAAGTTACCTGCAAAAGAACTCTTGGCTGTAAAATAGAAATATTCAGCTTTGCTGCAACTGTAGTTGCTTTCCAGGGTTGCATTATCATTAGTGAGCTGTGTGAATTACACCCTTGCTGTTTGACATCAGTAGACCCGCTTAACTGCTTCATAGTTACTGCCAGGTTGCACAACACCGTGTGTGTTTTGGAGGCTTCCCTTCGTGCCCGAGGAGCCTGTGGGCTGTATAGCGTCTGCTTGTCATTCCTGGCTGGAAAGGGCCATCGGGCTGAAATGTGATCAGGTCACCAAAGTGTGCTGCCAAAGAAGGCAAAATCAATTTGCCAATCTTCTTGACCCAAGTCTGTAAATACAGAAGATTGATCAGGATGATGATGGACTTGCAGTGTAGTCTGGGAAGCTGAGTGAGAAAAATGTCTGTCGGCTTTGCCCAGTGTAGTACGCACGTGTTAATGCGTGCAGCGCTGAACACGCCAACGGTGGGCTGCTCTGGTGAGACATATTGATGACAAATAATGGTTTTAGTTGAATCAGTTTTGCAGTTGACTGTCCTTATAGATGATGATTATTTTTCTCCATCAGCTTGTGGAGAAAAATGGTCTTTATTTTAAGAAGAATGTGTGCGTGCATGATAAATAGCATATATCAGTAAAAAGTGCAAGTTCTGTGTGGTCCCTGCATTCACTAGGGGATGAAACCGGTTGAATCATATGTATACGTCAGTTATGTGTATACATTTTGTAGTATGGTACTATAAATGGAGGCTGTAGAGGATATGTTGCTATTAGCAGTAAGACAGATGAATAATTCTTTTGAAGGTCTGGAATATCAATGATCCAATTGAAAATGTGTCAGCTGAGATGAGTCATGTGTTAGCCTCATTCAGTGACTAAGAAATGGAACAGCCATCGATGTCCAAGCTGAGTCACAGCTTCTGCATATTGCCTGAAATAATTTTTGATTGATAATGATGGAGCAGTTGAAATTGCTGTATTTGTTTGTATTGTAATTTGCAGTGTGCAGAACACTAGTATACACATTGTTTAAAAGATTAGAGAAGTAGCTAGAACAAATGGAAGCAGTATTTCAGGTAGGGTGTGTGAATAAGGAATGATGACCTGTAATTACCTCCCTTTAATTTTTCTTTCCTCTGTTACAATTATTTCTTCCTTGTGCCCCTGTATGTGCGCATCATTGAGGAATGAGGCAGAAGTGGCCCTTCTGGCTCTGTGACTGTGAGATAACAGCACTTTAAAAAAAATGGTAGGAAATAAAAGAAATCTGAAGTATAGCGGAGTAGCAGACAGTGTATCGATTTTGTTCGTAAAGGCAGTCTTGTGCACATAATGTGGGTGTTTCTGGATAAAAAGCATGAGATCTGATCATTTTAAACCTTTCAGTTTCTTGGGGGTTGGTTATTTTTTTGGTGTGGTAGTTTGGTTTTGTTTTGTTTTTAAGATTGTCAGGCAATTTGCTGGCCGGGGGTAAGAGGAGAGATTTTAAGAATGTAAAACTTGGTGGTCCTCTTATTTGCTCTGTTGTATTTTGTTAACTTCAGTGGGGTCTTACAGTGAAATAAGAAAGATCGAAAGCAGCACTTCTCCAAACCAAAGTGGAGAGTGGTCCTCATGATTTGGTATTTTGCACTGGAAGGTATTGGGCATCCTCAAGTGCATGGGACAGAGCAAGGAGAACCAAGTTGACCGTTGCTGGTCTGATGGTGAAAGAAGTCTAGAATACAGCTTTCTATCTGCAGAAAGAAATTAAAAATGCAGCAAAGCTAAACCACAAGTATAGAACATAATAGTCAAGATCCTCAAAACAGGTGTTAAAGCAGAGCATTGCAGACTTAGAAAGTCAAAGACACTTCCATGTTTGATAAACTCTGCCTCCAGAGATGCACAGGCAATGCAGACTATGCAGTTCACACTGATATCCCTGCTCTTGCACAGAAAGGTTCTTTCAGAACCCCTATGTCAATGTATTGACAATTGGTAATTGGTAATTGGTAATATTGGTAATTCATATCCTTCCCGATCTTCATTTGCATCCAGCTCTTGATTTAGGATTAAAAACTCATGACTGCAAGAAATTGTGCACTTTTTGTCACTGCATCACTTTGCATTTACACTTCTCCCTCTGCATATGCCCTTACTTAAAGTTCAGGAGTCACTTTCTCCTGCTACACACCAGAACAGGCTATGCTGGTTTATACTGGTATGAGAAATAAGTAGTGCTTGTTCTCTAAAACCATCACTCTTCATGAGGCATATTTTCTTGTGATGTTCTGTGCAGCCAAACTTCACTTTTCCTGTGTCTGCTGTAGGTTGAATCTCAGTGAAGGACTTGATAAGGTTGGGTGTCTTGGAGGTAGTTCCTAAACTAGCCATTCATCTTTGGGCCCTTCAGGTTATTCAAAGGGAAAAAAAAAATTGCTGGCTTTACCATACAATGTAATTGTGCTTTCAGGTCTATTGATGTTGATAAGGCTTGTTCAAATTTGGCAGGTAAAATGAAACAACTTATTTCTGTCCTTATTTGAAAGTGGAGAAGAATGGAAACAAATGCATGTATGAGAGCAACAGGGAGACATATAGGAGATTAAAGATGAAGTGAATGAAGAAACTCTCTGGAAAGTGACAAGAAATGATTAGAAATGCTGATCAACACTCTATGTTTCAGCTAGTAATTAAAATGATAAAAACATGTGACTTAGGTATCATGTACTTTTTGTGGTGTTTTTTCTCTCCTTATCACACCTGTTCTAGTATCAAGTCTTGTAAGTTCATTGTAATAGAGATGAACTCTATTTTATTTAATACTGCTGCCTTTCATTGAGAATGAAGACAGGTGGAAGAGAAACGGAACTAGAACAGAACTGAATTGCTACTATTATGTCGTTAGATGCAAAACTGAGTATGTGCCCTTTCAAAAATCATCTAACAAGTTATTTCGTAAGAATGAATGTTTCTAGAAAGAGCTGCAATAATGTATTTGTAATCATATGTCATTATCAAATAGCTATGGTCTTTGCCTTATCGGTCTGTCTGCTTGTTGCCTACTTGTTATGATGTCATGGTGCATGTTCCTACACAGGTTTCTGCATCACAGTTCTGCCTCCAGCTGCCCTTCCTTGCAGGGATGTAAAAAAAAGTTAACGTTGTAAAATGCTCACAACGTGGAAAGATGTATTCAAAAGATTATCACTGAAGTTAATGTACACAGACAGTGGCTGCCACCATGTATGTTGTGGGGCTGTTGGTTTTATGGTGTGTTTGGTTGTGTTTTTTTTTTTGTTTGTTTCCCTCCCCCCCCAAATGATGACTGCCTTGCAGGTATTTTGGAATTTCTCTTTCATTATCAACATTACAGTGGTGATGTAGGAGATGGTCTTAGCCACTAGATAAGAAGTGGCCTTTCTAAAATCATTTCAAAGCTCCCAGCTTAATTGTGTCAAACCCCTCCTAGCCTTCCATATGGTTAATGTTATGAGCTTTGTGTATGAGTATGTTGGGCGTGGGGTTTTGTTTGTTTGTTTTATTTTGAATGTTTCTCCTGAGTTTGTCAAGCTAGATTGTCAAAGTTATGTTTTTCAAAAATAATCTATAATCTTGCTTTTACAGAGTGAAGTTGTGGGTTCAGGTTGCTCTTAAACCCTCCACCACAATTACAAATGTTTACATTTGGTGGAATTTCCTTTTTTTCTCCCCCAGTGACCTACATCTCATGAATGCTGTCTTGTCTTTGTGCTTACGCTGTCTGTCTACTCTTGTCTTTTTGTTTGTTGGGTCTGTTCAATCTGTTTGTGTCTTGATTAGTATCTGACTAAAGCTCCATCTTATAAATACTTGTGCTCATCAGTAATTTTATGTATTAAGCAGTTGCTGGTATCATATGCATGAGTAGGACTGGCTGTGTGCATAGCTTCAGAGAGTCGAGGGAGTTAGTATGCAGCAATTTTGGCTAACGGTAAATACAGGGCTGTGTTTTGGAACAATGGATTAATGCTGAAGCGTATTTTAGCTAGTTAGGAGCTTTAGAAGTTTTAACTATGTATGGCATGTGGGCCAGTAATCAGTATGTGCACATCGTAGCCAAACAGTACCTTTTTTGCTTGTGTTTTTTTTTTTTTTTTGTGGCTGCCTAGAAAAAAGACAAAATTTTACTTAATAAAATTCAATAGCATATAAAAGACAAAGCAAGGATGCTTCAAGATTTTTGCAAAACTGAGACTACAGCAGAGACTACAGAGGGGAAGACCTCTCTTTTTTTTTCTAAGCAGCAACCCTGAGGGCTCCAAAGACCTAAATAACCTTTGCAAAACTGTACAAAAGTGATCCAGGAGGAACAGTTTTAAACCAAGAGCCTATCTGATACTTAATAAGTTCATGTCCAGGTTTGGACTCCTGCCTGAGACAAACACAAGATTCATCCCTGGAGTCACATCAGAGGTTGGGACAGTTACATCAGGTTGCTTCTGGCCCAGAACATCTATAATGTGTGAGGTTTGGGGTTTTCTTCTTAAATTGAACTGAGTTTAGTTGCCAGCTAGTAATGCATTCATAGAAATCATAATGTTTCACTGTATTGAGTTTTTAAATGCCCTTTGTGAATTGCTACATGTGACTTCTAAACAGTCTTGTAAGCTTTGGGGCTGATGACAGATGTGGTTGCCTTGCATGTGTCCTCTTCTGCCTGAGGCACAGTGTAAAGTCAGTCTGTTCCACACACGAAGAATGTGAATGTCTGCTGGGTCCCTCTTATGCTGTGGAGCCCGGCTTTTTAATGCTGCCCTGAAGTTTTCTGGCTTTCCCGTCACTCAGATCAAGTTTTCTTCCTCTGCGTTGATTTATGGTAATAGTCTTGATTTTAGTTTTTTCCTATATTTTACAGTGGTTTGAACTTTATTGATTTGATGGTGCGACAGGGGAATATCGACAACCCTCCTAAGACGCCACTTGTTCCTGGGTTTGAATGCTCTGGAATTGTAGAAGCTCTTGGAGACAACGTGAAAGGATTTGAGGTAATATTTTCTTTATTTTCAGAGCAAGACTGAATAATCACCAGTTCACTCAGTATGTTGTCCCTAATCCCTGTTGGTCTGTCAGCGACAGCAGCCTTCACCACCCTGTTGAGATTTGAAAGGGCAATTTTTCCTTGCTGCGTCCCAGGCATGAGAATGACTTCTTGAAGTAGTTTCTAAAGCCACTACTGTCATCTCCTTCAAATGCTTCCTGAAAAGTCACTTGTGCCGTGTGTGTATCCTGATGGCTCAATAGGAACTGGAAAGCCTGACCGACGTGCTTTAAGAAAGTAAAAGAAATTGAGTTAAGTTTCTTTTCTTGGTCATGTTTGCTGTCATCGTTGCTCTGTTCCTCAAAGCCCATGCGCTGCTGATTCTAGTTCCCACTTTTGATCTTAACGACACCCCCATCTACACTAAGCATTGCTTCTTACAACCACGTGCATTCATGAGACGCAGATAAAATTGGGATGCTGATTCTGGGTGTATGACTTATTCTGATCACTCAGGAAAAGGATCTATTTCGCCTAACAGAATAGTGATAAATGACAAGTAGTTAATGTATATAATAAAGCTTTCATAACTGGTTGGCATTATGTATTCTCTGGTATCTCTTATTACATATAAACAGAATTCTGTCCTACCTCCTGTTTCATTGTTGATGATGAACATCTATATTGCCTCCAGTCTTGCACTTTGTCCTAAGTAGATAGGATTGATGTGCATTAACTCAGTTCTTTTTTCAAAATTTTTCTATCTTAGCTATTTGCTGAGTCAGTCATGTCATCAAGTAATTACATTTTCTGAATTCTTATTATATCTTGATCTTAAGGAGGCAATTACCTAAAATATTTTTGTTTAAAGGTGACATTTTTGCTCTTCTGGAAGAGCTGTAAATTTTCTCAGTTGAGTAAAGATAATGGCTTATCTATTTCTAGTAGGGTCTTAGTGATGGGCTCTCCTTAGGACATTTTTCCGCCTTCCCTCTCCTGCCTCATCTCTGCCTTGAAACAAGTGATAATCTTCCAATGTTTTTTTGTGACAAACAATAACTGAACAATAGCTGTTTGAAAAACTCCACTGCTTCAGTTGTATCACTCTGGTATCTGTTTTATAGTTATGCTCCATACAGAAGAATATCCTATGAAAGGTGTATAGGATGTCTAGATCAGCATTCTCAGTTTAAAAGTTCTTGCTATTTTTAAAGGGCATCATGAGGCTACAGTACTTATTCAAATAACATTGCACCTGACTGAACATACTGGATCTCTTTTAAAGTTATGTCTTTGTTCTGACTATAGAGCATGTTTGTACTCTGGTATACTCCCTGAAATTGAAACAAGCTGTGATATTTTATTTTTTTTGCATATAATCTGCATAGCCACGATAGTGCTTGAGTGATCTAGAAGAAGGGTCGACACTCAGAATAACTGCTGTGCACAGGTGTGAACCCATCAACAGGAAAATGTACCACGAGGAAGATGCAAGAACGTTCTGTCAGTTTCTTTAGGGATTTGTTGCACAGAATAGGAGCACACCAGATGCTTGTTGTCTCCTTCACATGTGCTGTTACCCCTGTCCCTAGTGATGGCAGGGATGGCAAAGATTGCACCCTACATCTTCTGACCTTCTTTCCCATTGTAGATCTCTTCCAGTTCAAGTCACATTAAAGTCGTGGGCATTTCATGCTCTGGAAAAATGTCTTACTGGCCCTTAGTCTACCCAAGATACTACACCTGAGATATTGCCATCCATTTATTGTCTTCATTTGCTGTGATTTCCATTATCATATGACAAATGACAGCATTGAATGGCAGCCCATTTTGACAGTGATGTGTAAGAACATATTTTACATTGAAATAAAGCCTTTTTTTATGGAATAATGGTGTAAGTGCCTATTACTTCTCCCTTTGAAAGGAAAAGCTAATTTCTACTGAGCTCAAATGTATCAGGCCTGATCTCTCTCTAGTTGTGGGGATGATTCTCAGGAGCTAAGGCCTAATCTGACATAATGACTAGGCTCTGTGTAGTGTTTGTTGTAAAACATGGTATTTATTATTACTAAGAAAACCCTTGGGAATCACCAAGAGGGACTTCTCTGAATTGTTTTTGGTAATCATTTATGTTTGTTTGCAAGGATATAGGACATATTAACATCTTCACTAATAATCCTGGCAGACTTTAGATTTTAGACACTTCTCTAACAGCAAGAGGGAACCACAGAGTGGTTACTAGTGAGGCATTGTTAACTTGAATGTGTTTTTCAAAAGGAGGAGGCATTTCGGTGAAATTGGAATGACAGTTCTGTTTCAGCATCCTCATTCTAAAAGAGACAAACCCTTCAGATCTGTCAGCAGCACCTTAGCTTTTAGCAAACCCGCAATATCCCAAAGCCAAAGTGATGACAAGTACTTGGGAGGCAAATGTGCTTGTGCTATAAACTTTTGCCTGAAGGTAAAAGTGTTGTGCTTTACTCCATTGCTGTGGAATATAGTTGAAATGGTCCAAGAACAACCTGTAGTATTTCTAAAGCATTAGTGGGTATTAGTAGAATGTAAGAGAATATTGGGCAGATAAACAAAGGTATTTTAGAGGACAGCTTCTATTAGTTTTAGTTAAAACATGAAGTCCTGAAGTTTGATGCTATTCCTGCCTTATTACTTATACTGTGGCTCCATTGAAGAGCTCCTTTCATGGTTACGGATGCTATTTCTGGTGTATTATAGAAAGGCAAAGAGGTCTAAGACACAGTAAAAGATGTGTATGGGCTGCTGGGGACAAGCCACTATCAAGAGTTTGTAAGAGTTGTGCCTATGAAAGTTTTAATATATTATGGCCAAACGTTTGCTCATTGTGACGCTCCCTAGTAGTCCCAGCAGGCCAATTTCTATTTTTATGCAATTGTTGCTTTCCAGATCTGGTTGTACCCCTGCAACAACCTCAGAGCTCCAGTTGCTTTGTTATTATTCTGGCCCATCTGTGGGGAGTCACCATCTCCAGTGCAATAAAGGCCATTATACAAACGTATGAGTTTGATGTGCCTGGATCTCTGAAAGGTTCCTAGGAGCAACCGACTATCTAATATTAACATAAAATCTTTATTTCGCCATAGTGAAATACCCTTTCACTACTGTATATTTTCAAAAGAAATTGAGTAGAGTAATGTTGCATTCTAAGGGAATATTTCATTGCTCCTTTAAATCCTATCAAATTCACTTCGTAGGCTTAGCAGTGCTTCAGAGTCCAGAGGTATTTTTTTTTGATGTTTAATGTTTTTGATGGCTTATTTGAAATTGCAGGATCAAATTCTGCTCTGACATATGGCTATATAAATGACAAATGATGGAAATGTATTGGTAGAATCAGTTGTGAAGACAATAGAGAGTGGATAGAGATGGTGTTGTCTTCTAAATGAGTGGTTTCCGAACCCTTCCATGTGCTCTGTCTAGCAGAGTGCAAAGCCTCCCCTTCTTAATCCACAGAGAGGAAAGGCGACTCTAAATTAGTGTGAAGACTGAGAAAGCAAAGTGAAAATTTATCTTAGGTGTAACTTTGTTTATTCCATATATCTCATCAATATCATTATAATCTTTTTCCCCTTTTTTTTTGTTTTTTTTTCTGTAAGCAAATTTCCTGGTTATTAATAAGAAAGCTGTTTTCATTGTTTACAGCCCCATTTGTTATTTAGCTCTGCTAGGAAAAGATGATCTGTATTAGTGATGATGGAAGACTGCTCCATTGGAGAAGCAGTGTAGCAAAAAAGAGGTGGTTTTAACTTCGGATGTTTTTGTTGAATTCAACTTTAAATACAGTTAAAAATGGTAAAAGCCCAAAGTTGAGCAGCTTAAATGCTGTTTTGCTAAAGATGTGGAGCACCATTATCTTCACAGTCAGTCAGTGACCCACAGCTTGAACAGGAGAGTTGCAGGTCTCACAGTTTGCTCTCTCTAGTCTCAGTTGCAGCCATATCTTCAACGTTGTTTTCTTCCTTGTTTGTAGATTGGAGACAGAGTCATGGCTTTTGTAAACTACAATGCATGGGCTGAAGTAGTATGTACCTCGGTAGAATTTGTCTACAAGATCCCAGATGACATGAGTTTTTCTGAAGCTGCTGCGTTTCCCATGAACTTTGTAACTGCCTACATGATGCTCTTTGAAGTTGCTAACCTAAGAGAAGGCATGTCTGTGCTGGTTCACTCGGCAGGAGGTGGGGTGGTAAGTTGGAACTTTTCTTACTTTGCTGTCACCAAGTAACTGAAGCAGTCTGATGCTTCTTGATTTCTGAAATGAGCGAGACCCTGCGGTTTGATTCGATATCAGACTTCCCTATGTGAGGGGTTGCGGTGGGAGGAACTGCATCTGCTTTCCCATCAAAATGCTGATGTGAATAGTTGGCAGGAGCTTTTGGTGAAATAAAAATGTTCTGATAATAAACTCTACCCCAAAAACCCCTCCAAAACCCCCTAACTGGTTGTCAGAGATCAAGGAGCAAGTGTTGTCCCACACATCGCATTCCTGAACTTATGCACCTTGTACTACTTCTGTGTCAAAAAAGGCTGTAATGAAAGGTATAAATAAATCAACACGCCGCACAAGGTGTTTGTAGGTAACCATAATCCTTGCAGTAAATGGCCCTCTTGGAATACTCCTGCAAATACCATGTGTGAGTGTGTGTGATGCTTTCTCTCTGGAAGACTTTTTTTTTTTTTCCCCTTTCCTTTGTTGTAGAGGAATTGAAAGCAATGAAAAGTATTATTGTGCCAACCATGAGGAAAATATATAAATGCTGAATTCGAGTCAGTGGCTGCTGCATGTCATAGTTCGGGTCATTAGTAAGGATACATTGCATTACATGGGCAAAGGAACAGCAGGATGACTTCGGTGGAATACCAGGCCACACAATGAAATAAAAAGTCAGCATTTTGTGTTACCAGTTTCTTGAACTGTTTTTTAGGAAAATCTCTCTCCTTTGGAAAAATATTTAAGCTTGTGCAAAATATTAAGATACTGATAGAGGAGTTTGTTTACATTTGAAATTATGCAATCCTTCTCCATAAGACAGATTTTGTGACCTGAGAACATGAGCAGATCTCAGCCTTTAAACTTGGAGTACCTCTTCTGTTTTCCTGTTATGCCTTATTTATGCTAAATTAATATTCTGTTGTCTAGTGAGGTCTGGTGGGCAGCCCCAAACACCTTATCCCTAATTCTATGCCCTTAGACCTTCTTTCAGGTCCTCGTATAAAAGAAGGCTGTAATCAAAGAAGTAAATTCATGAGTTCCCTGTACAAAGTATTTTTAGCTAACGATAATCCTACTTGCAGTAAATGGTCCTCTTGGAATACTTCTGTAAATGAATGGAATTTATAATCGTATTATGCTTCGGCACAGTACAACCTAGAGCGTTATGGCTGACTTTATTGTTCTTTAATATTAAATCTTTTCATGTGGAATTTAGGACTGTTAAAGCAACAGGAGGCCACGCATTCAGGGGGACTGTATATTCGCCAGGAACTGAAGGCTCAGCTTTAGCTGCAAGGCCATTTGCCCAGCTGACACTATACAGACCCAGGCTGAGCATACAGAATTAGCAAAACACCCAAAAGCAATCCCTGCACATATGCATGTATCTAGAGAAAATGAACTCCTTGTGCTTATTAAGATAAAGCATCCTCGTTAAATTTCTTTATTCTGTTCTCTCTTCCTTTTTCTAACCTCAATCGCCTCTTCCTTTTCTTCCCAAAGCACTGTTAATACTCTGCCAGCTCTCACATAGTCTTCTTCACTAGTGTCCAACCTCAGTGCTGGGCTGTTCCTGCAAGGAGCTGCTGCCTTTCATTGCAGGTGCTCAATGAGCAGCTTTTGACTGGTCCTCTGCCGTGGCTGCTTGTGGACCTTCTCTGAGAGAAGCTAAAGGAAGGATGGGTCCTGGTTGGCTGCCAGGAGAACAAGGAGAAACCAGATCCATCACCTGCTAAGTAGTTAAATAAAACAGAGTTTCCAAGGGAAAGACCAGAGATGCAGGAAGAAAGCCAAGTTGGCCAATAACTGATACATTTCTGCGTATGATCCAGGGGCGGCTGTACGTAAGAGGGAGACAGGGCTGGCTGGCCTGCAAGGCAGGATGCTGATCGCTGTGTCGCCAGGGAGAATGCCTCATGCAGCCTGTTCTTCCTTGTAGGGGCAGAGCATTTATAGCTAGAATTGGAAAGGAAAGAATTTTCCCATTGCTTGATAGGTCTTACAGGTAAAATATCACTCTGGAGATGCATGGAATTTTTTCCTTTCTGCCAACTAGACAAAGATTTCAGAGGGTCCATATTACTGTTTAAACTGCTCTAGTAACTTGTCTGCTAATCCTTTGAAAAGTTTAATAGCCTCAATCGAACTAATCACTTTCACAAAGTTCTTAGTTAATAAAACAGAAAACTGGCACTGAAATTGCTATGGGAAGAGGTGTTTTTTGTGCTGTTGCTTTAATAGATAGAAGTCCAACTCCCACTTTCAGCAAGTGGGAAACCTGTCCAGTTTGTTTTTAAATGTCAGAGAAATTCCAGAATACTTTAATGAGACAATAGGCTCCCTGTGGGACTAGAAGTTTGTAATTGTTCCTTTCTCATTATGCAAGATCATTATTTTAGCTGCTTCAGGCAGTTTATGAAAAAAAACTTGTTACTTCAAAAATGTTTGTGAGGTTCTTTGTTCTGGCTCCCCAGTCCTCTTTAAGAGAATCCTGCAGGTTTTTCAATAAATTGAGTCAGGGAAAATTCGCTAGGACCTTTACTTATGTATTGCCTCATTTTATATATGTGGTCTTACTATACTCCCACGTCCTTTTTTTTTTTTTTAAGTGAAGCAAAGTGGCAACTGAAGAAAATACACTGAGAAAACTGAGCAGTAGCCTGCACCCCGCTGGGGCTCATCTGTAGGAAGCAATTAGTTCTTTAAAATGAAGACTGTTTAAGTCAGTGTGTTCAGTGCAAGTCACAGCACAGGCTTGTTTGAGATTATAAAAGTGCTCTTAAAATTATTAATGTAAACTGTATCCTGGATTAGTTGAATTAGTATAAATACAGGACTGCTGTATTAAAAAAAAAAAAAACAACAAAAAAACCAAAAAAACACAAAGCAAAAAACCTTAGGCTCTTCTCTTATAGCTTTAATAAATCCAGTCTCTATTTCTATGATACCTACCTGGATAATTAATTCTTTCAGGGATTTAGATTTGTGAGACAGCCATTATGCCCATTTGCTTATTTGTTTGTTCTTTATGTACTTCCTATTGTGAATATTTAGAGCACAAAACTTTAGTCATTTACCACGATTGTGTAAACACTTCGATTTCATCACTTAACCCCTCAGATGCAAGGCAGAATTATTAGCCAGTTCTTTAGCATTTCGATCTTACAGATGCTAAAATTAAGCTGCCTTTCATGCAGGAGCATCGATTGCTCTCCCGAAGCTGTGGTCTGACCTTCCCTCTCAGGCTCAGCAGCAGAGGAAGTGCAAGCAGAGAAGCAGAGTAAGTTACAGATGCAGCTCTCATGGTTGAATTTGAAGGGTAAATCTGACTTGGCAACAGATTTAGGTCATCCTGGCAGAATTGGCTACTGCCTGGCAGGAACTCTCTTTTTTTTTATTGTGTCTCCCCTGCATAAATTGCAAATATTTGAGGATGTGTTCCAAACTGAATCACTGAAGTGGTGGTATTTTATCTGACAAAGAACTGGCACTCCTTAGTAAATCTTGTCACTCGCTATCACAGGCAGCACATAGGACCCCTTTCAAGAGAATTATCAAATTTCTTCTTAAAAAATAAAAAAAACACCTATGTGTTTATCCCTTCAAATTCTCTCTGGCCTGTCTTGCTCGGTGAGAAACCTTTCTCAATTTCCAGACTTTATTTGTGGCCAGTTAATGTATCTTTGTTCTTCTGCTGGTGTTGTCCATTAATTAAAATCAGCTATTCTTTCCTCTTGGGGCACTTCTTTCAGATCTTGTTGGTAGGATGTATATGTGTATATGGTTAGAACAAACTCAGAATCAAATCCCTCCTTGGCCTGTATTTTTCAGGCTGAAAGCGGGTTGGTTTGTTCACACCCCTTTTTTGTAAGGTCAGATGTCTGTTTCCTTGGTCATCCTATAGACACGGATCGAGGCAGATACATACGCATTTCCTGGGCTCTGAGCTGGTTGGCAGCAAAGCAGCAGTAAGTTGGTATGAAAGCCAGAGCCTTTTAAATAGGTCTCACAGCATCCCTGATCCTTTTAAACATTGTATGGGTAGACTGAATTTAGGTCTGTCTGCACCTAGCAGGTAGGAGCGCATTAAATACCTCTCTTGTGTTTGAGTCAGTCCTTCTTGAATGTGAATAATTAGAATTTACTCTGCTCTTCTGATGGTCCTGGCCAGCATACTGTACAATGGCATTAATACTTCCCACTTGGCTGAAAACTTTACTCGATACCTCCCAGGACTGCGCTTGCTATTTTCATATTAGCAGTTCATAGCTGTTCTGCATTTGATGAATACACTCCAAGTGCTTTCTTCTTATTTTATCTCCAGCAGCCAAGGACGGGCATAAATCAGCTCACACAGAGCTCTGTGTAACCAAGTCTAGGCTGCTTTAAGTACGCAAGCTGTCTCACTTAAAGCCAGACAGGGTATCTCTGCGCTGAGCTGCCCTGCTCCGCTGGATGCCTCTAAAGCAATGGATGTGCTCCCTCAGCAGCTCAGGAGAGTCCCAGTGCCATGCCTGAGTCTATTTCCAGACACTGCCTCAGAGCATAATCTGTTAATCAAACAGAAAAGCCTGGCGAGTCATACACAAAAAGCAATTTCCCTGACCAAAGCAGGCTGCAGTCTCTGAAGGCCTTCCTTTTTCCCTCTGGAAGCCCTGCACTCCCCAGAGGACATGTCCTTTCCCTGAATCCCCTGCTGAGGCATGTCACAGCCAGGCAGTGCTTAACTCTTCCTTGGCTGCTCTACCTTTTCAGACAGAGGTTATTTCGGGGTGAGGATCTCCACTGGGGTATGTTGTAGCTCCACTAAGCTGAAGAGGTTCTATACAAGATGGAGATTCAGCCCGAGTTTTGTATGCACCTCAGCTGCACGGTTTTGCAAGGGGGTAGGAAAAAACACGCCCTGCTAATTGTTGCAGAAAATAAGAGATTTTGAGGGTAAAAGAGAACATTATCTGATGATTGCGCTTTCTTCCCCTCCTTCTACTGCCAAAACTTATTTGTGGTGCACTGAGTGTAGCGGATGCTGCCTTACACTTGTTCAAGAATCACATTTCAGTTTGTCTGCTCTGCAATGTTTGCCTTGGTGTTTGGTTTCCAATTTCCTCTGCCATAACTGGAAAAACGACACCTTGGGGAGATGGAGTGTTGTGTATCTGACTTCTCCTAACACCAGCAAAATGTTTTCCTTGATACCAGGAGATTAGTAGATGTCTTCTCTTGCAGTTTTCTTACTCTGTTGGTGTACTGCTTATCACCTTCAGATATGGTTATGTGGCATCAAAGCATTTTGGAAATGTGGATTCTCCTCAGATTCGGTTCCAGACAGGTTTCTTGTGCAAGATTAAGTCTGACTTTTCTTTTTTTTTAAAATGCTGTAGCACCTCTAGGCTGCAAAAATATATCATAGAGATGAGAATTTCTTACTGATGCTATGGGTTCTAATAGATGTAGTTTTGCAGGGTGGTGTCTTTTAGACGGTTTGTTCTCTCCTGCTATAAAGCTGGGCTCAGTTTACATAATAGCAGAAGAGATGCTTTCTTGAAAGTATACTGATCTAGAACTGCTGTAATGCAGTGCACAGCTTGCACATCAGGCTGAGGTCTGGCTTGTGCCATTAGGGCAGACCCTTTTGGAAAGCAACTAACTTATACCCTTTATTTATATTTTATCCAGTGAAATTAATAAGTTTTAAGTAGCTAATTAGATTAGTAAGTCATCTTCTGTTTATGCTTTCTATATTGACTTTTAAATGTCAATGACTTTTCTTTTTACTTTGAAATTGTTTAAATGCACAGAGCAGTCTATTTTATTTTTACTTCCTAAAAATCCACTTTTCTGTTTTTATGTGATTATCTCAGTATGAGAAGTTTCCAATCCTGCGGGTTTAAAGTCGGGTTTTAAAGCTAAGTAATGTAAAAAATCTCAATCTAAAACTACTATAAGCATATCCTTTTAGAAAAAATGCTGTAATAATCACGTGTAGATTAGGTTCAACATACTGGTTTTATAAACTGACAGGATACCTTGAAAAGGAATCCATCAGACAGACTTTGAAGCTAAAGAGACACAAGACTCCTATGCCAAATCCAGTATTAGGACACATGCTTCATTTCCACAGAATACTTTAATCCAACTCATTAATTTCTTTGAGGACTCACTGTGTGGAGTTCTGCATGATAAGTAGTATGTAATATATATATTTTAAAGGAGATTAATTCCATTTTAAGGGAATATTTTGTAACCGTGTCTATTCCTTCAGTGAAGCAATTGATCAGTTTTTTCAAAGACTGCTGAATCTTGTTAGAGGTAAAATTAATTGTCCAAGGGAGAATTATATTTTACCGCTTATTAATTTTTCCAGGTTCAGGAAGGAAGAATCTAGTCTGTACTTATATGTAGAAATTTGCATTGTATATGAAAAATTAGATGTGTGAAGAGTTTTATTTTCATTTTTCAAATCATGCCTATCTAATTAGACAGCCTCTTGGAAGGTTTTAGAGTTCATGCACTAATTCTTATAACATGGTGGCTCTTTCCATATCCACATGGTCTCCACAGTGAAAGCTGCTAGCAGACATGATGTGGTTTTTTTCCCAGGCAGGGAGGAGACAGAAAGCTCTCATCTCTATCTACAGCTTTTAGGAGGGGAATGGCTTTGGAAAAGACAGGACAGGGCTCGTGTGCCCCTGTGATCAAAGGGTGCTTCCTGGTGAGAGTGTGCGGTGGGACAGGAGCCGGCATTGGATACCTCACCTGCTCCACCACCCTGGGAAGAGGATGTTCTTCCTTCCAGCTGCAAAACCCTTTGTGCATACCTCAGTTGTGAACTATGGACATTCTGAACACTGGGGCTTCACATACTTGCAATTAAAATGTATAGCCCTCTGAACACTAGCTACTAATCCAGAGGTAGCTAGATGACTTGGGGGATTAGAAAAGAGACTTAAGAGTGACTGGTGTAGCCATGGTGCTGTTTGGGAGCTTAGTCGAATTCCACAGAAATTAGTGAAATGTTTGAGTTCATAGGAGTTCAGTTCTGTTTTGGTGGAGAAAGCATGAAAGGTGCAATATCAGACTTTATTCCAAGAATTCTGAAACATGAATACTAAGGAAACTTTGCACAAAAATAAGTAACAGTCAACATCAAATTAAGATGTTCAGAAAGCTGTAGAAGAATGTTTTGTGGAATTGCCTCAAAATACTTCAGTGATGTTGTTCATCCAGTTATAAAAGTACTGGTCATGTGAGTCAGTTTAAATATCTACAGAAAGCTGGAAAGTATTCTGATCTGGGATTTTAGATAAGCTTACCTCTGTGGGGGGAGGGATGTACTAGTGAGTTTGAGTCAGGAAGAAAATAGGTTATGCATATCCTGGTTTTTTTGTGCATTTCTCTTGTTCGTCTGACTGTCAGTTTGTTAAATGTTAGATCATCTTCTGCAAGATAAAAATCAACATGTTTTCTACTCTGATATTTGACCTTTTAAACATGCCGTGGTTTTGATTCAGGATATACTCATTATACCTTGTCTTACCAAGTTAGATTGAAAATGCGGAAAACTAATTAGAGAATAGATCAATAATGTCAGAATTTCACTCAACTAGCATGCATTATAAAATACTGACTTACCTAAATCACTGTGAGTGATGGTTTTCTGGGAGATACAGAAAATGAGAAAAGAGGATTGCTAATGAAAATTACTAAGAAAGGGAGAGATACAAAATCCAGATTAATTTTTCTTGTAACTCTATGTATAATATTTGTGGAGGCTAAAACCTGGCCTTCAGAATGAGACCGTAAATAATAGAGAAATGAAGTGTGAGAAGAGTGAAACCTTTTCTGCTCCCAGACGACATTACATCTCATGAGATGAGGCCCCTCAGGAATGGATTTTCCTGTGATTTCTAAGAGATTAGGGATTCCAACCCAGGAAAATGGTGGATGATTTTAAAAAGAAAAGCTCATTTGTGTTTGGTGTTGGATGCTATGAATGCTACCATGGTACAAATCAGCATTCATACCTGGGTCCTGCTATAACCTTTTCTGACCAGTTGGACAGGTTGTTCAATTTGCTGTGCTATTCCATTTCTCATCTGTAAAGTAAGAATGAGAATGCATCCCTCCTGCTCTCTTCTCTGTGTATCAGTACCTGTCCAAAGGATCGTGTAAAGTGTGCCTTGCTGTGTATCTGTTTACTGCCTAATCCAGTAGGAAGCCAATCTGGAACTCCTGGATGCCACAATATATAAATAATAATATTGTCCTCTCTTGTGATGTTCAGCTCAGAGGATTGTCACTAGTAACTACATTCAGCATTATATGTGAGGATGCCAAGACCCCCAGGGTATGCAGGGTTATCTAATTATTCTCCTGTAAATAAAACCCAAGCTCTGATTACTGGTATTTACATACTAATAATTAGGGTTTCTGGTTCGAATGAACAGAAATGTGTTTATCCAAGGATGATTTTACTGGTCATGCATGCAGTTTACAAATTACAGTCGTTTCACTGTAAATATAAGTAAGAATCTGCTGGATTCTGTCAGTCAGTATTTTTAGAATGACAGTGCCATTTCTTGCTTGTGGGCATATCCATGTAACCCTGCTAGCTCCAGTGGAATAATGTGGTTGCTACAAGAGGCAGAATTTGGCTACCAAAAGTCTGTCTTCCTTTTGTTAGTGTGTTAAGAGTAAAACAAAAGCCAGGGTTGTAAAAGAATGACCTGTTAGGATCTTTTTTGAACTCCATATGGCTCAGCATTTATGCAGCACTTCCCTTCTTCTCTCAGCCTCATGAAATTAGAGGTTGTAACTTTGAGAAGTTAAAGCCTTCTGGGGCCTGAAGCTGGAAAGTCAAAGTACAGACACTTGAATGCACAAATTTTAACGCCCTAAGTCCTGCCTGAACAATGACAGGGCATGTGATTGACTCCACTGGGTTCCTGCCCAGACGCCAGATCTTCCACTCTGCAGGAGGTGCCTGCAGAGGCCACGTCTTCCTCTGTGAAAGGTCTCTGGTAGGTTGGGTTCAGTGAGCTCGCAGGAGCACACTGCTGCTGTTGGCTTCTGTCAGGGATCTGCATACAGAGGGCTTGCAAGATAGGAATTGTTTGTGGACTCTTGCTCTGGGGCAGAGACAGGCATCTCAGTGTCGTCTAGTTTCTTGTGGAAAAGCATGAGCTGGTAAAGAGTCTGTCATGAAGGCAGAATCCTTTCCCTACTTTTGTCTCCATGCTTCTAGCCAGCAAATACACTTCCATTCTGAATTTTACCCCAATCAGCTTGAAATCCTAAGGAACACATGCATGAAGTAGGGCAAAAGGAAGCTTAGGTAGAAATATTTCACACAACTTCTTTTCTAGCCTGACAAGTTTTTGCTCTTGTTCCAATTACCCTGACTTGGGAGTAGTTACACTGTTTGAATACCTGTGTGTGAGTGGATGCACATATATACTTGTGTAGGTGGGAGGAAGTTGGGCCTGCCTGTCCAAGAGAGATGACTTCTCGTGTTCAGTATTGTAATTTTCATCATGGCATTAGAAAGGAACCATGGTTCTGTTTCAAAGCCCAGAAATTAAAAATATGACACGAAATTTGCATGTTATGTGCTGCAAGAACTTCCTACAAGCTCATTTATACTTCAGCATAGAGAAGAATAAGCTTACAACATGGAAGCTGAGAGAATATACTAGGAAAATTATTTCCCTATGCACACTCTAGGCCATTTTCTCCCATTTGCTGTTGTGATCAGTTTTCAGGTTGGGGCACTGGCCTAGGCAGACTGTTAGTGTGACTCTTGGCTATTCCTGCATTTTGAATAATCAGTAATAATTATTGTTATTAATAAGAGGTAAACCAGATTTGCTTTACTATGCAGTATTTGTTACAGCAACTTGCAACTGTAAGAAAATATAATTACTTGGTAATAGTAGACTACATGCTGTATTGAGACTGACTACACTAGACCCTCTGTATTAATCCTGAAAAAACCTGGACAATAAAAGCTGTATCTGAGTGCCAGAGGAGCCAAATACCTTTACATTATTGGCCAGAAATTCTCTTGTGGCATGAGATGCTGCAAGGCCTTCCCTGTGAGCAGAGAGGGTTTGAATCATCTGTGGAAGCAGTCAGTGCTGTTCTGAGGTATGAAGTGCAAAGGGGGCTGCTGACATTACTCAAGGGGCTCCAGAGGAAACACTCATAGGATGGAAAGTAGAGAGTGAGAAATATTTCTTGTGTGCTCTTTGAATAATCAGTTTTGGTAGTCCTTGTAAATTAATGCTGTTTCCCTTAAATTACACTGCCTTTGTTAAAAGAACAAGAAGAACTCTCTTCCAATACAATTTTTGATAAATTAAATACATTTTATCCCTGCAGTTGCTGTGTCTCCAGAATATCCTTTTGATTTAAGTGTATGGTTTGTTTTTCCTGTGGCTGAACTGCGTTACACTGGCAAGAAATTAGTTTGGGAAGTCCTTGCACTTGTTTGGTCTTGGAGTTTGCTGTCATGAGGGAATTGGTAGTTGCAAAGTCTGCCAACCAGTTTCTGTGTCAGTGAACTAACATCATAATGTGTTTGCAGGGTCAAGCTGTTGCTCAGCTCTGTTCAACTATTCCCAATGTTACTGTTTTTGGAACAGCTTCGTCTTTCAAACATGAAGCAATCAAAGACTCAGTAACTCACCTGTTTGACAGAAATGCAGACTATGTTCAAGAAGTAAAAAGGTAATCTTTTATTTTCCTGCATAAAGGTTGTATGGTATCTGGCAAAATACTGTGAAAGACACCAGGCTGATCATACTTGTGGGAAGAGATTACAGTTGAGAATTTGGGAACTGTAGTTTATTCCAGGTATTCCATCTGTCCACTACACGGGACAAGATACCAAGCTTCTCCCTATTTCTTTATAAGCAACATAAGCTTTGTTAGTCCTTGTTCATACTTGGACGTCTGTTGCAAGCAAAGTGAATTAAGTGAAAAAGAATAAAGGTCTTAACAGAAGGATGTACTTCACTATTATCTGCATATGTAGTAGCTCACTGTAATGCACAAAGTAAGATATTTTCAGTGGATCTGTAAGTTATCCAGGTTTTGGAGTTCTCTGGTGTGTTTCCATCTGCCTGGGTTTTTATCCTCTGCCAGGGATTGACATCGGAGCACATGATGTCTGTTTTAATTCCAGATCCTTAGATTTTGTTTGTGTTCAGATTAGAATCATCCTGTTGGCCTTTTGAAGTCGTCATGTGTGTTTTTATTTACGTGCTTTCAAATACTTTGTTTTCCAATTTGTTTTAACTGTTTTTAGACATTGATGTTGATACAGGTGGCAAAACTTTAGAACTGATAAAATCTTAGTAAAAACGTCTTTTTGATGTTACTTGTCAGACAAATAAGAATAATGTTTTCCCTTCATCTTGTATCTGTCAAAATACTAGATTACGTAGCTGGGCATAAACCAAGAAATTCCTCAAAGGGGCACCCCAAGGTAGTACAGTTGACAGGCTTCCTGTCAAACTTAGGCGTTCCTCAGAGTGACGTGCAAAGTCCTGGAAGGTCTCTCAGTACGAGGGTTACTGGCCCTCTGAGGGCCTTCAGCAAAGAGCAGGCTTTTGTCTGAGCTGTTAGCAATCCAGGCTGGTCTTAAAGGAGAAAGCAGGGAGTCTTGCTACTGTTTCTGGAGCTTAAGAGAGCATTGGAAGGGCTTAAGAGAGCATTGGAAACGATCCATTACAAAGGACGTTTTATATCAAAGGAAAATTTTTCCGTATGGGAAATTTCACCAAAAAAGATAGGACTTGTCCAGCAGATGATACCCCTGCCATTTTCTTACAGCTCAGAAGAATTGCAGCACATTTCTTCAGCCCTTTGATAGCCTTTCTCTTGAGGAAGTATACATGCCTAAGTGTTTTGCTCCCCCTGGAAAATCGCTGTGGTGAGATGAAGACTGAATTCTAGCAATCCCTACTTTACAAACATTGATTCAGCAAGAAAGAACACTTGAAAACATTAATCAGAGTTCAACACCAACTTTAATCCTAACTCTTGGCAGGGGCAGCAGCGGATCTGATCTGAGGGGGCATGTGATGTGGGAGCAGATACAACAGAAATCAGTGCTTTAAAAAAAAAGGAAAAAAGCCCCTTTAACTTCTGATAACCAGGTCTCCTTTTGATTTCAGTAGTATAAAGTTATGAAGGGGTGGAATTCTGGTCTATTAAGTCTGTTAAAATCCCTTTTGGTGATCCTGCATTTTCACATACTTTTTCACCTCACAATAGACCTATGAGGCAGAGAACCAGTGGGTACAAAAGATAAAATGTAGGTGCAACAATCTAGTTTGTGCTTCTTTGCTGGTATAGAGGTGTGTAGTATTAGCAGAATTGATAGTCCTGATTAAAAGTAAAAATTGACACCCTGTAGAATATGCCAATACTCTGATTTGTTGCTCAGATCCGCATATTTTCACTTTGCATTGAAAAAAATTTTCAAAAGTATAAATACTTTCTGCTTTCTATAATATGGCCTGATTGTATCCTTAGAGCTGGGTTTCTAGCTCTCGGTGACTTCTCTTTATGCTTGATTAAAGTCTTTGCTGACATCTAGTTGATACGCAGTCTGAAACAGAAGACTCTTTAAATAACTTTACAAGGACATCATTTTATCTGAGCAGAACCAGGATAAGATCTGTTTCCTTATGAATTCAGAAAAAGAATGTAAGATGTGAATAACAAAAATGTCCTTTTTCCCTGACATTCATTGACCAAAAAAAAAGAAATTCTCTGACATTCACATTCACTCAAAAAGAACTTTGTCTATAACCTGGTTTTTGGTAATATAATTTTACTGAAAGTCCTCAAAAAGGGGGAACAAGATGGTTTCCCACTCTTCTAAAGCTGAAAGTTGTGGGTTGGCTAGTCCAACAAACTCACATTCCAGTACTGAATGAGTTTGAATTGTCTTTTGATGAGGAGAAAGTTTTCATATAGTCAAAGCCACAGCCTTAGAGTCCTTTCTAAAGTACCTGGAAAATGTTAGTATTGTGTTGGCAATCAGCCTGTATCATGCTGGCTGACCAGTCCTGTGCATCTTATTGCAAAGTGAGATTTCTTTCTTGCTTTTTAGAATCTCAACAGATGGAGTAGATATTGTTTTGGATTGTCTTTGTGGAGAAAATACTGGGAAAGGTCTCAGTCTTCTCAAGCCACTTGGGACTTATATTTTATATGGTGAGTGGAAAAAGCCAGGTACGTATTTCAAAACTAAAGCTTTGTGAAGCTTGAGGTATCTTAAAATCACCCATGCCACTCTCTCCGGAACTGGAGGTCGCTGTGTTATACTGTCTCAGTTTGACCATTTCCAATCAAGGGTTTTAGTGAAGCTGAGCATGGACTAAATTATTGAGAAACAATAGGTAATACAAAGAAACTCTTAAAAATTTTAAAAATAATCCAAAAGTGAAACTGAACATATGTTTCAGATTGTTAAACATTATTGGGTGATACAGGAAAAGTGTAGGAGAAAGCCTGGAGATCTCGTTCTACACACCATAGGAATCATAGTGTGGCCAAGGAAACTGTAATATAGTTCTTGTGGGAGGGAAGCTTGGGGGAAGAGTTCAGAAAGAATGCTACCATTTTTATTTAACGTGACTTCAAGGAATTCAAGCCCAGGCTTCTGTTCTCAAACTTCCATTCATGTACATGGACTGCTCCACATACAGAGTAAACATGTCTTTCATGCAGTTCTGCCAGGTTGCCATGTTGTGTGTTGAGAAAGCAGGTCAAGCTTCTGTAGGAGGACAGCTGAAGGGATTGCTAAACTTTTGAAATCAAGACTATATCTGTATCGCAGTGGAAGGTGCAGTAGCAGCATGGATAAGCATATGGCCTTCCTTGGGCTTTCATCTAGCTAGCACGGTGGCAATAACAAACGCATTGTCACTGGGATGTCTGCTTGGACTGTACAAGCCAACCTGGTTGCCTGTTTGTAATGAAGTCCCTGCCAGTGAATTCTCATTACGCTTGTTAACAGGTTGCAATGTACCATTAATGCACTTATGTTCACACATGTAGTGGTCAGATACATTTATCTTTACAGATACAGAAAGGACACCTGTGTGGTGATTGCTGCTAAATAGTAGTGTGTCAGAGACAAATGACATTTTACTGCAGAGAAGGAAAGAGCTACAGAAGAATTTTGGTGTCAGGATGCCTAGTAGCATTTAACCTGTTCCTGATTTTGGAAGATTTGATAGATTGTTTTTGTCATCTCAGAATACCGATAAACTTGTAGGGCTCAGTCACCTTGGCCTCTCTGTTATTTATTCTCGAAGTATAAGGATGTCTACTAATCCCTTTTAAACCTGGGGAAACTTTTTTTAAAATATGAATCATGGAAATGATTTTACATATAATAAATGGTCTGCTTCTCAGCATGTAGTAAGTTGTGTGTGAATGCACTCATCTTTTACAGGTTCATCTAACATGGTTACTGGGGAGACAAAAAGCTTCTTCAGTTTTGCAAAATCAGTAAGTGCCCGGTGCTGTGATCCTGCGCTTTCTTCTAACTTCAGTCTTTTCTGTAGCATTTTCATCTTTATCATTGTCATTTATCTTTACTAAGTTGTTACTTGTGGTGTTGCTAAAGAGAGCGTTTTTCTGACTGCAGCGTGGTCTGACGTGTTTTCTTCTGATACAGCAGCTAGACAGGAATTGGATCTGTGTGCAACACGTATTTAAACTGTTAGCTATCAGACATGCATCTCTTATACAGCTAAGTTTAAAGTTAGACTGCATAATTTATTTACTTATGGCAGAGTATCGTATCCATGGATATGGATAACTGTACCCTGTAGGTTCCTCATATCTGAAAACGGTCAGGACAGTGCAGTGAATTAAAGGACATAGATCTCTTAAGATGGGGCTTGTGTCCAGTCATTTCCAGCTTTCCAGAAGTTCCATTCAGAAGCTCATTTTGCATGATCATGTTGCATTTGTTTCCTAATTGATCATGTCAACAAATCCAAAATTCAAATGTTAAAGTTTTTTTTCTTCAGCTTACTACAACAAAAAAAAATCTGCTCAGAAGTCCTAGAGATCGAAAAAGGGACAAATATATCCAATAAACTGCTAGAGAGAAATAAGTTAACCAGGAGTGAAAGTGATTCCTTCAGACAAGAGAAACAGAGGAAGAAGTCTTGACTGAAGAGCTATCATACGATCGTTCTGCCAAGAGCTCATTTACAGCTTCCAGCAGCAGCCCCTTCCCAGGAGAAATGAGCTTCAAAAGCCTCTATGTAGTTGAAAACAAGATAAATCAAAGACTGTAGCAAGAAGCTGTTCTTTGCCTCCTACATTTTCTTAATGGTTGTAGTGGCATGATCTTTGTTATTGTCGTGCGTTTGTGAACTAAAACAAGATAATCTTTACTGTGCGGGGGCCTTTTTACTGTTAATATAAACATATCCAGATGCATATGATTTGCAAGGTAGGTTGGCCCAACGAAATCAATTTCAAGTTAAATGTTTTTCAGATAGTACTGGTGTGTATTGACTGAATAAATATGAATAAATTGAATTAATAAAAAAAAAGCATATCAAATTTTGCATAAAAGTAAAACTAGTTTCTTTATGTAATTATACTGCAAAATTAACTCATCAAAATTGTATGACAATTTAATTAAAAATTGAGCAATTCAAATAAAACCTTCTAGGAAGTGGGATCTCAGTCTCAAGGATGCTCTTGGGCTAAATGAGATAAAATAATTTCATTAGATATTATGAGGCTTGCTCAAATGTCACAAACATCATAATGGGTGAAAAAGAAATGGAAGCTGATAAGCGGTGCATGTTTTCCTTGTTTTTGAGAGAAGAGTAATAGTCAAGGGTTGCTTGTGAATGTTTGGGAAGCTTGTATGGCTCTCTTGAGATAGCAAGGGCGGCTAGCAGAAGTAAGAAGGGAGGTCCAAATTCCTTCTAGACCCACATCCTAGAACTAAATCTGTCCACCATTCTTCCAACACCCTAATCTCATGCAACAGAAGTCTGTATTTTATTTCCGCATGTCAGTCAGCTGCATACTTTTTGCCTCTTCCTTAGATAAAATCCTTACAGCTTCTCTTGGCTGTTGCTTCAGATCTGACAGATGAGTCGTGTATCGCATCTGCCCAGACTGTTTTCTTGTGAACTTTTCTGTGTATTTCTTAAAGTGTTTTTCTAACCCTGCTGCTCTTTATTGCTTTCCAGTGGTGGCAGGTTGAGAAAGTAAATCCTATCAAGCTGTATGAGGAGAACAAAGTCATTGCTGGATTTTCCCTGTTGAATCTACTTTTCAAACAGAATCGAGGTGGCCTGATCAAGGGTGTGATGGACAAACTCCTAAATCTGTATAACAGTAAGAAGATCAAGCCTGTGGTTGATTCATTATGGGCTTTGGAAGAGGTAGGAGCAAAATTTCTTTCCCCATTTTGAAATTTCTGCAATACATGCACTGTTAGATGTAAAATTTAGATTTAAATATGTTTTCTAGTTATTAATGTGTTCTACTTTTTAGTTTGTGCACAAGTTGTTTCCAAAGCCCCTGCTATTCAGAAACTCCATGATCCAGATTTATCCACACGTTTCTTTAATAACTATTTCTGGAATTTCAAATGCTCTGTCCAAAGTTCTTGAAAATACTAATAATAAATGTGGTTTTTCAGTCTTAGAAAATTGTTTCTGTTTCCTCAGTGCATGAAACACGTGACTAACAAGTGCAGCGTGAAATGCAGATGTTATAATTGAAAACAACTTAAAATCTATTCTGAGGAAAAGATCTAATACTGAGCTTTTGTTTCAGTGTTACATTTGTGCTAGCAAACCTTGGAAGCTTGGAGGTTTTCGGGAAGTTACTGAAAATGTATCACAGGCAGTCAAATCAGAAATCACTTTTAACATAAGTTATGCTTGTGGAGCTTGGCTTTTTTGGTTCTTTTTTTTTTTTTCCTTCTAATTGCTCAGTTCTCCTTAAAGATAAGTAAGGAAACTAATCTGATCATAGCCTGGGCAATTATAAGCCCCTTGACCAAAGCACTGTTTCTGAGACCTTTATACTTAAGATACTGATAAATGAACGTAAGTATTTTTGGAGGTGTGAACAGACATGAACATATAAAGAAACGGCATGATTATAGGTGCACCGCCAGACTAATGTTTGTGTTGTATGTGTTTGTGAAGTGCACTGAGCCTGACGCATCACTTAAGACACGTGACCTGTAAGAGCTCTGCTGAATATGGATTGTGGTTGTATTATTGTATGGTTGCTATTCAGAAGGTGCTGCGACAAACTTCTGTCTGTCTGAACACATTAGCTGGAATTACCATCCGTGAAGAAATAGTAACTGTCAGACTTAATACATTAATAATGTTGTATTTCATTAAGATTTTGGATGCCCTGTGGGCAGGTTTTGAGCCCAGCATGATGTTTGTTATTTAAGTGGCGTTATAGCACCGCCATTGTCATGGGCACAGGTAAGGTATCGCGGCTTGCGTGGCGGGACTCCACAGCCTATGACAGTTCTGGGAGCAGGATGCATTGCATGTTCACTGGGGCTTGTACGTGCTTGGGCCAGGTTGTGTGACAAGGCATGTAATGCCTTAGGTTGTGCTAATGTGGGAACTAATATGTCTCTCCATGGTATCACTACGTCCGCCCCAGAGTAACCCAACATGCCACTTTATGTGGTACAGCAGATGCAAACGGTCCAGCACGATATGGGCTCCATTTGTTCCTCTCCAGCGAAACGGAGAAGAATGACAGCTTCTCCAGGAATCTCTTCCTGTTCCTCTAAAATGTGTGCCTGAGGCCACACTGCTGCTGATCGCAACTCAGTAACACCTCGGGGTTTTACCTGCCAGGGCATGGGAGCGGCTAATTCTCACCATCAAAATGCTTAAGGGAAGTCAGATGTGAAACAGAGCAGATGGCTTAGGCAAGACAAAGTCCTCTGCTGTTGTCTCAAAGGGAGAGCCCTTTGAAGAGCAGTGTAAAATAGAAATGGGATCAGATTTAGGTTTTTGCATGGGTTTTTTTTTACTTAATTATTAAATAAGCTTATGAAGTATTTTAAACATTTATGTGGCACAAGTCTCTAGATAGGCATTCTGCAATTTCTTTGTTCATGTAAATATGTGCTTTTCGTGTATCGGTGAGTAAGAAAAGGATAATTAAAACAGTATAGCTTAAAAAATCTTGATTGAGGACATAACATGAAAAATTACACATGGCAGGCTGATCTTAATAGTCAACGTGATGGGAATTTGTTGGGAGACTTCTGTTTGATAACATTTCATCTAACATTTGGCAGTAACACGCACCATCCCTACTGGTAGATTGTGAAATGTGTAAATACATCTGTTAAAAAGCAGAGTCTAGAAAACTACAGCTCACTTATCGCGCCTGCTCACTTTCCATGAGCTGTCTGGTAATTTACAGAGGAAATGTCTGGCTGGTATCTTCAGGGATATAACAGTGCTAGAGGTGTCCTTAATCGATTGCAAAGTATTGCTGAAATATTACTCAGGGCATTATCATTTTGGGCATGTATTTTTGTGGGTATAAAAATAACTTAGGTCAGACTGTCCAAGTTAATATGATGCACAGAAAAATGTGTCATAGCTGAGGACTAAATGGAACCAGACTGAAGAAAGGTTGGTGTGTATTTTTGTTCTGTTTTGGGAGGTTTCTTTTTTTAACTCTATAGCTCTAACGTCTCCCCCCTTCAGAGTTTGACATTTGATTGCTTTTCATTTCCTGTCGAGTCAGCCTGGTTTTCTCCAAATGTCCACTTTCATTTGACTATTCTCAGCAGTCTTCATTAGAGAATAAACCAATATGACCAATTTTTACCATTGACGTTTCCTGAGGAAATTTCCTGACCCATAAGAGCCTTGAGAAGTATGTTTAACTAGAGTGTGGCAGAAAGGTGGGCTCCCTACAGGGCATTTTTAAAAATGAATGATTTAATAGTTTTCTATGGAAGAATATCGCCCTCTCCAGAGGCTCACAGGAGAATCCATTTGTCCTCTGACTAGTAATTCTGCCATAGAGATGAGCTTGAATCCAGTAAGTGACAGTTTCTCTTCACTTTGAATGCAACATGAAGATATTTTAAGGAAAAATCTCAGAGGAGCTTTAACTATGGGACACCTTTCCAAATGTTTAAATACCTGAATGTATCATCACATACATAAAAGTTTTGATCTATATATGGAAGGCATCTCCACAGCATATCCCTTCGGATTGCTTTATTCACTATGCATCTGTTTTCGTGTATTCCTTCTTTGTGCAAATATCAACTCACAAATTAATGCAGATTCTTTAAAGCCAACATGGAAGACACCTGGTTTTCTTCCAAAACTGTATTACATTACAAACATCTCTCTCTTCAAACCTATATGAATTGCAATAGCAATCTATATATTGGATCTGAAAAGCATCTTTTGCAGCATTAGAAGAGGATGAGTTATATCTACAGTATTGTTCCCCTTTGCTGCTTAAGTCTGGTTGCTACAAGACCACTTGCTGCATGAAAACCCCAAAATTGAGAGCTTTATGTTCTAGCGTTTGTCAGAACAGCCAAAGAAAGATTTTGTGGCTGTTTTAACAGGCCCCATGAATTGGGGTTTTTTTTTTAGAGAAAAAAAAAAAAGCCTGGAATGGTTTCTTGAACAGCTTCTATTTCTTAATACTTTCTGCAGGAATACACAGTTTGAATTTAAAAGAATATACTGATTAGAGAGTATTGTAATTGCAACAAGACTTTGCATTTTAAAGCGTTTCAAGTGGCAGTAATAGAGGGTTTAGAGAAAGTTATTAGATTGCCATTTGTCTATCACGTTGTAGTGTGTGTTAAGTGATGTCTAGTTGATTGTCGAATAATGTTCAAGATAACAGTGTTCAGAAATTGTTATATAGACTTAGCTTGATACTATTCCTGTTGAACAATGAAGGTTTGTCTCGGTGTCAGTGAGATCATTCTAATTAGGATATAATCCCTTTCAGTGTTCCCATTTCTCTGTTTTAGGGCCTCATCCAAAGGCCATGGAAGTCAATGAAAGGACTCCTAGTTTCACTGGCCTTTTTTAGGATGAGGATTTCCCTGCCTCTTCAGTACAGTCTGCTGAAATGCATTTTTTGATTGACTGGAGAGAAAGTGAGACAGAATTTATTCTGGATGGAAGCTTAGAAGTGACTTCATTTTCTTCAGTACATCAGATTATTGCTGACAAAAGGGAGATCAGGATCTGGACTATTGACTACGGCTGCGGAGCAAAACTATTTGTATTGCTGTGTTATCTGTTGGTGTTGGGTTGGGAAGGGTAACTTATCTCAAATTTACATCCATAAATCTTAGTAAAGTCAAGTCTGTTCTCAAGTATGCCATTAGAGCCATTTTATAATGTTAATGCAAGAAAGATTTAAGTAAGACAATAACAAAATCCATAGATATTTTAAAATGGATGTCCAACTGGGGAATTATTCATCATGAGATGAGCAAAGTCATACGATAAATTAGCTGCTGTTGAGATGTCTTGCTATCTGTTTATGCATTCAAGTGTTTAAAAGACAAGATAATTTGTAGATGGTGCATGCTTAAAATACTGTTCTGTAGTAAAAAGCTGATTGTCTGTTAAGATTGCATTTCATTACAAATAGTAGAGTTTGAAACAGAAATAGTATTCAGTGAATATTTGTTGAGCTTTGTGGTTGTTTCTTTGTTAGTAACTACTTATCTAATCCTTAATTTGTAGTTAGTCACTCTTCGTTCTGATTAATTTATAGCATGCATTTATGCATTAGCTTTCTCCTGAGGGTCTGTGAATCTTTGGCTTCACACAGTAGATTATTCTAGATTATTAAGCAGGATGAAAACTGAAGGTTCTCAAAAAATCCAATGTGTTGAATAAAAATGTATATGTTGCACCTTTCTATTAAAATTCAAACAGGTTGCCCAGAGTTGTGGATGCTCCCTCTGTGGAAGTGTTCAAGGCCAGGTTGGATGGGGCTTTGAGCAGCCTGATCTAGCGGAAGGTGTCCCTTCCCATGGCAGGGATTTTGGATCTAGATGACCTTTAAGGTCCCTTCCAACCCAAACCATTCTATGATTCTATTTTCTTTGGCTTTTTATAACTGCAAAAGAAAATACATACTCAAGGTAGAACGGGTTATTGACATAGGAGTTATAAACTCCTTCTTCAGGTGATTTACAGCAGTTAATAGTACCACTGATAGTGTATAAAACAGAACTCTCAAATTCTTGAGTGTGAACTGCCAGTTAGGAAAGTGACAGTGCAAAATATGGCCCATGTCATCAGAATATCCATAGGCCCCTTTCCCTCATGCTAGACTACCTCTTTCTAAAAGGACTCTCAGTATGTCAGAAAGTCTTCAGATCTAGGCTATTTTGATCCATATGGGTGACCAGTAAGATTATGGAAAAACATCCTGATTGCATACCTGTTTGTGTACCAAATGATTCATTGCATTCTTGTCTCTCAAATGATTTAGAGGCATGCACTGTTACACAGTAATAATGCTGTCAAAGACCTGTACTGCCTTAGGGCCAGCAAGACTGATGAAGATAACTGAAACCTGTGGAATAGAGTTGCTACTTACTCTTAAAAAGAGGATAATCTGATAATATTACAAGATCAGGCCGGTACCTTATAGTAGGCACTGAACATCACCTCATGTCATTGTTTTGTAGGGATAATGTAATCATGTCTCTGGCAACTCCTTACTTAGAAAATAGTAATGCAACAACTGTAGCCCAGACCAAGGAATATACTGTGGCACTCAGCTGTGATTGAAATCAGTGTAATCAAGGCACTAAATACACTTATGGCTCAAGCCCTGTGGATCTTGATACAAGCATCAGAGGACTCTAATGTCTGTGTCTCATGGTCAATGCATAGAATGTTTTTGATTGGGAAGAGCCCTGCACCTTAGTTTAGTTTGTAAGGATCACTGCACTCAGTCGCAGGTCTTTTTGGCTGAATAATTATAGGAGATGTTGCAGGTCTAGCTGTAAATACAATTTTTATGTAAGTGAGATTCTGTTGTCTTGAAGCCAGAGCTTTTCTGTATAGTAAATTGCTAAGGAGAAATCAAGCTGTGTTTAAGGACCTAAAACTGAAAGGAGTGCAGTGCAACTGATTGCATTATAGTATCATTGCAGAATGCCTGCTGATACAATAATTTCCCTTAAAAGAAGCATTCTCATATGTTGCTGTTCTCACATACTTTCTGCTTTCTGCGGTAGCTGTCAATGTTACCAGCATGCAAAGGAAACGAGGAGGAACCTTACATCTAAGATCACAGCCTTATCAAGTTCCAATCCAGTGATGAGACCTGGACAAAGGAACACTTGCCGTACAGAATTCATAGCGTGTTTTGGGGAGGGCAAAGCCATCACAATGTGTCTGTTTTTAGCACTGCTCTGGGGCTTCAAAGGATTCTGGTACTGTAAACCTGTTTTTTCCCACTGAACTCATCCTCTCAATTACCGTCTCAGTGCATGCTTTTAGACAGCAACGATATCAACATTATTCAGGGCGGGAGGACAGGAAATCTCAAACCTGTGATAGCAGAATAATAACAGTGAATGCCCTAAAGCAGAGACTTTAATTTCATCAAAAGCTATTCATGCCTTTCCCTTCTTCCACTGATCTTAGCTTTAAGGCAAAAAGCCTTTCATGTATCACTATAGTAAGACATAGAGAATATTGGCACATTAGTTACTTTTAACACAGTAAGAGGGCAATCTGATAATATCAGATCAGGCTGGTACCTTGTTGTGAATACTAAATGTCATCTTGTGTTGATTTTTTTTTTTTTTTAGTGATAATATAATAATGGCATGTGCAGGTTTTTCTCTTTTCTGCTTGATTAAAAACAGATTCTTCAGCTGAGCAAGCTACATCTGTTTTTGAAGTCTCATGACTTCTATAGCATTTAGAACCTATATTTGTTCTTCAAGGTATGCAAAAATAATTTAGAGTAACATGAAAAAAGTGGAGGTTCATTTGTAAACAAAGTAACAACCCACCCTGAAATACAGAAAAAGAATTTTTTTTTCATAATCATAAAACAATTTACTTGGCGGTGTTATATTGTAGAAAGAGGGAAATGTAACTTATTCTGTGAAAACTCCCATGAATGTATCGGTGTGTCCTTTGCCATGGTTGCTCCTCTAGCGTTACAGTGCAGAGTCTGCTTGTTTTGATACTGCGTATAAGCCTCTGACAGTACTTCATTTGCAGTTGTTCATGAACTGCTTTCCCGATTTACAGGCATTAGCTCTGCCTATGTACTGTCCTCTGATACTGCCATAGAACTTTGTTCTTCCTCTGTGTGAGATTCTGTTCCCTTTGACTGTATAAAATAAACATCTGTAGTTCAAAGTAAACATAAATGTTTTATCTGTCCATCACTATTTTTTCTTTGTATACAAACAAGTCTAACATGAGTTTAATACAAGCTTCATGCAGATATCAAAGCTTACAAAAATGCAAGGAGCTATGTCTTACTGATGGAACAGGTTTCAAACAAGACGTGTGGGGAAGCAGATTGAGATGCAAGACCTGAATAATTCAGGGTAGCTTGCTTCTATATTCATGATCAAATTATACACAGTTACAGGCCAAAATACCTTTCAAATTTTGGGAAGAGTAAGGGGGAAGCGATTCCACTTGAAGTTTACCTCACTAACATTAAATGTAATTAGCATGAGTTCTAAATGAATGAAAATTGAGCCATGAGTAAGGTCATTTTTAATAAAGACTTTGCAAAGAATTTTTCCTAAGATGCTTATCTGAAGTAAATATTAATTAAAACTCCAAATAAGTTTGATGCTGTATGCTTAGAGGAATAAAACATACCTTGAAAGTACTGGAGATTAATTAGGTCTTGCAATTTCTTTCTGCATACCTGATTACGGGATCCTCACTGCTCTTACATGAATTATTAAGTTCCTATTAAATGCCTATATAATTTCATTTACACTTCTTCCCCTTTAATGCTGTTTATCAGGACTTCATATTACTTCATAATTCATTCTACCCTTCCTACCTGTATCAGCAAGGGATGGCATAACCTGGTAGTCTTTTTGACTTCACCCGCTGTTGGTGGCAATGTAACGTGTTTATGATTTTATTAAAAGAGTGAGATAGAAGCGAGACAAGACTGGGATATAGGCACTATGGCTCCATAATAAGGCCTCAGATATGTGACATTAGCTATGATTACCACAAAATGAGGTTGGGTAAAAAAGCTGTTTTAGGAAACTCAGGCTTCATTTGTTAAGTATGTAAGCAGAAGTCAATTATTTTCAATTGCTATATATTATTCATAAACACTGCATGGAATTCAAGCTACAGGAATGGAATTTAATTAAACAAGTAACTTATTTTAGCTCTGTGCTTTCTTTTCTTTTATTTTCTTTACAGCTTCTGCAATTCAGCTTGTTTTGTCTAGCCTGCCAGTTAAATACCTGTGTTTAAACAATTTTGCTATCTAGAGTCTTCAGAATGTTCCTTTGTGCATGCTGAGAATATTCATGCTATAATACTCATTTAATAGATAAGTAACAAAAGAGATGACAGATATCTTCCCTTGCCTGATGCCATGCAGCATGTTAGTGGAGAGATCATGGATCAGCCTGAAAATCTCTTAATTTCCAGTTCTGGCCTCTAACAACCAGGCTCTGGGCTGTGTCTCGGCATCTCTGCGAGCCTTTGTGATTCAGTGGGTTTGTTGGGGGCTCTAATCTCAGAATGGTGTGTGTTCTACTGAATTTCAGTAAGCTGTTTCATTTCAGGGGAATGGTATCTTAATGTTTTGGAATGAAGTAGCAGACATGGAGAAGTATTTTGGCAATATTTCTGATGAACATTGATTCTGTGTTCAAATGTTGCCATTACAGAGGTTAGAAGCTGACTAGTGTGAGACTAAACCCCTCTCAATTAACATAAATACAGCCTGCAGCTACAGCATTTTTCTAATCTACTTAGCAAGCACTCTGCTAAGAATTAATTAGTTAGAGATACACAGGCAGAAAATACTTTTCTAGAAGGAATGAGACACTGGAAGTTGAAAGTGCAGTGGTGAGTCATGGTACGTGTTTCTGGGTCAGGACAGATTGTCATTTCTGTGTGCCCTTGTGTGCCACGGAGATAATAGCTTTCTGTGACTGCAGGCCAGAGGAAAACAACATGTAGACTTGGTTCGTGGTGGATAATGTGAACGCGAGGGGAAATAGGCAGGAAAATAATATAGGAAGCATTGACAGATTCCACTCAAGAAAGTGTGCGCTGTTAAAGATAAACTGGTCACATGTTTCCAGTTTTATTAAATTAGCAACAGGAGATTGTATACGGGAAAAACTGGTTTGTCATTTATTAGAAAAATTAAGAAGAAACCTGTTACATGGAGCAAGCTGCTGATTAATTACTGTGAAGAAGTAGTATTTTACAAGCGTAGTCTGTTTACTGAAATATATGAGCTGGCTTTTAAGTAATAAATTGGCATACATTGCTATGTGTTGAACTGATAGGGTGATACTGTGCACTTGCAAGAAAATAACCAGAGCCCTCACTAGGGAAAGCTGTACCAAAGCAGAGGGTGTATACTTCAAGGACATCAAGGACAGCTTTAAGAACACTAATGTGTATGTGTAACTCCAGGAGAGAGATATATTTCTTCTATATTTATCTTGAATGTTTGACCCTAACATGTTTGTTTTATACTTCATTTTTACTGTTTGTGTCATAGAATTTAAGCTGTTCTCAAGAGTCAGGAAAACAGGGTTTCATGGAATCAGTTCCCTGTTCAAAAACAATTTCTAGACTCTTAATGAAGTATTGGAGAACAAAAGCTACTTGCTTTTCTACCCTTGATCCAAACATGCCTCAATTAGTTTTTGTTTCTACCTGATAATGCAATGAAACAGCTGCCCGTCTTCTCCCAGTCTTACAGGCAGGTTGATTTCAATATATGCCGATACATTACATTCATCTGCAGAAATATTTAAATGGATTCTAACAGAAAGTTTACTTCATCTTGTGTTCCACAGCAGTGGTAGCACTGCTAACTGGCAAGGAGTTCTTAAGATTTGGAACAGTGAGTATTTTCTGTTACTCAGAGAAATAACTATTGGATGCCATAAATGAAAAACACTAGATAAGTAGCAGGTGCTAAAGGGAAAACATTAGAAACTAAGTTTTCAAAGACACATTTAGATGCTATTTCATTCTTGTGCTATGCGCTATTAGTGTGTGTTGTTTAGGCCACAGAGCCTGGGAATGGAACCTGGACTTTTCCTCTGTGTCAAGAAATTCCACTCCTGCTTCTTTGTTAATTAGTTGACTGGTTTGGAAAGAAAGCTCTCAGTTATTCAAGTTGAACTGGCAGGGACTGCTAATGGGAGAAATTCAGCTTTTCTCCTAGCGTATCATGAAGGAGAAATCTGAGGCTTGTGTTAACATTTCCTAGTGCCTGTTTTCATTCTGTCAGGAACTCTTTTCGGTCTCAGTTCAAATTTTAAAAGACCTATTTTCCTACGTGTGAAGGATTCTAAAAACCCTGAGATAGAAATAATGAAGTCTACTTGGTGATATTGAGAGAGCCAAGAGATGTGGACCTTACGTGTCTGGAACAATACAGAATACAATTAATTCAGACTCCTCCTGCCTTTGAAACTTTCCCATTTTCAGACTGGAAAGAGGTCCCACTCTCTCTCATTATTTTGGATGAGGTTTTGGCCTCTGATTTGCAAAAAATCAGACTAGTTATTTTGGCTTTTTTTCTGGCTGTAATCTATGAGTCTAATATTTCATTAATCAGTGAATGCCTAGAAAGCCATCTAAGAAGTCACTGAAAAGAATTCAAAGGGAGTGGGAGATAAGAGTAAGGAATATATCTCTCTATATTTAAATGTGATAGGTCCATTTTGTCTAAAAGATGCTACGTTGGTAGCCTTGGTCCTTGTGGCCATCTTCCATGGCTGGCTGTGAGCAGAAAGGTTAACAGAGCAGAAGGGAATGAGATGCTTTTGGAGACTGCAAAATTACTGGGGGAGACACATCAGTAGATACTATGCCTTCAGCATTTCTGCTCTATGTTTTAGCTCACATTTTTCTGCTTTTGGGGATTTTGGGTGCTTGGCCTATAAAGAGAGAAAATTGGCATAAGCTTTTAGCTATAGTAGAAGGATGTTGTCAGTAGACACAGAACTCTGGTAAATTAAATGAATTGGGCCTTTTTGGTTTTAGAAATGGCTTCCTAAAATGACCATTCTAGCTCTTCTCCTGGGATCTGCTTATCAGTGTATCTACATAACAATAGCCAAAGAAAAGGTAAAGGTAAAGTATTAATTCCATCAGCAAAACCAAGTTTGTCTCTCAGCAACTAATCGTGTTGATGAGTAGTTTTGGCAAACTGGTAGAATTTGTGGAAATCTCATGAGCAGTAGCACAAAATTCTTCTCCTGGGTTGTTGTTTTCAATTTTTTTTTTTCATTTTCATACTAATTGTTTGATTAGGTTACTAGATTCTCTTTATTGCAAAGACAACACAAGTTTTGTTTTCTATTCATAAAACTTTACTGATATCATAAAAAAGGAATTATTACTGTCTTATCTACAAGACTTGTACATAGTTTTGTAGTTTTATGTAGATAATCTTCTACATATTGACCAGATGATCCGTTCCTGGCATTGATTGTAATTAGGAAGGACAGTCGAATATTAAACTTAATGAGTCAACATATTCCAGTGTTTTGAGTCCTGCCTTACAGACCTTGAGATTCATTACTGGATCATCACAACATGGACCAATTCCTTACTCTCTAGAGAGCAAGAGAATGAATATCCCAGTCAGTAGAAACTAGCATCTTCGAGGTTGTGCTTTAAGCCCGCTCTTGGGTTTCACCAAGAGGCTCATGCTGTTTCCCCAAAGGTTGTGAAAGTTGGTCATGGGCCAGTAGTAACCACCTGATTATTAGGCTGTTCTGATTTGAATTTTTTTTTATTATCCAAAATTCCCTGTCATGTGATTTTCAAAGTCTGAGAGCTTTAAGATTTTATAACATTTTACAGCATTAATGTGTACTATGATTAAATTCTCCTTTTCTAACTATAGTGGGGAACTTTAGTTGGAAGCAAGTTTACTTTTCTGGTTTACATAATTTTGCCCTGATCAAAATGCAATGATTGTATCCAAAATAACACTTTATTTTAGTGCATAACAATCATTAATCAAGATAAATGTTCTCACCTAATGAAAATGGCTCATATATTCTTTTCAATCATTTTAAACACAAATGAGTTTTAAAAGCAAAATTACTCTTCGGCATAAAGACATCTCTTAGCATAATATGATCCAAATTTAATGTGATAATTGAGTTTTATATGGTATTGCAGTTTAGTAATGATACCATTGCTCGTTACAGATAATGATATAAATTAACACCAACACAGCAAAGCAGATATATTGTCGATACTAAAAGTTTCCTATCTATACTCGCCGCCTGTGAATGACTGAACACAAAGATATTTTGTAGGGCAAATCTCTGGTATGATCACTGACTTAGGGGAAACAATACCAAAAGGAAGCAATGTAATTTAAGGTTTTCAAATGAGCAACTGATTTTATATTGTTTTGATTTTACTGAATATGTTAGTTTGAATATCAAAGTTCAGGCTTTGAATGTGGTACTAAAGTGCACACACTTGAAAATGTAGGCCATGTCTGTAAGAAATAAAGCCTCACACATCACAGGCAGCTCCAAATCTTCGTTTAAATGCATTAGATTTAGTAGAACAAAGGTTGTGTAAAAGTGAATTCCCTACCATCAGCAAATACCAACAACCTTCAGAAGAACCTGATTTTTTTTCTATTATATGCTATGGTTATGCCCTGGGTAAAATATCTTAAAGATCTTAAACCTTCCTGAGGAAAAAGGGCATAACCTTTGAATTCTTTAGCAGAAGTAACACAATACTGTGTCTTTTCCTTCAGTTTGAAGGAAACATCCAGTGTAATTCTAAGAGTTCCTACAGTTAAGCCTACATTAGCCTAGAGCTACCAAAATGTGTGTTGTTAAAGTTCTTGCCTATTTTCCTGAATTATTGTAGCTAGTATATGTGCCATTTGCTTTTTTGGTGTATCTACACATGCAAGTTTAATGGAATTGGATTAGAAACTGTCTCAGCTGAATCAGTGACATTCTGTCACGTGAATACTTCTGTTTTGGCTTCCCTGCTACCAATTACATAGTAATTTGATTTCAGTTGATACAGTGCAGTGCTAAGCTGAATGAGTATTCACACATGAGCATTAAACTTTTGGTAAACTAAATCAATTTTTATAGTGATCACATTGGTACAATACTTAAGTGGAATTAAGATCTTTAATATAGGCTTGGAATGAGATTTTTTAACAGTGCTAGGAGAAATATTAAGTAATAAAGGAAACAGGACTGCAAAATATGCTGTAAAACTGTCAACTAGCAAACAAGATAAATTCAAATACATTTCATCTTACCCAGATGAACAATTTCAATCTTACTGTAAACTGGTGTAGCTCAAACTGAGGATAAGGATGAATCATACTCTCTAACATTACAACTATATTACAGTTTAATATATCAGTGGGTTTTGGTTTTGTTTAAATGTAATTTTAATTAAGTTACAGAGTGGTACCCAATGGTAGGATCTGACTTGGAGAGCTTCTTGAATAATCAAAAAAATATGGTGATGACTTAGGAATAATTACATTTGCAGTCCTCATGGTACTACTTTCTGAAACAAAACAAAAAAAATTATACAAGAAATCAAAGGAGAAATATTTTATCATTTGGATGTTTAGAGACCTTTGGGATTTATCTTGATGAGTTTCAAGAATTTATGCAATTGGTTTACTGATTAAGATTGGATTTTATTGGAGAGAATCCATTGTTATGAAAGAACATGGAAATTTTTTTCAAAGAGACAATATTAATGTGCTTTTGTAATCAGATCCTAGTTGGTGGATTTGTATATAAAGCTTTTCAGACTTCAGAAATTATAGTGTCAAGGCTTTTTAGTTATTACATCTTTACTATCTGGAAGACTGAATGTTTACTGTATTTTGTAACCAGTAAGTTTCGTTCTTGTGGTTTGAAATAGTGGTTCTGGAATAGAGCACAATTTCTTCTCCATAGTAGTAATAAAGGAAGACTTAAAAGTTCTTTGGGATAAGCAGACAGGTGGTACAGGAATTTCTAATTTTTTACTATTGATTTTAAGATCCCATATTGTGCAATAAAGCTCAGAATAGAGCTCAAGGAAGGGTCTGAGGAATACAGAATAGAAGGTCTTTGGGAGTAAAAATATTTGACTCACTTGAATTGTTTAGATAATATGATGAAAAGTTAGTAGCAGAATTCATGTTGGTCACAAAACCTGGTTTTGTGCATGACTTCCAAAAAAAATCACCTGGCTTTTGGGAAGGGTAGAGGAAGAAGCACGTGTTTTTATGAGGCAGGATCTTATTACAAGGTTCAAGAAGAAAGCAAGGCACAGTCAGCAACTCCTATTACTGCAAGACAAAGAAGAGAGGTCATGACAGGCAAGGTTAAGAGTGGGTCAGGGGGAACTACTGTCATGCAGGTTGTAATGCTTTAAGTGTTGGCGAGAAATACTGAAAAAATCAGTGGTGCTGGTAAGCCATGGAGAAATTAATAGAGATACTGTAGTCTTTTGTGAAGATCCAGTTATTGAATGATGGTTCTGGTGGATTAGAGAACTGAAACAAGCTTGAAAGACAAATGAGATGGGAGTTATATATGCCATCATCATGGAGTGCTAGTCAAATAATATAAGATAAAGAGAGAACCTTCCTTTTGGAAAGTTTTCCATAGTTTTGCAGCTTCCTGAAACAAAACAAATCCTCTCTAGTGAGGTACACACAAAGAAATATCTCCTTTATATAAAGTAAACTGTTTTGTTGCCAATAAACAGAAATTTGAATAAACAGGTACTGCTAAAAGCTTGGGAAAGAGCAAGCAGGTAATCACATGAGGGGTTTTGGTTTTGCTGTATCCAGAAGGTCCTTGGAAGGGCTTTTGGTCTAAACATACAACTGCAAAAAAGAATAGCTATTTTTTCTACGTTGAAAATGTAGCAAAACAGTAATAGTACGAATTGTCTTTTGCATATGCACACAGCCCCAAATGGTATGTGCAGATCTGCATCCTCGAATGAAGCAGAGTAACCAATACAAATAGCATATGTGAGTTAAATGTCCATCTTTATTTATGCCTCACACTTCATTGTACCTGGGTGAGCTCAGGTTGCATTATCCCTAATTTGATTGCATTTGGAGCATACAAACAGTCATACGAGGTCAGAACAGGGTTGTATCTACACCAAAATCCAACACCTAACATGACAAGGACTTGGTTAGAGAGACAATAAAAGAAACAGCGTATAGAACAGGCACCTGGAGCTTTCAGGAATAATTTCCTGATATTATTTGGCTCAGAACACTAAAAATTGTAATAGCCTGTACACTAAAGCTGTGGTGTGGTTTAAAGAGCCACGTGACTGATGCACTAGCATGAAGCAGTATTCCTGCGAACTGCGTAAATATGTCGTGTTGTTGTAAAGACAAAGAAACCAAGGCACGTAGTTCAAATGTTTTGCCCGTAGCCATACAGTGAAGCAGAGTTACACCCACAAAAAACATCCATGAGTTTGGAACAACAGGTGCTGTCACTGTGAAGGTTCAACACTGCCATTAGTGTAAAGTTTGCTGTGCCTGGAAACCTCAGGCATCGGGGCCCCTCAGTCCCAAGTGTTGCTCAAATTAAGTGGAGTCCCTGCAGAAAAGAGCCTGCTCTTTGGTATTTCATTTATGTTCTGGTGTGACTGCATACATGTACAAAAACATGGTAGAATTGGCATTGATTCTTGATAAATACATGTTTAAGAATCACCTAATATTTTTCAAGCTGGTTTGTTGGGTTCCCCCCTCACCCCCCAAGTGGCAATGTTTGTGCCCATTTGCCCAGAGGCAGAGTTCAGACATGGATTGACTTGGAACACCTTGCAGCTAGGTAGCTCGGAGGCAATTCAGAATATGGTGTCAAAGAAAAGGTTCTTCTGTCTTTAAATAGTGTCCTGCAAGTGTCTAGACGGTCTGTGTGAAAAGCTGTGGTTCTGGAAGTGTTTCAGACTTGGAGTTCTTAGATGGCTGTGAAACAATATAGTTCCAGAATGGCTGTCTGATCTTTCACTTGTGTGTGAAGAGGGATCTCTGTTTGCCACATTCCTACAGAGAAGTAACCAGACGGGATTGCTGCTGCAAGGCTGTGCAGAGGAGACCAACAGCCTTCACCTTCTACAGTCTAGGCATTATAATTAGAGAACAATACAACGCTATGCAAAGCAGTATGCTTGTGATTAAGTCTGGAGGTGGAGGAGGGGGAGAGTTTAATGACACTCTATTAGAGCATGCGTGTGTGAAAGAGAACAAATGAGACGTACTTGTGGGTTGGTGCATTTTTTCTCCAGATGTTTTTTCAAAGAGATCCCAAGGCAGCATTGCTGAGGCAAGAGTTTAAAAACTGACGTCATGGAGCTTGATAATCAATAACAACATAAAATGTCTTCTTTTTTAATTGCATAGTGATGAATGTCAAACTTTATTTCCTGCCATAAATTGTTGTAACAGATTGTGATGGAATACAGGAATACACCAAACTGAACATTATATACTAATTCAGTTTAGGCAGGAGAGCGCTACATCTTAACGAAATACAGACAGACAGTTTCTTTTGCCTGTGACTGCCAAAACTCCTTTGCAGCCAAAGGAATTTTCCCCAGTGTAAGAGCTGCTGCTGCGTACCAAACGAGACTCACTGGAGTGGAGTCTGAACCGCTACACTTTCGAATATCCCAAGGTTCAGGAGTGTCTGGGACATCACTGGGTGCACAGTTGGCTGCAACTTACTATGAGATGCGTTATTGCTCAGAATGGAGAAAGGTACCGTAAAGATGACCAGTTCTGAGCTCTACTCGTGGCTTTGATGTGCTTAAAGCCATCTTCCTAGTGTAAATTGGGACCATGCTATCATAATTTACACCAGCAATCCCAAAGACTCAGACAGCAGCGGGGAGTCAGTGGCTCACAGGGATACAGTGGCAACCAGAAGTGGGATGTAGGATGGATCCCACTTTGGTCAGTGGATTTTAGCAACTTTTTAACTGTATCACAATAGTTCTATATCCCTTCCACACAACACTGTGCTCGTCTTCAGACTGGTTAATCTCAGTATACAGTCAATATAATTGTATTGTGCTATCAACTAGACAGACTGCTGCAGAAGATTTGGGTCCAGGAGTTTTGGCTTTATTGCTGCTCTAAAAGAAATTCCAGCGCAGGATCCTTAAAGCTTCATCCTGATTCACAAGGTGTTGCTTTTCTGCTCGAGTGTGTTCCAGGGATTTCTTCACCAAATCTCTACCCTTCAGAAACATCTCTTGACTTTAAAAGTAATAAGGTAATTATTTCCCATATTAATGCAGAAAAAAATCCCCTTTTTCTTCAAGCTTCTGTTAATAACAAGTGATAATGAGAAAAGCTGTGCTGTGCCAGTTTAAATCAAAAATAGCTTTCCTTCTCACTCTGTGCAGGTTTTTCTAAGGTAATATACATAGTTCTAGAGAGATGTTCTTTCTATAGCACTTTGCTTGCAACCAAAATACTAGTCTTTAACTGTCAGTGCTGAATACCCCTGAGCTGTCCTTTGTGTTGATGGATCAAATTTCAAGGTCTTTTCTCCTCTTTTACTATGTAGCAAAGCTCCCACCAAATTGATAATCTAGGCACTGCTGTTTAGTACTTCTAAATATTTAATTTGATGTTGGTTCTGCCTTTTTTTCTGCTTTATCCCTGTTGACTCCGTAAGTAAAAGCTGGCAAGATTTGGCTCAGTTATTCTGTAATTACAAGGCTTTAAATCTCTCTTTCTTTGAATTTTACTGAGGCAAAACAAATACTCATTGACGTCAGCAGGAGCTTATAGGAGTAAGGAAAGATTGAAAAGAGCACAGTTCTGCAGCTGTAGCTCTCTATCTAAAAGATGTATAACTTAATAGATATCTTCAGTAGCCAAGGGAGGACTCAGAGTCAGAATTTGCCTGTAGCGTCAGTTTTTATTCCTTTGACATTTTTCTTGTCTTGGGTCTGGTTTTAGTCTTGCTGCCATGGCAACATACAGCGAGGCTAAAAGGTATTTCAGAGAAAAGGTCTCTCCTTGCTGACAGGCAGCAGAAGGGAATAGAGGCCAGAGCTGCTCTTTGCAGCTGTGAATAGCAATGGAGGAATGAAAGGGATTTAAGAAGTACTTTCTGTTTGCATGTATGCAGAAAAAAACATTGGTACAAAAGTTCAGCATAACAGAGCATAAACAAGTGAGTTGGATAAAATAACTTTTGATTTCAGATGGATATTAGCAGGATGACATGACATGTTAGCTTCACAGCAAGGAGAGAGACTCTGTGACACAAGTTATTTTCCTACTCCTGTGTTTAAAATACTCTAATACGCTCAAAATCATTGCTAACGATACTAACTTTTTAACGCTTTAGCAATTGATTTTGATTGTATTCATGTTTTCCCCGTGCACTTTTTTTTCAGTAGGTGATTATGAAAATTGGGCCCCAGATACCCTGAGTTTGATGTGTCTTCTTGCATATGCTCAGTGCTTGATTTCTGCATGTTAAGAGCTGGCTGCATTCACCACGGGCAGGAATAGAACCTATTCAGAATCCTGTAAATATTATGCGTCTTTTCCATCTGTCTTGCAAAATGCTGCATACCCAGAGTTTGAGAGGTCTCTTTAGAGTTAGTGGTGTAGGTAAGGGAAGAGAATCAGCCTGGGAAAGATGATAATCCAGACCAATTGCAGATGTAGGTTTGCCAGCTTCCCATATACCCAGCTCCTGTGCAAACAGGTAAGTGGAGGATTTTATCACAGCAGTTAGGTCAGTTAAATACTACCAGCACTTTCCTGCTAGCTATTCTGCTACACAGTGCAAGGAAAATGTTCCTATCATGAATGCAGATCATTCCCGTGGAAGCGTGTTGCGTCAATACAGGTTATTCCATTGCTCCCAAGGGAAATAATCCCTACCAGCAAAAGGGTGGTTTTGTCCAAATAACTGCATCTGTTGTAGTGTGATTGTCAGGAATCACACCAGGCAAACAGCTTTTCTACAAAACCCTGTACAGAAGACTTAACCTGAGAAAGGGAAGTATTGCAAACTCATTTAAAAAAAAAAACAAAACAAAAAGCTTAAAAAAAGTCAGCATGTTTCCCAATTAAATATTACTCCATTAAATCTTATTGCGTAAACATGAGAGACATTTCAAGATTAGCGAGGAGGAAATACGCCAGCAACACAACAGGACTAAATTTTGACAGATGTCACTTTTGAGAGGAGAAGGACACAGTCATTAGTGCAGAGGAGCCCAGTGACTGCTCACTGTGTGTGTGTCACAGGATATCCACGAGCCTGTGTCCTGTCCCTTCTCTTAGCCCAAGCTACGTTAACAGGGCTGTGGCAAATGTAGCCTAAAACGGAGATTTGCTCTGCCCTTCCCGTGCCTTAACACCCTGGCAAAATCTACATGGAGTAGGATACCAGTTCACTTCTGTCAGAGCTGCCAGCAAGCTAAGAAACTGTTACCCTGGATTTCTGACTTTCCTCCCTTCCACAGACCAAAGCTAAACAGACAAAACCCAGAAGACAGAGACTACATGATTTTTCTTCATATGGAGTGCTGTGCTCAGTTTTAAAGGCCATATATGCCAATGACATGAAATAAAACTCTTCTGCTGGTCTGAGAAGAGCATCTGCATTTATAATGCAGCTCACAATTCATATTAAAGACAACATAGCTTTCTAATAGACCACATCAGTGATTCTCATAATAAAAATTGCATTGCCTTGTGGCACTAATGAAAGCTATAGTATTAAAGCTTTGTTTATGCAGTACCTCAGCTAGAAGAGACTGCAGTATGCATCTTTTTCTTCATTACTGCATACAAATGATGCTTAAATAAATATTACTGATATTACTGTTTGTAATTCTAACAGAGATAGCTCTAGGCTCATTGAAATAGTAGCTGTTATGAACTGCAACAGAACAGAACCAGCCCTAGAATGAAAAATGGGCAAGTTTTTAACTCAGATTATTCTTTCATAAATCTGAACAAGATTTGGATCATTACCTGTGACACTTGGGTTGCCAAAGTAACCTTGACTAGCCAGCTGATGTTTGCATACCACATGACACTGTCACCATGGAGATCCTGTCCATGTGATTTTGCAGACATGGTACAGTTGCAGGCTTCTCAGACACACGACAGTGAGCAAGAGAGGAATTAATTATTGGTAAGGAATGCTCTTGCAGACAGCTCTTCTGTCAGAGAGTGCCTGCACGGCAGTAATGCGGGAGCTAAATTTCCACTAGGAAGTTTTTCCATGGCATGTTGCCTTCATTGTTTCTCTCTACTAAACATCCGTATTGCTAACATGGGCCTAGAGCCCCCAATGTGTTGTATTGGCATAGCAAGAGGTTTAGTGTTCCAACTTTGTAGTCTTTCTTATTTTGCTCCTGAGATTGGTTCCTTATGAGAGCCAAATACAGAAATGGATCATTATGTTTAAAGTAATATCCAAAGGCTTGAAAATAGCATCCATTTCTTAGGCAGGCTGCATTTATCTTTCACACTGTGCAATGGTGCAACAGACAATTAGTAATACCTTTTCCATTTAACTTTTCCTATTATTTATAAAGCAGTAGACTGCTTTTACTATATTCTAACAACAAAACAGAGTTCCAGCGACAACTGAATGTCAGCAAGCATTTATGAATACCTCAGTAGAGATTACTGTTGGCTCTTGAGTTCAAACACAGAACAGCCAACAGATTAGTTTGCAGTAAAATGGGTAAGTAAGTGAAGGCTTGACTATAGAATACAAAGTTGGAGCATAATTGTTTGTTTCAGACATATATTATTTATAAAGGGTCAGACTTATATCCAGGAAAACATCTCTATTCAGGAACTTCCCAAAGTAATCATGGTCTCAGTACAGTTTTCAAGCTTGTTCTGTAATGGGGATCCAAGGTTAAATCGTAAGATATCTTCTGTCAGGTGCTACACTCCTCACTTCGTCTCACTGCAGTTGCAGGCTTCAGAAAATTGAAGGATCAGTGCCATGACTACCAGGACAGTAGAGATGGAGACCTGAAATGAACGACTTAAGATGAAAAGCCAGACAAGAAATCTGTCCCAGTCACTAATTTCACCTGGGTAAAATAATTTTAATTTTTAAATCAGTGCAGGAAGGTTAAGCAGAAAGTTGTATGCCATTACCCTGAGTGTGGCATCATCTCTGAATTTGCAAACAACTATTGGCACAGCCAGTTATTGTCAAAGTTCTCATTGAGAGGAACAAGTATTGAGCTTTCTAGGCCAGGTTTTAAAAACCTGTTAGACCCACATGGAATTACAGACTTATCCATCATTAGAATTTACAAAATCCTATTCTTTACTGTATATTATTAACTGCATTGCCTGGAGAGCTCAGATGTTTGAAAGCAGGAAGAAAAGGCAGATACCTGTCCCTTGAATGTACAACCCAGTGTGCGTGGTCAATTTGCTTTTTCTTTGCTTTTCTGTTTTAGTTTGTATGCAGACTTTTAAAAATACTAACTTTTTGCAATACTTAACTGTAAAAAAAATTGTTAGAGGGAGGCCTTGTTACAGCTTGCATTTGAAGACAGAGAAAATCTAGTCTGGTAGGAGATGAAAGTATTAAACAATATTGTGAAAATTAGCATTGTTGGTTAAGATAAGTGCCTTGGCTTGATTTTGAAAAGATTTGAGGCTGGAGAAGATGAGCCTATTTGAAGCAGAATATGAAATTTTAAAGAGGATACAATATCCAAAGCTCTTGATCCTTTTGAGTACCCCAAGAGCAACAGTATGGTGGTGTCAGAGAGGATTCAGTACAGCTGTCAAACTTTACACTTCCAGAGAACACAGCTGTGAAACCTCTTTTACAACATTCTCTGACAGGTATCATGAAGGCATTTCTGCCCTTACTTTCCTACCAAGGTCTATTGACAGTAATTGTTGCTCTTCTCAGTATGATACACAATACAGATGGACGGAAATGTCTCTGATCCAAGAGAAGCTCTGAGATCCTGACCATAACATCCCCTCAGGAAAATCTACTCGAGTAGGCTTTTTCACAGCCGGCCTTCTTTGCCAGCTTTGTGATTTTTTTATCCTGTGTTTGTATCAAGAATTCTTTGAAGAATTCTGTTGGTAGCATAACGCCTCTTTAAATGTGCAAGTGTGTGCTAATAGATTAAAATTTTCCAAGAAAAGTTAAAGCTGCTAAATTTTGCCTTTAATCCTAACATAGTGCAATGGTTCTGTACGTTCCCAATTAAGCTCTATATATTTTATATTCCTTGCCTCTCTGCTTGGGTCCAGCAGAGTGCTATGAGGAAGGAACTCGTAGATAGCTCAGAAAATCTGCAGCACTTGCGGAGTTATGATGGAAAATGAGAATTTGACTATTTCTCACAGGGCATGGTAAGCATGACTTGTAAAGGACCTTGAGGTACATTGGTCTTGTCTTTCTAGACCATGTTTTTTGTTTCCGATTACCTCATTATTGCATAGGTCGTCTTAATTTCCAGATTCACTGTCATTGCTGAAAAACACTTGAATGAGGATATGTGATAATATATCCATGACTGTACCATTTGTAGAGCTTGAAAGGGATGGGAGAAATGTACGTGTTCAAAAGTGTTTCTCAAATTACAAAAGCATATTCCCTAAAGCAAATGCAAATAGTTTCAGACTGAGTTAGAAAGGTCCTTTTCCTGTGTTTGTTATCATTTTCCACTAGACTGAACAGATAGGGGAGGATGATTCTACTCTAGAGTATGCTTAAAATCAGTATGTCAAACTAAAACACAAATTAATGCAAGTGTGCTTGAGGGAAAAGGCAAACTTGGGCTTCCTTTTATTTCTCCTTTGCTATTAATCATTTTTCCTCTACTGCTACCTAGGAGTGCCTATGTCGGATCATCAGACAGTGCATGGCTGTGCAGCATTCTGGGTCTGTCTTGGTTTTCAGTAACTGGTTTTCCAACTTTCATTACATAAATAACATGGAAAGTGGAAGCATTTTCCAATTGTCCACTAATGTATAAAAATAGTTCTGATTCCAGTGCAGAGCTCTGTGACATATGTTGTGTCAATGCTGGGGCTCTCAAGGCTAAAATCTGTAGTTCAGCATTAGTTTAGACAGAAACCCTCAAAGGGTTGAGCTATATTGAAGGCAAACAAAGGCAAATAGAATTCTTGTCCTTTATTCCAATGGAGACTCTTTATATTAGTAAACGCTCCTTTGCACTATTTCCAGTCCAAGAGCCCTCGGCTGTTGATACCGCACAAGAAGAAATGCAATTAACTCGTGCATATAAACAAAAGTATGTCGGATCCATTTACTTGGATTTGAGCTGACAAATGCAAATAGCAACCAATATAGATTAATTGGTAAAAAGTGATTTAGGGACACAATTCTGTAAGAAGAGGGAAACCCTTTTGATCCTTGCTGCTGGAAGGGATACTTATTTTGAATCAAACTTCAACCTCTTTAGAGGACCTCCAATATAATGCCAGGATTTCCACATACCTCACTGTACTACCAGTTAAGCCTGGGTCTGATTTTAACCAAGTGCAGAGTGATTCACTGTCTTCACTGGTAATGTGCAAAACACTCAGGCACGGACTTAGCAGAAGCTCCATACCGTGCTCTGTGAAAGGCAGACTATACACGGCACTTCAGTCGTCACGTGAAATAGTAAATGCTTTTATATAGTCTGCACAGAACAACCTAAGCCTTAACCATGCTTGCATAGCAAAGAAGGTTTTTAATGCTCTCTGCCCTCTATAGTATAAGAGGGAATGGTTTTAATATTCAGGGACCTTGGGAAACAAGTAATTGCAGTCTTGGTTGAATAAGTGGACTGTTAGCAGCCATAAACATAAAAAGAACTCATTTATAGAATAGCTCATGGTCTCTTAACTCAGACATAGTGTACTGGATGGCATTGTACTAGTACAGAATTTGACTAATTCGATAGGTAAGTTGCAAATAACACTAAAATATACAGATGTTGTATCAGCTCTTCAAACTTTTTTCAATGTTTTATGTATTTTAATAGCTCCATCTGGATTCCATAGCCACTATTATTGTTATAAGTTTTATTGTTCCCTTTGCCTCTGCCTGCTGTTTGCATTTGCAAGCTACTTACAAGTGTCCTGGAAACAACTCCTGAACCTTTCTCCAGAGTCTTAAATTTGATACTGTGCATGTGAAAAATGCAGGGAAAGCACATTTTCTCAAATTTGTCTTGCTAAATATGGTATGGTACAAATTAAAATAAATGTTGCGTACCCTGCTTTCCACATGATGTTCTGGTAATAAATTTCAATGGATGGGCAAGTGTGTTTGCTGATTTCTCCAATTCTGTCACATCTATGTTGGTTATTTATGTCGTGCTGTAGACTCCTAAAAGCTCGATTTGGCTAATAAGAGTCATAAAAAATAATACAGCTGCTACTTCTTCAGAGCCTTTGTTGGATGTTCTTAAAGGAATATTGGCCATAGTGCGGAACAAGTCTTACAGGATAGTTAGGTATTGTTTATGCTGTGAGGTGACTTCATAAATGTTATTGTGATTTTGTGGACTACATTTAGAGGTCAATCTTCTATCCCGTGGGATTCATAAGATTGTGTTTTCCAAGGTTGATTTACAATTATGCCGTGTTAGAAAGTCATTGTGTTTTGCAGTGCAATTTTTCTTTTGTTCTGACAGATTTTTTTTTTTTTTTTTAAGTCTGGTATTTACTAATTGAGGGAACCACTTGGCAAAATTAAGGTTCTAATATTGAGTTCACTGCAGTCAGCTTTCTAAGTAAGGCTGACAGATGGTAAAGACATTTTGTGCCCAGCATCCATTAAATTTAATTGGAAGTTGAAAGCTGTATTTGCTTAGTATCTTTAAAAATCTCATACCTCCATCTGTGTTAGACATTCAGTAATTTTCTTAGGTGCCTGGACCCTGCTTCAGGCTTTTAAATGTACTGTGGGACCCACCTGTTCCCAAGTCAGCATATTGTTTCAAACTTCTATGCCATTGTTCTTAAAATATTCAAAAAAAACTATGTCACAGATGGTAGATCCTATTAACATAAAACTCTTTCTTGTCTCAACATATCCTGTTATGCTGGCAAAAAAAGTGTGATGAGGATATGAAACGGCCTTTATGTGTACACTTTCAGTTCCTGAAGTTTCCCACCATGAAAGTGAGGAAACTCCTGATATCTTCCAGTTTTCAGTGATTTAATAGTGGTCTGCATGCTGCACATCGAACATTCAGTGCAACACACACAATTTCAATTCATCAACACTGAGCTCTCATGAGTCCTGAAACTTCATACTTCAAAATAAGCTCCTCTCCAGTGCATTAGTAAGAAGAGGTTTTTGTTCCTTTCTCACAAGTGCTAATTGCAGCCAGCTATTAAATGTCTAGTCTTAGTAGTATCTGAAGGACACTACTTTTTAAAAATTAAAAAAAAAAAAAAGGTGGAAAAAGAAGGAAAGAAATACTCGCTTATGCAGTGAGAACCACGGTATTCCATTAATCATAGCCACTGCCTGGATACGGCATTCCCTCCATAGGAACGCAAAAGAAATTAACTGAAAAATATCATGGGTCAATTAGAAAAACATTTAATACTTTCAGTGAAAGTAGAGTTTCTTGATTAATATTCTGCAAAGAGAAAAATCTGATGAACAACCTCTAAGGATTAACTCCCTGAGCCTATATTTCTCTCTGCACCTCATCATTACTTTTGTACTGCATTAACATTATGTATGTATTGTGCTATTCAGAAACTGTCATCAAGATTCACATTGCATTTTGGCAAACACAATGCAAAAATCAGACCTTACAAATTCACTGAAAAATGTTTAACTATTAATTTTTTTTCAAGCAGCTGTTTGAATGACCTTGCCTGAAATGTGTTGCTGGTTTTGGAAGGAAGGAATTCAGGCTTCTCTTAGTGTGTGCCTGAAAATTATCACTAGGTTATCTTTCTTTCAGGTGAAGGAGGCCATGCAGAGAATCCATGACCGAGGAAATATAGGAAAACTAATTCTGGATGTGGAGAAAGCACCCACTCCCCTGGTGAGTGCAAAGCACTACACGCATGGTGTACAGTAACACAAGTTAAAGCAGGGTAGTGACTTTGGAGACATGTCCCTTAAAAAAAAATTGTAATACTGTTTTCTTCTAAATCCATAGCATCTAAATACAACCAATAATAATAATTTATATATTTAACCCAAAGTGAAATATAATTGTAATTCCTAGAGTCTCAGCAGTTACTTTTCTATACGGAATGGCTATCTGCCTCACACCTAAACGTTCACTCATGTAGGGAAGAACAGTAAAGAAGATACTTAAAAACTGACTTCAAATCACTACTGATGTATGAAGTTTGCTTTCAGACCTGAAGTATCTCCTGTTTCAAAAGAACAGAAAAGAGCCTGGAATTACAGTTAAGCTCTTACGCTTACTCTAAAATTGGCCGCAGATCTCATACAGAATCGCTGCAAGGAACAAGGCTTTTAGGACCTCACGTATGGCAAGTGGGCATTATTTTGTAGCTGAATTGCATCTTAAAACTGTAAACAAGAATCCATAACACAACTTTAATACATTTCTTCCATCTGTTCTCTTGATACTGTATATTCACAGTAGCCATTGGTTAGAAGTCGAGAACAAAATTGATACACTTTTACGAAAGGGTGTTAATTCAAATATGTGGGTAACTTCAGAGCATTGCTTTTCTACATGAAAATCAGGTTGTGTTTGAGATTTTTATTTCCAGCAGAAGCTAGTAATCAAACAGGGAGGGCACAGTGTCACTGCATTTCTCTTTAAAAAGTAAATGGGTCTCTTGCTTAGTTGGTTTTGAAATAGTTACAAGCTAATACAAGGATCTTCTTGTGTCCTAAGAGAGATAATGTTGGTGTGTAAGAGAATTCAGTCATACTGATCTATGCTGCTAAACACTACCACCTGTCCAGTTAACCAGACTCTTGTTGTGCCTCCAGAGACAAGTCAAACTGACCAGGTGAAGTACAGGAGAGTCTTGCACCTTTACACAGCTCCTTAAATGCTATCCTGAGCTACAAGTTTCTGCAATTGCCTACTACCTGTAGGCATCTTCAACAAAATATGGGAATGCAGTTTCTCCCCACTCCTGTGTGATCCAAGATTTGTACTCTGTCATGGATATATTCTGTCAGCATCTACATATCCACTGCTCTATAAAGTTTCATTTTTTTTTAGTATAAAACAGTTGCTCTCTGAGTTTTCATGACACTATACCTCAGGTGGGACTAGATCCCATCCATTAGCTGGCGTTAAAGAATAGTGTTATCTGGTTTTGGAAGAGCAGATACAGAAGGAGTTGTAAACCAGAGGTCTCACACATTCTGTTAACTTCTTACACAGTTGTATTTTTCTATCTGAGAGCCCTAATATCAGTTTGCTACAAGTGCACAGATCAGAGTCCACTTGTGCAACTGTCCTACAAAGCAGTTTTCTGTTACGTAATTCAGCTGTAAGCCAGGGGGGAACAGCTTACAATTTTATCTGGAAGTGGTGTAGTGCCAACAAAAGTTTTGCACAGACAGAATGTTTATTTTCATGTTGCAACCATGTCTTCTTTCATTTTTGAAGTCACTTTATCAAATGAATCAAACTGAAATAAGAGTGAATAAAACAATGTGAAAGGCGCTCTGGTGTCCTTCATCTTTCATCCTACAGATGGCCAACGACAGCACAGAGACAAGTGAGGCTGGAGAAGAGGAAGAAGACCATGAAGGGGACAACGAGAATAAAGAGCGCATGCCATTCATCCAGTAACAGCCAGAGGTGGTGGAAGCAGAAAGATTGATGAAGGGAACAAGACTGGGAAATCTATTCTGTGCATCAGTGAACAAATGCTGTAGTACAGTGTGTGTTGTATTTGTCTGCAGTCAGCTGAGCTATGAGCTGTTGATCATTGTTGTTTTGAACTCAAGTGCCATTCTCATCCAGTGCAGTATTATGACATTCCTGTGTAATACCCAATTTCCCTGTAGGAGTCCCATGGAATTTTCTGTTCTGGTTTAAAAGCCTTATTAACTTACTGTGTAATTTTAGATGGGCATCTTTCTCATGCAAATACCAACATTTTGCATAAAGTTATTTGGGGGTTTGGGCTTTTTTTTGCAAGTTGGAAACAGTAACAAAAAAAATTCCCCACTTGCTGTCTGGAAGATTCTAGTAACTGGAGGGAGGATTTTAAGTTTGTGGATTTTCAGTGTTAAAGTAGTTTTTCTTTTGTAAACCACAGATAAAAGTCGCAAAAAGATGAGTTTTCATTTTCCTCAGTCATGCTTTATAATTTTATAAGCAATCATTTTCATTTTCAAAAATACCTCATTTAGGTTGTGGAATCTGAAATTGTGCAAGAAATCATTAATTGAGAGACTTTGATTAGTATTGTATAATCACGTTAGTCATCAGCACCAGTAATTAAACACTTCATTCAGAGTGCCAACTGTCATGCTTTCCTGTTGATCTGAGCTATCACCCTGTATGTTACAGGCAAAGAAAAAGGTCACTCTTTTTAGACACAGAGCTTTAATTGCCTGTAGCAATTAGCATTGTTATTGACAGATCAACATCTTCTGCTAAGGACACATCGACTCATCTGTGTCCAAAATCCAAAGCAATTTTAAATTTCATTTTTAAATCATATTGGTAAGGATCACTTATCAGTATGTGGAAAGAAATTTGTTTCTAGAGTTTACTGCTCTGAAATCACTAATGTGTTGATGAACTATCAAGCTGGAGCTGAACTCCTACAGAAGTTAACCCTGTTAAAAAGTAGTTTTAGGCCTTAATCCCATCAGAAATGATGCACAGGGATAATTTTATTTCGATGAGTAGTTCTATCAAAAGCTCTGCTCCATATGTACAGTTATGTTTGTAATTATTTGCAGGATCAAGTATTCAAAGACCAGCTAGTCTTATCTACCTCCCACTAGTGGAACTATATCTAAACATGACAAAAGTAAGTATTTTTTCCATGTCTTCACCTATCCAAGCAGCAGCTACTCAGGTCCTCAATTGTCTTGTTAAAACAATTATTTTTAAATGACTGCAATCACCTACAGTAGAAATGCTAAAGGAATGTCAAGAGACCTTGTATAATGCCGTATATCTTTGAATTAATATATTTTTTTCAAAAGAAAGTATTTCCCCAGGCATGGATAGTTGTTCACCCAAATCTACAAGTATCCTGTAGCGATAGAAGTTAAAAACTAATATAGAAAAGTGGAGAGGGAGGGCTTCTCAGGCTTTTCTCAGTGTGAAAGGACTTGTGGGTCTGGATGACTTTTATGTGTGGTTTTAGAAGATTCTCTCTTGTTTTTCCTGTTTCATCTTGCTGCCTGAGTATTACTGTCCATCTCTTTACACTGTACTCATGAAGTTGCTGTTCTAATGTCAGATAATTGTGCAAGATGTTCATTCTGAAGGAGTTTCCCTTGGATTAAGCAAATTCACAAATAATGAGAAGAAATAACTGTGGAGAAAAATGCAAAAAAAAAAAAAAAAAAGCTTTTGAAATAGTAATTGAACCAGAACTTCAGTTTTCTCTTGATGTTAATGCAGAACTTCACTACAGTTGATTTTCTTTTCAAGCTGGACTTGCCTATGCTTCCAGTGCCACATCAGGCCCAAACAGGGTCTTTATCCACAGGAAAAAAAAGATATATATTCAGTGAGAGTTTTCCTGTGTTGCCAATTGGGCTTTTAAGAAAGGCCATTAAGTTTTCATGACTCATAAGCTGACAACAGTAGGAAACATGCCCAATTTTGTTTTGCAGTTAGTGTAATGATGTTGTCCTGCAACAAACCTTAACATAACTAGGAATTTTGATTTGACGCCAAAGTGAGCAATATTGCTGGTGACCTTCGAGCTGGCAGTAAAGTGGCATTCTCAAGGCCTTAAATTAGTAGGGCAAGCAGAATAGCAAATCCGTTCTTCTGTTAAACTGCAGTATGGTTGGCTCTACAGTTAAATTACCCTTCAAGACAAATGAAGATGGGTGATCTTGGTCGTGGCCACAGACACCTTAGGGACAACAATCAAATGAATTAATTTTGGCTAGTTCTTTCTGGTTTTGTTAGCAAGGCAAAAATACTCTTCATGCTAGTTCAAACCAATTTTAGGGCCATTTTCTGATCAGCAGAATATCAGGTAATTGCAGTGAGTACAAAGGAATACTTCTGGATCTACCTGAGTGCAACAGAGATGAGTATTACCATCAGCCCGCAGAACTCTGCTCTGTGTTGTGCTAGTATTCTTATGGCATATATGAAGGCTGCTACTGAAATTAATGGAAATTTTTCAGGTTATCTGTTCTGGAGGCAGGATTTGTGCTAGCAGAATTTGGCCCACAAGCCCTAAGTACCTTTTAGAATACCACAAACAGTAGTATTGCCTCTGAAGTGGTAGAGGGCATGCTATACAAAGTAATGATGCTGAGACTTGTTACTGACCAAGTCTTATTGTAGTAGAAATGAAGGTTTGTGCTTACTACTGACAGTATTGTTTAAACAACTCTAACACAATTGGATAGTTTCTTGAAGTGAAACAAATTATTTCTCAATTTGCCTTAAAGGAACTGTGAAAGCTTCTCTAACTTAAGCCTGATTGAAGTGAACTGAAACACTGTTTAATTGTATTTGTTGCTTTAGAGCTTTTGTTATATTGTGCCTACAAAGCAAATTATGTTTACATAAAAATATAAATAAAATATTGAGCATAGCATTATCCTTGGCGTACATGTTTTATTCTAATATTATGGTCACATTAGGGAACTGACTTGGAATCGGTTAAGAGGAAAATCTGAGGTCTTATTTTCCATTTTGGTCACTGAGGGATTTACAAAGAATTTTTTTTTTATTACAGAGTACATTGAGGTTATTAAAATGGTTGAGTGTGCTGCTTTACAGAACATTAACAATTTAGGTATAAAATGTTGAATGCTACAGTCTAAAAAATTCAAAGCATTATGTAAGTACCATTCATGAAGTATTCAGGGAAGTGTATTTTGATACAGATAGAAACTATTTTCCAGAATTTTAGCACTCAGGTTGCACTGGGAGATGGATTGACACACAAGTTATCCTCAGAGAGACAATTCCTTTCAGAAATGATGATACTCTAAGGGTATCTGTAAGGATCTTAAAATAGGATCCAAAACAGCCACCACCAAATTAGCTAACAGAAAGCAGAAAGACATGATTGAATCTGAAATCCCACTCCCCTTGGGTCTCAGGTTTAACTCAGGGCTGCAAGGAGTCTTACACCTTTTGTTTCAAAGAAGCAATTACAGTTACCAAACCTTATAGGTCATCTCAAGCCTGTACTTGAGTACATAGCTTAAAAGGTCTCACTGCATGAGAGGAAGAAATGGTTCAATGAGCTTCAGTTTAATATCTAAACAAAGAGGAAATGTTAGCTTTTGTTCATTCCAGTCATGCAGGACATGTTCTAAAGCCTGTAATGTCCCTGGAAAATCTCACTTCAGTAGTTACTGCACCTGCTCTATAATCTAAAAGCTCATATGAACACTTGCTGATTGTGAAGAGGAGCAGAGTAAATTTCTGCCCTCTGTTTTCAAGTCTTAATAAGCAAATAGTGATCAGTGCATCACTAATCACAGGGTCAGGATAAGGCTGAAAGCAAACAGCCATAGCCTTTTGCAAACTCTCTGTGATTCCTAATAAAGCTCTGCCTTTTACCAGCTTTCCCACTGGGCCATCTATACTCGACTGTCATACAATCTAACACACAGAGGCTGCTTCCAGGCAAGTAGGGATGCAGTAGGCTGCCTTTGTGTGGCATCTGGCCAGATAACATGCAAAAATCATCCTAGGATACTGAGTATCCCTGCATCTCACCTCATCCTCCATTTTGTGCTTCCCCTCTCATTTTCTGTGAGCTTAGTGATTAATCCTGGTTAGGTTTTGTCAGAAAAGATTTTTCTAGTATGGCCATGATTGCCAGCACACAACACACTTAAAACCTCCAGCTCCTAGAGGACTGTGCAGGAGTTTCTCCCCCTGGCAGCACCTAAGCCCCTTGGTGTGAGCTAGCATTTTGTTTCACTGCAGAAAGGGCCAAAACAATCAACGCGCTATAACTGCTATCTGCGTCAAGGCACCTTTTTTTTTCTAGTAATTTGTAACATCTAGGCAAACATCCTAATGTTCTTCTTTGAGAGAACAGGTTAGAGTATAAATGGAAACGTAGCTTTATCTCCTCAGTCTGAGCTGCCATGCTGATTGATTGCGCTCAGTTGATCCTAACTAAGCCATTCCTTTCATGTTTACCTGGCCTATCTCTGTTGACTACCTCTGCAGCAAATGGCATGGTTCTCTAAACATTGCCTTGATCTTCAGTATTTGTAACAATGCTGTGTTGGGCACCTCACCACCAGTACGCTGTGCAGAAACTGGAAGGTGTTGTGAGAACAGTGCAGATGATGAAGAAATAGAGGATGAATGTACGAAAAGAAACGAGTCATGTATGTCTCTGCCCAAGAGTAACAAGTGAGTAGAATTTGCAGCATGTTATCTGTTGATTTTTTTGTATGCTTGAAAGGGAGGCTGTGGAGTGGTTTGTTACAGGTGTTACAAGACCAGACTCTTGCACTCCTGTGTGGCAACCTCTGAGGCTTTCTGGTCTTGCTCTGTTTTTTACCACATCACTGGAAGCCTGACTCACTTCAGGGAAAGTGTTCAGTACGCAGAGTTCAGAGACTCATGTGTACCAGGCTGCAGAACAGCCCATCAACACAGACCTGGGAGGTACACAGGGCAGCTGCACCGTTGTTTCCTACCCCAGCCAGCCAGGCCTGTGCAAAGCCAAAAAAGGGAAGTTCAAAAGATGTGGCTTTTTGCTGTATAAAGGGGTGCCTAACACTGACCCTGCTGGTGCTGAAGTCAGTATCCTCCTTGGAGCTACTTTAACAGCCCCCCACCACTCACCAGGTTTGACATGGGAGTCCCAGCCTTTCTCTGCAGGGTTTTTAGAGTCCCTGCAATACTCAATATTATCATCGTCGTTCTCTGGTAGCTTCAGGAAAATTAGTTTTTCACATCCTGAAAAATACTGGGCCATGTCCACTTTCATCCCCCATAGAGAGTGACAGACAAACTCCTAGCAGACTTAACACAGGTAGATTAACCCTTCACGTATGGGAACCTTTCTTCTCTTCCGCAGGCATTTTGGGCAAGATGAGAAAAAAAGGCCAGAAACAAGCATTGACAGCCTTCGTAGTGATTGGCCTGTCTCTTAAAACTCAAATACTTGCCATCATAGAAGGTCAGCTTTCATTTAGAAAGGAACAGTCTTCACAGTTGTTGGTAAAAGCTTTAAAACTGAACTAAAACATAATCTAAAAAGAGAAAGGAAGACTTGTTAATCTTGTAGCTTCTGAACCCTCATGATGTTTAATGCTTGGTACAGACACCACTAGACAAAGTTGCAAAGTGGGCAGCCAGGGATTAAATTGGTGGGCGAAGAGATGCCACTGGCACATTTTAGTTTAGGAACAGCAGCTAGCAGCGATAAAAAGGGGAAGAGGGTTGTGATTTGGGTGGATGGGGTCTGTGACCTAGGGAAGGCTGCAGGAGGGCCTGCTTGTTTTCCTTCTGAGATTAAGAGGGCTTTGATCTGTCTGGAAGAGTTTGGGTTTTTTTCTTGTTTAGTGACCATGCTGAGATGCTACAATTAGCCCAAAAGAACTGGGAAAAATAGCAAAGGAAAAACTGGTCTACTGTGAGGACTGAGGGATCAGGGAATCGGAGGTGAGCATGTCTCTGAAGGCAGGTTTGCTCTTAGAGCTACAGCTGTGAAGTACTTGTGCCACCCATGTCCACAGCTCCTGCAAGCTGTCGTGCCCACCGGGCACAGGGTCTCTCTGCCAGTCCCAGGTCCAAGGCTGCACTGCCATCAATCAGCCTCCTGCTACCTGCAGCCCTGCTGGGAGCAGCTCTGCCTCTGCAGCCGCCAGAACTGGAAATGTGCTACGTTCTGCCAGACATTAGCTGCATCCCTGCCAAACGTCATTTTCCTGATAAGCTGCAGGTTCCAGTACAAATCATTTTGCGCTCTTCTGCTGGGTAATCTTTGTAAATACGTTTCCCACATGGAGAGATGTGTTTCACTATGTAGTGCAGCAGTAAATGATGCAGCACCTTAGCTGCCCTAAGAGAACAGAGTGAGATGGCAGACATGCTAGATGCATTGTTTGTGATAAAGATTTCTGTACTTCCCCTGAAATGGCTAGCCCTTGGGCTGGCCAGGTGATAAGCTAATAACCAAGCAATATTTGTAAAGGCTGGTGGGTGAAGTTAGCTGAATGGTGACTGGGGTGTCTTCTGGTGATACAGGCATCATGTGGCCTGGAGGACGTGTCAGATCAGTGATGTTTTCCAGAGGCTTCTAGGAGAAAACATTTCAGTTGTTGCTAACACAGAAGAGAGATGATGATGACAAGTGAAGTGTTTTTCTAAGCCAGTTTGCTCTGGCAGATTATTTTTCTGTTTCTCTGCTCCTGTTTTTTCCTTCTAGTGTCTGCATTTTATATTAGGAATATTTTCCCACCATAAAAAAAATAAATCAACCCAAGTCTCCTGTGATGCACCAAGTACCTCATTGCTCCTATAAAAGCATCCTTTTGAGTTCCTGGACCATTTCTATTGGAGACAGGAAAAATGAAATTAAGTGACCTGTCCAATGCCATATTATTGCCATTTGGTTTAAGGACTTATGGTTCTCTGGCATTTAATTCCCAACTTACTGAAGCAATCCTGACTAAACTTAGCAGCTGAGCTGGAAGTTTTGCCTCCATGGCTGAAAGCTGTGTCTCAAATCATACCTGCTGCAAAGCAAAGGACATGCACAGAACCTTATGCTGAATACCCTCAGCTGAGACCCTGACAGCAAAGTCCCATAGAAATATATGCAGCTGAGAGACAACAATCTAAATTTTCCTTGCTTTCTCATCAAATACAATAGCTCAGAGCCTGAACCAACACTGAATGTGGCCATTATAAGCATTTTCTACTATTTTCTTGATCATTGTCTCCATGTATACCTGAGTAATTGCCTCTGGTAGGACATCACAGGGAAAGGAGCAACCTGGATCCCCAAGCCCAGCCTTTTCCAACAGGCAGTGCCTGGATTCAGATGAGACTGCAGATCCCACCATTCTCCCTCATCCTCACCTCATGGGTGGAACTGGCTTGCTCCATCTGAGAATCAGATGGGAAACAGTGTTGCATGAAGTCCGATTGCCAAGTGATGTTGGACCCATACATCAGTGGTGTGTTTATGCAGTGTGTCATTAGAGAGAGGCGGGACTCGGAGACTCTACACAGGCATGCGACAGTTTTACAGAAGGAATTGTCTTTAAGGTCTCACCTGCATGATCAATCTACAACCACTCACCTAAACGTATTAGATGCCATTGGCTGTGCTGCGTGACACTTGCTCTAACCAGTTCTCACAGTTCACATATTAAATGTTAGTGTCATTTTAATATTGTCTTTCTTGCAGCACATTCCCTGGCATTGTAGGTTAGTTTAATAAAGCATACATAATATGATTCATATGAGATTTTTGACCTGCGTTTTGTTCAACATGTCAGTGATGTATAAAGTTATTACACACAGTGTTGTGTTTGCTAATCATCAAGCAAAACAGGATAATAAAAGCATAATTGTTGCAAGCTTCCTTCCTTATTCCCATTAGGATGGCAAATTCAACTCAAACTGGAATCTCAGAGGAGTTTTACCACTGGCTTTGATAGGGACAGCATCAAGCTGATTGGTCCTCTAAATGAACCTAGTCATAGCTACAGTATTAAAAATTCAGGGAGTAATATTTATTTCCACATCATAACTTTTTTTGCTGGGGGAAAAAAACAGGATTCTTTTTTTTGATCCTTACTCAATTCTCCATATTAATATACACTATATGCACTGCCAAACCCAGTTATCTTTCTTGAGGATGCAGTACTGGTTTATACTGTTTTTATGGAGCCACTGGAACAAGTGAGTGAAGTACAAAATGGAAAACCTTTGCACGGAGAATACAGCTGCTCCTCTGCATTTGCAGCTGTGCTGCTGCTGACGCTCCAGAGGCAGCGTGCAAAAGGCTGGCCAAGCTCCTGCATCAAGTGCCAGGTTGTGTAAGAAGCTTGGATATGTAAAGCAAGCACTTGTCTGACGGGTCCTGCATTCAGAGATGAATTTGCTAGCCTTTCTTCAGAACAGCTGTTTTGTTTCTTGGTCACATTAGATCCCTCGTGAAGGGACTTGCCTTGATAGAGACCATTCATTGTTTGCAACCTGGGGAGTATCTACATCAAGCAGCAGTATGCAGTGCCAAGTTCCTCAAACTAATGGAGACCCAAGCTGTTAAGTCTACGTAGCAGCGTGTAGCTCTGCACAAACCTGCCAGCTCGTATCTGGAATCAGTCTTGCCATCTCAGCAGGCTGGACTAGCTCAGATCTAGTGGTGCACAAATATTACTGGCTGGCTTGTACATGTCCAGCTTTGGTGACCTGGCACCACTTTTCCTCTGCCTGGGGAGATGGTCCCTGACTGTTTTGCCATTAGTTATCAGAGAAGGGACAAAGGCTGTTGGCCTTACACAGGCAAAACTCTGTTGCCTTTAGTGAGACTTTAACTCACAGGAACTTTCCCTTCCCCATTTCTGTGGGCTGAGAGCCTTCCAGTAACATGCAACTCTGTTGAGCAAAGGAGAGCACAGGGCTTGATAAAGCCATAAAATAGCAGCTCTCTCCACTATTTGATTAGCCAGCACATGTGAGAGGGGAGGAACCATGGCACAAGGCTGCAACCTGAGCCTGCGCTTGCCAGCACTGCACTGCAGCTGTGTACAGCTCCCAGTGCTGCAAGGGGAGAAGCACGGGGCAAGCAGCAAGGTAAAGCATAAGGCTTGGCAGGTCCGTGTTAGCTGCAGGCCTCCATGTCAGCAGGGAACCTGGCCCTGCAGGGAGGGGTATGAGAACTGCAAAGATTTGTCCTGTGGCTGCAGAGGCACCAAGAATGGACATGGGCAGTGAACGTGAAATCCAGGCAAACCTAACCTGTTTGTTCTCCCACTGCAATGAAATGGTGTCAAACATATGATCCAGAGATTCAGAGATCTTTAGAAGTTTAATCAGCCAACTTAATCAGCCAGATGTCCATGTAACTTGTGAAATCATGTCACCTTTTTACATGAAGATGATTTAATCTGGGCAGAGCCCATAGCATTATTTTAGGAAACAATATTGACAAAGCCAGTACAAATGATCTCCCATTCTCTCTGAAACATGAGATGTACGAACATGCTTGACCTGATGGGTGTTTGTCTGCAGCTGCTCTTCCTACAGTAGTGAAGCATCTAGAAACTGTATAATCAGACGGAGCCTGATCCTCTACTGAGTAACGCTGGTGTCAGTCCATAAACAAAATGGATTTACCCTGAGTATTAAGCAGACAGAGGAGAGCCTGGTATTTTCCCTTTTACTTTGATGGATAAGCAATATAAAATCAGAGCTCTCCTAATCATTCCTAGGGCACTTAAGACATCTGCTGGAAAACAGAATAAACTGCACTAAGAATTTACATGACAGAATGAATAATGAAAAATTCAGTGAAGTTTACATTTTCAGAGTCTAAATTACTTGGCAAATGCCAGGATATTCTCCATTTGAAAGTACTATTTGAAAACAGTTGAACAAATGGTCTGTTTATTCCTGCTGTTCTAGTTGCCACTGAGGAATCAAATTTCAGTCTCAAAAAACTTCAAGTCTGAAAGCAGTCTTTGAACTCCCTTCTTCCCTGATGTGTAAGGTCATGCAGCAGACATACATGCACAATATGTAGCATCATGTGCTGGGAAGAAGCTCTGACACTAAAGTACAGGCCAGGTTTCAGGCTTTGGATGGATGTGAGCATCAGCTGCCTTTGTAGTTGGATACAAGGGATCACACAAATCTCCCTTCTCCCCTTTACTTACAAATCTTGCTGACAAACATCTTGCTTGCAAATAATAATGTGACTCCAAGTCCTCTTTAAAGAGCTTCCCAGAACATTGTATATTTTGTCAGGGTGTGTGGCCCTGCGGCTTGCACATCCTCAGCCAATCATGGGGTCAGGGATGTGCATGGTGTGTGGTGGTAGGGCTTGCTAGGTAGGAGCTTGGCACTGCCCCCAGCTGCCCCTTTCCCAGCCTCCAGCAAGGCAGGGTCACTTTCCACTTCTCACTGCTTGAGTTTGCTTTCAGAGACAAGCAGACATCTCCCCAGCATTTATATTTAGGTGCTATTTTTCCTTCCTGACCAGGCAGCTAAAAACTTCCTTTAAATTTTAAAGAACTGTGTTTTACTTGGACCACACCACATGTTTTCCAACACTGGGGCCTGGTGCATGAGCTGATTATGCCTGTGCATGGGGGTAGTGCTGCTTCTAAGACACGGTAAAGCAGGGTCAGCTGTTTGCAGGTCCTGTGACAGCCTTGAACTGCAGAGCTGTGGTTTGGCTTCTTGCCCCGAGCCAGGCTGGCAGCCCCCAACTGAAGCATCTCCTTGTTGGTGGGCAGCCACACTGGCTGGGTAGGAGCAGCAGCACTGGGAGGGTCTCTGAGAGCACCTCTGTAGAAGGGCGATAGCACAGGAATTTAGGGACCTAGAAGGTCATACAGCCATACATGAGGTGGGAACTTGAGTTTTTGGGTTGGCAAAGCAGAAGGCCTCAGCCCTTGAGCAGAACCTCCGAGTCCTTGGTAAAGTGCAGCCACCAAAGGGAGACATGATCACACTCCTGAGAAGGTCTGATTTTCCATCTGGTATAGGAAAATCCTACAAACATCTACACAAGCCAAAACGTAATGCTCACTCTGGCCAGCCCTACTGGCAGTATGCAAAGCTGCACTGTTGGTAACCTGCTGTGAACCTGTGAATGTGCAATTGAGACTGTCTGGAGAGCTTCACAGTGCCTAAATCGAAGCTTTGTCCAAATCGTTTTGTCTGGCACATGTAAGGATGAGCAGAACCTATTAAGATCATGTTAAATTGAAGCTAGAAAACCTCATATTAGGGAGACTGATGATCAAAAATAAAATATTTAAAGGGAGAAATTAAATGCTCAGGATGTTTTCAGATCATTTCCAGGAAGGAAAAAAGGCAGCACATATTACAGGAGAAAAATTAGCACAACAGGTAATTTGTGTTTACAAAAGAGAAGGAGAGACACATTCTCACACACATCCCAAGGGCTAAACAAGCTGAGCTACTGCCAGTAATTCCCAACATGGAAACTTTGCCAAGTCTGCAGGAATAACATCTTAAAAGACCCCATTCAACTCTCCTATTTGTCCCTGGACTGCAAAGAAGCTGCTTTAAATTTTCTCCTAAAGTCCCTTATCTTTAGCGATGACACAGAGTCAGCTGATCTGTAAAAAAGTCTCTGTTTTGAGGGGGATTATAGCCTGCTCTCTTTGCCTATTTCACATAACCATCAAGACATTTATCTCTAAAGAAATAGCTATTTCTTTGAGGTCCTTCCTGCGTAAAGAAATAGGCAATGACAGTCAGCAAAACACTCAGCACCTACTTATTTTTGCAGCTAAAGGCCTGAAGTAAAAAGGATTTGGCAACTGTGCCATTTCTTTGAGATATCTGAACCCTGTAAGAAGCCAACTTTATCAGCACAGAGTGGCATTGGATAGGTAACCAAAAAAAGAGTGCAATGGCTTTGCTAACATTGCTTCATGTACATTCAGTGAATTTCTTCTGAATCTCTTCTGACTTCGATAAGCAGTATTTTCTCAGCTTTACAACCTAGAATCTATACTCATTGCCATGACAAGAGAATGAAAGGAGTACAGGTGAGATAGTTTGGTCACATAGACAAGACAGTGATTTTGCCTTAAATATGTATGCTAGATGTAAGACAAGTCTCTCTGCTGCCTCTTGCAAATTGTTTACTCTCCTCTCTGCTTGTTAAGACCCAGCTGTGAGATGTTATTGTGACAAAGACCCCAAATAAGAGATACAAAAAGCACTTATTCCAGAAGCTCAAAATACTGCCCTGTCTTTTCAGTACACACACGTTATTTATTTCTCAAATTTCTTCATTTTTTGAAGCTTGTATTTACAGCATGGGAAGTGAAAAGCACCAAACCTGCAGGTAATAACAGCTAGGTTTGGAACTGAAAAATACCACCTCAAGAAGCCAATTTATTGATCAATCCCATTATCAGTGCCACAGTGAGGCATGAATTTCAGATAGCAGCATCAAATATCTAAAGACGACATGAATGCCTTCATTTCAGCACTCAGTGACCTTCACTGCAGGTCACTGGTGGGCAGCCTGGTTTTGCAAGAAACTAGGAACCTCCTTTAATTCTAATAGAGCAGATCACTTGTAGCCAGAAAATTTCCTTTCAAAAGAGCAAATTAGCATGACAGGAAAAAACTTGAACTAATTGCAAAAACCCAAAATATCATTAATAAGTTTCACAGAACCTCACATACCATAAGGTTAGCCCTTCCCTTTTCTAAACACACAGTTTGTTTGTACTAATTTCCCCAAAATAACTTTGGTGTTGGGATGTCAGCCATAACCCTGCCTCATACCTGGTTGGACCGAGATCAAATCCTTAAGAAAGACTTTGCAAGACTTCTCAAGGCCAAAGAAACCAAGCATACAGTAATTTTCCAAGCATGACATAATCTGTGACTAGCACAATTTGCAAAATTTGTTACATTTCATTGAAACAAATGAAAATCAGCCAGTGATTTTCATTTGTTTCATTTACCACCCAAGACAGTAATAAAAACTGATGCATGGGAGGTGATAAAACTTCTACTAACCTTTGTGTTATCTACTTTTGTTGGCTATACTGGCTCTTGGGATGGCCTCACTTGAAATTCCTTAGCCTGGCAACAGCTCTGATCAGTTTTCGTTTTCTCTTTATACTCTGAGTAGAATGGGCAAATAGTTACCCACATACAAGATTTTCTTCCAAATCCTATGCTGAGATGAATTTTCCACAACTGAAATGCTGGGGGAAAAAAAATGTTTGCTATGATTTCAGTAGCAGATACAGCCCATCAGTTTCCCGTTTGGTCAAACACACCACAACACAATCAGCTCTGAAGCACGGAGGGGACTGTAGGTCTCAGTAAAACATAGCCACTCTACTAGCAGCATGCGAGCAGTTAGCTTTTCAACAGACTGAAGCACTGATTTTCTTTGAAGATATTTTTTACAAGTAGTGTTTTATTCGTAGCTGTACTACCTCAGGAGATAAGGACATGTTCTGCCTACATGGGATCTTACTCCGCAACAGGAAATGGCTTCTGCAGCCAGACCTATTTCAGGATCTCAGCCCAGCATCCAGTCCTCATCTCACACCAACTTCTCATACTCTGTGCCCAATTGCATGTTCTTTCCACAAACCCAGTGACGGCTGAGAATGGAAAGGAAAAAACAACTGTATGAAGTTTTTCTGAGCTAGTTTACAGGAGCATATAAAGGTAGAACTGTCTCCAAGGGGAACAGACTTTTTACCTTGAAAGGCCTCTGTGGAGAAACTGAAATAAACCTTTTGCCAAAGGATTCTTGTGCTCTGAATGGTTCAGTTGTCTGAAAGCAAATGGAATGAGGTGGGGAGACGGAAGCCATAAAACCAGGTGCCTGTGCAGTACAGCAGCTATAGCTTTTGCAAGACGTTTCTTATCAAACAAAGCACTTCAAGAGTGCTTTGAAGTGAACTAAGCACTTCAAGAGAAATTATAATTTTGTCTGTATGCAGAAGTTCTACTATACTGGCACAAATAAAAAAGCACAATCTCATCCTAGTCTGGATGCAGCTATAAAGGTACGAGACTATTTATACTTGTATAGCACATTCTGATAAGGAAAGAAGAATAATTTGTCCCAGGAAAAATTACACCTATACATAGGTGTATAGGGCTGTATTATCACTCTCTGGGCTGTATTATAAAACTATGCTAGTAAAGAAAAATTACAACTCTAAATGACATTGTAATGCTGGATTCAAGACCATACACAGATCAGGTACTCACTTCAGTGAGGCTCTAGGCCTCCTGTGTGGTTCCATTTCCTGCTTCCTTACAGTAGCACTGGGAGTTTACGTCTTCTCCACAACATATTTTGACTTTTCTCTGACTCTCCTGCCCACACACTGTATATAAGAAGTTAAACTTTCTTCCTCAGTTGCTACAGATTAGTCATAAGTGTGGAAACCTTTGCTCAGGTACTCTAGACAAATTCTAGACAAACAAGCCCCTATGTCCTTGTGGTCTCTCACAGCAGCTGCAAGGACAGCTTTGGGATTCAGGTTTTAGGAGTAAAGTCCAGCTGAGCTACTTGCAGACAGGTAAAATGCTCAAAGAGACTACTGAACGAGGGAGATGAAGCTTTCAAAACAGTTTCAATCTGTTCTTAAAAGGACATATCATGGCATACTCCAAAAAGCACAGGTTTTTACTCAGGCTTTTGGCCAAGAACTCTCAGAATACCAGATCTGTGTTTTCTTTATACCTCCATTTCTAGCGAGTTGTGTGCTTGCCTCAGAGGAGTACAAATCTTTTTCTGTCAGACTCATTTCACAGAAAGAAAGCCTGTGTTAGAAAACTCAAGTTCCTAGGAGCAGGAACAAATACATTCTGGTTTAAGCATGCACACTAAAATGCTTGCTGACCCCAGTTGCTGGTCCTGCCTCTCTCAGAGCCTGTGGGACAGCTAAGCTCCACATGAAACAGCTCCAGGGGTTTACAGCTCCCTTACTGAGGTAACCCAAATTAGCACTAGTTTAATATGTCAGGCTACAAGCTGCAGTGGTTCAGGATCAGCTTCATGTGCAATTCTACAACCTCTGAGAAGGGACCAAGTGAAAAACTAACTGGAGGCAGTTATTGATTCAGCTGTCTGCCCTTAATTAATTTATATCGATGCCCCAGTATTACTGGGATAAAATATTGATCAACCCTGAATTTAGGATTAGTTCTAAATGACAGATTAAATCTTGAACTAGACCCTTGCAAAGCTCCTTGTTTTCCTCTCTGACAGCTCACGTTTCAGTTTCTGGTGTGCTAGTTGGAATGACAGCCTTTTCCACATTTAACTGTGTACTGAAATACGCAGCTGTGAGGGTGATTTGTTAGACAGTCCTGGGTGGGACCCTGTAATAACCATCTCTGGTGTGCTATGCTCCATCATAGCACTGAGGACTTCGCATTGTTGATCCAGAGGTTTCCTTACAGAATGTAACATACTTCAATATTTTGAAGCAGGAACACTGAAACTAAGTTTTAGTATATCAGGATACATTTGTGAAAAGTTTATTAACTAATGATTAATAAATGCTTACTAGTTATAGATTATTAGAACACAGCTAGCTGTTTAAAGGTATCCAAAACAGATGGGGTAGGTATGTTTTACATTATAAGTACTGAAGTGCTTTTAGACTGTATGTGGGGGTTGGAAAAAGCCAGTATGCATTCATGTAGTGTAACAGCATGTCCCTAAATCTCAGCTTTCATTTAATAAAGTAATAATTCACTTGCTCTTACAGTTCTGAAAAAATCTGGCAACGTGAGCAGAATGTAACCAAGGCAGAGATGGCAAAGAGATGTCTGGAACAACAGGTATGAGGGGCATGAACTGTGCCTGCCAGTACCCCATCAGCCAGTGATGACTTCAGCATCAACATTTTAAACAAACCCTCTCTTACTGGGCTGGGGGGGTGAGGGGGGGGAGTGTGATGGATGGGCACGTTATTGTGACTATTTCATTTGTCCACCAAAATCAGTGAGAGGTTCTACTACTTATTAAAAGGCAGTCCCACAAAACTCAGAGGCCAAGGACAAGTGCAAGAGATCCAAATGCAGAGAGCTCTCTGGAGTCCAGACGCTGTCCTGCTTCAAGCGTCTTCTGCTTTACTGAAAGCAGCATCTCTTCATCTGACCATATAGTCAGGACTTGGGAACCTTTGGAAAAGTTTTGCTATCTTTTGTTCCCCTGACTAGACCCTGCTGACAGCACATTCTGTTCTTAATCAGAAATGCAGTCATATCTATTAGGTATTTATTAACTCTTCATAAATTAATAGATGCACTCCTCACACAATGTGATCCTAGTGTGTGTGTGTGTGTGTATATATATGTGTGTGTGTGTGTGTAGCTGCAATGTTTGCATTTACTCAGGAGTGAGTAAATTCTTACTTTGTTTCAACGTAAATAAGATCATGATCATTGCCATGACTTCACCAGCTTGGGTCAGAGCTGTGCTGGATGAGCCTGTTGTATTTGTAGAACTCTTTTGGCTACCCCTCCTTGAGGCTGGCATTGCACCAGGTGTTTTTGAGCATTCATCTGCTTTTCCATACATTTTGGCTTCAAAGTTAAAACAGAAGATATGGCGCTTATTAGTAGCAATTGGTGCACTGTTGTGGTGGTACAGCCTCTGTAAAAGGAACCTGTCCCAGCTGAACAAAAAAAAAGGAAATAGGAATTTTAGATGAGATGTGAGAACAAGGGGGTGCCTTATGCTACATCCAGCTTAAGTATTAAACACATTTCGTAAGCAAGGAGTACAGCCAACCCTATCACTACACTTTTATAAAACTGACCTCAGTCAGTCCCTGCTCAGATGTGTCTATGTGACTTGCTCTCAGAGCTGCTAAAAAGAATCTCTTGAAGCTTCTTGTTAAGTACTTCAGAAGAGACATGGCACAAACTGGACTTATGATTTTTCTGCTCATAAGCATACTACTGCTGGATCAGACCATCAGCCAGGCTTCCAAATTCAAAGCCAGGAAGCACAGCAAACGTAGAGTGAAAGGTACTGGGTTCTAACTGGGAGAAGGGATAGAACCTTATAGACTATGCAAGTTCACTATGTACTTAAATAACAGTGCATGAACCAAAAACTAACATTATACAAATGCTTATTAACAAAGGACAGGTGGGTCTGTATTATATGTCTTTAAAATATTTTAATGTGAGTTAGCAAAGCTAAAAATAAGGTAGTAGAATGAGTTACAGAAATAGAGCTGTATAACAATTGTAAATATATTGCTCTGTTATGCCTATTCATCTCTGTCGAGATTATTTAGGACTTGGAGGTACAGCTGAGAGGATTCTGGCTGATCACTCTTAGTTATGTAGTTATATTGACTAGGATCAGAAGAATGGAAATTCATGTACGTATGGTAGAACAGAGCAGAGTAAAATACTCAGTCTCCGAGGGTTATTGTTCAGATTTTTTGCCATTTCCTAATTTTAACAGAATGTCTAATATTTGTGGAATATTACTTTACCTGTGTGACAAGTACTGTGAAATGGCAAGTCAAACTAACGAAAAAGAATTAGCAGAAAGAGATAAAGCACAAATTCCCAGAGCAAAGCTTACAGAGCAAATAAAAAACCTCTGAATGTTGTTTGGAAATGTCTGTGTATTGAATTTAAAGACTTATTTCTAATAAAAGAGGGTCTGATGGAGGTTACACTGATAGCAAATATTTAAACTCCTAGTCAATGAAAAACCGCAGCTTTGATAAAGCCATTGTACAACATGATTACACTGCTCTGGAGCTATACAGTTATATATACTTCCTTCTCCTTTTGAATCTCTATAGTTTTTAGCTTGGTGTCCTAAGTACAGGCTGCTTATACATTTGTCTGTCTACCTTCCACTACTTCTGAACTTGAAACAATTTGGCAGAAGAATGGGGCTCTTGAGGATAAGTCTCCCAATATTTTATGAAATTCAGAGTAAGGGTAAAAAAACAAACAAACAAACAAGCAAACAAACAAAAAGAGATATGCGTTAGTGTCCCACTCTGAAAAGGTCGCACCAGGAGCTCAGCTTGTTCTGCTTTTTGCCTCTTTCAAAGCAGACAGGGGACATGGAGAGGCTACTGTGAACTGGGAATCACAAGGAGGAGCATGGATTGAGGAACTGGGAGTCCTGCCTTGGGGAACCAGGGAGTATGAAGAACAGCTGGGGTTATCCCCACATGCAGTAGGGAATATGGGGAAGAGATGAGCTTTCTGGGGTGCAGCTGGAGGATTAAGTTATGTAACATAGATCTGTAGAACTGTGGTTTTGTTAGTTCTGCTATGTGTGAAAGAGCTTACTTATTCCTCGTGTTCATTACTGTGGCTTCTGGAAGGTCTGGTTACTTCTGCAATCAAATTGTCATCTTGTGCAATGGAAGCATGTATGCTAGTTGCTTGATGGTGGTAGAATATTATTATGATTAAGAAAAAAGAATGGAAAAAAAGACATGAAAATAGAGTTATGTACAAATTAGCTTCTTTTCTTGTCCCAGCATCTTCTTGGTGCTTTTGTGAATGCTACAAAATGGTGATTCAGACTGAATTTGTGTGACTCAAGTCACCAGGCCCTCTCTGTACTGGCAGAGAGAGGAAGGCTCCTCCTGGGGAGGGGAAGTTGCAGCTCAGCAAGCTTGTCTGCATACATTCAGACTATGAAGCTGGATTATATTAGTTGTTCCTCACTGTGTTGAGAGTTATGTGAAACTTTCATACTCAGAAATAACATTTCTTTGAATAAACACAACTTGTGTCCCACTATTATTTTTATGTTATATATATACACCATGGTGTACAGGTTCAAAAGGAAATAGGCAAATTTTGCTGTAGATTAGATACTGGCACACTAAATAACGATTAGCTGCAACAATCCATGGTTTTCAAACAGTTACTAGGATACAGTCCAACTGAAAATGGGATTTAAACTATGAGGGTGAAAGGTAAAGGTGTGTTCTTCCTGGTTTTTATAGGAACGTTACAGGAATTCTTTCTTTAAGGAAAAATCTTTAAAAGAAATTAAACATATCTCAGCAATGCAGAAACCCATATTTTGAAACAGCTTTTAACATATAATTTTTAAAAATTTTTGTGTGTGTGTATCTGTTTATTTCTCTGTATTTCTTTTGTTTAAGAAAAAGATGACCTAAAGACACAGATTGACAAATTGTGGCGAGAAGTAAATGCTCTGAAAGAAATGCAAGCACTTCAGACAGGTAAAGCAGCTTCAACGGCTTCCAAAAGTTATCACTGCCTTTCCTCTCTCCTTCACTCCCATCCTTCTCTCCTTCACTCCCATCCTTCTCTTTAATTGGGATTTGTGTGAGAAATACAGCTCCTTAAGGTCACAGTATGCCATAGCTGTAATGGTGAGACAAATATTGAAGGATACATTCAAGTAAAATCAAGTCTGAACTAATGGCATAGAAGTGATGATTTTTCACTAAGAGCAAGAACTACTTTTGTCTTTGCTGTGCCCAACCCCAAGCTGTGATTTTAGGTATAATCAGACAAAGGCAACACAATGAGGGTTGCTGGGTTTGAGAGTTTGGATGGTCAATGAGTTAGGTCCCCAGCTTTATTATGAACATGGGCTACCTATCAAGGCAAAAATATTCATGGAAAAGTCTGACACTACCCCCAAAAAGACGCTAAAAGGACTGAGCCTTTTTCAAGTGTGCAGTTTGCAACATTCAAATGTGAATGTTGCCATAAAACTTCAAAGTAATACCCACTGTGAGTTCAGAAATATCGAGTATCAATGTGCAGAGTCCTTTAAGTACTTAAATAGCCAGATGGAAATTTCCAAACAAAATAAGAAGGGTAAATACACATGCACCTACTAGACAGTTGTGCTTTTTCACAGCTGTTGACACAAAACTTGGCATTTAAACATGTACAAGAGGACACTACAGAGGAAATTACATCATTCACATGAAACAGAACGTATTTTCCTTAGGGATGGTTATATCTGGGTTGTCCTGTTTTACGTCTTGGGTTACATAGAGCTTTTTGAGCTTTACAAAATATTTTTTTTAAATTTCTTATAAGACGACTTTAGAAGTTTCTTAGAAGACGGAGACTGTGCTAGACAAGTAACTCTTGTTTAAAAGTAATCCTTGTATTGCTTCCAGAAGGAGCTTGAGTGTAAGCATGCAATGGCTTAGAAATGAAACCAGAGCCAGGAGATTTTCTATCCTCAAAACTTATTTTGAGCTATATTCTAAATTCAGAACCCACACTATTCAACTGGATTCCAAATTTGGCAAAGAGAGATCTATCACCCGTCTAGCTCTGACTGCATTTATTAATGGCCTTATGATACTTGAAAAAGGAGCTGCTTTTTTAACTTACGGACATTTCCAAGACACACATTACAATCAGATTTCTTCTTTTGCTCGAATTTCCTAGGTCTCCTTTCTACATACCATGAAATGTTGCCACACGCCATTTAGCAGCACATACTTTCTCCCTAAAGAGGGCCAGTCTCCATCATTGCTGCAGCATTGTTGAAGTAGATAAGGTCTCTCTGATCTTTTCCATGAATACAACTTTGTTAAAGAATTCAACATTTAGCAAATGTGTTCATTACTTTTCTTTGGCCATTAGCAGTTGGACAGGATGAAATTTGAAGGGTAAGGCCTAATATAAAATGATGACCCTGAAAATGCAGCTAAGGAATGCAATAAATACTACAACTGGAAATACTAAAAAACTGAGACATACAGGAGATGGTCCAAAGTGGATTTCCATATCCTGTTGATCAGATACATAATTACTTTTTTTACAAGAACAGATGACAGGAATTAGAAACAGATTATAGAAAACATCAGGACAGAAGATGTTCATATTGTTTCATGACATATTTCTAATACAAGTACAAGATGAGTTTAAGCAATAAATGAAATAATCTGGAAGTAGTCACATGCAGGATTCTAAAAATTATTGTTATAGGAGTTTATTCAAGGCCTTTGCTACCTTCCTCAGCTCAGAAGGAACACTCCTTTGAGGAGGGTTCTCTTCTTGTAAGTATTTTTCTTGGGAGAATCAGTTTTTCACATATCTGCATTAGGATAGCTGGAAAGCAAAATTTAAGGATTCACTCCTGCAAGCCTGCCCACACAGACCTTGGGCTGGAAGAACTCTGACAGCGGTTCTGCAAGGCAATTCCAGTTACAGAGCATATGCCAAATTACTGTTCTAGTACATTTGGACTTTACATCAAGACTTCCCTGGTACATTCCAGTAGAACTAAAAGCAAACAGATTTATAAATGCAAATGTTTAGATTATTGGTTCAAATCGTCATGCAAGCTCAGTAATAACTGTACACTTTTTAAAAGTGCTTATAGATGTAAGTCACTTTGCCTCATTTGAATTTAGAGTTTGAAGGGATAGACTTTGCTGGAAAGACCAGAAATTAAGAAATAAAGGGGCACATGTGTACTCTTCTGCAGTTAGAAATATATTTTTATCAATAATCCAGACAGAGATTTGCATTATGGATTTCAAATCAATGTTTTTCTGTTGAACAGGATACATTTAAAATAGCACTTTTCTGTCCTGCCTTTGTTTGCTGGGAACTAGTCTTTAGTTAATGCATAAAACTTTACTTTTCTTTGGCACTTAAATGTCATAAATATGAAAAGATCTTTAGATCTGTCTCTTTACTGTAAAGCCAAGTGTAGATTTCCTGATGACCAACTCACATCTGCCAGCAATACAAACATCCATACCTCATCCATTCCACCAGTTTTAAAACTGATGAAATAAGGTAAAAATGTGTGAAAGCAGGACTATTTGCTAAAAGAAGACATAAAATACACTGACAACCCAGGCCTGGGTTATATTTTAGCATTCTGAAACAGCAAAATTTAAAAAAATCCTTGAGAGAATTATATTGCTGGAGAGAACCTGAGGCTTGAGATCATGCCTGAGGTTTATCACCATAAACACGGGAAAGATTCTCCAAAGCACTTTATGGTATTACGATCACAGCTATGTCTGTCCTTCCTCTCAAGTGCCTCTTCTCTGAGCAGCTATAAGAGCATGCTCTGCTTTTGACCATCCCTTGTAGTCCAAGGTGCTTTGCAGAGTGCCTGTGAGCAGTCTGTTCAGATTTCCCAAAGGCAGGCTAATATGCTGGCTGCGTACAAGGTCCGACATGAACAGGAGGAATAGCTAGGGAGTCTGATCTTACTGTTACTTTCAGGCCCACTCTGTGGAGGCAAGAGTCTTTCACTTACTGAGGGACTTGCCTGCTTAATTCCCAACATACCTTTAGAAAAATATCATTTTAGGAACCATAATTCAAAGCTATAGGCCAAGCTTTTACTGAACATGCAAACCAATATCTGTTCACAGTCTGTCTTCGTGGGACAAAGGCCCATAAGAAGTGCTACCTCATATCAGAAGGCACCAAACATTTTCATGAAGCCAACGAAGACTGCATAGCCAAGGGAGGGACACTGGCTATCCCAAGGAGTAACGATGAAACAAACATGCTTCGAGATTATGGCAAGAAAAGTATGCCTAGAGTGTCTGAGTTTTGGTTGGGTGTCAATGACATGATAAATGAAGGGAAATTTGTTGATGTCAATGGCATGGCTCTACAGTACTTCAACTGGGATCGCGCCCAACCAAATGGGGGGAAGCGTGAAAACTGCGTCTTTTTTTCTCAGTCATCACAAGGCAAGTGGGTGGATGAAGTCTGCCGTACTGCCAAAAGATATATTTGTGAATTTCTGATCCCATAATCACATATACCGATGACCATGACCATGGTTTGGGTTATTAACATGCAGTTTTGCTTGTTAGTAACCCCTCCCACTTAGACAGTGCTGAGTTAAAAACATCCATTTCCTGCATTGTACTCACTCTTTCCTGAAACAGAATTTTCCTCTATTAATTTATTTTCTATTCAGATGCTAAAAATGTTATGTTTAGTGAGTGCTCTCATTATGTACAGGAATATATATTATGTTTTGACCTACACTGTATCATATTTTGGCATATTATTTCAGCCTGATGTTTGGTTTGCTGGAATTCACCTATTATTGTACTTTGTATCTCCATGGTAGCATAGTATTTACTTGAATTCAGAACTCTAGTGAGTTTATTGAAAGTTTACAAAGATTGCTGTAGGGTGACGTGTGCCAATATAAGGTGTAGAGATCCTTTCAGTTCCATTGCTTAAGAGGGGCTTTGGGATTATGTGAGCTCCTGTGAAAAATGGCCATCGTCCTTAGAGTTTAACAGGATGGATATGTGACCAAGAGTTTTACATATAGGTTAAGAAAGCAAAATGAAACAGAAAAATCTGATGTTGATTTTTAAACTACATTGAGCTAAAAGTGATACACTTCTAGAAAATGGGGGAAGTAGCTGTTCTAAAACATCAGTTGCTTTAAACGTGTTTGCTTCTAAATGTCTCAAGTAAGGTTAAATATTAGATGCCATTTGGAACATTCCCATGGAAGAAACGAACCTGGGACTCAATCATACCTCTGCTATATAATGCCTTAATAAGATGTGCAAAGCCTTCTCTCCTGCAGGATCAGAAAGAGGCTTTGTAGTTCAGACAGTAACACTACCTGAAAGCACCAGTAGAGAGGAAGGATCCCCTTTCTGGGTACATCGTCACCGCTCATTCACCTCTCTCCCCATGGCAGGCAGCACGCCTCATTGACAAAAAAGAGTGGGGCCAAACCACAGCTCATTTGGCCACATGCAGATTTTCCCAGTTTAACACCCGACATTTGAAAATGAAGTAAAACATGCTGGTTATTTTATGCTGTTCTTAACCTCACAGTAGAGATTTGCCTTCATGTTATAAATAGCAGTTTCTCTCTTTTGCAAAGGAATTTCATTTAAGTATTTAAATAGATTGCTGCTTGGAGGCTAATTCCTACTTGTTATCTTTTAGTTGTGCAAGATTTTCTTAAATTATGCAATAAATTTGTGATTACTGCTATTTAATTGTAGTAGTATTTTTGACAGCTTCTGCATCCGTGTGAAGGCCACTCTTTCCTAGGACTTTTCTTGAGGACTCAAAAGGAGTACTGTCTTTGGGCACATTATTATTTTTTTTTTTTTTTACTAGTGTACCTACACACCACAGGACAGAATTTGGATCCCTGCTTACCTAAGTGCTGTGTGACATGCAACTGTTCAACACATCACTGCAATGTGTTGTAATTAATTTTGTTTTCCAACACTTACTGTATTGTTAAATAGGCCTGATTCTGAATTCTCTCACTTGGCTCCTGACTTAAAACAAAGCAGCGAAAAGTCCCCAAATATCTCTAACTTTCTTTCAAAATCTACCAACCTTTGCTAAGGTTGGGATCAATATCCCTTTTATCTGCATTTTAACATGATTAAAAGCTGGCAGAAATTTTGTATGGCTTGTCTGAAACAGGTCAGGATCTCAGCATAGCCCCACAGCTACAGTCAAATTGAAAATTCACCACAAATTCCAGAACTTATTTACCTTTGAAGAGTTTATAAATTTATGTCCTATTCAATCTATTTCAGCCAAGCTTCTACAGTTGTATGCAGGAATTGAAAATGTTTATAGATACTGGTGGATGTTTATCAACCAGTGGACAGATACCAGAGACAGAATAACTATTTGTTTAGTAGTAACTTACTGTAAAAAGACAAAACACACCATACAGAAATCAGTAATCAATTTGAAGATTCCCAGCAGAATGCTTAGTTAAGAAATAACAAAGGGACATAAAGTAAACAGGAAAAATAATGGAGGAAAACTCAGGTGGATAGAGCTGGAGAGGAGATGGTAGGAGGATAAAAACCTCTCATTGCAGGCATTTCTGGAGGAGCAAGACAGACAGAAAACGAGGTGGAAACACAGCACGGAGGCAAACTTTGTCCTGTCAAATTAACTGCCACTGTCTTTCCTCTCAATGACCAGATGTGCCTGTGCGAAGTGAGCTCAGAGTGAGGATGAGTATTCGCTGCCTGGTGGACCTGCTCTGACCCACTGCTGCACCAGTTCTTGTCCCCAGACCTTCGCTCCCTGCCTTTCTCCTCTCTCCTGACAAACATGTGTTGCCCATCTTTTCCATTCAAACAGATTAGGCTCCCTTCTCTACACCAGTCTCCTGCAATTAGTTTCTGAAATCCTCTGAGGTCTCCCAGTGGCATTTTCCCTTCAAATTCCAACTCTGGGTTCCTCATCTCTGCAAAAGTCACACAAAACTCTGCACCAGGGCTCCCTCTCTCCAGTACATGCACGTACAGCTGGCAAATGGAATGGAAGAGCCAGAGTTTTGCGCGCAGCTGGGGTATTCTGCTCTGCAGATGGGTGCTGGATCACGGCATGGGAAGTAACTTAGTGATTTCCCATTTGCACACTGGATAGTCATCACGGCTCAGTTGAGAAGTGTGCGGGTGACTGGGAATTCAACAGGATACACGATAGCAACTTTTATACACATCGCTGTAAAACCAACAGAAAAAGCTCCAACACTCACACCTAGTGGTGTAACAGGAGAGCGCAGAGATTGCAAAGTTTGAAGTGCCACTTCAACGCGATCAGTTACTGTAAGAAATACTGCTTCTAGTTGCTTGCTAAAGGAAAAAGGTCCAACGTAACACGTCCAAACATCTACTAATATCTTTGCAAGAAAATAGAATATATTTTTTTAAAAAACTTTATAGTAATTTTCAAAAGTGCTTAACACTCAGCTGCTAAACCTACATTATTTTCTTTTTTTATGACAGATATTAGCCAATTTTCATTTTAAGAAGAGAAAAAAAAATATCTTTTTTTAAACTCAAACTGTTTCATGGACTCTATCTTGACAGACCAAGCAGTCATTGTGATAAAAGCCTCAGGAATGGTGCCCTGATATATGATATGATAACATAAAAAAAATCTAAAACCACTCCTTGCATTGCAGCGTCACAACAGGTTAAATCACCTGTGATTTTTCTTCCCACTTATTTCATGCTTGTATTTATCCTCCTACCTTGCATCTGATGTGTCCATGGATTTTCCTCCTCCTTTGTCTGACCCCCAGGGAGGTCTCATTCTTCCACCTGCCCTCCTGTTGCTATGTCACAGGGGCATATGATTTGTCTGAACCACACACTACAACTGCCTAAATCCGGGTAATTACTGAAGGACAGCAATTGTATCTCTGAACAACATGAAACAACCTCAGAGAGTCATACCTTTGAATAGCAACGAGCAAGGGGAATCCCTCTGCAGGAGTGAAGAGCCAAGGCTGGATCCTCTGCTCAAAAATTATAAGCTCAGCCCAAACTTGTTAGCACACATCAAGCACTCATCCCCACTTGAATGCCTGGGTTGAAGTGAAAAGTTCTCAGCTGTGCTAGAGGCACGGGTTATCTGATGGATTACTGTGCGCTGTGGATTTCAGCAGCAGAAGCTTTAAAAATGGAAAAGAGTCAAATGTTTACTAACTCAAACTAACTGGAAATCCATTAAAATGTTGGGAAATGGTCTCAAATTTTAGCTTTCTTGGTCTTAATCTCCAATTCAAGCCACCTTCTGGGATTAAGCCAGCTCTACAGATCACAGAGATGGCTGTGCTATTGGGAAAGCTGTCTTCCTTCCACTGTGAGAGTGTTCATAAAAGGAGAAAATACTCTTGTATAGACTCCAAGATAGGGGTTTGAAGGATGCAATCCCAGATAAAATTTCTACATCCCAGCTGGAAGAACCTTTCTATGCTCAGCAGATCAGGCATATGTGTATGTAGGTAAACTCAAAGCCTTCAGTAGGAGCTGGATTAGGTCACTGGGAACAGGAGGCTACTGAGCACAGACCACAAATGCGGGTTATATGCACAGCCACCACCTGTGTACAAAAAGCCAGTTTACTTGCATCACAGGCATGAAGCTTCCTGCTTTGCAACATCTCTGAGGAGAAATGTGCTGTTTCAGAGAAGCACAAAGCCTACAGCTCCAGGGACACTGGGGCTGGAAAAGGTATGACAAGTTGAGCACGGCACTGCACCAACATCACTCCCTCCACACATTTCTAATCTTGGACATCCACGTTGCTTGTGACGTCAGCCTCAGCCCCAACATCCCATTATTCTTAGGTTTAGGGTTAGGGTTCAGAGAACCACAAAGCCTACAGCTCCAGGGACACTAGGGCTGGAAAAGGCATGCCAAGGGGAGCACGGCACTGCACCAACATCGCTCCCTCCACACATTTCTTATCAGTTCCAACCATGGAGATTTTGACGTCAGCCTCCGCCCCAACTTCCCATTATTCTTATGGTTAGGGTTAGGATTCAGAAAACCACAAAGCCTACAGCTCCAGGGACACTGGGGCTGGGAAAGGGTTGCCAAGTTGAGCACTGCACTGCACCAACATTGCTGTGCCTCATTTGAACTTGAAGAGAATTGTCTAATTAGTACAAGCCTTATCCTTCCACCTTTGGAAAGAGGCAAACAATCTGCATCAAGGAGTCCCAATCCTCTTACTGATCCTTATCAACACATGAAAAAGGAATATCTGCCATGAATTAGACTAGCTTTACCGGTGACCACGTAACTTGCAGATACGCTGTTGAAGATCACATTTTAAAATAAAAATGTGATGTACAGTCTTATATTATATGTATTTGTCCTAATAGCTGGCTGGCTGCTTACAAATTGAGGCAGAGTTTGGCCCATGTAGGCTTAGCTAAACTTCTAACAGTTCCAGCACTATTTTCCGGAAAAAAAAAAGTAAGGCTCAATTATGCATACGTTCTTCTTTAAAGGGACTCTGCTTCCTTTTCTGTTGATTTCTTCCCCTCTGTGGCCTGCAATTACTCCTCAAAGTTTTGAAATATTTCCTTCTGTATCAATTTTCTATGTACTATATAGGAGTGTTTTTATAGACTTTCTCCTGTAAAGCCTCCATAGCTTCTATTTTCTTGTTAAATTCCATCTTGTGGATCACTTTAGAGAAGGATAAAAGCAGTACTAGATCTTAGAAACTAAATAGTGGGTACCTTGGAAACAGTTTATGGCACTGGTAAGTATAACATCAGTCTCACTTAGTGTTGTCTAAACAAAAGATAACTTTCCTGGGGTGATGGTCTTGATACAGCATTCCTCCCTCCAGCCAAGTTTTAGCCAGGAGGTGACACCTTGAGAGTATTTTAAAGATATCTTTGTGCTCTCAGGTTGTGTCTATAGGCTCAGTGAAACAGAGGGACACAGTATTGCACTGTTCCAGATAGCCTCTTCTCCTCCTTCAGCAGCACCTGAAATGAGAGTGCAAATGGCCGAACTCTCACTTGCTAGGGAGGAATAGCCCAGAGGCTGGGGTGAACGCAGAGCGTTGCTTCTTTGCACTGCCTGTGCGGAAAAGAAGAATTTATAGCACAGAGGTTTGAATGTAGGTAATCTAGTTTGAGCAAACTTGTAGCACTTGCATTTTTTCTTGAGACACCTATGGCGTTCAGAGTATTACTTTGGCTCATACTTGCAGTCAACTAAGTAGAAAAGAAGTTTAAAAACTTTTTTTGGTAGTGAATAAAGCCTGTTACTAATACAGTATGGCCAGGCACCTGCAGACGGCACATTTAGTTAGACAGGCTGCCTATAAGATAGATATATTCAGAACTAAAACATGGGAACATGATACACCTGCTAAAGCACCATGATTTATTCTTCCATGCTTACGCAGAAGCAATGTGGAAAATTCCACAAACATAGACCCCCTTCTGTCAGGATAGCCAAAGATGAGTATAGGTGTAGTTAAGAAGACAAGCAGCAGCACAGCAGGGACAAGACTGTAAGGATCGTTTCATTGTTAAAGTAAATGATGTACTTTTAAATGAGCTATGAAAGTTGCGTAATTAATAAACCCTTTGAAATTAAAGTAATCTCTCTCTCTTGAATTTAAACAAATATAATGAAAAATAGCTTTTCCAGGGATACTCAACTTCCCCAGTAGCACAGTGGCATTTCTCTTTGTTCTACTGAAGTACTACATTGTTTATCCATGTAACGGTAATCATTTTGTAAAAATAAAATGTACATCCTTAGGGAAAATGGATAATGTTGCTTTATTAGGGCATGACCTAAAGTTCTTTCTTTAAAGTCAATGGAAAGAGTCCTGTTGAAATCAAGGGAGTTTCAACCAGATCATCCCAAACTTTCATAACACAAATGTTGAAGTACAATCTGCTTTAAGGCAAGCATTCTCAAGTGCTCCTGCAGAAGATGACTGTTCAAAAGATGGTGTTGCCAGGTCCTCTTGCCTTTTTGGAAAATACAAATGTAGGTGAAAAGACTCATTCCTCCTTCACTAGCAGTGATTTTTTCCTTCCCAGTGAAGGAAACACAGAAGCAGAACTAGGTCTTAGTGGTGTTCGCTTTGGAGACGTATTCACTAGCAAAATCCTTCAGTCTGTTCAGGGTGCAAAGGCCTGATCTGCAAACTATTGAAGGGAAAGGATTGTTTTTCAATTTGCTTCAACAGACTTTGGGTCAAAACAGGAACTTGTCATTCCTTTTCTATTTTAAATGGCTACTACCATGGTTTCATTTCTGGAGGTGTTTAAACTAGTAAGTTGTCCTGGTTTCATTGGGATTTGGTTTCAGCTTGTGGCCAGCCATGGTGATCAAAGCCCTCAGCAGTTAAATCCAGGGCAACTGACCCAGGCTGGCCCACAGGTGTATTCTATATCATTGACATCAAGTTCACTATAAAAAGGAGGGCTTGCTAGAAAGAGGTGTGGTTCTTTTTGCTGTTCTCTGTTCTCTCTGCCCTCTTACTCATTCCTGGAGAAACTTGCAAGTGCTCTATTGATAAGCATGATTTTGTATGTTTTGTGTTGTTATTGGTTTCTTTATTTTATTAAATCTGTTTAACTTCTAACCCACGAGTCTCCCTCCTTTGCCCAATTCCTTTCCTCATTTGGGGAAGGGACATTAGGTGACAGAAAAACTGTTTATTGTTTAGCCCTAAGTGCATGCTAAATGAAGATATAAGTGCAGACATCAGCTCAAGAAGGAGAGGAGCAGAGAAAAACCTTGATTTTTTTTTTTTTTTCCCCCTCTGATTTCCCAGCCTCAAAGTGGTATGAGTCCTCAGTGGGCTAAGGGGGTATCTCAGTAGCAAGAGATTTTGTCTTCCAGCATAGCAGTGCCCATGAGTGCTGGCTGCTCTAAATACCGATGCCATCTGCTACATCACCTCTGTCTCTCCATGGTCCCTGTTCAGAAATCACCGTGACAGCAGCTCTCCTGCCTGCTCTGCCAGGACCCAGGGAGAACTGTTGGTGAGCAAGACCAAGAAAATTTTCGAGGGAGCTGCTGTGTGCTGGAGGAGCTGTTTCCACGCTGCTTTCGCACTTCCCCCGCGCACGCAGGCAGCACGCAGAGCCACATCCCGGGGCACCGGGACCTGCCGGTCCGGGAAACTCAGAGCTCCACAACGGCCAGCCCGCTGCTAGCTGGGCTTTTGGGGTTTTTTTTTGGTGTGGGTTTTGGGGTTTTTTTGAGATTTTTTTTTTGTCCCCCGAGGTCAGCAGTGATGGAGCTGTGGCCATGCCGAGGGGCGGGGGCTGGGGGCGGTGCTGCGCGGGGCGCTGTCCGCCGCGCCCGGTGCTGAAGCTGCCCGCGGAGGAGGCGCGCAGCGCCCGGCCCTGGCGGCGAGGGACGCTTCTCCGCCGAGTCCCCCGCTGAGCACCGCGGAGGAGAGGAGCCGGTGGGTGAGCGCCTCTTCCCCTGTGACTGTCCCAAAGGGGGACCCGCAAAGCGGGGAGGGCTCCCTCCGGCTGTACGGCAGAGGCTCGGTGGGGTTTCGTGCCTAGCCCCCGCTGGGAGCAGGGCTGCTACAGCTACCCCCAGACTCCCTCTGGAGTCTTTACCCTCCAGCCTCTGCTCCTGAGAGAGGGCTGCACGTCTCGTTGGCAAAACCAGTTTCTCACTTTTTGAGATACGTAGGATTTTAGGAAATTTTCTGTAAGTTTTTGGGGTAACTTTTGCTGAGTTTTTGTTGAGCTGGGGTTAGTGTGCAATATCAGAGGGATTGCTCTTCTGTGAGATGCTGTTCAGGACATCTAGAAAATCAGTTGAAATATGTTTTTGATCACAGTTTCTGTCTAGATAAAAAGATATTTACCACGTATTAAACATGTTGGTAGGAAAATGTATCCCTGCTAGTCCTGCTGTCTGCTCTTGGAGGAATGGAATGCAAAGAGATTATGAGAAGGAGGAGAAAGATGAGTTGTGGGACAGTTGGAAAAGGAAAGAGGTAAGGATTAAAAAAGCAAGCTGCTTTCTTAGGGCAGAATCAGCTTTAACTAGAAGTGCCCTGCAGCTGCAGAACTAGCCCTTTTCAAAAGATGACTGATTTGTTTTATTTTTCTCTATATGTAATCTGAGTTACTTATTCCGATTTAAAATATTAGCATGTCCTGTGTTCAGGGCCTTCTTGTGTACATGGTAAAACAAAATGTGTGTTCCACAAAGTTGACAGTCTAGATAGACAAAAGGAAGATTATTATCCCCATTTTACAAAGGGAAAATGAAACATTAAGAAATTAAGGATTGAAATAAAGCATCTTTGAGCAAGGAAAAGAAAATGAAATCTTCTGGACTCAGTGTCTTAGCCACTAGGTTATCTTTCTTTCCCAAGAGTCAGATCTGGGGTCTGTGATGAATTATAACAAAGGTATACCTCCATCCTGATCACAGGAGTTGAGTGTGCATGTGTGGGAGTAGCACAGGAACTGACCAGGCTGAAGGATCCAGGTGCCAGATGACAAAGATGGCAGCTGGGAGAGTGAGAAGGGCAAGGACTGTTCCTGCCAGAACTACCCTGTCCTCTGACAGAGACTCTTGAATTTCCCTTCTATGAAAAAGCCCATATGAAATTAACTTTATTTTTGATTCTTGGGTCAAGTAATGCCATGCCAAACATTCAACTGATAAATATTATATTTTGTATTTACTCCACTATGTCTAGAGTAATTATGTTATTGTGTGCTATGTGATTAGTGTAGCCATTAATGAGTTACTGTTGAACTGCTCTATAAATCTAACATGCTGTTAAACTAATTATCATCTTACATATTTAGCTGAGCAATCAGTCTAAGCTAGGTAAAGCAATGTGAAAAATATCAAGATTAAAAGCATGAAACAAACTGTGGCTAGTATCTAATTAAGCAGGGAACAATATGGTGAAGTGCAAACATGGATATTGCAGGCAAATTTATTTTAGGAAACCTGTCCAAGTTTGAGAAGGCACTACTTCAGTTAATTTCACTGTAGTCTGCTGAAGACTGAGATATTTGTCTTGGTTCAAATATGTATTGTATATTTATAATGTTACAATTTTAATTAGTTAGAGAAAGGGAAAGAAGAGACAACTGCTTCTGTTCCTATTGCAAATCTATTTCATACATGCTACACAAAGTTAAACTGTTTCTTGTCAAAATATGGCTGGTGCAAAGCTTTAAGACTGTGTAGTCTGTGGTCTCTAGGCATAATTATGTTGGTACACTAGATGAGAAACAGCTTCCTCTGTTCCAAGCACCAAGGTCAGAGGTTCAGACATTATCTTCAAAGATGTTTACTCATGCCTAACTTTATCTTGGCTCTGGAGTTATTGACATTATCAACCCATTCTTATTGTTAATCAGTGTATGTATTACCTGCAACTATCTAGTATGTTCTTTCACTAATTAAAACACAATATTTACTGAGAATATTGCTTACTAAGAATCACTGTAACCATTTTGGAGCATTATAAAAGGTAGTTGAAAGGCATTGCTAAGAAGCCCTTTGGCCACCATAAATCCTACATTTCATAAAATCTATGCTGGCAGAAGTGTTTAGGGATCTTTCAAATGAGGTGTAATGTTTTTGTTTATGTTTTGTTGTAACTTATTCCTAATGAGTTTAACTGACATAGGACTACCTTTTCATAGGTCATTTTGCTGGTATATTCATTATAAAGAATGTGAACTACTTCAAGCATTTTCCCTAGCAAATGTGAAATAATCACATATGAATATCCCTTTTAAAAATTATTTTTCAGGTGATTCTGTAAGGAAGGATTTATCTTGAGACTGGGCAAAAAAACCTGTGGTGGATGGATCTTGTGGAGAATCTAGTTCAGTTCCTGGGATCAGCCCAGGTTACATTGTGGAATCTTGGAATGCATATATGGAGCAAGTGCAGCTTTTGAGATCAGAGACAGGTAACAAAAAATCCACCTTCACCTTTCTTTTGTATGCTCTGCTGTAGAGACAGTGTGATAAATGGAAGACAATGGGCTCATAGGGATTTTATAAGCATGTGAATCTTCCCAAACTTTTGTTTGCACAGCACTGTAATTTTTCCTACCATATTTTTGCCAATATATGGCAATTAAGTAATACCCACTGGGTCTTGCTGACATAGCAGGGACACTAGGAGGCTAGATGTAGTCCGTACCCACCAGAAGACAAGATTTTCTGCCTTTTTTTCAAAATTTTAAATCCAGATTTTACATTCTTCATTAGATGCCCTACTGAAACTCGATATTCTACTAGTGTTAAATTAAAACCAGATGGTTTCTTAGGAAATATAAACTGTATCTGCACGTGTGTGTGTATGCAGCTGTCCAATAATGTTAATGACTTGAATCTAAGTCCATGAGTACACTTCTAGTAAGAGTTAATAAAAAACCTGCTAATAGCACCTTACATGAGCAGTGTGTACATCACTATGCCTCAACCTGGATCACTGATGGTTTGCCAGACATCACAAGGTAGCCTGCAAAATGGTCTCTCTCCTTTCCAAAAAAAGGGTCTCACAAACAATCCTATGCACATGACCAAACCATCAAGGCAAAATAAAAAGGGATATGTTAATATGAATAATAAAATATAATAAATTCATGTGAAACACATTACGTCAGTGATGCACAAAGTAGTCCATTTCTACAGGACTAGGCAGTCAGCATTTTTTCAGGATAGTTGGTGGCCCTTTGTTTTTAGAAAGGTTGAGAAGTACCCTAAGCACATCAGAAGAGCTTTTATAGTTATTAGCAATTCATTGTTTGGCTGGTCCATGTAATAGCTGTTTCTTAAGGCATACATTAAGCACTCTGTAACCTTTAACAAATTATTTATAAGTGTTAATTAATGAAAAACATATTTTTGTTAGCATGCTGCCAGCATTATTAATCTGTTCTCAATATCATGAAAAACAGATACCCCCAATAGTCTCATTCAGCTTTCTTGGTGAGTAGAAACAAGTAGGAGTGAATAAGCAAGGTTACAGACGAAACATTGATTAGAAGGAAATGATTATCATATGAATTGAGTAATTCTACTGAAATATTAAAGGAAGGTGATAAGAATAAAATGTTCTGGAGACTCTGCCAGTTTCCTTTCCCATGCATTGCATTAGTAATATTGCAATGTTAATCCATTCAGTTCTTGAAAGAAAAGAGAAAAAGGCCATTGGTGAATAGGCAGGGAAATGTCAAGCTTTACACAAGATGCAGATGTTCTTCATTATGCAGGGTACAAAAACTCTGAGAAAGGAGCTCATTAGTAGAGCTGGGTGAATAATGGGTTGTCTGGTTTTGTGGTCAAACCAAAGAAACAGGAGGGGAAAAAAAGATCAAACTAAGCAGAAAATTTGAGGTTTTTTTCTTAATTGTATTTTCTTAGAGGGAAGAAGAAAGACTGGATGCAGGGAAGGGGGGTAAGGGGAAAGGAACCAAACAAATGAAAAGCTGATCTCTGATCTCTGATCAGCTTTGTCTGGTAGCAATTTTACAAGCTATCCTCTCCAAAACAGCTGATGAGAAGAGATACTTTTCAGCATAGAATGAACAGGGTGTCTACAGTGTCAAATCCTCTAAGTTACATGTCCTGAGACAGCTAGATGTGAGTTTCCTTTTTGGAAGCTATGTAGTCACTAAGCATGGAGCTGAGAAGCTCTGCTGACAACAACTGTCTGCCTCAGATGCTGTAGGTGCACCTTTTGTCTTTAAACTCAATCCTGAGAAAGCAAGAGCACACCAACTGCCATAATCTGTGACTGTTTCACAAGACTTCCTTACTGCCGTGTCAACCATGCAGTATTAAAAGGTGACTTTTGTCATGGTACAGTAAACTTTGCTGGAAATACCTCCACTTCTATTACTTGTGCTTCTTCCCACCTTCTTGCTTGACAGTGGTATGTATACTATGTAGGCATCTCTGCTCCCCGTCTCGTGTCAGGAACTAAGACGGGTCCTCACATTCTTCTGTAAGCTCAAGATAAAATTGACTTTTGTTGAGGAAAAAGTTAAATAGTATGTTATCAAGCTCTCCTCCCAAAGGAATCACACTTGTTATTAGAAGCTAATGAATAATGTGAAAATCATTCAGGAATATGATCTTTAGCTGAGAGGACTGAGATCTGCTTTTTAACACTGTCATATGGTACATTTGGGTATTCCAAACACCTGTTGAATGTTTGTAGCAGAAGATCCCCATTAGAGTCTTGTGTCTGGCTTAGGGATACGAAAGTGTGTGTTTGAAGATTTTTATTAATACATTTTGAGGGTTTCATTTAACCACCAAAGATAGAGTAATTGTGAAGAGTTTTGTGAGTTTGATCAGAGATTTAAAATGCTGGATTCTCTCCAACTATGGAATAAAGGCTCCAGCATAGAAATGTTTCTTGCCAAGAAAAGCAATTTAAACATGAATAATGAGGGCACATTGTTAACCATTACTCTTTAAAGATCTATTTTTCATTTTTAAAGGCTGAACAAGCACAGACTATTTTTGGAAGTAACTTTCCCTTTGGTCCCTCTTCAAAACCACAGAACATATATTCTCATTCAGTAAGGAAAAATGCATACCTTAATTCAAACATCTTGTACAATGAAAGCTAGACTTTCAAGGGAACTCATGACCAGGTTTTTAAGAGTACATTCAGACTCAAGACCCAAGGTTCAACAGCGTTCAACACTCAATAACTTAAGCCCTTTTGAAAATCCAGTTACTTGGTGCCAACATGAGATTTGAGCCATTTGAAATATTTCCTCCAGTGGGGACATACCATTCAGTGAAATGCACTGTGTTTTCCAGGTCATTATGTAACATTTGAAATGAAATCCAATGTATCCATTAATTTGGACTTCCATAAATGCTTTTGTTCTCATTAGATCATCTTAACACTAAGTTAGTAGATTAAGCAACTGTGACTGCTTTTTTTGTTACTGAATTACAGAATCAGGAGTTGTCAGGAATTTAAATGAATGCACTGCTAGCCTTTTACTGAATTCAAATTGATTTTCAGGCAGAATGAAAATTGTCTGGAGGACCATAAACAGAAGATAATAGACCACTGAGGAGAAGTACCCAGTGAAATGCCTCAGGGACATGCATTAGGCCTCACGCTATTTAGTTTATTTTATTTAGATGACAAGGCTGACTCTACAGGACACTTTTTCAGCTCTGTGACACTGTAGACCATTTAACTCTAAACAGAGAAATGTGACTAATGATTGACACAGAAATTTTACAAAAACAAGGTGTTTGTCATTAGTCTGTACTTCCAGGCTTCTCTCTATCCCTTCTCACACTCAGTAAGCCTTATATGAGGAGCCCTTTCCTATTGTGGCTAAACCTACTGGCTAGCTTGTCACAACCCACACATGCCCTAAGAACTGTTTTGCCATGATTTTGTTGTTACAGGTGGCCTTACACCAAGATTTGCATGATATGTTTTTTGCAGAAGGTCATGTGCAATATGAATGAAATCCAGCTGAAGTTAGATAGTTGGTCCCTTTCTGCTGCTTTCATGGATGTTTTTGTAAGAGGTACAGTATCACTCATGCCAAGCATATGGATATCCTGAACTGGTTAATGAAGCATCTTTAAAATCAAGTTTATCAGACAGCTTGAAATGCTGTTACAGAGTTGTATTTAACATGCATTGAGGAAGAACTCCCATAGTCTTACCAAGGAAATAAAGTTACTACCGCAAACCAGATGTGATATGCTTCACTGGAATGACCGTTAGAGATTCGGAGAGAGAAGGAAACGAAAGCAAGATTTTTAAAAAGATAAACAAACAGTGTACGGTCATCCAAAGGTAACTGAGAGGGAGGTGTAGAAGGACTTATGATATTTTTTTATGCTAACTTATTGCACACTAAACTTCCTTTAAAATATAAGTTGGATTCAAATCTCTCACAAGTGAAATGACACTATGTCAGTTATCAATAGTTTAAGCAAGATCAGAATCAGCTCAAGATTTTTCAGAGTATTTTGAAAATAAGTTTACTGCAGTCCATACTGCACTGATTTCTCTGACATATTAGTCTTATTTTTCCTTGACATAATCCAGCAGCCAGCCTATGAAGAGAAACCAACATGTCCTCTACAATATTTTTGTAAAATTTATCAGAAATACTGTTTTTCTTTGTAGCAGTTCTATTTTTTCCTAGCAGTTTGATATGGATTAGAATGCTTTGCTTAGCGGAGATAGTCTTTTCCATTTGATCTTCTTGATCCTGTATCTAAATAATACCTTTTCTTCCATACTGCTGTAAAGTGGTTGCATATCATCAGTGCTCAGTATTTATTCTAATGAGCTGCTTTCATAAGTAAGGCAGTCCTGGTCACTAACCTGCCAGATCAAGGAAAGGAGCATGCAGTTACTTAGTCACAATGGGCTATTGTGCTGAAGTAATTTTGGGACAGAACGATTTTTATGAGAAAACAATTTTTTTAAGAAAAATGCTAGAGTTTAATCTAAACAACAACTGCGTTTGAACTGTATTCATTGTGCTTAGACTGCATCCAATGTTATGAGTGTGAAGAAGCTCATTAAAGATGAGATTAATCAGGAGCTCATTTGATTAAGAAAGGGGATTGGTGATTAATATTTATAAACAGTTATAAGGATTTTTCTACTTTCTTTTAGTTATGCTCCATCTCTCTGATATCTTGTGAGTAATGATAGACAAATCATCTGAATGCCTTTAAATCTCTCAGAATGAAAACATCTTTTTCATGTCTGTGGTCAAATATCAACCCTCATCTTCATTTTTAAATATACTGGTAATTCCCTTTCTTCTTCCATTGCCAGTAATGTTGCACATGCATATTCTAGCTTTCTCACTGTTGCCTCAGGTAGGAGCTGGACTAATAACAAAAAATGAACCAGACATTCCCCTACACCCTCCAGGTCTGATGCTGCAAACATTTACATGTTTAACTGTAGATGTATGAGTAGTATCCCTGCACTCAGAGAGAGATATTGCAAAACCAGGAGTGAATACAAGTGTTTGTCGCACTGCGGTGTAAGAACTTTACCATTAAACTGTTCTTTCACTAATTAATTTTATTTACCCCTCACTTTCTTGTCTGTGCAAAGCAATTAAAGCCAAATGTTTAAAGAAGTTTAGATACCTGACTTGCACTTCTTTTTTTTTCCCTAGCTTATCAGTGTCCAATTTTGCATCCTGGAAGATGAATAATTACTTAGTAAGTGTGAGTAAATACTTCTCTGTATGTTCAAATATGGGCTTTGTACCTAGGGAGGCTTGACTACTGTTTGTTCTTTTTTCTAACCAGCTCATGAAGAATATTCCATCAATCTTTCAAAGCCTTCAAGATGGATACAGAAGCCAGGGTGAATGAACTGACTTTGCGGCACATCCAATGCAGCAGGAGACTCACTGAGATATGGTGTCTCACAGGAGGTTTACAACTGCCTTCAATGAGGGGGTCAATGTCATTGCAGAAGGAGAAGTTCCCAGAATGACGAATTTTGACACTGATAAGTTTGGAATTTATCTTACAGGATTTTATGCATGCTGATGTACATATAAAGATACAGAAAAAAAAGAAACTTGATCGTGCAACATGCAAGAAAGGAAATGCTTTATTATCAGTGTGGTTGTCCCCGTAATGGCTACTACTGGTGGAACTGGAGTACTCAAGGCTAAGGATGCTTAAAGCTTAAAAGAAACAAATAGCATGAAAAATTACTAGTGCATAAGGCAAAAGCTTATAAGCTTTTGAAATAACATATACATAAGCTGAAAATTTGGCTGAACACTGCCTCATTTTTGGATTATTTGACTTTTACCTTCCTGCAGCGGGTAAGGTTTGCTCCTGGAGAGTGACGGAAAGTTCTTACCTGAATGATGAATAAAAAGATAAAATCTTGTCCTTTTTAGCATTTATACCAAAACTGTTAAATATTACTTCCTGCCATTATTTATTTAGTCATGTTGAACAAGTTTAATATTTCTATTAATAACATATCAGAATTTGCAAGTAAGGACATCTAATATGACCCTGCACATTAATTTCCACACTGTGCATGTTTTTAACAAATGAATATTAAATTAAATATAAAAGGCAGATGTTACAATATTCAAATATGGCCTATTGGAGGTTACTGATGCCACAAGCATTTCAAGGCACAATTGTATTCCACAGTTTTTTTGCATCTCACTAGTATGTTGTTTTCTCTGGAAATATAGTAAAAAAAAATAGGACATAGAAACCCTTATGACTGGGATTCAAGTTCTGCAGTTTCCACAGAGGTTTTGTAGACAGATTCCATATGCAAAATGTTCTTTATGTTGTTTTCAGAGGAAAATGGAAGATTATCATCAACAAGGCCTATTTGAATCCTATTAACTTTGAAATTATGTTGAAAGTGATGTTGTTATATGTAAGGAAGGAGGATAAAATTATTGATATTTCTACAATAAATTTGTGTAAAAACTTAGGGATTTTAAAAGTTTAAACAGTTTTCATAACTTGAAAGTCAAGAGTGACCTTGTAAACATTGTTTTGGAAAGCTGAGTTTAACTCCACCAAAAAAAAAAAAAATTGTTCTCTTGAAGGACATGGCACATTCACACTAGGCAGTAGCTCAAATATTCATTTATCATGTCCCAGTGGATTAAATTCATAACCTTACACAGGCTACACTGCTTTAGTCTAATGCTGAGGTAAGAAAGGCATGAGTCATGGAGGCAGAATTTTCACCTGCAAGGGAACAGCTGTAGCCTATGCAAGCATATTTTGGCAGCTGCTAAAATAATATGATCTGAAGATTGTTCAGATTTTTGTTATATTCCTGAATCATGATTTCTAACCAATAGAGACATGCTTTATCAAAAGGGTGAATCAATCTTTTGCTGTGTCATCTAGATGTTTTTGCAATGTTATGATTATTTTTCTCTTGTCCAGATAACTCTCAGTGCCCAAATCCTTGTCAGATAAATCAGTACTCCGATCTTTGACAGACAATGGCCAAGAGAAGAGAAGGCTTCAGGGAGACCTCATAGCAGCCTTCCAGTACCTGAAGGGGGCCTACAGGAAAGCGAGAAAGGGGCTTGTTACAAGGGCAAGTAGTGACAGGACGAGGGGGAATGGTTCTAAGCTGAAAGAGGTTAGATTTAGATTAGATATTAGGAAGAAATTCTTTACTGTGAGGGTGGTGAGACACTGGCCCAGGTTGCCCAGAGAAGCTGTGGATGCCCCCTCCCTGGCAGTGTTTAAGGCCAGGTTGGATGAGGCTTTGAGCAACCTGGTCTAGAGGAAAGGTGTCCCTGCCTGTGGCAGGGGGGTTGGAACTAGATGATCTTTAAGGTCTCTTCCAACCCAAACCATTCTGTGATTCTATGATTCAGCAAAGCATATAAGCCTGTGACTAAATTTAAGGAAATGTTAAGTTTTTACTGCCTCAGGCTTGCCTGTATAATTATATGACCAAATTTATGTCAATGTTTCTCATGGAGAAGCTGGACAAATACATTTGATTTTGATGGTTTAAAGTACAGCTAACAGAAAATAAGATTCTAATTGACATTTATGTTATTGTGAAAACAACAACCATTTCTAAATGTCTTCTCATTTAAATTTATCCACTTTCTGGCAGGCTGTGGAATTAATCTTGGTCTGTGAAGCTTAGAATCATCAGAAGAATTAATTTACCAGGTTGCTGCAGCAATGGATCAGGATGATATCTTTGAAGGACTATTTGCTAAAATATGACTCTGAAAGCAAGTGACGGAAGATTTTAAGTAGAATGGATTATTTACTACCCTGCCTGAACGAACATGATGACTGAGATCACTGTAATAATACACAGATCCATTCTTTTTCTGCAGTGCAAGAAATGGATAGTAGCTACACAACTGCTATTACAAAAGAAAACCAAAGAAAAACCAAACCCCCCCAAAAAATCAGAACAATGCACATACTGTATACCTCAAAGATAAGTGTGTACATTCAGTCAATTTATATACAACTTCTCGCTTTTCTAACACAGAGCTGATGAGGAAGAAGTAATAAGGAGGAAGGCTGCATTACTCCCATCATTTAGGATCTGAAAAAGTGTCTTAATTTGTGGTTAAACTGTTGCAGGCCTCACTCTGTGACCTAAAGTTACAGTCCTGTGGAAATCATGGCCATTGCTTTCTAGCATTTGACAAACCTAACAGAACTAGTTCTGCAATTTGGTACAAATGTACAGAAACCTGAATGTGCATGGCCCCCCACTGAAAAATGGCTCTTGATGATGCATGAATTTTTTTTTCTAGCAGGAAGAGAAAATTTAGTAGGTTTAATTCCTCAGGGGAACCTGCAAAGTGATGGGAGCAGCAGGGCAGAAAAAAGTTGAAGCTGCATTTTCTAGATAGATATGCATGCCATTAGTGGGGAGCGAGCGAGCCATATAGGTCAGTGTCTCAAATATAGTGCATAAAAATGTGACCCGAAGGAGTCAGCGCACGCTGCTGCATTTCTGGGGCTGCACCGCCACCTGGTGCGGACCTCAGCGATCACAGGCTCTGTCCAACACTGGGTTTGGCTTTTTTTTCGCTTAAAACACCTGCCAAAGGACTACAATGGGAACGTACTATTACAAATGCTGACAGTTGGGTTTGGTTATATAAATAGATAAGAATAAGTCAGCATTATGGGTACGGGATCAAAAGCACTGAGGTAGGTCAGGGGGCATACGCTATGTCAGGTGAGTAATGGTAACAGACAAGGTACTTCATCTGCCACAGCTGCAAAGTGGGCTGCCTGGGCTTCAGCAGCCAGGACAGGAGTTACCATAGGTTATTGTCAATTCACTGACCTGTAGTGCTTCGGTCTTTGCAGCTGACTGTGTTTACATCGCCAGGTGACACAGGCTAGTAAAGGGCCCTGTGCAGGCGGGTGGGTGAGGCAGCCTGCGGCCTCCCAGGCGGGCGTTCAGCGCGGCAAGGTGCTTCTCTCCAGCCAGGCCTTCCTCACCAAGCAAAGCAACGTAGAGGAGCTCTGACTAATGTGGCTACAACAGAGAATCTCGTCCAAGAGATGAGGAGGTGACAACCGATGGCAAACAGCTTAAAGAGCAGCTCATTTTTCATTGCTTTCCAGGGCCTCGTTGTAGTCACACCCATCTTGGAAAACAGAAGGCTGGAAACACTTAATGCCCCCAAAATCTGAGACTCTTGTACCAGCCATGACGATTTCAACTCAGTCCGGGGCCCCGCTGGGGTTAAAAACTCAGTAACACACGTAAAAACCCCTCGACTGAGGGCGAAGGTGCTTTGCAGCCGCGGCCCTCACGGGCTGAGGAGGGCGCCTCGCGCCTCCCGCCTCCCGCCCCAGCGCCCCGCGGCGCCGGACTACACTTCCCGTGGTGCCCGCGGGCCGCCCCGCCGCGCCATTGGCTGGGCCGCCCGGAAGGGGCGGGGTGGCGCGAGCCCGCTGGCTGGCGGCGGCGGCAGCGCTGGGCTGCGCGGAGCGCCCGTCCCAATGGCGGCGCTGAAGTACGCGGGGCTGGAGGACACGGACAGCGAGGAGGAGCTGCCGCCGGGCTGGGAGGAGCGCACCACCAAGGACGGCTGGGTTTACTACGCGAAGTAAGGGAGGGGGGTGAGCACACCTGGAGCCCCCTGACCACCCGCCCTTTCGCCCCGGGGCAGCATCCGTGGAGCCGCCGCTGCTGCCCCCTCAGCGCGGGGTGGGGGGCGCGGAGGCAGGAGCCGCCATTTCCCGCCCTTTACCAGCGGGGCGGGCTGCCGCCGCGGGGCGGCCGGGGCCGGGGCCGGTCTCCGTGTGACTCCGTTTCCGTGTGCCGTGCACTCCTGATTCCTGGGGCCTTGAGCGTGGGATGTGGGCTCGGCTCTCCCAGCGACACTGCCCTGTGCCGAGCCCCGCGGGTGTCCTCGGGCGGAGACCGGGCAGGTGGGTCTGTGCGGTGCTGAGCGCCGCCGGGCAGAGCCCCAGCCCCCGGCTCGGGTGGGAGTGGTGCTGGAGCGGGGCTGGAGGCTCCTGGGGACAGGAGTGAGCTGTCGCACAGGTGTTGCTTTGCAGTACCCCTCATGGCTCTGTGGGTCATCTTTATACATATGGGCAGTTGAGCCTTACACAGTATTGTAGTTTTCTTAGTTTTTCTCCTTGTAGGATTAAAGAAGAAACAGGTATGATGGAAGTTAAAAGCTGTAAGTGCTCTCCCTCAGCTCTTCAGTGTACCACAGCTTTGACAAGAAATAAAAAATTGCGTTTAGCACCATCTGCTTGTGCCACTCTGAAAATGATTGCATCCTCACCAGTTACAAAAGGGGATGTGCTACAGGGCTAACTAACTTCGTGGGATATACATTTATATATTTTTCTTTTCTCTTGTGGTTTCTGTAACCATGCTGGTCTTGGAATCTGTTTCAGTCTGTTTAAAGCTACAAGATTTATTCCCTTCCACAAAAAGAGGGAAAAGTATAGTGCATTCTCACCTGTGGTGAGTTGGCATCTTCCTCCCAAGTTCTGCTTTGCAAGCACTGGACAGAATGCTTTGGTTTATCTGAACTTGGTTTGTAAACACTGCAAATTCTTTCTAGATGTTTGTTTTTCTTAGGTCAAGCTTCTGTATATTTCCTTCGACTTCAAAAGCTCTTTCAGAAAGGAGCCACTTAGTGAAAGTAGCAAACCTACAAAATAATAAGATATTACTGAGCGTATTTTTTAACCCAAGCAATTCAATACATCTGGTTTTTAACTGTTGTGAAATTTAACTGATTCAATTTAATTTAATGACATGACATTAATATATTTTTACCAGCTGAAAATCTTGCCCTGTGTGTCTAAAAAATATTTGACATGAAGAGGTGTTACACTGCTGCTACCTTTAATATAAGCTCTATATCTGTGATACCTTTGCATATTCTGGAAATTTGTTTTTGAACCTCATCAACAAACGGACTTCAAACTTAGCTGGAATAGGGTTTCTTTTAAAGGTCTTTGTGACGAGTCGGGTACGCACAGTTACCGAAGCTTGGTGGGCATGTGTTTGTTAAGCTATGGTAATTTGGTTATATATCTCACATCAGACAGGAGTAATGAAGGATCTGGTATCTTCAGTGTTTGAGTGTCCTGAAGTTCAAGTGCTACTGCAGGTTGCGCAGATGTACTTGTAGTCTCAGACCACCAGCTGTGATTATTGTGTCTTGCTATCAATTACTCTTTCAAGTAATCCCTACCTGACTCTTAATATAAAAACTTGGTTATTATGTTAGAATATTTAATGAAAGATAAGATTTTAATATCCAACGTGATTCCAGCACTTGGGGTATCTTAAGACCTTGGTTATGTGCACATCACTTTGCTTATTAGTCTGTATTAGTGCGGAAAAACTTATGATGTAGTTAAGAGTATATTCATTCTGTTACAGTGATTTAAGTGAATAAAATCTCTGAATTAGAAGAAGAGATGCAATATCATTATCACCCATATTAAATAAATAGTCTGCTAGTCAAAGCCTTTGGATAAACTTTCCTGTCCCAAGCTGCAATTACTCGTGTAGAAATCCAGACTTGTTTACCTTACACCTTGCAAATCAGTATTCTTAAGCACCTTTCTAAAACTCTTGTCTTTGTTACTTGAAAACTTTCTAATATTATTTGTACTAATATCTGATAAATTCTTTGCTTGCTTCTGTCTTCCTTTTTCCTGCCAAGGATCACCATCCTTTGGTGACATTTTCTGAGACTGTTTATGTTATTCTTTAATGACTTTTGGGTTTTCTTTCTTTTCATGGTAAGCAACAAAACTTAGATTGAAAGTCGAACATTTATTTGAAATTTTAGACTCCCATGCTCTCTAGTTAGTTACTTTTCCTTTAGAACTGTGGCAATATGGAAGCCTGATAACTTCTAACAGCAGTTTTGAGCTTTCTTGAACAAGGGATTGACATGTTTCGTTTTTGTGGAAGAGAAGCCATTTTTGGAACTGTATTTTAAAAAAAAATAGTTAAAAACTGTATTTACTGTATGAAAAAAATAGGGATTACAACAGAAAAATGATTAGGCAATATTTTTAAATCTTGATTTTTTTTCTTTACCTCTAGCCACCTGGAAGAAAAAACACAGTGGGAACATCCTAAGTCTGGGAAGAGGAAACGTGTTGCAGGAGGTTTGTGTTAAGCTGAAATTGTTACAAACATGAGTTGGAGTTTGTGCAGGAACTAGATCTCATATTGATCTTCTAGTTCACACTAATGTCCTAGGCAAACTGAGCTTGCAAAATACAGCTGGTTTCAGTGGGTTTTAACCTATGTGATCACGTCTGTGTAGAGCGAGCACTTTGCGGTTTTATGGCTTTCTTGTATTCCTCCATAAAGCCGAAGTACTAATTCCAGGATAAAGGGATTGTTTTTCTGTGGCTTGTCAAGCATATAGTCAAAGGCTGGAATTCTCTGGGTTCTGATCTCCTGGTGTCCATCAGATAATATTTATAGTTGGATTATATTCTTCAAAGAATGTATTTGATCATAGAATATCCCTGGCACAGAAGGAAGTCCCATCAGTTTTCATTTTACTTGTTTTCCCTAACCAATTGAAAGTTTGTGCAAGACCAGAAGACAGCCAGTGTTGCAGGACACTTCCAAAGGTCTATGACTTCCTAAAGACCTTGGATCAGTGCCTTAAATTAGATCTTCCCAGAAGCTTCTATATGGAGTGGTTCGGGGTATGTACTGTTGACAAGCCATATTTCTTTTGGCATTGGTAATCTGACTATAACTAACTGGAATGTTTTCAGTAGATTTTGAGCCAATGGAATTATAATTGAATACTTTTCAGCCAGGATTAGAAATACTGGCAATGCTATCTATTAAGTACATCCGTAGGGTCTTTTATGTAATAATTTATTTTGTAAAGTTTTGTCATTGTTGTTCTTTTATCTGTCATTCCAACTTTGATTTAACGTATCCCACACCCACTTGAGGGTTCTGATCTTCCAGCTTTTGGTATGTGTTACATGTGACTTTTCCTACATTTAGTTCCATGTTTTTGCTATTTACTTTATCAGGGATAGATACTAAACTGTGTGCAGTATAGATATGTGTATGTACTAGGAAGCATGGTTGCATTTTGCTGGTTTGTGCTGTAATGTGAAATAATCTGAATAAAGAATTTTTAGATTATACTTAATATGCAGTCGTTACAGTTGTACCACATCTCCCATATATTATACTTTTGTTAGAGAGCAGTAGCGTGTGATTAGGGAAGCAATCCTTCTTTCAAGTTCCAGTGTTCAGGTGCAGCAGGTATCTGTATTACCTACAGAAATAATGCAGAATTTTGCCACATCTGTCTGACAAATCCCTTAAACTTCAAATCTGAGTGAGCTCTAATGCCTGCAAAAAGATAATGTTTTATGTGTTTCCTAGGTCTGCCATATGGATGGGAGCAGGAGACTGATGAAAATGGACAAGTCTATTTTGTAGAGTAAGTATGTCAAAATGTAGAATATGGACAAGTAGGACAGCTGTGTTTAATGTTGGGTGGTGTTTTTGAGTTATATCAGCTGGAAAGACAAATCAGTAGGTAGAACTTCAGAATCCATATGCAGATATTACAGTTGTATCAGTGTCTAAACACCCATTTGTGGTTTTCTGAATTCTTCCATGGTCACAGAAATGCTGTCTTGAGTGACAGATTGAAGTGACTGATGTATCCACCTCTCAACATGTGAGCTGACCCTCCGGCAATGTTTATGTAGGCTCATTTTGTTTGTGTATCTTTACAGATAAACTCTGCACATGTAACTTTAAAAACATATCCAGAACTTCATGGCTGATTTTTAACATTGCAGTGGTGCTTTAAGCATACAAGATGAAAACAAAATTGCTGCAGCTCTGACTCACTTGCCATGTAACGCACAGAAAGAAAAGAGGACAGGGATTGAACTAGCAAAGAGTTTTAGAAAAGTAAGGGAGGAGGAAGTTCACAGAAGTAGAAAGAGATTTCTGGGAACATTTCGTTTTGTACCTTTTCAATGACAGGGTCAAAATGGGGTCGTTATCTTAAACTGACTTGACAGAGTGAAGATTCTTCACAGGCCGAAATAGTAAGTGTAGCCTCTATGTCCTGTAATTAAGGGTTGAATAGTGAAAGTTGTTGCTTTCTGATAATTGCCTGAAGAAAACTAAAAACTAAAACTCTGTTTTAGAAAGCTGAGCCTGACCCTAATTGTGCCATTTGCTGGGCTGATGTGAAGTTACTTGTTTTCAGTTGTTTAAGGAAAAAGTAGTGAGCTACATTTCTCATTGGCATATTGTTTCAAGGGAGTAGTGTAGGCCCCTTTTATAAAGCTCCTAAGAGGATGTGATCTTCCCTAATATAATGAGATTTTTCCCTTGACAAAATTCTGCTTTCTCTGTCGGGTTCAGGTGAAGTTCAGAATACTGTTGTGAAGTATTAATGGACGCTGTCACAACTGGAAAAATGTTTGATAAAAAAAGTAATTGGGATCATTTTAACAAATCTGAAAAAAATAATTTGGTTTTGGAGAATTTAAATAATCCCCTGGAATTGTACACAACAGTAGTTGAAATGCATTTAAAAGCTAAATGTTGATTACAGAAGGGTCAAAGCAGTTTAATTTTTGTGTTCTTTTGCAGCCACATAAACAAAAGGACTACCTACCTTGACCCAAGACTGGCCTTTACAGTTGAAGATAATCCAGTAAAACCTAATACTAGACAAAGATATGACGGAAACAGTACTGCAATGGAAATACTCCAGGGTCGTGACTTGAGTGGAAAAGTGGTTATAATCACGGGAGCAAATTCAGGAATAGGTAGGTTAACGTTACACATAAGGTAAAATATGGTAATCTTTATCTTGCAGACTACTTTGACGTGATCAGTTGTTTAAATAGCTGTGTACTTTTGGTATTCAAACTTGGTTTGCATATATCCATATAAAACCTCTAGTTAGAAAACTTTGTTCAAGTTTGTGTATTGCTTTTTAAAAAAAAGCATGGAGAATCTGGGGCTTAGAGGAGAGCCACAGGAAAGACATGAAGTTCTGGAACAATTGATTTTTGTCTAGAAAAATATTGATGGAGGCATTTTACATTATGATATAAAGGATGGCTGTGAAAGGGAAGGGAAGTTTCTTTTTATGATCTTGGTGGCTAGGAAAAGAGTAAGGTTTATATGGCTGCAGGGGAGTTCAGATAAAGTATTCAGAAAAACTTCCTTATAGCAGCACGTAAACTCGGGTAAAGATTTTCCAAAGAGGCTGTGGAATCTTTATCTATCTCTGAAGGTATTTTCAAGTCAACATGATGATGAACTTGTGTCAGAATGTCATATTTGGTGCTCCTTTAGGGCAAAATATTATGTCTATGACCTTTTGAAATCCCTGTTAGTTGTATTTTGTAGCAGCTTCATAAATCCTTTAGACACTCTGCTTGTTTAGGTATCTGTTACATAGTATTACTTTTAGAGTGGGCTAGTATTTGAGCGATACTAATTAGCTGCTTTTGTTTCATTTTATAATGAAGCCTTGGTGCTTAGGGCTTTGCCTTTTTTCTCCAAAGACAGGATTTCTTTTCCAACTTCATTTGCTAGGCTGTTTGAAGTTTCACTCAGCAACCTGCACAGGATATGCCTTTCTGTGGCTTAAATTGGGGAGGAGCCACAAATATTAAAACACCGGTGTGGTTTGGTGTTAGATTTGAACTTCTTTGGTAAATGAGGGGATCTGCCTAAATCCTAGATAACTGTTATTCTTTTGTTCCCTTTTGTGGTTTGCATTTTTCTTTAGGGTGGGATTACATCAATATTAGGAGAGTCCTTAAGTAAGTTATTTGATATATTTTTTTTTTTTTTAGCGCAGGATCTTGACTTAAACGCACACTGGAAAACCTTGGAGACGTTCTAGAAAATGGGTTAATAGCAGGGTTTATCACTCCGAATTGTCTTTGTCTTTACCTCTTAAGTATTTCCGGGAGTGTTATCTTACAGGAGTCAGATGAAGAATTTAGAGCTTTGTGGCTTGCAATTTAGACATTAACAGCACATGTCCTACTGTCATTGCATGATATGCTGCCACAGATTGGTATTGTAGTTAGGGCAGCAAGTGTTGTACTTACCTGTCTCAATGAGGAATTTGTGTTTTCTAGTAAGGTTTACATTCCAGATTCTTGGTACAGCATGTCTTTACATTGCATCCAGCAGTAGAATTTGCTTTGTATGCAGCTGTGCAGTCTCAGAACATTACATCTAAGAATTACCTGGGTTCAAATGGTTTGCCTTCAGCTGGAGAAGAGCTACTATTCAGACTTGCTGAATGAGCTGAAAGTGTTTCAAATATGGCAAAAGATTAATCCAAGATGTATGATGCTTTTGTCAAGATTTTTTTCCCCCGTTTCTCCCTTTGTTTATGATCTGGATTGAACACAAGTAAGCGAGCATATCCTTGCACCACATCTTTGGTTGTGACATATATGCACAGATATATATATGCATATATACTTTCTTGATTTCTATTAGTAGGTGAGGGCAGGATATCACCCCTGGTCAGAAGCATACCAAGAAGAGTGGGAGCATTATTGAAATAAGCCTTGGGCTTGTACTGCTCTATGAGGTTAGGACATAAGGAGTCCAAAACTATGAAGGTGATGTAGCAAATAAGTGATTAAGGTGGTATTATATCGTATATAACTCAAAGCTCTTGCATACCATGTTGCGTTTAATATTGCTATAGTCCTAGGCTTTGTGTCTGTTACTACTTACCAATTGCCACGGAGCATGGATTAAGGAGAAAGCAGTTCTAAGGTTTATGCTTCTTGTGTAATTTTATGTTCTTTTTTCCTAGCTCTGAGGGCTTCTGAGAGAGGATATAATCTGAGCTGGGCTTGTGCTTGTTATAACTTTGACCTGTTTGATGGAGAAAAACAAGGTTCAGACTCCTTGGTGGTGTATGAAGGAAACTCTCCCCCTTTGGGATTGGCTAATAGTATTCTTGTCCAATTAATTTGGACATAATTGGCAGAATTTGAAGTTTTCTTGAAACTCTGTTGTCTGAGTCTTTAAAATGTATCAGTCTTCGCTTACCTCTTAGCCATGCTTTGTGACTCTTGGCAAATTGCTTTGAACGTGTCAGTGTCATGTAATGGATTGCCGTGTAGAGATCCGTGTGAGCTTTAGTATGTCTACGCAATTCTTTGGGACTCCAAGTAGAAATACTAATCAGCTAGCTCAAGCAGAGTCTTACCAGGTTTGGAGCTTATTCCGCAGATATTTTAGGATTTCAGTGCTGTGCTCCACTTTGTGTTGTAGATACTCCTTTTTAACTCTGTGTATTTTGGAGTTAGTATTTCCCTCCCTGAGTATTGTGAGAAGTGAACAATTACTGTGTTTTCAGAACACTAACATGCTTTCTTCAAGAGGTAAGTGTAAATATTTCCAAGGAAATATTGCTGTCCTTTAAGTAGAAAGGGATTGAAAAAGAATGAATTACTTGTTGAGCATTTAAACATGAGCAGTGTAAATTTTTGTCAGTGTGTTCTCTTAAAGTCAGTAAGACTTATTCCACTGTGAGGAATTAAAGACAGTGTGCAATTTTGTGTGTGCATTTTTTTTTGTTTGTTTGTTTTAAAGGTCTCAACATCACTTAGGTTACAGAGAATATGCTTCCCTGGTGTGCTTCTTGTATGAATAAAGTAATACTTCCTAATGTTTCCACTGGAGGGCTGTGTTGCTCTTTGAAAATACTAAACAAAAGAGACCTGGTGCTTTTTCCTGTTTTTGGTAAATGCTCCTGCAATTTTGTTGTTTGTGTTTTTAATTATTAGGGCTAGAATCTGAAATTTTACAAAGCGTGTCAGCTATTCATCTAGGTTTAATTTTATAAAAAGATGTGGTATTTTCAACTGCATATGTAAGCAATCTTCTCAAATTTTTTTTTAAAAGAATATTACTTGGTTTTAATGTCAGGGAGACAGTTGTGTAGCTAATGTGATTTTTCTATGAGTTGTATAAATATTGCTGTTTTTAAGATCATATAGCTATATGACCTTGAATCTACATGTTCTGTTTTCTGTGTCGGGTGCAGTTGCATCTAACCTATTGTGACTGCTAGAGTATGCATGAGTAGTGAAATGTAAGTAGAGTTGCATATTATGGAAGGGCAAAACGTCTACATTCTGTGCAGTAAGGCAGATTCCACAAAGTAGGGTTTTTCTTAATACTTTTCCAAGATTTTATCACAAAACTGATAATCACAACCAAACCATTGCTCAAACTACAATTCTAATTTTTCTGCTACATGAAGGTCAAAAGAAATCTGTTAATTGCTTTTGTAAGGAATGTCCAGAACAAGCACAAATTATCTCAAGAAAATGAAAACCACTTTTGGCTTTGAGCAGCTTCATTTTTTTTTTTTGAAATGCTGAAGAAAATCCAAAGCTTCAGTCATAACGTGGCTTGCTATATTGCTTTCCTTGATTATGTTTTACCAGAGTAAAGCATGCAATTTTATAATTATGGAAATGTTTTGGATTATTTCTTCAAAATAATTGTTGGTTAATGTTTGGTTAGAAGGAATTATCTTTTTTTTTTTTTCTGGCACTTTTATGCTATGCAATGAAGGGGCCTTAGCCAGGAGAAAAGTTGTATATTGGGTACTATTAATCAGTACTTAAAAAACGAGTCACTGCTCCAGTGATCTTTCAGTCTGCGTATACTTTTGGTGTGAGAAGTTATTGCGCTTCTTGTACAGAACTTCTGTACTAGCAACTATTGTCATGCTGATGCAAAAGGCTGGGAAAGATGCTTATAATTTATCGCAATTAAATGTCTGCTTTGTCATTTAAAAAGTTGTTTTGAATAACTGGCCCTTTTATTTATAAATGATAAACAGAAGTCTTTCTGTTTTATTCCTTTCTCTCATAGCCTTTTATTTTCTCCTGTTGGCTCTATTGGTGTATTATGTTTTAAGTGTGGAAAGCTAGCTTGACATAGTTAATAAAAAATGGTTATTGCAAAACTTGGGCAAGTTAGATTGTAGCATATCACTTAAGTTTTTAAACTCTGAAAGTCTGATTAAGTTACAGCTAAAAATGATCAGTAAATTTTAGCAGAAGATGACACGTTTTATTAAAATGTATTTTTACAAACAAAGGAAATGCAAAGCAACCTATTTTTTTTCCTCTTAACTACTGAAATACAATTAGTAGCTATATTCTTTCATTCTTTCTTTTAAAATTGATTTATGCTACACCTATGGCTGATTTGCATTCCCTTAAACAAATGTAGCCAATACTTGAGGATCAGGTATATGAAATCAGGGGAAGAGACTTAGAGCTAAAACTCTTTTTTGAGCTCAACTATCAGAACAGAGCCTATGCAGCTTTTGAAATGCATTGTATATTTAATGAGCTGTATTCCCAGTATCAAATGTCATAGTTAATTGCAGCAAGGGTTTGTATATATACACAAACATAACTGAACATTGTGAAACTGTAGAAGGTAACATTTTGACAATGGGTAACTTGATAATTTACTTTGTATTAATCATCATGGTAACATGTAGATGATTAGATTTTGTTCACACATGGTGGTGCTTTTGTGATAAATACAAATTACGTAGCTCTGCAATTTATCATGTGCCTTTCACTGTATCACCTGCACCTAATTCAGAAATCTCTCTCATATGGAAAATTATATGAACACTTTACATCTGTGAGCAATGTACAATGGCTACCCCTCTTAAATTATTCTGCTCCCAAAATACTAGAAACTTTTCTGTCTCCCTTACTGGAAAAAAACTGTAAAGTTTCAGTGGTCTGGGATGTGGGATTAACTGTGTTAATTCTGAGACTGATAGTATCTAAGGTCTGATACTGTCAGGGTGGAAACAGGATTTTAAACTATTGGAAAGCTAGGACTCTCTCTGTTCAGTAAGCATACAGGGCTTACATTAATTCGGAAAGGGCCCACGATATTTGTTTTTCCGTCATCATTTTACTGTATTAAAAAAGTTATTTACGGTAGCTTTAAACTTTTTTCTGTTTATCAAAGAAGTATAAAAAATAAACCTGTACATAAACGATACAATACACATGGCCAGACTGCTGTGCTTTGACTGTGTGCTTTTATATTTCATATTGGCAGAAGCTAATGAACATGTGTTTTATTGGGGGAGTGACATATTGCATAGCTTCAGAATTTCTGAATTCCTGATTTCTGAGCTATTGTTTCTATGTCGTGTAGTGGTGTTTGAGCACTCCTATATTAGTATTGTTCTGAATCTTTCCTGTAGTTAAAAAGTAGAATCTACCTTCAGAGCCTGGATAGAGGCAGGTGTGGTTAACCTTTGTTGCATTTCTTATACCAGTTAAGTAATAGCTAATTGCGTAATGGCTGTTTAAGCTACTACCCATAAGAGGGGCAAAATTGAACTTTTAAAGTTTACCTAAATTTCTTAAGATCATTTGAGATCTCTAATAGATGCTGGCTAGCTTTCACCACTATGCCCTAAATCTGTTGGCAATGGAGAGATAGGAAAAGTATGATGGAAAAGAACACCTTTACTTCTTAAGAAATCAAAAATTGACTGCTCTGTACCTGCAGAGAAGAGGATTTTGTGAATATGGGGAGCCATTCTAGTTGCAGAAGTTACTGAGGTTATTTGTGGGCGACACAGCATTTTTACTGAGGCTGTCTTTATTGGCCTTCACAAAGAAGGTAACATTTGTTGAATCCTAATTAGACCAGTGAATGGTCTCATTTAAGTCAAACTCAGATCATATGGGAGGAATAAAACAGACCCTTGCAAATACCATTGAGGACTCTCATTTTAATAGTATTATTCTGACTGTCTTAAATACGTTCATTGTCTTTTCACCATGTTGCATGGAGTTCGGTGGTCTAAGCCCACAGATGTTTGTCTGAATCTGTCCATAAGGAATTGATCAGCTCTATTTTTGAGCTAGATTGCAAATTTTCCTTGAAAAATGTGCACATTTTTCTTTGAAAGCACAAAATTTTATTTTCTGAATTGTCTAGTCTGTTTCCAGATGAAATAGTGTTTAAAGGTTATACAACTGGCAGGACTTCTACAAAGGAACTGCTCAAGATAGTCCTCTGTTTCAGATTCACCTTATGATTTCTTGTATAGTTTTGGAATCTTTCTTATGCTGTAACACCTGGATTTTCTCAGCCTTGAAAAAAACCAGCCTGTTTTTGTTGATAGTTTGTTTTGCAAAAAATAATCTTTAAGAGAAAATACATCTGTCTAGCTTTGGTCTGTATTCTTATTTTTCTGAATTCTATTCATATGTTAACTTTTCTTGAAGATTTCGAAGTGGAAACTTCTTTTTTTTTGTATGTTTTATTGTGATGAATAAACAGGAAGGTGTTTGCTTTCCAGTAATTGTCTATTATTTGCATCCCTTTTTCTTGTGAGAACAGAAAAAAGGGATGTGATGTGGGGGAGCAACCTTGTGACAATGCTTCTTGAATGGTCTTTTCCTACTATCTAGATCTTTTCTCCAATTTACTGAAAAGAGTTTGTTGTCTGAATCAAAATTAGTTTTCATAAATGCATGAATTCCTGTGGATTAATAAGTTGAAACTTCTGCCTGTTTTTATTAAGAATAATTTCCGTACATAATTCTGTTGTAGCTCAATGGTGCAGAGAGAAGGGAAATACTGGGGTTTTGCTAAGGAGATGCATCTTATGTTCTCGCTAAACCAGCATAACTTGTGGTGAACGAACTATTACAGCCTTTGCACGGTTGTATGTTTTCATGCTGGAAGTGTTTCACATGTGGAGAACTGAAGTGGATATTATTTATGGAGGTTTGGGTTCAAAGCTTATTGTGAGGCAGACAGAAAGATCAGCAATATATAACTTTGGCTTATTTTTCTTGGCCAAGTTCTAGCTGTCCCTAAGATTGTTTTCATGGGATACTTTTGTATTTATTGGGCTTTTAAAAGCATGAAGGAGTTGTTCCTTGATGTATATTTTAATTTTTTTGTGGATTCGAGGCTCAATGTATCCCGCGTTTCACTGTTATAAGCAGCACAGTATATTAACGGAAAAGCACGGCTGGCCTGGGTGCAGCCAGTGTGTGTATGCTCAGCCCTGGTAGAATAAAATAACCTCTCCTGAGAAAAATAAGTTACCTAATAAAGACATTGTTTTGCAGATGTAACTTTTACAGCAGGGTCTTGTGCCAGCACAGTTGTGTTGTTTAGGGACTATTTTCTTGCCATCCTTCACCAGCAAAACGGTGACAATGAAGATTTGGGTTTAAGCCCTTTTAAAATGTGGCTGGGGGGGGGGGGGCGAGGGGCAAAAATAATCATCCATTAGCCTACTACACTTTGGTATTGTATATGCAGCTATGTTTTGTAGTTTCATATTGTTACTCTGACTTCAACAGACTTACTAATTCTCTTGAGGAAAAGCTGCTTGCTTGATGAAGAATTCATAGAAAAAGTAATGCTGAAAAATTAAAGGCTGAATTTTTGTAAGTCCTGTGATCCATGTGCTGTGAACCAAACTCAGCATAGATTATCTTAAACCACATGAGTAGCCCTACCATAAAAATGTTGGTGTCTGTATAGGAGTTTTGTGGTTTGCTTCTTACTTAAACACACCTTAAAAAAACCCAAACTTACACTTCGCTAACTTATTTCAGGTATTTTCTTTGTGGAAGTCCAAAACTTTGTAGCAGGCATGAATTTTGTTGTACCAGTGTTTTCGGGGAATGGGAGTACAGTACTTTTTTCCAAGAGAGCCTGGTTCTTGCAGGAAGTGTATTTTTGGCCAGAGTACGTTATCTGGGTAATTGGTGTAGAAAAGCACAGTTTATGGAGGGGAACGTGCCTGTGGGGTGGAACTCTTAACTCATTCTGTTGTGGGATGTTAGTAGCTGTCATTCGGGAATTAGTAGTGATGTATTTTGGACAATTAAAAAACTACTAAAAGCTATTATTTTCAACCTTCAAATAGTGTTAATAGAAGAGGGTTGTCTTTAATTTACAGTGCTATATTCTGAAAATTTATGGTAGGTCATAGTGATTGAGTTTTCCATGAGTGCCATCGCTCTGTTTTAACTCTGGCTTAATATTGTGGAATGCTAATATTGCTCTGCTTTACGTAAAGCTCCAACTGTCTACTTGTTACATATTGTAAATATTAAAAGGTCCTCTTGGACTTCTGTAATTTATTTTTCTTATTGAGTAAGCTGAAAATGGTGTCAGATGTTCATACTGCTTTTTCATGTCCGTTTTGATGAATCTATTTATTACTTCTGTAATGAGTAGCACACATGGTTGGTTAGCCAAGTTATTGAACTTCATCAACCTTGGCTGAAATTCACAATGCATGTGAAACTTGTAGTAACATGTAAGAAATTACATCTGGGCTAAAAGGTTCAATAATGATTACTACTTGTAATGCAATCCTTTCACAAAGGATGAGATTGAGCTATATGGCTGTGTTGTACTTTCTGGTACTCCTTTTACAGGGGAATAACGTATTTGTAGAACAGGAGTCTTCATATGTGGTACTTACTTTCCTGTCTGTTATCTAAGAGTTAAAAAGACTTTTCAATGGGCTGCAGCATAACTTGATCTCCTTCCTGTCTTTTGAAATAATTAATTTCACAAAGGTTTTTCTCATTATTTTATGCATATTTCATAGTCCAGAGATGAAAAGACATTTTGCATGATTTGCATGATTGCTGCACCACAGAACTTACTCTCTGCATCATCTTGTGTCTTCATGTTTTGAAAGCTAGTTGTGCTGCAAGAGTTGTTTGAATAGTTTCAGCTGTACACTTGTACTTTTTTGGAATGCTTGTTAGATGGTGGGGACAGAAGAGGTTGATAAATGTGTACTGTTTTCTAATGACAGTATCTTCTGAGACATCTGGTGAATTTTCTAGATACTGTCAACTCTAGTTACAGCCTAAAGGTGTACATTAATGGATGTGATGTTTTTGGCTTACCAGCAGAAAATTTCTTAGTCACTATACCTATGCTAAGCAGTAGGGTCACAAGAAGAAAGGATTTCAGTATCTTGTGTCCATTTCAAACTCCTCATGCTTGATTGTGTCAGGGATTTATAAGGTTTTGAAACTCAAGTCTGAAACAGCAAATCCCTACCAAGAAGGAAGTGAAAGGAGGCAGGTAAGAACTTGGGAAGATAAAGATCGAAATCCTGACCTGATTAACAGGAGTCTTGCTACTGACTTCAGAATTAGTGAGGCCAGAATTTTGCCTGAATTATAGAATAGGAATAGTACTGTGAGAAAGAAATTGATCTTATATTCATCCTAAAGTCTGTGATATGCAAACGTTTTGAAAAGATGGTGTGTGACTTAGGAAAATAAATAAATCAAATGTCACATTTTTTTTTTAATAATTCTCAAACAAAACAAAAGTAGTTTTGTCTTCCGTGATTTTTTTTAAAATTAATGATATTTGCAGTTCTTAGTTCTGTTATTTACCACACACTAAGTCTTATGCCTCCTTGTTGTTTTTGTTTTTCTTCTGAGTGGAAGATTTTTTTTTGATGTTTCTTCTCCTTTTTCCATTTCTTCTGTGGGCTTTTCTTTTTAATATGCGAGATCTTTGTAGCCTTCTGTTCAGCTATATAGCTTCAGTTTTTCTGTTCCTGTGACATCTAGCTGGTTTTGATTTCTTGCTGTACTTCTATGTGGTGGCTTTTAGTACTTTATCTGTTACTTCAGAAAGCTCCCTGCAAACCGTCTGTCTTAAAATCTGAATAGTTTTGTAGTAATATGCTTTATGTTTCCTCTCCTGTGTTTAAGTATAGTTACCTTGGTCACTTTCTAAATTCCTATTCTTAGTTAGTGTCTCCTAAAAGCTAGTGAAGTTAGATTTTCTGGTTGTTGTCATGCTTTCTGGATAGTAATAATATCTGTGTGAACAAGGAACTGTCACAGTTCAGTTTTGGATATATTTATTAAATCTTTTGCATGCACTGTGACTTGAGGTTCAGAAAAATGAGTGTTGCTTAGAGTATTTTCATTTATTCCAGGTTATGTTATCTTTGTAGAAGGTACATTTGCCTCCTCATTATTTATTCTTTATCCAAGCAGCTTTATCAGCACATCGTCTAATTGGGTTTCCTTTATTTTTGGTATATAAACTCAAGTTCATAAAACTTGCGGGGCATTTTCCTTTTGTGATGATTAGTCAAAAAGCTGCCTTTCTGCAAAATTCACTGTTTAAAAGTTTGTGATTCTCCTGTAACACAACCAAATTGAAGAAAACAATTTTATATTGTGTGTTCAGAGATCCAGGAACTGTGAGAGGTTCTGGTTATGTTACTCTTCTGCCATTGGCAAGCACGAGCAGCATTTCTTGCTTCTATACATTTGTACATTACAGACATTAACTATGCTACTTAAGATTTTGAGAAATGTGTGATTAGTCATATTTTACATATGGAGCAACATATGGCTGCAGTAACTGACCTAAGTTTACAGATTATATCCATGTCCATATTCCAGTTTGAAGTAGGAGTTGGATTGTTCTGTCATAGGATTAAAAAGTATACTCCTCTGAAAGCTATTCTAATTCTTTAGCAGAAAGAGTAATTAAGATATATTAAGAGTAGAAAATATGGCAACTAGAAATGTATAAAGAAAGCTTTTCCAAGAAGTGCTTTATTTGTTTGGGTCTGTGTCCAGCTGTGAGCTGTTGCTGAGGGGTATAAATCTTACTCTTGTTGAAGGGTTTTTAACTCTGAAGGTAAATTTGGACTATTTTGTGCCTTACTAAGGTAGGCGATGAAGAGTACATAAAAATGTGCATGACCTACTTGGCAGCACACTTCTGGCATCCTGAGTGAGTGAAGATTATGCTCTGTGAGAAGGTGTCTTACTGTATCTGTTTCTGAATCTAATCTGTGGTCAAAGGAATAGAGACCTAGACTTCCTGATTCTGTTCTTTGTGTCTGGTACTTTAAACACTTGTCTCTTGCAAAACAAAAAGTTATGTATCTAGAATGTAAGGCAGAGATATACTTCATAATGGTATATGATGTAATTTGATGAATAAATATCACTTACTGGGCTTTATACACACAAACCAAGATCTGGTCATTTAACTGGGGAACTTGTCATGGACAAGGCATACCATATATGACATCAGGAATTGTACAGCCTGATTTCTGTGTGATCTTGAGTGAACTATTCAACACTAGATTCTGAGTATCAAGAAGTAGTGCTTTTCACTTAATGCACAGTAATGTTGCAAATTGTGACTCAAGATTTTAAAGTACAATACCATTACAGAAACAGTAAGTTTTAGAAAATGTTTATGTTCTTGTTCACCTGCCAGTTTTTTGTATTTTACAGATGTAAACTTTTGTAGACATACATATTTTTGGATTTAACATCCCCTTCTCCAAACTGGCAAGGTCTGTCTTCTTGGAAGACGAAAAAAAAATTGGTATAGAACATGCAGCTGTAATTGGTCATTTACTTTAGAAGATTGTTGTCATTGAGCTCTTGGATGAGTTGCTAGTGTTCCAGCTGTTAGCAGGTAGACCTTAAATGTCATCTAAAAAAAATATACATTAGTTTTGGTGTGAGAAGATGTGTGATATGTTCTCGTGCCCTTCTTGAAAGTGTAGCAGACGGGTCTGACTTTTTTGCCCATGGCCTTACATTATAATTTAATGACTTCTAATTCTTGCTTGTTTTCCATTCTCCTTGCTTTTGTGTACAGACTCTTTTTGTTAATACTGTTCTTATTCTTCATCTTTTGTTTCAGAACTCCATCTCCTGCCTTACTTTGTATGTTGGAACCACATGATGGATCATTTGAGTTACATAACAGCTTCCCATCTCCCTCTTTCCTTCGTAGTTTAAAGTACACCCAAAAGGTTTGCCAGTTTTGAACCTTGGGAGGTTGGTACCCATCTTGAATACCATCTAATCCAGAAAAACTAGAATTTAAGGCGGTAACCCAGGACTGTATAAATTCCCAAACCTCCATGTCTTGTTATTTTGCCCTTTGCAAGCTGTCACTTCTTTGCTGTTTTTATTTGCTTGCAGTAGAAAGAACAATGAACTGCGTCTTCCCCATATTCAGTTGTTTTTCACAGGATCCAGAAGTGACTCTTGTATTAAAATCTTCCTCTGCTGCTTAACTAAATTTGTCTTATCTCATGTTGCCCAAAGACAGAGGTGGGTAGTGACTGCCAGAAGTCAAGTAGTGTTTTAATTTTCGTTTTGCTCATAGATTCCCTTTCCCCTACGTGAGCCCTTTAGAACAGGACCTAGTTGTGTATGTTTGATTCTCTGTCATCTTGTTTTGTAACCTAAATTGTGAGCTGTTTAGGACAGAACCTTGTTTTATTATTTATCTGTAAAATGTCTAGTATACATTTTAAAATCTTTCACTGTTTGTGTAACTGATATAAATAAATATCAAGTTTGTTTTAAGAAAAAATTTGGTCCCATTTATGTTGTAGTACTTTCTTGGTATCTTTATGTAACGCTAAGTATTTCTCATGAAATAAGTTACAGATTAAAGCTTGGAGGATCTAGTACTTTAGCTGACAGCACAGTATGTCTTTTAATTATTCTGCCTTGGATGAGGTATTCCTCTTTATTAAATTTACTTCTTTTATTAACATTGCAGTGTTGTACTTGCCGAAAGGAGATTCAAAACATGCAACTAATTTTTTTGTTATGTTTAATTAGGGCTCAGCTCAGCAGTACAGAAACCTGAGAATACTGCTGGCTTACAGAAGAACAGAAGTGTACTTGAAAAGAAACTAGACAACTTCTGGCTTTTTTTTGTCCATTTTTGCTTTGGTGGGAAAAGCTGTTGTGTTGCCTAAAGCTGCTGCTGATGCAACGAGCAGGTTTAGAGAAGGAGAGTTTGCCAACCCCATTTCTCTGAACTTGGAACTTTTTTTAAAAAAAAAAATCTGATTTTAAAAAAAAAAAAAAGCCTGAGAGAGACAGTCAAAGATAAATTTTAAATTCTCTGGGTGTTTTTCCCATCACTTGAGTAAGCTTGTCTAATAAGGTGTGTTAAAAATAGCAACAATAAGCGGTAAAAAAGCCCCGAAGTTTTGGGGATAAGTAAATAAAAAATGCCCCTCAAAACATCTTTCAAAACATAGTTGATACTGAATATCTGATCAGACTTTATAAACCCAGTTATGAATGCTCTTATGCTGGCACTTTGCCAGAACACAAACCTGTTAAGGGTGTGTGGCTTAGCTAGAAACTTGAGTCTCTTTATCGTTGCCCTTTGATACTTGCTACTGATGTTAGGTAAATCCTTAATGATTTTTTTTGGTATGTGTGACTGTTGTAAGTATTGTTGCCACTGCTTCTCTTTAGCTTGCCTCAACTTTGCTATGAAATAGAGATGAAGCTACAGTAGCAGGCACAAAAATGTTATTTATTTCCTTAATAATGTATTCAAGTAATGGTACTTATAAATAGACTGGCTTTATTTAAACAAATAAACAAAAAACCTGGTCACTTATTCCATAGTGACTAAACATTCAGGAATGATTACTTACTGGGAAATAGTGTGCCCTAAGTGTCATGTCAAATTTGACTACTCAGATCTGGTCTAGAGTTCATTGAGATGCTGGCTTGATGTTGACTTACATTGCAGGCAGATTTATTGTTTTCCGCTACTCTAGATTTCAGTTAAACGTTTATTTTGGAAGTGTTTATTTTGTGATAAAAATAGAAGTAGTGTATTAACGTAACTGTAGTCTAACAAAATATTTTTTTATCCCTTATGAATATAAATATATGTAGTTCTGAATAGAGTAATTTAGGTTTTTTACTAAAATTAGGAATATGAGTCACGCTAAAATGAGTTCTCATTTTGAGACAAAGTTGCTAGCTCTGGTTTCTTTTAAAATGTATATAACTTTGTTTGACTTGACTTGGTAATAATACATGTAGATGCACTTTTAGGTGGAAAGGTTATTTTTGTCTAGAAAACGTGAAGTTGTGTGCTGAGTTGCTGTGTATTCAGACGCCTGTCTTTCCCCGTGATATGTTATCTGTTACAAAGGAAAAATATTATATGTAAACTCTAATAAATTCTCCTTAAACATTAAATGATAAAGCCAAATGCTGAATTCTGATATATTTTCTTAAATACAATAATTGATTTATGTTAGGAAAACTGGCTGACTTGCTTGCAAGAAGCCACACTGTCATTTTTAAAGACAATCAAGAGAAAACATGGATTTATTCTATGCTTGAAGAAACACTGAGAATAAAAAGTTCAGATGGAATAATCTTCAGTTGCAGATGTGATGCTAGGATATGACTAGTTGTGTTAATTTCTGCAAATGATTTTGGTATTGGTAAAATGCTACTCTGATCATGTCTGTTGGACTGATACAGTACACTTGGAAAAAAATTCAGGAAAAATTTGTTTGAGATTTGGTAGGAGCATGATCCCATCATTTAATAGGTGAAGAAAGGCAAGATGACAGATGAAGGCTGAGACTCTGTTTTTTTCCCCTCTCTTGAAGGAGTGTATATTATTAAAACAGTGAGATTAGTTGAAATGGAAGATGCATGTCTGAATCTTTTGACTGGGATTTTTGGTAGCTGATGTACATCTAATGCAAGGAATAGACATGAAAGATAAAACTGGGACTTTACTGAAAATTCAGTTCTTATCTCTGATTCTCCTCTTCCCTTCACTCTAATCCCTGGCCGCTGTTCATCTGTTGGGGCATCTAACAGGACCTGTTTGTATTTACATGAGTTAATGACCTAGCAACTGAAAAAAAAAATCTTGATTGGGATTATCTGTGCACTTTAGTATTAAATTTCAGTTTTGGTTCTGTATCCCCCTATGTTTTAATTAAGCTTCTTTAAGAATATCTAACTTACTTCAAAACCACAGTTTTGAAAATCTCCGTGCATTTTAGGGGCAGACATTTAATGGTTGGTGGGAATTGCCTTTACACAACTAAAACAAGGTCTTATCATGGGACATGATGAGTAGCTTGGCTCTGTATTTGATACGCTGCAGCCCACAATAGGGTTCATTCCAGACTGGAACCCTTGGCTGTTATGGCAATATTTATATTGGATAATAGCACCTCTACAACATAAAGGATAGGAGGTGTGGGTTTCAATCTTCTGCTAGACTGTGCCTTTAGATAGCTGAGATAATTGTCAGTGTTAGGTTTTAACAGAGCTGAAATGACTGAAGTCCAAGCTTTGTTCATGTCTTGTGTAATTGCATTTTAAAGTGAGCTGGGGGGCATCTTCGGACAGTACGACCAGAGTACGTCCTAGATCTGACTGCAACTTTGTGGCTCTTAGTTGCAGCATATTTGTGATGTATGTGCTTGACAGTCACTGTTCTGTATTTTTGTTTTCTTTCAGCATCCTCAGTTATGAATTTAGCTTTCTTTGCCTCCAATGATGCATTTTTAATTTTTTACAGGAACAATGAGTCACAGATCTTTATAATTCAATCAATTTAAGGATGTTTTTTCATATTTAGTGTTGTGCTCCCTTGAGATGAAACACAGTATTTTGAGTTTTGTCAGTGACAATGGCAATGCACTTATTGTTAAGAATAACTTTGCCTTGTGCAGAACAGTGTATTGCAAAGAAGTGTAATGTGTAATGAGAGCATATTTTTAAGTTGGTTAGATGGAAAACAGAACCAATGTGTTAGTCATCCTGTTTCGTTTTGGTTGGCTTTCTCTGTGGTTCATGGCTTCAAGAAACAGACGTTTGTCCAATTTACCCACAAAGGGAGAGGTAGGATGTATCTTTCGTATAACATCAAACTTTTCCATGAAAAATATCAGTATCTGTCATTACCACGTGCCTGCAAACACACAGTGACAAAGGCATCATTAGTATTTCATGAAAATTGCTCATTTTAAATTTAGTATCTTAAAAATATCTTGATGCTTTATTTGCTTGAAAACTTGTGTTTGGAACAACTTGAATAACACATCTCTATTTATCCTAAATATCCATATGGAAGCAGAGTGAGTGTGGCCAAGCAATCCTGATACAGAATGCATGGTCCTTTTTGGGCTCTGTAAAGTATGGGTTTGTCAAGGATGTACCGTTTTGCATACGGATGCCATCACTCCATGTGAAAGATCTCTTGGATGTTGTACCCTTAAACCACCAGCACAGGCAACAACGATCTTACTTGCGGAATATTCTTCCCGAAACCGCACGTCATTGTTGCAGTATTTCAACCTGAAAAGAAGCTTGTGTAACTCCGAATTCTTCATCACTTTATCTTTAGCACATTCGAATCTGCTTTAGTCCTTTTCTGAGGAAGTATTGAATAAGATGATCTGATTCACTGTCACTGGTATTTAGGTCTTCCAAGTTGAAATAAATCTAGTGATGTCTAGGAGACAAGTGGCTTTTCCATTTATATGTAGTTCTCTTGGGTCCCAAAAATCAAAAAGCACCTAGTCTGTTTGCTGAGATGCAGCAGTTGGGATGAGAGTCTATTTTGGATTATAGAGTTAATTTGTTGCAAGTTTGTGAGTGTTTAATCTTTTCTCAACTCTCCTCTGTAGTAAAACTGCACTTAAGTTGCATTTCATGTACATTACATGTTGCATTTTAAAAAAAGTATTAGTATTGTATATTGTGTCGGGGTTCTGCTCTTAAGATTTTTCTTGTTTCCTTCCTTTTTAGCTAAAACTCAAGTTTACTCTTGATCCAGGAAAATTGTAGAGTTTTGTTTTCAGAGCAAAGGGTGTTTAAAGGGAGTAACTTCTACCTGGAAAAATATTTTTGTGATATTTTTATTACTTCTGCATCAAAAAAAAATCAAGTACTATTTGGATGATGATCAGATGTTGCAGATGAACTTCCTACTGGTTGCGTAAAAATTGTTGTGCCTTGTCAGGATGTTAAGGGTTTAAAAAGATGCATACATACCGGCCTCTGTTTGATGGCTTAAAACTGCCAAGACTCTGCTGGTTCTGTGCATGCAGGAATTTACTAGGTAAGGTGTTGGATTTGTATTGTAGAAACACGCTGGCCAAACAGTGAGAATGCTTTTCTTCTCCCAAACATCTTACACCAAAGTAAAATTGCAGTGCTAAATATTGGCCTATGCTTAGTTCAAAAGGAAGTGTCTGAGAAGTTGTTTATTTTTTTTCTGGAAAGAACTTGGAGCAAGGAGACCAAAAAACCAAGAAGGAGTTCTCTTAACTTGTATGTTTTGTACACTATCAGAGTTTGCATATAAACTCCTGAACTAGTGGCTACACCACCCTTGAGTATAAAAGGCCAGAAAGGATTTTTTCATTTATGTTTAGTGAAAGAATGTTTTAATTAAGGTTTCATATTTTTTTGATTGCAGAATTAATTTCAAAAGCTGTTGCTTTTACTTTATGAAGTTTATATAGAATTATTGATCGTTCCCAAGGAGAACCATATTGTACAAATAAAGATCTTCCTATTCTTTGGAAGCTGGATTTTTACTTGCAATATTGTAATACCATATATAGACAAGAAATTGCTCTTCCAGCTACTAGTTTATCAAGGAATGATTTTGTACAGGTCTCTTATGCATTTGATGTTAAAAGAAAATACAAGTATTTCCAAAAAACCCCAGATCTATTATGAAAATTAACTAATTTCTCTCTGAAAATGTGATATCTCTCTGTTTATAAGAACCCAATAGATGTTTGCTGCAATTCAGAAAGCAACATGAAAGTTTGAGAACAATGTCGTGGGGGAAAAAAGAAAGACCCGAACACAGCTGTGAAAGTAATACACACTTTTAGTGATACGATATGTTTGTGCTTACAAAATCTGAGTTGGCTTCTGCTGTTCTACAGTCCCTAAATAATCCATCAGTGCACGAAAGGCCAGAAATATCTAACACAAGCAGGCTAATGGTTTTCGCTTCCAATTCCACAGAACACTTTTGTTCACTTGCTTATCTTGCTGTTTACTGTAGTGGATGGGAAGAAGGTTTTCTTCTGGCGTCCCTTTTAGTTTACATTCAGACTACTTGTGACATAGTGCTCAAGGAAGGCTGGACTCAGGACAGCTTTAAATCATTACTCAAGCACACGTGAAGATGTTTTAGCATCTCAAGGCCTCCAGAGCTCTTCTGTCGGTGGAGAGAAAGAAAAAATGATTTTGAAGAAACTGAATGCAAACAAACTCTGTAGGCTCTTACATTGAGGACTAAGCTGTTGCAAAGAAAGATAGCATCACTGCTTTTCAAATGTGTTGTAAATGATAGCTCCAAGGTATCCTGGAGTGTCTGGGAGAAGGTAGAGAAGCTGAAGAAAACTTGCTATGATCTGAGATGTTTTTGAATTTCGTCTTGTGTATTCAAACTTTCTTACTTGTATTTGGAATAAAGGAATGTTTTAAAACATGTAAATGCCTCATGCAAATTCTTTACAAAATACCCCCCCATGATAAGTAGCCTGTATGCTGTCTACTTTATTTAAACAAGGAATCACTGAATTACTTTTCTACTCAGTGAATCCCTTTCTCTGTTTTATACAGGAGGTTGCGCTGTTTGACAGAGCCATGTACTCATCTGGTGTATGTTGACGTGATGTAGTTGGCATTAATTGAGCGATGCTAACTGCTCGTTAATTGAGACAGTTAGCTGAAAATCTGTCCCAAAATTCACTGATAGTAGTCGACTGCAGATAGACAGGAATGTGAGAGTATTAAATTGAACAATCAACACGGAAGATGAAGAATGAAATTGAGTTCTAATTTCCAAGTCTTTATGAAAAGCATGCTGTAAGTAAAGGGCTGAAGGGTTTTAAATGTCTGTAGCAAATCCCATGTACTTTTTAGTTCTGCTGCCAGTCCTTTAGGTTAGCTACTCATGTAGAGAGCTGTGCCATAATGTTTATCCTCAGGTATGTCTTATTCTTAAATGGAATTGTCACTTTTGAGTGTCAAATCAGAGCTCATTCAGCTAGAGCAACAGCAGCAAGAGTAGCTAGTCTCAGGACAGTCTTGTCTCTTGTGATTTCCAGGGCAATCACTTGAAATTTATCTTAGTTTTAGAAAACATTTACTCAACATGCCTTAGAGTATTTAAATATACTATGATTACTTTTCCAAAGTGTACGTTATTTAAGCATGTTGTTCTTCTGTCACTTTTGGGGAAAGTATCTATCTTATTCTTCGTAATTGGCTGTCCTGGATGCTCAAGTATGTTATCCTATGCTGTTTTTCTAATGTGGTTGTTCCTACTTTAAAAAAAACACAATTAGTATATAACGCATGGTTTTTCTATAAGAAGATATTCAAGTTTTGCAGCTTTTCTTGAGCCGACTAACTGAAGCACAGAACTATAATACATTGAGACTGGGCACAGTTTCCTTCAGCCACGTACACCCTTTGCCAGCTGTGGCAGCTAGGCAGAATGGAAATGGCGATAGTTGCTGTCGGCAGTAGGCTGTGCTATCTGTGTTACCTGGGTTAAATAGCCCTGCAGCTGCAATACCCCAGCACTATGGTACGGGGAAGAGTCAGCACTGGAAGATATGATTTGTTTCCTGGAAAAGAAACTAGTATCATTGCTGTTAATGTTCCTTCAGTGTGAAAGGGCTGTGTCACTGTAAGAGAGCACATTGGTGGCTGCAGTCTCAAATTAAGTGATGTTTTAAATAAATCTTTGGTTCTTTTGAAGTCCACAGAGTTGCTCTTGTGGGTAGAATTAAGGTTGCTCTGGTTTCTTAATTTTGCACACCCTTAACATAGTTATTTAGATTTCTCTTTCTAAAGAGAACTGTGATTTTTTTTTTTTTTAAGGTTTTATTGTTGTTTGGGTATTTATGATGTTTGTGGTTTAACTTTGGTGTATGAAACCACATTCAGTGTGGATTTTGATTCAATGTAGTTTTTATAGATAAGCAAGGTTTTTCTTTACAGAGTTTAAATAGTTTTGTACTCTAAATACTCAATGCCTGTGTTAGGCTGAGGTTTTAAAATTTACTTTATAGTGAAAACATGGCTACGTTTTGCTGAAAAAGAAATGTTGTTGGCAAACTTAGTTTAACACAGTGAATCTGTTTTCCACCCTGCTAGAAGCTTTTCCCCACCTGTTTTAGCTGTGTGACACTGGGGGAGGAAGGAAGCATTAATTTTTGCAGAAGAAATAAAGAGCTAAAGCTGTAAAAGGACTTGAATACTGAGGTGCTTCCAAACTCCTGCTTCAGGTGTTTCAGTTGGAAGCTGCGTTCTTCTGATCTCCTGCATAGTTATTTCTTAAACTGTAGAGGCACTTAATTGTACTGCTTAATGATGATTTTCGGGTCTATGAAGATTTATTTTAAGGATGTATACAAAAATGCTGCGTTTGAGAGAGTGAGCAAGTTAGTAGGTAGATCATACTTAAATCCCAGTGAGCTCTATGAAGTAGACATTGTGTTACCTGTTCTTCTTGATATATTTCATCTGGTAGATGGTCTGAAAAGATGCCTTATGAATTATGCTCCACACAAAGTGACATAAAGACCAAGTAGCAATAGTTATATACAATCCCTACATTATAGCCAGTAATTCAGTAGTTGAATTGGAACCTTATGTGGTTTGGGTACCTGGATTTGTTTTTATCCTTTTGCATAAATCTGTCTGTCCTAAATACAGTGCGAGAGTGTTCATGAATGAGTTAGTAGTTTAAAATATGTCTGATGGGGAGAGACATCAGCACTTGACCTGTGGCAGTATTTTGAATGGAAGGATGCACTGCTGCTTAAAAATCCTCTGAAAAGAGTTTTTTTTAAAGCACATAATTTCATGGAAAGATTCAGAACATGTCTGCCTAAGGGTGAAGAATCATTCTTTGGTAGCCCAGAAGAGAGCGAGTGTGTCCTAAAGAGGAGTGCTTAACACTTCTCTCCAAGTTTGCAGGGAAAAATCAAGGTGGTATTAAAATTAACTGAATTTGGAGCGTGTAACATACTTGGTTAAATTTTAATCTTTCTCAGTTTAGTTTATAATGAGGATCGTGTTAATATCTATAACAGAGAGTGGCATGGAATTTATTATTTTGCAGTGTGAGATGGGGTAGAGTAAACAAAACATCATCACGCTTACCTAATTAAACTGGCTGTCAGCTCTAGATCTTTGTATAACAGTAGAAAAACTGTATTCCCAGGCATTCCAACTAGTTTTTAATAATCTGTTAAGCTGGTCAAAGTATGTGTATTTTTTGTGCAAAACAAGAAGCATACTGCTAGCTAATGGTACCGTGGTGCAACATGTCTTATATTAGTTACATGAAAAATTCTAGTTAAATACACTTAAAGTGGAATTAGGAGCAGGGGGAATCTTTGCATACGTTGTAGCTGAATTCATGTGCATGCAATGAATTACCCAGGTAATTAAAGTTGCTTGGTACAATGAATGGTTTTAAAAGAGATACAAGAAAATTGCTTGGACTTAAATACTGTAAGTATGTAATTGCAGAAAATGGTATAAATCTGTCTTGGTGTGTTGTTTCTGTAATGTAAGTTATGTCTTGTGCAGTAACTGAATTTTGTTGCTCCAGGGTGTTTTGGAAATGAGACAGCCAACTTTAATAGGTTTTTTGGTAAACAATTTTTAAAAGGAAAACATGAGCATGCTTTAAATGTCATAAAGCTAAAACAAATACCTCTTCTCTTTGACTTCTTCGCATACTCAAATTGCTGGGCATTTCAGTTTGATTCTTCATTTTCTAGTTTAAGCTTGTCTAATTGGAACTCATTAAGCTACGTTATGCCTCTTTCAGCTAGATGGAAATTTCTGTCATTGTTACAGTTCTCCATGGAGATGGGCACCCAGTGATACTATTGAATATATCACAAATGTGTAGTAGATCACCCCTGATAGAAACCCAGTTTCTGGCTCAGTTCTCTATACTTTATGGGCATTCTGCACTCCTAAGAACTCCTCATCTCCTGGTGTAAATTCTCACAGTTTTTTTTCAAATTAAATGAAGTTTACTTTGGACCAGCTTCTATGCAGCTTTTCATTAATGAATTGAACAGTGAAACGGACTACGCTTACAGAGCTTGCAGGTGATGTCAAGGTGGAAAGAGTTGCATCTCTTGGTGGACAGTTTCATAATCTGAACTGATCTCATTAAATTGCAATACCGTCTCAAATTAACAAACGGAAATTATTCTGAAATCTGAAGTCTCCTTTTAGAAAGGGGAAATGAAGTGCCCAAATTCAGAACGGGGAAGAAATTATTAACAGTATTGCAAAAAAAAGGTTTTGCACAGCCATTTAAAAATTCACTGTGAAACTTTGTTCTATGGATGAAAGAATAAAACCTGAGGATATAGATTCATGCTGCACTTTAATTGCAGCAAAGTGTGAACTGTCTGTCCACTTGTTTCAGATTTAGAAAGAATGTGCTTGCAGATTAAGTCATATCAGTAAGTTATGCAAAAGAGGGAATTTTTCATGGATTATTTTTTCTCTGTATCATCTGGTACACCCAGTGACCCATTTAGCCCCATGATACTGTAACCAATATACTGGAGCTGTATCGTATTTGATTGATTATTCATAACAAGAACAATTGTGAAAAATTGTTCTCCATATATCAGTTGATGATGGGACAAAAACAGAGTTGATTTTACACAGATAATTTAAGGAAAAAATTAGCAAAGATTTTAAAGTGCATGGATAATAAAACATACAAGTAGATTACAGATCTCCTTAGGTAAATCTCGTTTTCTAAGAATAAGCTTGACAACCCCTTCCTGGGAATGGCTTAACACTTGGATAGTTCTCTGGTCCCTGGTTTTGTGCAGCAGTGTTCTACAGATGGGATGGTGTTCAGATCAGGAAAAGGAGTAGTTATCTCCACGTGGTTTTGATTCTTACTCCCTCACACATCCCATTGGGTGATCCCTCCTGCCATAGGTGGTCCTCAGATTGATGAATCAAAGGCCAACTGTGCATCTAAAGAGCCCAGAGCTCAGTTTTAGAATACTCTGTCACTTTCAGTTTGATGTTGCCAGGCATAATCATTCTGCAGTCTTGCCATATGGCTCATTCTTCACAGTCAAACAAGTAAGGAGTAAGTGTAATCATGCTCTTCTAACACTTGAAGACGCTGAGGCAGAGAAATTGAGTCTGCTTTTTGAAGATCCCAAGCCTATTTTGCACAAAATATATACAATTATTGTCCCAAAGACCTGCTCAAGTTAAGGTGTCTACCTTTTTTTCATATGTGCTCTTAAAAGCTTGGTCCAGTTGACTATCAAACAGGTAGGCAGACTGCAGGTAGCATTAGTGTACTTAAATGTGTGGCTCACCTTTTCAGGTAATTTTATAGCTCCGTTTTGTTGCTGAGATCTGTTTCTGACTAGGAAAATGTTTTATCATAGGTTTTGAAACTGCAAAGTCTCTTGCACTACATGGGGCGTATGTTATCCTGGCCTGCAGAAATGTGTCAAGAGGCAATGATGCTGTACAGCGCATTCTTGTGGAATGGGTAAGTGAATGTACATAGTGTCCAACATTAAGCTATGTTTTTCAAGGCATGAAGTCTTTTGTGCAGTACAAGCAGTTAAATAGATATTACATTGCGATGCAAGAATCTAAGGAAGAAGGCATTTGTCTTATTTTGTAATATCCTGTTCAGTCACTGGTATATCAGTAGTAGAGAGTTTTCATTTCATATGACCATATTGGACTGCAAGGCTTGACACGCTGTTATCCATGTTACATATAGGAGCTTTGAAAGGGCGAAAATGTTTGAAAGAACCACTGAGGCATGTTTCGCAGTTCATAGGACAGGACATTTCCAGAACCAAAGTGTGTAACTAACTGAAGAAGAATGTATACACTTGGATAGTAGAGACAGCTACTCTTTTGCCTGTAGTTTTTATACTATGAGAGATTCCAGAGGATCATTCTTACACTTTTCAAACCCAAGAATGTTTCAATCCTTTTCTTTCCTAGTCCATCAGGCCCAACAGCACTGCTGCCAGGCAGTCTGTCTCAATGTTTTATTTCCTTCCTGTTTCTTTCCTCTTTCTTTCATTTTTCTTCCATTTTGTCATGCAAATACAAGCTCTTCAGTACCATCTATTCCCTTGTTTCTCTTTGATTCCCAACTTCTCCCCCCCACTTTTTAAAAAAAAAAAATTATTCAATGTTATTAATTTATTCCTCCCACAATCATTTACTTGCTAGTAAGCATTTCAGGCTAGTTTTGTCTGAGCTTGCTGTGACTGCTGACTTCCAGGAGATAAGCTGTTGACACAATCCTTTACAGTTTACTTGAATAATAAACCACAGGGTCAGATTCTCGGAATTTTACTTTTCCTGCTAAAATTAGTGATGAGTGTTTTTACTTTTATTTCCTAAGCTCTGAAAATATTTCAACTGCTCCCAGATGATATGAGAAGGCACTCAGTAGTATTAACATCTACACATAAGTAGTCTACAGATAATTGTAATATTTATTAGTGAAAAACAAACAGTGCTTATTTACAAGTACTTATTACCAAATAAGTGATGCTTATAATATTCCTAATTTTTGTAACCACAAGTTTCTTCAGGAAACAGTCTTTGAATTTAGGCCTTTTTCTCTTGGCCAGATGATATTAATGATTTACTGTAGAGGACTGGGAGGGAAAAACATCTTCCTTTCCCCTTCAATACTTCACATTAAAGTGCTCTAATTTTTTATTTCAATAGTGTGGAATTCCAAGAGAATTTCAACAGAGGCAAGCATAGAGTGTGTTGCTTAAAGTTTATCTGTCCTTTCTCTTTCAATAGAACTGGATTTGGTGATATTCTCTCTGTTGAATTTAGTAGTCCCAGTCCAGCTACATATAGCTATATATATGTTTTTTTATGTAACTAAAATAAGGCACTACTGAGTACCTTTTATTTTAAAAATATCCCATTACCCCCTTAATTCTAAACGTATCTATGAGCACTTTGAAGGCCATGGGAGTTCAGGAGTACTTGTCTTAATACCTATATTATCTCACCAAAAGTTAATGAATTGTTAATTGAATGAAGATCACTGAAGGTCAAATTACTTCAGAAACACTATGTTTATTTACTAACAGTTTTCAAATTCTAATTGTTCAGAAAAGAGTCTCATCTGTAAACTGGATAGCTGGAAAACCTTCAATGCATCTTTGTAATGGCTTTGTTGTTGTTTATTGAGAGGGACTAATTAACTTTGATTATTGCACTAATATTATGGCACTTTGACAGTCCCTCAGATTTATGACTCTGGGAAAATAAACAAATGAAATGCAGGTGCTGGAGCAGAAAGAATAAGTTATTACTGAACTTTAATTACTTGGAGTGTGTAACCAGGAGAGAATTAGTTGATGAATTACAAGATGCTTAAAATTTACATCAAATTGTAAGCAGTCTTGAGGAAAACAAACACAAAAACCTGCCCCAAAGTCAGTTACTGAAAACAAAGAGACAAAGATTAATTTGATTGATTGATACTAATATTAAAATATTGATGTAAAATATTAATTTTTAGCTTATAAATGTAACTACAGGGCAGGAAGTTGTTAATTGAAAATTCTTTCTTACAATTAAAGAGTTTAAGAAAAATGTCAACAACCTCTGCATATGGTTCAGATGAGTTCTCAGTATGTAGCTGCAACTATCCTACTATAAAGAACTTCAAAGCATCCACAGGTTTTTGTCTCCCTTGTTCCTAGGGAAAGCAAAATTATTGAAAGGAAATTGGTTTACTTTCCAATTTGGAACCAATTTTTAAAAAAAGACAGCTGTTTGGGATGCAGCCTTACAAAGCCTCATGTTCATCTAACTCAGGTAGTATTTTGGCAACAATAGTGCTACCTAGTTGTTTTATGTTTTCTTCTAAATTTTTGAGGTGAAGTCTCTGAGCTGCACTATAAGTACTGTCTTCCTCCAGTATTCTGAGACGTTGAAATTTGGTAAATAAGTGCCTGCTCTTCAACTGAATGGCCAAACCCCATTTACTTCTAATTTGCATGAAATATACTTTTATAGCTAAAAAAATCTTTGCCATATTGAATTCTAGTGAGTTTACATGTCATAAGTGTACTGTGTTGGTAATAAAATTGGTATTTCCATAATAACATATATATTACCAAAAGCAATGTGTATCCTATGCTGGCTTTTCTGTGGGACAGTATGCTTTAGCACTTGAGGTTTAAATGTCTGACAAAGAATATTTCCTTTTTCATTCTTTTTGTTGTCTGGTGCAAAAGAGAGTTCTGCTTATTTGCAAGAAGACAAAAGAATTAAAAATGTATAAAGAAACACCTGTTATTATTTCAAGCTTTGATACAATTATCCAATTGATGGTCTGTATTAACTAAAGCCTGAAAGATATATGGAAAAATGTAATTCTTAAAAAAACCAAACCAAACCAAAACAAAAAAAAAAAAACCCAAAAACAAATCCAAACAACCAAACCAACAACGAACCACCGCCACTGCCAAACCACAACAAAAAACCTCAAACCAAACCTACTGTAATGCAGCATTTAAAAATAAAGTACAGCATATGTAACAGTACTTAGGAAAGTCATCCAGGTTGTTCCCTTAGTGAGTCTATTGGTGGCATCGTTGCTTGGAATGCCATAAACTGAGTGTCTGTGGAAAGACGACTCTTCTTTGGGCCTGTTGTACTTTTAAATAAGTTGTTAGGCAAAACCCCTAGTTTCAATGTGCTTTTAGTGAAAGCTGAAAATCAAGTTTATAAAGAGAAAATGGGACAGCTAAATGTCTTGAAAAAAATCCAATTGCTAAGATTTAGAGAAAACAGGAGGAATAATGGGAGAAAATAAGATTTTTCAGATTAGCTGCCATTATGTTTAAGAAACAAATTCAAACTGATCTTAATTGGCTGTTGGAGACAAATCTAGAAAACTCTGGTTTTAACAATTTATGTCTAAAGAGCTATTTTATAGAGTTTGAGCCATTTGAGTAGGGATTACCCATATAAACTTGCTAATTACTTTAGATAACTGACGTTTGTTTGCAACCTGCAGTAATCAAGTTAGTTTAGAAAGAAACTACAGCAGAATTTTTCTAATATTGCAAATAGAGAGTAATTGCCTTATGTAAAGCATAGTGACAAGTTTTAATGTGACTAGTCTGTCAAATATAATTTTTATAGAGAGGTATAGTTGATTAGATTGGTACAATCTAATGTTTTATATACATATATGTGTATAGAGAGAGAGAGAACATATGTAAAAGAAGCAGATAAAAAGAGAGATCAGTATAGCCTTACACTTGATATCTTGAAAATGAATGTTGTTCACGCACGATGACATTCAATATCAGTTTAAAACTGTTTGATAATTTCTTGCTCAGAAAAGAGGAAATTAGAATTCTAGAGTTATGATTCATTTTAATCAGAAAGAAATTGTCAAACATAAATCTCTCCTTGAGTAGTGAAAAAGCCTGAAAGCAGCCAAGAAAAAATATCAATACTTTGCAAAGGAGGAATGATTGTTCCAATTTGTAGCTTAATTGACTTTAAGGCTTAATGAAAAACACTACAGTGCTGTTTGTACACATAGTTGCTCTGACGAACATTGAAATCGGTGCTCCAGGAAGAGAAGCTAGGTAATTTATTTTACATTATTATTGATATAATTTTCTAATTGAGTATGAGCAGAAGGTTTGGATAAGACTGCGTAGCTCCAGATGTTAGCGGTATTCTCAAGAAAATACTTAAGAACATGGATGAATAAAATATTTAATAAATCACAGCTTTTCTTGCCAAGAAGCTCTCATTTATTTATTCCTGTCAAATAGTCTTTGAAGTAGATATTAAAAGATAAATTGTAAGTTTAATATTTCATAAAAAGTATAATGTTTCTTTTGTAATTATTCCTCAGTGTTAAGCCTACAGCTACATCAAAGATTAGATTAAACTGTAAAAAGAAAATTTGGGTTTTCTTTATATGTAGAAACTTAGAAGGCAGAGATGTGACCAGAGAAGAGAGAAAGGCTATGAAGAAAACCAACAAAATAAACGTGACTCCTTGCTGTATTCCTTTCCCCCAAAGTATTCTCCACCCAAGGAGTGATTTATATTCTTGCTGATTAAGTAACTGAATGAAATTAAAACCTGATAAGTGAGTCTTTGTATTCCAATTGTAATCTTGCAAAGCGCAGAAAGACGAGAAGCAAACGGGGCGCGTTTACACAGAACATGGGCAAGAGTTTTCATGTGTCGGCTGTGTGTTTCCCCCTCAAGGAAGGGGGACTGATTTCCCACATAGTATTATGTCTCTACTGGTGTCCTTGGTTTACGATTCTTTGTGTACGTGCGTGGAATGCAGGATAGCTCTGTAAAATATTCTTCTGTCTTAGTCTCTTGATACTAATGGATGCTAATCTTGATACAGAAGATAAAATTTCCTTTTCTATCTATTGGAGGTTAATTTTGTGAGCTTTTTGTGTAAATAAGTCAAGCTATTAATACTGATTTCCATACCAAGACTATGTAAGACTACATTAGAACCAGCACAATAAGTTGTTCTTGGAATTAACTTATGTGAATGATTCAGGGAGGGCATCTCATCGTGATTAGTGACAGATTTTAATTTATGGAAAAAACTGAAGAATACATAAAAGATGGCTTTGGAGATGTAGTAAATACTGAATGAAGCCACAGTCTGTTAGTACAGAATTAGAGTTTCAAAGTGGTGCTAAATAAAAGCTCTTAAAAAGTAATCTCTTCAAAATAGAAAATATTTCAGAATATCATACTGATAGAGCACATGCATTTCTGTGAAAATATTATTTCCAATATTGTGTGTTATTTTGTAATAAAGAATTGTATTGTTCCAAAGCGTGATATTCTACAACTATGTATTATTGGCTCACATGCAATCACAGTGTAATATACAGTTATAAAAGCCTGCAGTGTATAGACATATTTAATCTTCCAGTGCTCTGAATAGTGACTGTGCTGAAGAATCAGGATAGAAGTAGTTATCCCGACCTGCCTATGGAGAAATGGCCTTGCAGGAAGAGGCAGTATCTTTTATTAAGCTAACTGGTAATGCAATAAAAAAAAAATCTACGTCAACTTGTCTCACTTGCACCCATGGACACTCAAACTAAAGCGTTATTGCCAATGCTGAGTATAATGCGCTTTTTTTTTTTCCTTTTTAAGGATGTGATCCAGATCTTTCTGAAGTGAAAGAATCTTTTAATTAACTGTAATTGCAATGGAATTGGACATTATGTTACTAGTGGAGAATTGATAGCATAAGCCTTAACGAGTACTAGTACTAGTAACAGCTGATTGAGAACAGTAGGAAAGTATGACCGGACTTTGGCTATAATATTCAAGAACTCAGTAAGTTCTTGTGAGTAATCTGCTCAGCTGAGACACCTTAAGAGAGTGGTGTGTGCTGCAAAGTTATTTTCCAAATACAGATGGACAGTGAATTGTTAAATAATGGTAGATATAATTTTTAAGCAGTAGTAGCATGCATGCAGACCACTAAGAAAACTAAGTGTAGTACAGTCTGCTAATACACTCTGTTAATATAAGAAGCTGGAAAACAGTTGCTTTGTATTTTGAAGTCTTTCAGATTGCAGGCTTGTATATTGGGATGGTAACTATCCACATGGATGTGTCTCAACCTGTCAGAGCTATTGATCTTGTCAGTGAGAAATCTGTTATCTTCAAGTTCTTCTGTCAGATTCATCTCTAAAAACAGCTGTGAATCGGTGAATGTGGCCACTGACAAGAGCAAGAGGCTTTGTAATGATTTGTGAGGAAATTAGTGCTTAAAAATACCCCACACAAAGTTAAAAACATTAAACAGTTTAACCAACATTTACATAGATGAATTGTTGAGATCTATTTTTTTTGTACACTATAAACATATGGCATGAATTTGCTCTCATTACAGATGCTGAGAAAAGGGAAAGGCAAATATTTATATTACATTCATGTTTTACAGTAAAAACACTGTTCAGTTTGTTTATACAGTTCCACTGTTACAGTTTTTATGGTTAGTAATGAAACTGCTGTAAAACAGAGTCTGAATTATAGAGCAGATGTGTTAAGCCTCTAACTTTCAGGGCTGGGCATCCTTCTGAATACTGATATCATTTAGTTAGAGAGTTGATGTACTGGCTACAGCTGAACTGTTTCATACCTACATCTTCATCTGTAGTTAGCTCTGCGCTGTTATTGTGCTAAACATAGAATTTTATTATCAAGGTAAATACAATGATATTTTAAAGCAATAGCCAGTCAGTGTGAGTGAGTGCAGGAGGCTTTAAAGGATTTGATGGGCATTTTCCAAGCATTTAGGACCTCATGTGGCTTATATTTCCAGTAAACAGGGATAAATTAAAAATGTTTAATTAATTTGATATATTTTTTATTCCTCAGTATGGTTCTCTTGAAAATATTTTGACTCTGGCTCAGTTGATGGCTGGGATTCAAAATAAAGTGAATGCTAAATGTGAAAGTGGATGAAAAGGAAAATACTTAAAAATGTGGCTATATTTTAGCTTTTATTGACTTGAAAAAGACTACAGATATGTTAAGTCAGTTTTTGATCTTTGCTATACTGTACTCAGTTTTTAACGTAGTTAGTGAATTTGCCATGATTTCCTCCGGTAAAGATGTTGTTTTTGAGTTGACTAAAGTACTTCTGCTCTCATAATTCTGTTCACCTTGCAACATCTACTACACATATATATATAATTTTGAAAGAAGTCACAGTATCTTATGATTTCCTTACCATATTTTTTTCCTCCAGTCAGCAGCATTTTATTTATAGAAGTGTTGAGGTGATCTTTTTGGTGATTTGTTTCTTTAGCACAGCCCTGCTGTTCTTAATCTGGAAATGTGAGTCACAAAATCCCTACCATGCCTAAAGCTTTGTAATAATACTACTTAAATGCAGTATGAACTTTTTAACAAAAAATTTTAAGACACCTCCTGAAACAGAAACAAAAACCAGAATAACCCCTCTGAAACTGCACTTCATTCTCAGTCTTCAATTAAATGGCACTAGGACATACTGTTTTCTGAACAATATTAAAAACCTGCCTGTAGATGTCTACCTTTAAAAAAAATTGTAGCCTTTGTACGTTGACTTGGGTTTAGCTTATAGGGTGCAGAGAAGTTTGTTTTTCGCTGATGCTTTATATATATTAGTGTAACTTGGGTTTGATCTTTTTCTGAACGTTTCTCACTCAGAATCTGTTTTCTAAAAGTATTTTGTGTTGTTGACATTGAAAACTTATTTACTATAGTCCAGGTAGATGCATTCTTACATACATTGAGTTCTGCTATCACTAGATTTCTCGTTGTCCATTCTGGGAGAGGAGAGGGAGAGTGAAAGTGGCTGGTTATAATTTTTTTTTTTAACCATTGTCACAATTAATCTGATTGTTACATAAGCTTGTAATATATTCAATTAATGAAGAAGACAAGTTTAGCTTATGGTAAATACAGTACTAAGTGTTTATAGTGCATTTCATATTTTACTTGATTCCCTTTATAATTCTGCTTATCTTTTCATTCTAATTCCCTGAAGGATGTATAAAAGAACCCCTAAAGAGAGTAATTACTGCTCTATTCCTTAACCAAGGCTCCTTTTGCAAAAAGAAATCTGAGCTGCTTTTTAAAGAAGGCAGTTTTAAATAAAAATGCAAATAAGCTGCTTTGTAACCACATTAATTACCCACCTAGCCTCTTATTACCGTGTTTGTATTGTTTGCAAACACTATTTAGAGTCGTGAGAAAATTACCATGCCTGGGCTGGAGGAAGGCTGCTGTTGGTAGGTTGTGCTTTGGAACCAATTAGACTGAACCTTGTCTCCAGCGGGGCTCATGGGAGAAGGCATAGCCTTGCAATGTCAAATAACGGTATTAACTCAGACTACACAGGCACCGTGTTGTAATTATATTATTGGTCCTCTTTTGCTTCTGCAATGAGTTTCATTCTCTGCATTTTAAAACTAACAGGCAGCATTGTGTCTTGCTAATGATTTAATATGCACTGTGATTACTTTTTATGGAAGTCATGGTGAAATCCAGTGGGTCATTTTTGTCCCCAAATAGGTTCTTTGCTTTAATTTTGTAAAAAGTAAACAAGAAACTAATGCTTATGTTCAAGATTTCATAGATTTCCATGTAATTGATTTTTCACAGTAAAAACCCAACTTTATTAGCTTATTTCATTATCAGAAGTGAACAGGATGGAGTATCTGTTAGTATTAGTCGTAAACAGTGTATTAGCTGGCAATAATTGAATGGTTGTAGGTCTTTCAACACTTGGAAGAAACTGAATGCTTCATAGTAAAATGTAGTCTTATTCATTAAGTGAAATGCACACTTGTTGCTAACCTAGTATGTGTTGTGTTCTTTTCTTGGTTTTCTGTGTCACTTGTGATTGTAAAATGGGCCTTTACTCTAAAAATTGCTCAGAAATGAAAACTAAACCAAAGAGATGTCTCAGCATTCATGCTTTTGGAGTTACAAATGTTTTCAGATGCCACAGAGTTTTTAGTTTGATGGGTCACACAGTCTGCGATGTGAAGAATTTGTTCTTTAAGATTTATTTGTTTTCTTAGGCTTGTAACCAGTGTGCCAATGTGTTAAATAAGTCTTCTGAAGTAGAGGAACTTTTCTTGGTTGAACTTAGTATGGGGAAGAAAATGTAGAGAAATTATTTTCTTCCTGCTTCTGAAACTGTACCGTGTGTATCTGCAGTGCTGTGACAGTGTGATAATGTTTAAAGAATACTTGCTGATAAAGACAAAAATGTTAAGGTCTGTATCAGTTCTACTGTAACGCTGAATATAGTAGAGTAGGAAAATAGCAACTCCAGCATGATGTAGTACGACTCCACATAATTGTTCTGCATTAAAAAAAAAAAGAAAAAAAAAAAAATTATTGCTGGATCACTAATAGTTTTTTAGTGACAAGGGACTAATGTGAAGGCATCAAAAGAAGCACTGACTTGGTTCATGATCCAAAATAGCTTATAAAAGTGGAGATAATTACCTGGCTTATATGACTAAAGAGCAGCATAAATGGCATAAAACAACCATAGATGGAGTTCATCAGGAATACAGAAGATATATAGAAAGTAGACTTGCTAAGTAGAGTGCTCAGAAGGTATTATTAATTTGTTTGCTTGCCAATGATATTTCTAAATCTTTTAATACTATAAAGCCAAAGCATCATATTTTTTGCTTATTTTACTGTCCTTTCTAATTTCTCCTCATCTTTTAGTTCCCTTTTATGCTGATAATTTTCCTTTTGAGCGGGTGAGTTGCGGACAGAAGAGTAGTGGACTTTGCTTGTTCCTCTGGACTCCTCTTTAATAGCCTGCTACTTTATCTTTTATCTCGCTTTGTGATATTTAGTGTTAGCTGCAAGAAATTATACTGATTTCTTTGAAAATCTCCATTTTAGCAATGCATGATGAGAACTATTGTTTATCATGTGTCCAAGGAGAAGGTGGTCTAAGTGGGGTGCATAATGGTCATGATACTTTAGGTTATTTCACAAACTAATAATCAAAACCTTTGGTCTGTCCCAAACATACTTTTTTTCTGTATGAATAAGATGATTTATTATCTGCTTATTTAACTCAGTTGGTTAAGGCATTAGGGTAAATAGACATGATACCATTGTGCTGATAATATATATGGTGCTTAATTTAATAAGAGGCTGTAAATCTAAGGTATATCTAGGTCTTGCTATTCGAAAGAATGTATATTTATCTTACTTATCTTATTTTAAAAGGTCTGTTTCCAAAGCCCACTGAAAAAACTAATTTTCTGTTGCCTTGAAGAGTTTTGGATCAGACCCTAAATATCTGTAGGCATGAAGATTGTTTTCAAGGGGCAGAACTTTAGCTATATGTCTGCAGCCATTTGTCCACACTTAATTTGCAAGCGTTGAGATATCTGCCAATATCTGCTATAATTTGTGTTATTTAATGTCAAACACAGAAAGGTGATTGTACTCTCCTGTGCTTGTTGTTTTTGTTTTTTTTTTTTTTAAATCTGGAACTGTGTTACTGCTATTTATTAGAGCTGTGTTGAGGAAGTACACACAAGATATAACTATCCTTTCATTATGAAGCAAAGTAATTTAAAAATCTTTATTTTGCTCCTTTCTGTTTTATGTCTTGGAAGGAAGCACTTTACATATGTGCTTTCCTGATTGTGCTAGAGGGGAAAGCATGCATTACTTAGGAATGCAATTTGTCCTGTTAAAAATTCATTTTGATTTTTACTTGTGACTTGTCATGTGAGAACTCTGAACGAGGGTGAATTAGATATGATGCTACTCCTACAGTGAGCAGGTAAACGCTTTCTTTGTGTTTTCTAAACAGCAACTCTTCTTCCTTTAGTAGTACTCTATTGATGAGGGCATGTTCATAGTGAAAAATTACGTTGAAAACACAAACTAAATGTTCTGATTTTTGCACTAAACCACGATTAATTTGGTCCCAATAAATATACTCAGTGCATCATTTTGCAGAAGCAGCTTTATTACTCAGTATATAAAAATAAGCAAGAGTGTGCTAAACTTGTTCTCTCCCATATTTCATTTGAGGTTACTGCGATACAGCGTTAACTTCAACAATAAACTTTGCTTATCAAATAGAAGTATTGAATTAATGTAATGAAAGGAATGTTTGGGGTAGTTTCTGTTAGTTTGTTTTTTTGCTGAAGACATGCAAAACAGGCATTGAACCGCCTAAATAAATCTTGAGTAGCTGATCCTAGCATATAAAGAATAAAGGAAAAATCAGCATAAAATATGTAACTAAATACTTCTGTATTTTCATAAATGTGCTTATCAAAACTGTTGTTTTGATTTTGACTAAGAAAATAAATCAGGATGTCTTTACCCTAGACTTGTACTTTGCAGATGCCTCTAAATCCTTACTAATATACAGGTGCCAGATATGTAATTCATAGGATAGTTCTGGTCTTTCGGTATTCCCTAATTCTTGTAAGGGACACATTGTGATCTGACTGTAGTTTGGTTTTAACTGAAACATCATTAGGTCTCTTAGGCTTTGAATAGTTGGTGGTTGTGATGACAAAGAGCTCTTTGTAGTTAAGGGTCCTACACACTGTGTTAGGCACCTTCAAAGGAGATCTTAGATGAGTTTGACACTACAGATTCTTGACAACATGGTAGACTGGTGAGGCATATGTGATCCAGCTTAGTTGTATTGGTAGATGCTCTTTATGAAGATGCAATTAAATTGCTAAAAAAGCTTATGGTTAATATCCCTTATTTTGCCAAGGTGCAAGTGAAATAAATGCATATTGCTTGTGGTGCAAGCTTTATGCATACTTGAAATGCTATAGCAGTATAATTGTAATAATAGACACTGCTAGGGAAGTGCAGCAGATACAGGTCTGGTCTCAGCAAATAAACACACTTTTTGTTTGGTTTGAAAAGAAAACATACAAATGACTTTGTTCATTTCCTTACTTTCTGGAGTGTCATCTGTAGTCTGATTTCCCAGGAAACTAAGGCATGCTCAGTCACTGTATCTGCCCTTCCTTGTCTAATAACTTTTGGTCCCATAGAGTGTTTAGAAGCAAATTTTTAAGAAGGATAAAGATCCTTAGGATAATTAGGTTCTTGTAAGCACTGAGCTTTGTGAAAAGGTAGGTGTGGAATCAGTGGGCAGAACTGAAGGGACTTCAGGCCCTCAGACATCAGAGAGGCCTTGAGAGTAGGTGGGAAAGAAAGTACAGGACCCAGTTCAGGGAAAATTTGAGTCTGGATTTGTATTCTGCCATGGTACATTGGGTTTTAAGAGTTCTCACAGAATTGCTAATGTGCTCTGTAGAAGAATGACCTGTATACTGCCTGCAGCTTCAAAATAGGACATCAGGAGAATTTAGTGGTGGTGACCCTCTCTGTGACATTTGCCAGGGTGACATTTATGCCTTGTGTGGACAGGGAGCTTTAAAATTTCACTTGGTTATGCTATCTTATAATTTTTAGGAACTGCTCATTAATGTAGTCATGTTTAACATGTTATGGTTACAAACAAAGACATGAACGTATGTACTCATTTCTAATTAATTTGTGTAATTATGTTTTATAATCTCGGTGTTTGCAAAGCAGAACATGGTACACCCCATTTACTGTCTGCTGTAGCTAATAAAAAATAATAGAATGAAATAAATCTTGAAACTAACTTTAATTGTAAGTATAGATTAGTTGTAAATTATATCTTTGTTATGTTTATTTTTAATTCTGCAGTGTTGCAGGTTTGTAGAGCATACCAATTAGTGTAGTTATTCAAAGTAATGATGAGTTAATTACTGTAAATGCTGACTGTTATTTCTGTGACAATTTAAAATACAGTACTGAGATACATGTTTTTAAATGTAGGACTAGAAATAAAGGGAAAAAGGAAATGGTGACAATAATGAGACTGGTTAACGTTATAAAGATTTTTTTTCAGCGTTCGAAGTGATAATGTACATAAGATGATTAAAAATACATGAAGAAGAAAAAAGTATAACAATTAAGGATAAAACCTCAGCATCTCAACTAATGCCATTATAAACGTGGACACAAACGAGGTAAATCTATATATTTCACTATGCATTAATGTAGAAATTGAAAAAAGGCAATTTGACTGAATTAATCTGAAGTGGATTACTGTTCTTCTAACACTACTTATGTTCACTCGCTGAAGCCTCTCTTGCTTTGTAGCTCACCTCATGCTGATTGGTAGCCTTCCATGTCAGTAGTGCTTCTCTGCTACCTAAGGCAGTGAGTGTTGTCAAGTTTGTTTTTGTGAATATGTTTAAAGAGTAGAAAACGCCTCTAGCTTAAAGCACAGTGTTTTCCTTTCTGATGAGCAGTAGTAAATCCTACCATTTTGAAAGCTGTGTAGTATACCTATGAGAAATGAGGTGATTCACAACGTTTCCTTGAGCATGCACACTGTAAGAGATATTAATAGCTTCCTTCAGCAGTGTCCCACTTAGAGTAACTTTGAAATGCAATATTTCATTCTGTCCTGGTTAAATTAACCTTACAATTTCCTGTGAAATGGCATGACTACCTAGAGAAAATTTGAAGTGTACTATGTACATTCACACTGCAGGGGAAAAAAAGGTATCCAGGGTAGTATTTATGCATTAAATATTTACTTTTCAATCCAGAATTGGTTGTCTCCCAGTTGAGTGCAGATTTGATAATGGAAACTGGTGCCATGCACTTCTCTGGTTACCTTTTTAAATAGTGACAGAAATGTTAAAACTTCTGGACTCAGTTCTGGTGATATTAGTAATAAGTTGGATTTTTACATGCAAAAGGCTGTACTTTATAAAGCGTCAGCAGAGAAGTGTTCCTCTGCTTCCTAAGAATGTTGCAGTAAGGGAAAAGCTCTTCCACTCCTTGGGGGAGTTTTTGGAGCCCTCCCCTGCACCAGCAATTCACAGCACTGTAAGGCTGAGAAAAACAATGCACAAACCTGAAAGTCCCAGACATTCAGGTTCATCTGTTTGGTCCTGTTATGACAGAAATCATTACAAGTTTGATAGATTTATTTATAAAGACTTGCTTCAATATTTAAAGTACATCTATTCCAGCATTCCTCATTTCAAGCTCGGCTGTGGATCAAGATGAAAGAAAAATTAAATTGTATATTGAAGAGCTGTTAATTGAACTGCACTGCATTTAGCAAGGGAGCATCAGCTTCAGGCAGTCAATACTACAGAGAATTTTTAATGTACTGTATCACTAGATTGTCAGTTTGTATTGGAGAATGCAAACAGACTGCTTCAACTGGCGATAAAGCCCTGGAAACTTTTAAGTTGTTGAGGGGAGAAAATGTTATTTTGCTTTGATATGGTGTGACAAAGTGGTTGATAGAACCAGGAGCAACAATTTGTATGTGAATATTATTTGAATATCTTTTTATTGATAAATTCTGATTATTAGGTATTTATTCTTTAAATAGGTAAAGATTGTGTACTTCTCTTTTTTTAATGGGAGCAAAATGAGTTCCACAAAATTCTTGAACTTGCACAAATGTTACTTTGCAATTTGAGCAGCTCTGAAAGTCTCATTTAAAAATATTAGTTCTCTCCAGATATAATTCTAAAAAATAGCATATCAAAAAGCTTTAGAAATGCTTTAGAAAAATGTTATCTCTCTTTCCTAAGGCAGTGTTAATTTCTTTTGTAGTTAATCTTTTGTGCTGGAATTTAGTACATTTATAGTTAAAGATTCTTTTAACAGCTAAATTATTTAAGCACGTCTTCTGGGATAACATGGTCTGTTTGGTGTTAAATATGAAATACTTTTTATTTCATTTTCTTCACTGATAAAAATGAAATAACTAGGGGCATTTGTAGAACCAGAACAGATTTAGGACTATGGTGTTAGATTAAAGATGTACTATTCTAAGACGTAGCTTGTTACAGCTGTCACACTTCAGGATAAGATTCTTCTTACTTTTGGTGGTCCTTACAAGGCTTAAAGTCCACCTTCAGAAAAACCATAGTGAGTCTGAAACTTGTTACTTATTTTTAAATGTCAGTCTCTGGACTTTTCCATAAGTGTGGTAGGTCTCAAGTAAGTGGTAAACTTAAAAATGCCATACGTTGCTGGTGCATTGTCTTCTCTTGGAGTGGAAAGGTCTTTCTTAGAAGTTGAGTTTAGTCTGGCCCATCTTGGTACCTCTGTGGCACCTGAGAAGACTGGGAGTGGCTTTTTTTGCCAACACTCAGATACTACGTAGTAGGAGAGGATTTCATTCCAGTTGTATGCAGGAAGACAGTCTTCACTAGTGTGAAAACACGGATGGCTTCAAAAGACTTAATTTCCCCATGATACTGAAGTCTCACCAAAACAATAAAAATCTTGTGACTCCAAAAACAAAATAGGAGAGCAAAATCCGCTATGTGTAAGTACCTGACTTTACTTCATTAATCTGGGGTTCTATGGCCAAACTTTCTGCAGACATGACAGCTGTTTAGGAAGGTAAAAGATATTTAAACAGATTTCATCCCATAGCTGCTTACCGTGGTAGGCTGATGTTGCTGAAGTCAGTATGGATGTTGCTTATATGCTGTCAACTTACTGTTGCATTTATCAAGTTTTTTATTTGTTTCCCCTTAGTAAAGTCTTTGAATGTTTCTGACCATGTGGAAAATTGCAAGAAGGGAGATACTGCGTATTATGAACACTCTGGTATTTTGTCTTCCAGATTTCAAAAGGTTAGGGTCTATATCAAAGGTGTGTATTTGATTTAAAGGGCATCTTGTAAATATTTGAACTTAGACTTGTGTGCTACTAACTGCGTTTTTCAGAAAGATTGATTACTGAAGTACTAGACTTAAAAACTGCATAAGAAAAACCCTACTTCATATTAGAAGCTATAATTTTAATATCTAAAATGCTTTTATGCAATTCAAGTGAAAATCATTATGCTGTATGAATATTATTTTGAATATTTGCTTGGAACAGTAACGTCTGGCAACATATTCAGTGATTTTGCTAGACTTGTCTGTGTGAGACAGTATTTGACAGCGTGAATAGATGTAGTAATGTTCAAGAATCCTTTACATGACAGCTTGACAATCAGAGTAATTAAGAGAATTGTCTGAAGCTCTGGTAAATGCAATAAATCAGTGGTCAGTTTGAAATCATGCAGAAATGAACTAAAATTCTTCCATTTTATTTTTATATAGGTAGATCTTGTATCTTCTGCATAGGGTGCAGTTGTGTGATATGAGGGCCTAATTCTGAGAACCATTGTTATAGAAATAATGTAGGTGACATGAGTAAATCCATTAATGTAGTTGAAAATTTACTTAAGCAACAAAAAAAGATGCAATTGAGATGACCAGCAACATCAGGTCTCCATAATATGTTCTGTTTTATTGTTGGAAGAACTGAAACTTTCTGTTGACCTTTCTGTGAAGGAAGGTTATGTTGGGTGGCTTCCCTGTGACTCTATGGTAAAATTTAAATGTTAATAGACTTCAAGAAGATGTGCGTTTAGACTAGCAGTTAATTTGTGCAAACTCCTAATCTCTAGGCAATCTGATTAAAAAAATTGTATGTTACATGTTTCTTTATGCACTGTGTAGCTGCATGAGGCAAGATCTTTAAAATGTAAAAAAGCCTACGAAATGCACAGTCTGATAACAACAACAAATCTAATTTAAAGTGACAACTGGGAGACTTTCCCAGACGTTTTTCTCTTTAATGTAACATGACTTTAAATTGATGCAGCCCCACAGTGATTGAAAAACTCTCAGAGCTTGTCTCCCATGATTACATTTCTGATCTGTACAACTTAATTTTTTAACTCGGTGAATCTCACTTTTGCGAATGAGCAGTTTGTTTATGTTTTAAGAGGGTTAGTTTCATTGATGCAAAAGCAATGGAACTGTAATACTGTGAAAAGTAATATTCCTGATAATGATCCTGGTCAGCAACATGGACCCATTCTTTATCGGAGTGGTACAGAAGTCATCTGGTGGATAAGGCACTGTATTGAGTGCTGGTTTATACTTACCTAGTGAATTTAGTGTTAAATTAACATAGAATTAAGAGTAGACAAACTTTAGGTAACCTTCTCCGCTCTCAAAATACCTTTGTTAAAGCATTGTAAATTTGCCTAAGGTTCTTTATATCTTGAAAATTGGTTCAGTGTTTTTGAGTTTTATTGAAATAGATATGTTATGCACTACCACAAACAAACAAACAAACAAAAAACCCTATTAGGGTTCCTGAGAAACTTTATTGTGAAACAAGTCACTTCAAATTTAATAATGAACTGAAACAGTATGTGTCCCTGATTGATAGAGTATTTTATGGAGAGAAGATATGAAGGATAAAATTACATTATTTTTTATTGTTATTCCATGGTTGTATCTGGAGCTGTGGCTGTAGATTAACATTTGGGTTTCTGGTTATAATTTAGGTAACTGATAGTAAATTCTAAGTTAACAGACCCACTTATCAAGTGGGAAGGGAGCACGGCTCCTTTACTCAAGGATACTTTCTTATATCCTCCTCTCCCTATAGTTACTCCAACTCTGAGCCTCTGAGCTACTGGGACAGTACAGTGCAAGGTAAATGCTGGGGCTGTATCACCCCAAATGGGAGGGGAATGAGGTATTCACGGTTAGCGATGTGGGCAAGTAGTAATGTCTGGAGCTGAAAGGAGTGGAGGAAGATGGAGGAGGCAGCAAATGTCCCTACTAATGTGGAAAGGACAGATAAGAAGGTGAAAACACTTATTTGATGCTGGCCACAGTTTTTAGAATGTAGTCGGAAAACCAAGAATTGGTTTGTAACTTTCAAAATAAGTTGTTGAAAATTGTGGGGTTTTTTTTGATAAGCCTCATTTTATTCTAGCTTTCTCTTGGTATTTTTCTAGTCCACAAGTACATAAATTTTCATTTACCTTTTAATTTAGCTTTTAAAATGTATACAGTCTGAAGAATGACATATTTAAAACAATACTTTATAATAATTATAACTGCTTCTGGGGCTGCCTTCTAGATCTATGTGCAGGAAAAATGGTCATGTATAAGAAGAACTGTCCTGTGGTGGGTTTTGTAATACAAATTCTAAAAAATGTGTTATTTATTTCTGTATTGCTACTCTCAAAAGCAGAAAATGATACCCACAGGGCGGTGCTGTGATTGGTTGATATCAATTGGAAATAAAAAGAAATAAAAGCCTTTGAAATGTAGTAGCTGTGTTTTATGTCAGTGATGCATCATAGTGTGTTGTACTTAGGAGATTGTGCCTGACTTTTGCCAGGGTAGAGCCATCAGGGTTTCAGAACACCATGGATTTAATCCGTAATATGGTGGACATAATAGATAATCTTTCTTGAAGGAGAAAGCAGTGAGGTGAATGTTGTAGTCCTTAGGAACGTTTCAGCTGCCTTGATTAAAGATAAAGCTCTGAGGTGCTGGAGGAAAAAAATAGAATAACAATTGTATTAAAATGTCAAATTTTTGGAACAGTACGATAGAACGTAAACCAGATAAAAATAGATTAACAAGTTAAGATATATAATATTATCCTTTCCATAAGCTGTAGTAACCAAGCATTTTATTTGATGCTTTCATTGCTTGAACACAAATTTATTATTTTGTGATGTGCATTTTGGAGTGTATCTGATGGTGATGATGATGATTTCAGTCCTGCTTTCCAATCCTTCCTCTGGTTTAGTTTGCATAACCTACTTGTAAGAGTATTTCACAGTATGTCTAAACTTAATTAACAGCTCAGAGCCACCAGAAAGGTCGTTGTCTTGCCAACATGGTCAAGTCATTGGCCAATATAAACACGAATCTAGAGACAATTCCTGACAGGCACCCACAAAACCCCTGGAAATTATATACATGCAAACATGTCAGAATGCATATTTGTATTTTAAACTAGTTGAGCTACTTCATCTGTTTAGTTGTATAAACCTAGTGTCTATAAGTCTTAAAAAATTTGTTACCAAAAAAGTAAAGTTTTGTTTGTAAGAATCTAGTGAAAACTTTGCTGTCTGGAGAATGATTTTTCAGGATCACTACTTTTTTTTTTTTTAAGAGAAAGTAAATATTTAATGGTCCATTGTATTTAATTTGTTTGAGAAATTAAACAATTTAGTATTTAATTGACTTTTTCTCTGTGACTTCTGCTTTATTTAAGCATAAGCTAATACTTATACTGCTAGTTTGTTAAAGGACCGTTCTGGTATATACAAAACTGGGGAATCAACACTGCATTTCAAATAGTTCAGCCGTGTCTTTGGAGTCTGATTCAAATCACAACCAGTTCAATTATTCAGTTATCAGATTGGGCACACCAAGTCCTATATGGAGTTGGAAGGGATTTCTTTTTCTTTCAGTGGTGAACAGCACTGGAATTACTTGCAATTTTTCTTTCATTCTCTTTCCATGCCACCTTCTAGAGAAGAGAAATGGCCAGGGAATTCGAATAATCATGATTTCCACCTTTACTCTTATCGCCAAGTCTCACACACTGATAAAGAACAGTCTTGGCAGAGTTGTTTTCTGTGGCAAGTTGGTGCAGATTCTTGTGCACGGCCTTTCTCCATCCCATCTCTCATCCTGTATTCAGCAGCCTACGGTGTTTGCAATTTGAGACCTAACCTAACCCATCTTCACCAAGGTGACTGTGGGTTTATCTGGATTCGCCCTCCAGGATATTTTTAATTAGATATAAAGGAATGAATACATTACTTTAAATTATTTTGATGAAAGAATTCTTGCACTGTCATTAACAATGAGTTAAATGAGCTAAAACTTCCCTCTAGTTCCCTATCTTTTGATGAGGAAACAAAGCAGTTCTTTGCATGATTAAGATTTGTGGTATCACGCCTGAAATGAGAAGCCATAATATATGCTTTAAAATTTCTGTAGGTTTTTTTAACTCCTGCATGACCACTCCTCTTCTTGTGACTATTTTTACAGCTGGTTTTGTCATGTTTTCCTTTGATTTCAGAGGCTGACATCATAAGTTTGAATCTATGTTTTTATTTTTCCTTTATTGCTAAGGAGACTGATTCCTCAGGCACCTCAAAGAGAGTTGGCCTTGGAAATTCCCGAGACTCTTTAAAAACTCCAGATCTGGTTGGTTTTAGACTCATTAGACTGAATATGAATTTTTGATAGTTAGTGATGATTAAACCATAGCAAGGTGTCTGAAAACATGTGGAAAACTGTAGGGCAACAAGCTAATCCGTTCAGTCATTTGAATTGTGCCAGGAGTTCAGAAAGCTTATTTCCAGTAGCAGTTTTACAGTATTTTACTGGCATTACAGTATAGCAGCAGTTTCAACAATATATACAGAGAGCAGTCAAAGAAACAATAAAGGTTATTTAGTCTTGGAGAAACATGATTATTCCAGTGAAAAAGAAAGGAATTAAATTTTGTTGTTGACAGAGCTCTTGGCCAAATCTCAGAATATATTATTCTGTAACCACAGCATGCTTTGGGTTGTTGCACTCTTCAGTATTTCTGATCTTGCTTGTTCCATAGCTCCTTGTAGAGTTTAGGCAAAAGAGCTGTCCATGCCAAGTCAGGTGCCAAAAAATTATCAGACAGTCTTTAATATCTTGAGGCTTTTTAAAAGAAAGGTGTAATCATTTGCCTTATGGATTTTGAGTCATCTCAGTTTTAACCTCTGCCTTGCAACCATGAAAAATCATTAAATATTGCAAGATTCAGAGTTTTCTCAGAAAAGTTGCAGATGCAGATTACATCCATCATTTTGTGAATGGAAATTGATTTCTGTATCTTAAGGCGTTGGACCCATCGTGCATCATTTTGAATGGCTATTTTGGAACACGTAGAGCAGAACAACTGAGGTATTATATCTGGGATCAGTGGGTTGTTGACATGGAATATTTTCCTGTTGGCTTTAACTTCAATCTGGAGCACAATAAAAGGCAGCATAATTGGCTTAAACTGCGAGGCTGAAGATGGCAGGTTATTTGAAATATTGGGTAAGGTAAACTGTAACACTAATACCTTAAGAGTAGCAAAGGTGCATATTCTGCTAAATAAACTTCGGTAATTACTTTAGGGGGTTTTCCTCTGCAACATTGTAATTTTTCTAGTTTATATTCTTCACAGACTGCTGACCACAGTGACAGTTTTGCTGTTCTTGTATAAAATAACTTACATGTGTGTGCACCTGGTCTTCATTATTGTTACATTGCATATATGGTAATGGCAGAATGGGAAATTTTCTTTTCTGATTTCTGCTGATGATGCCTTGTTTTAGGTACAGCACTCTACAAAGACATTGTTCATTAAGTGTCAGTATCCGTTAAGCCACACTAAAAGGCAAAAGGACTGTACAAAACATTTGCATCATTTTCATAACAAGAAACTATTTACTATAAAATGCTAAAAAACCCCAAACAAACCAAACAACCCTACTTTAACTTTTTTGAACTGTCAACAGTATGAACATTCTTGTTGTACCTTACTGAGGCAAATATATTTGCAATAACAAAGCATAAACAAACAAATTCCAAGCAAACCTTTGAAAAATAGTGCCTATCTGTATAAGGTACTGAATAAACAGAACAGAAACACTGAAAACCTCGCTGTTTAAAAAGTTAACATTGAAAGTGTAATTAGAGGTATGTTGATTAAAATCTATTTTTGGCTAAGTGAGTTCACTTCCATGTCTTAGTATGCTAAGGCTAATTTGGCCCCACTGTGTTTTAGAAAATCTTTCTTCTCATTGATTTTGTTTTTCTTGCAAAGATTTGTGCTAGAAATGTGGGATTCTGAGAAGTTACTTCCAAACCTACAACTTGCATGTTTGACTGCCAAACAAAAGTAGAGGTGGGGAGGTTGGCTGGTTGGCTGAAGGCAGGGAAACATGGAGACCTCTTGTCTCTAAAGGGATGACTGTAATGTCTGGATCGATATAGGATGTCCATCGAGCGCAGCCTCTTACGGAGATGATACGGGACTACAGCACCAGAAGCTGGTAGGGTTTGGACTGTAACTTTTAAAGAGTGGTAGGTTTGTTACCTATTTCATGCAGAATTGTGATGTGCCTGAGCTGGGATTTCTGAGTGCCACCACGAGATGTCACTATTTTGTTAGAAAAAAGTCTATCCAATGGCATGAATATCTGGAAAATAAATTACATAGCCTGAAACGGTGAAAATGTAGGAGTTTAAGGAAGAGAATTCTTTAATGTCTTCAGTTGGAGCATGTGCTCCTTAAGTCCACACAATGTACTGACGTTAACATCACTATTTCCAGGTTTGTTAGTGTTCTGGTTTTCCAAGCTGGAAGGACTGTAACAGGTCTTAACTTGTTTATAGATCAGTAATATTTGGGCATGTAACATGGCAGCTGAGAGGGATAAGTCTTTGTTGTAATCTTATTTGCAAAAATAGAAGATACTTAAATATCTCTGTCACATTGCCTCGTGGAGAGTAGAGTACTGAACTACCCAACGTCTGTGGGTCACTCCCTGCTGACGTGGAGCAATAGGGACATCCTGTGGGAAAGGCTTAAAAAGGAGACAAACGAAATCTTACTTCTGTAGTCATCCTGGATTCTGCTTGGATTTATCCATGTCATCATCTTATTTTTTGGAGCCAGTGTCTCAAAAGTATATTAATATCCATCTGAACTGTGGTTAGAGCATCGTAGCTTTCTGCACTTTAATTTACGCTGTTTTGGGGTATGGAATTATTGATTTGCGTTACAGGAGTGCTCATGTTTTACTTTGGTCAGAACCGAAAAGTTAGAAATATTAATACAATTTTGTGTTTATATGGCTTCCTAATACACTAGGATATTTTACATGTGTATTTTCCTCTAAAATTAAAGCTAATACTTAGGTTTTAGTATATTTTTAAATGGGGTCCAAGTAATTTATTTAAATTCTTTTAAACATTATTGCTTAAATCAAAAGCCATGAGAAAAAAATCTTTCCTATTTTTTGGAAAAAATGTACTACTAAATTTAATAAAAATGTGGGCTCTAAAGTACCTTAAACTCTGCTTCTGATAACAGAAGTAATGCCTGAGATTCCTGTATTTCAAGCTACATATAGAATTATATACTCGTATTACAGAATTGCAACAGAAGTTAAAAGAATTTGATGTTATTGGAATGATGAGACTTTGGCTGCTGAGTAATCTAGGTGCTTCTCATTTCTTCCCTTAATCTTTATTAGCCTTTTTTTAAAGCATGAAATGAAAGACACTCTACCTGATAATTTTAAAAAGAGAAATATTTACACCTTGTATCGTAATTCTCTGTAAATCTTCCAATGAGAAATATAAAACTGTTTCTGGGATTTTTCTGAATACTTTTTCCTGGTTTAAAAATATAGATGGGTAAAATTACAGCACTATCCCCATGTGAAAGGATTATTTGCACATCTATCTAAGGTTAGTATCTCTTGTGTGGTTATCAGCATCCTTCATTGTGCTTGCTGAAAAAGGACCAGATGATGAGTGACGCCTTGCAAGATTAACTTTGTATTGGTAGTCATTAAACTGTGTGAATTTTTACAAACTGGTTGTTGGGGATACAGAAAAAAAAAAAGAAAAAAAAAAAGAAATATTATAATAGTTGGTTGCACATATAGCATCTAGAATAGACTTGGACTACTGGCAACAAGTGTGATGGAACAGTTGGTGAACAGAAGCATAATAAATAACTGTCAGTAGGTAAACTGACGCCTCTGATGTTGTCCAAAATTGTATTCATCCAGCATTAATAAAACAGTTAAAGCAGAGATATCACTCTGTTTTAAAGCAAGTTAAATTACTACTAAAATAATTACTGAAGGAAAGTCCCCTTTATGTTTTCACTGAAGAACATGTGAAGACCACGTAGTTGGTGTGTCCTTCCTAATGCTTTGCAGTGACATTGACAAAGCTAATTTAAAACAAATCTGCTAAATGTAGTTGTAGCTATTTTTCTAAGGGGGTTTAAACGTGTTGTTAACTTCAAAGAGGTGAGTGGAGGATTTTTTCCACATGCATGTGAAGGACTATAAAAGTGATCAGCAAGCTTAAATTAAATTTTGAATATTTTTGTGTAATTGCCATTAATTTGGTTTTGCAACCCATTCCTGGCAGGTATCTGTGGGAACCAGATGGCTAAGTTGTGTTGACTGGAAGCAGATTTTCAGATGCTTTTTACAGAAGCTCTCTATAATTGATTTGCTGGCAGATTAAGAGTTACTCATGAGACGTGTTTTGTTTTGCTCCTCTGTTTAAAAAAGTATACTGTCTTGTGCAGCTGCACTTAAATTTTTGAATCTGCAAATAACATCAGTCGTGGTGAGGATCTGTTAGTATAAGAATACTGGAGAAAGATTTGAAAATTGTGAATGAGTAGAAGTAATGAGTCAAATCCTAAAGCTTCTGCTCACATTTATGAAACATTTTTATTAAATTTTGTATTTAAGTTGATAGAATTTCACTCTCTGAAGACTTAGGCTTCTGTATTTTGACTGAATAAATGGGATCATTTTCATGGCACAATTCTGATCTTGTTGTGCCTTTTTTTGTTGTTCTGGATTATTTTATCAGTGCATTTTTTCTTTCACATAGAAAACCAGTTGAAATTAATCTTAACCAAAGTTGTATTTGAATACTTCTGCAGAAGGAAGTAACAAGGTTGAAACTTTCTGGACTTCATGACTGCTGAAGTTTACATGGATTCAAGAAATATTAGACAGATTAATGAAAGGAAATTTAATAAAAAAAATGTTAGACACCAAGGTACTATCTCTGGATGTCCTGAGCTTAAAACTTGTTAGAGAGTAGAAGAGTATCTCAAGGCAGTGTCATATTTTTGTATTCTTCCTTAGGCATTAGGGAGTGAGAACTCTGCTTCTGTGAATATACGGGTATAGTCTTTAATTATATATGATATATTTATTTTTGCCTCAGGATCTCTGTCATAGCTTGTGCAGGCAGGATTTGAAAATTCAAGGGACATCATGGCAGCCTGTGTCATGGTAGAGAAGATGGGTTAGTAGCAGGATGAGTGACTATGTGAGGTCCAGCTAGTGCTCGTCTTACTCCCACTTGAACATTTAACTTGTTCTTTATTACAATCAAATTTTCTTCTTCTCCTATGAATTTAACCTGCAAAGGTGGTATTAAGAGGATTGGTTCTGTTTTGGAGAATCACAGAATGTTTTGAATGTTTCTGATCCAGAGTTTGAATTTAATTTAAGTTACATTCAAAAGAAAAACCTCAAAAGAAAACACTTGTTTAAAACAATTTTCTTTTTTTTTTTCTTTTGTGATTCTTTCCTTCTAAGACGATTGTGTGGGCCAGGAAATATTACTCTTCTCTGGTCAGAAACCTGTCAAATGTTCATAAAAATATACTAGGCACTTCAAATAATATTAGTGTTTAGCAGAAAATGTATATGTGTATCTGTATAGTGTTGTAATGGATGTGCAGAGCTATAACAAGTATGGGGGCTGTGGAGAAGAAAGTATTTTCAAAAAAGAATAAATACAAACCCAAAAAAACTTCTCATCCTGTGAGTACTAATTTGAGTTGGCTGCTTTTTGTGATGAAAGACATTAGTGTCTTCTATAGTTAGAATGGGGACCCGGTAATTGCTCTGACTTCAGTGATGAAAATCTGATAGCTTCTTGTGGCTGGTTAGATGGTAGATGGATGAGACCCAGTTCTTTTGTAAATCTGCTGGGTAAGTAAGTTTCAAAGGTATTCAAAGTTTCAGTATATTTAGCTTGTGTCTGTATACTACTTTTTGCTTTATTGTAGTTGAAATTATTCATTCAGAGGTTAACTTCAGTTTTATTGGATTATTTGTTATGAAAGATGACCCTAGGTTTCAAAGTATGATTTGGTATACTGTTCCAAGCAGATGTTTAAATTAAAAGCTGATGAGGTCTTGAAGATCTAACTTAAACATTTTTGCATTATTTTTAACTTAATTGAAAGTTGATATACTGTCTTTTTGACCTGGTTGCTGTAAAAAGCTACATTCTTTGGCAAATATTAACCACTGTGTGTGGTCTAAATAGATACTCGGCTAACACGGACTGAGCCTTGCTCTGGTTAAAAGACATCTCTTTCCACACATTTCCTAAGCTATAATGAACATTTTTATTAGTGGTTTCACAAAACACTACAAAGTTCCAGTAAAAATAGAGCACAAATCCATTTGTACGCAGTGCATTTAGCATGAAATGTTCCTTTGAATTCTGTTCTTTATGGTAGTGAACATTGTATTGTTCATTTTCAAAGCAAAAGATTCTAAACTTTTAAAGTAATTTAGTTCATCATGTTTGAGGCGCTGTTTATGGAAAACCTTCCCCACCCCCACCCCCGTATCAGTGAAATATATAATCTTTACAAATATATTATCTTTATAATATAAAATTTCTCTGTAGGACATGCTTGGTTTTTTTCAGAAATCACATTTTAATCTCTGAAGTCATTGGTTGGATCACGAATTGCAGCTGTGCTGAGCACCGAGGTTAATGGTTCTAACATAGGTAATTCTTTAAGTGAATACCTTTGGAAAGGTTTGACTCAGGGGAGAATATTTTATTGGTACTACCTGTATGAACTAGGGCAATATGGGTAGTTGCAATATTAGTAAGAATTCTACATGGTACTATTTATGACTTTTAAGAGAGGATGGGTTTTGTTTTTAAATGTGCAAAGGCTCTTGGTGTTGCTTATATTTTCCACGGGAATGCAGGCAAATTGGTTTTTAGCGTCTTGTGTGTCAAGATCTCCAAGCAAATGGGTTTCAGAAACCGTAATTTCATAATTTGTTTCAAAGTTGTAACTATAGATCAAGTTTAAAAAACATAATACTTGTACCCAATGTACTCTAAGTTTTTTTTCTATTGCCTTTCTTAGTGTCAGGTATTTTTTTTTCAGTATTATAGGTATCTCTTCTCCCCTTACAATTCGGCATCTCTTTTGCCTGAGCCATAAAGGCACCATATAGATAATAGCAAAATGTAAGGTATCTGACAATGTATGTTGCGTTGCAGGTTAAACTCTGGCCTTCAAGGCAAAATAACCTTACCCTTGCATTGCAGCGAATTGCTCCACTCCTTGGAGACAGTGCAAAATGCACTCCATTGATGGCTGTCTGCCTTGACTCTTTTCTCCATCTGATCCATCTTCCCATGCCATTTCTTCTGTCTCGGTAGTCTTTCCTGACACAGCTCATCTTTATCTTGTGTTGTTTTTTATCTGTGAATCTGACAAATATTTCTTACTTGCTTTCTCCCTTGTCCTCCCTATCTGACACACTGAATACTTCTAGAGTGTAAAACTACAGGGCTTTTGAAGTAGACAATGATAAATGAGAAGAGGAACAAACAGATTTTCATATTAAAATACCCTAAGTCTATGACAACAAAATCCACAGTAGAATCAGAGTTCTTTGGTGATCATTGGAAGGACTGGTTACTCGGTAGCTTTGGAAATCAGCAATTTATGGAAATGTTTAATAAAACCAGAGCTGCTCAACATGAGGCACACACGTTTCAGATCTTTTGGCCACATTGTGTTGCAAGGTGTTGAGAAGACAGAGCCCTTGTCCAAACTTGCAGTCTAAGTTGTGTGAGTGGGTAAATGCTAGGGTGCAGGGCTTTGCCTATAAGGAATCGTCTTGGGAGGCTCTGTGAAAGAAGTGGGACTTAAAGAGGTATTTAAACAAGAGGAATGAATAGGAAACTGTTGAAAGAGCAGAGGTTGACATGAAAGAGTACAGAAGGTCAGGCGTGGGGAAGTAAAAAACCACCATGGTATAGGAAAAATACATTGAAATTTGTAAAGAGAGGTTGTGTGAGCAGGGTTAGAGCAGAAAAGGCAGGAATGGGAAGATTGTCCATTTTTCCACGTGCAAGGAAAGCTGGGATGTGATATTTGAAGATTTATTTTTCTTTCTATTGATTATCCCTCCTTTCCTTGTCTTCAAGAAGGGAAAAAAAGTTTGACATCTGCCCATCCCTTTCTCTCACATTCAGATTGGTTTTGGTTTCTGTTGTTTACCTCATTTCCAGAATTGTAAACAGGATTTAAGTTTTTAGCCTAACCTCAAATCTATACAGGAAGCACTGGCTTCTCTGGTGAACGCTGTCACTGAGATAATGTATTGCAAGCTTTCCTGGGAGAAATAACACCTGTCAATATTAGCAATTATTTTTTGCATCCTGTTTTGTTTAGGTTAGCAAGATAATGGTTGCAATTTAATTTTATCTTCTTATCAGACAATTCCTTTTGTCTGCTTATAAACTTTTTTCAACTAATCCATCAACTGCATCAAATATTCTTATTATCTTCCACTACTGAAGTTTGAAGTTGAGATGTACGGTGGTAATTCTTTTAGCAGACTGTTATGTAGTGCTCTTGTCTGAAAATGGATGTGCAGGATTTGGGAGAGTTTCTTTTAATAACATCTAGATGTGTTGAATTAAGCCTGTCTGTTGCATTTTCTTAGAATAGGAATATTTCTAGTAGCAGAATCAAAGAAGAAAGCCAAACACATAAAATATGAGGTAGTAGTTTATGAAATGACTCTTTTGTGATTGCTGAAATCAATGGGCGTTTGGCAGTGATTTTAGTAGGAACAGAATTGGGATCTCTAAGACTGGCACTTATGTGCTGTTCTTTTAAATGTCCTTTTCTGTTTGTGAGGTTAAATAAAAAAGGAAAATGAAGATTCCTTGAATCTGTGTGAAGAATTTGACAGTTCAGGTTGGAATGTTCACTGTCTACTTTGACTCATTCAAAAATCACAGCAAACAAAAATCCCTTAAAGGTGGTGGCCTGCAGGTGACTGGCAAATTCGATCTCTGATATTTACAGAAAGAAGAGCACACCTTGTAACTTCTTTGCCGAATTTCAAATGATGAGAATTAGGGAGAGTACAGATGTACCTGAAGTGTAAGCTCTATTCATCTGCTTTCTATTCTTAAAGCATATACAGGGTTATAGCCTACATATGTTTGTCAGAGTGATTAATGGCTTGTATCCATACATTAGAACTGAGAGTATTAAGATTTATATCTTTTTGTTTTGAAAAGCAACAGCAAGCCCATAAATACATGCTAAATGTACTCCATCTGATAAGCATGTGACCTATAGTGGACTTTTACAGTAAATGACTAAAGCCATTTAGAGGGTTTTTTTTAAGCTATTAAATAAACTTTAAAATGTCATAAGATGTCATGAGCTGTGCATGTAAAGCTGATATTTATATTTATCAGACACTTTAAGAACAGAAAAGTTCTTGCCTGTGTACCTGTTTCTTCTTTGCTTTCTAAACTGTGAATGCATTACCAGTGATAGGGGAGGTCAGGATAGAAAAGTACAGGTAGTGAAGGTCCAAAACTTTTCATAGTGTTTATTTACATAGTTTATTCAAAGTGCCATAAGGATGGCTGAAAGGTGATGTAGCTTGGCGATGGAAAAATGCTCTAATTTACAGGGGATTTACAATACCTAAATTAGGTGCTGTGGGGAGTTGTCTAAAGCCTGCCAATAGGAGACAGTATGAAGAAACAGTACGAAAGAAGCTTGTATAGGTTTTTTGCCTTCTAAATAAGACATTAAATATATTCCAGGACTTGTAGAAATGTTCTAACTCTATCTCCTTCAATAACTTGTCCCCGAGAGCACTTCTGAGGCATGCCCATGCTGGTATCAGACTTGACTGTGTCTGACCCTGAGCGCTGGGTTATCCTCCTTTGGATACAGGGTCCTCTGTTTTCATTACACCTCCTTCTGCTTGTTCATAGTTTCTCTCTGTACTGAGGTATTCTAGGATTTTTTTCCTAACCTGTCGCATAACAATAGTGATAAAACTTTTGTCCATTAGAAGCAATGGTGGGTCCAGCACTGGATTTGAGTTACATGTGAGTGACCTGCGAAGTTGTGTCCTAGAGCAGATGGTACCCACGGCTTAAATCTGCAGTTTGTATAACCATTAATAGTTTCAGTGCACATGTGTATGGTCTTGTGTTTGAGGAGGAAACTAGTCGAACACGTGGCCGTAACTGGTGTAGAAAACTGTGATTTTGAACCTCCAGGATTATATTTCTGGGATAGGTACAAATGCGTTCATAAAAAGTATTTGAAGAAGACGTGGAAGATTTCATTTACTAGCTGTCCTACTCAGCCAGCCAAATAATACTGTTTATTTCTATAGCACTCATTCTCAATAGAAATCCTAGATTACCTTAGCAAGCTTAGGCAATGGGATTTTATATGCTTCTTTTTTTTTGGTCTTGTACAGGTTTGTGAAAAATCTTCAAACAAAATGTTTTTCTAAGAAGTTGGTTTAAAGATTTGTTGAAATGTTGTTTTGATAATCTAGCTATTTTTTTTTCCAATAATATTGATGGATTTAAGGTATCTGAACTGACAGTGAATGAGCTGTATAAGAATCTTTTAATGATACAAGGGGGTATTGAATGACGGCAGACTTCTTTAGCATCTCTGAACAGTACAAATTGCTAGCATCTTCACATTTCTGTAAGGAGTACCTGCTTAAGGCCCAGTGGGGTTAAGAACGTTGTTTACTCTCCTCTTGACTCCTGCAATATAACAATAAAAAAGTGATTAAAATTTAAGTAGTCATGAGAGATTTTCACTATATCTAATTTCTTGAATGCTGGTGTGCATTAAAACTGGATCATTGCATTGTTGTGGTAAGTATTACTGTATTACCTTGTTTAGCAAGCAACAGAAATAAGAACAGTAATTTTTTGATAAGAAGTCTTGTCCAAATGTGCCGAGTTTAAAGATTGTTTAGCATTAAGGTTGTGTTAATTGTTTCCTCTGTAGGTTGTATTAGTACTTTTCTCCATAGACCTCTATTTTGAAGCAGTTAACATACCACAACAATCTTTTGCAAGACAAAATTTGTTACCAAGTTTCTCACATCAGAAAGTGTTCTCAACTTCTGTTTTGGGTAGGTAATGATTTAAGTAGATTTCAGAAGGAAAGCAAGAGAGAGGCAATCTTTTTTCAGCGTCTTTGCTTTCATCATGGAAAGAAAGTAGTATATATTTTAAAGTTGGCACCTGCTGATATGATCTAGATGTTCTTGGTATTAAAATTATTTTACTATATCAAGAATATGAATGCTTTTGAAAATGCACTGCTCTAAATATTCTGTTCAATATAATTGAATCGGGATTAAACTTACTTTTCTTATTATAATAGGTAATATCATCTTGTATATTCACACTGTGCTAAGAAACTGTCATCGTCATTTACAGTAAGATGATACAGTATCATCCCTGGTGTCAGATAAAAAGATTTTTGAGAGTAGGTGATAGCTATGGATTCATGTAACAAGTGGTACAATTAATATGTGTCCAGTAGAATTGAAGCTTAGATTGGGAAAATTCAGAGGGGAAAGTATTTCAGGGATGGCGTATTTTAAAAGGTAAAACAAACCTGCATTTGGCTCCAACATAGCAGCATGTGGTGGCTGTTGTGGCTCTGCAGATTCCATTGCTGAGCTTCTCTCAAGCTCTGTTCACGGTACAAAGTGTGTGAGTGCATGCAATGGGGACATACTTCAACTAGTTTAAATTGAATTGAAGAGAAGCTTATGTCATGTATGTACAGCAGTGTGGGGTCCAGTGGAGGCTGCAGAACTTGCATGGGACCCTGGAAAGTTTGGGTAGCTAGCTTGCATTTATGTGCTGAGACTCTGTAGTTACTGGTTTGAAAATTAGGTTAAAGCTAGCTCAGGAATATAGCTATAGGAACTGAATGAATGAAGAAGTAGTTTTCTTTCTTTTTTTTTTTTCCAACTGAATCCAGAGGAAGCAGTGATGGTCATCTCCTTTTTATAAGTGGCTAGACTGTTTTATCTGCTGTCTGGTTTAAGTGAAATCCAGAAACATTTGTGATGACAAAGAGGATTTTTTCAGCACTCTCATTGAGCAGAAAGCCACAGACTCCCCAGCTTTCACTTGGACACCAGCAATGGCACGCGTGGTATCACTGTTATTAGCAGCATCCACTTCCAAGCTCTGAGTGAACTCTGCTGACAGAGGTGGGTGCTGTGCCCTGCACATCTCTAGCCCTGTCAGAAAGCTAAGAACTGTTGTTGCTACTCATTGCAGGGTCAGAGCAAAGTAGGTTTGGAAATAAGCTGCTTTGTGTGTACTATCTTTTAGCTGTACTTTTAAAAATTCATTTTTTTTTTTTCCCCCTGTGTTAGCTGAACATCAGCAAGAGAGCTGCAGTATTACCACATGCAGGATGACCTATAGCAGAGTGGTTGGGATAGATTCCTGTGAGTGGTGCAGGTTGTTAGCTCCGTCAGATAGGGATCTGTGGTCATTTCTCTCCTCTGATTCCTGAGTATTTTCAGCATGATTTGGGGATAAATTAAGTCATCAAAATGTTACAGTATAGTAATACCTACCTTCTGACTTTAAGTCAGGTTTAGCTGTACATTAGGGGTGGCATTGTTTAGTCCTTAGAGGAGATAGCCCAATCTACCTATAGCCCCTTTCAACTTTAGACTTATGGCCTGTCGTAACAGATGTATCTTTTCAGCCTTGGACTTGGGAGGGTGCCCCTTCCATTCAAGGGCATGCCTGGTTGCAGTTATCTGGGAAGCCATCAAGTTCTCTTGTGTAGGTGCTGTGGGATTTGAGCATTATAGCCGTATATACGCATTCCTAAACCTCAGTACGCAATTGCATCTCTTCACTGACCAGATTGTGTATTCAGTTAAAAGTGGAACACAGCAGAGTTAAGCATTACTTAGTATCAGCTGTTCGCCTGTATACCTCCATCTGCCTGTTCATCCTCTTGTTTTTCCACACTTTCTTTTGGAAGAGTCAGAGCACGGGGTGCTGGAGCATAAATAAGCAAAGGCATCCTGTGCAATAACTCATGCTAACTTTTCTGATTCTTGAAAGCCGTGCTTTGATGTTTGGAACTGAACCGTGGGATTGTGTGGGACGGCTTTATTTACTTACAGCACTTTGCTTTACGGTCTTTTGGAAGCGGTTCCTTGTCGCCATGTTTACTGCTTTGTTAAGTAAATCTTTGATTTACTTTAGCAGTCACAGTCTATTAAAGAACTGTGTTCTTTGTGTTCAAAAAGCACTGCATGTTCTCTCTCCCCAGGTTTCCCCAGCCCACAAAATGTGAATTCTTTGTCTGGTTTTGAATCTACTTTTTTTACTGTGTTTGAGTCTGCTTTTTCACTGGTTTATGACAGTTTGTTATATACTTTTCCGTTATGAGGAAGATGATTTAAAATATAAACAGAAGACATTTAAACAATGCTTTCTAAACTGATTCCATTTTATTTTTGTTAGTTTTGTCTCATAATATTCTTGCTACCTTTAGTATGTTGTTTCTTGTGTTTAAAAAGCCTTCTGAGCCAAAGCTCCCATCATCTGTGTATAAGATGAATGCATATTTTTTTTCGTTAAAAGACTCAGTATCAAGTATGATCCATTAAGAGTTGGACATTGCAAGGACATCAGACTAAGGAAAGAGACTTTCTGAATACCAGAATCATTGAAACCCCCATGATTCTCTTCCAAGAGAGACAGACACACACACTTACTGACTCATATATTAGTACCTACTTTGCTGTATCAAACCGATGAGGATTGTGGCCATCAGAAACTCTGTTATTGAGTTCACATTGCATACTTTTGCACATCTAAACCAGCCACGTTTCTTTGCATGGCACATGAAGTCAAACTGAAAAACTATATTAGAAATGATAGGTTAGATTTTGTTGCCAATTAAGATATTTCATGCTTAATATTTTTATAAATCTATTTACAGGTTTATTTAAACAGTGTGCCTAGATTAATGGAAACTGCTATGGTTTCTGTGTCTGGCTTCTTATGCCCACCATAAAAGTGTGTCCTGCATGCTACTTAAAGGAGATGTTAGATCACCACAAGAAGAATTTGTTCTTTTGTGCTGTACAGAGATCTCATAGGAAAAAAGTTTGGTCTGGAATTGTAAATGTCTTCTCTAAACAACAACCAGAGACAATGAGCAGAAAATTCTGACTGCTGACGTTTTTGCAGTTTTCATTATTTTTAGTAAAAATTCTCATAATGCAAACACACCTGCCTCAGATGGTTATGCTACATGTACGCGAATATTTACAGCTCAAATGGATCTAATTACTCTTGACTGATAAAATCTCAAGCAAAATTAAGATACGATTGTACTGTAAAATGGCCTAGAACAACATTCGTTTGAAATATTCATTAACGTAAGATAAAAGAGAAAACCTTTAGGGCCCAGAACACTTCTCTGAGGACACATGCGGTTATTTTATTCTGCATTAGTTTCACTGATGGCACATTGTTAAACACAACGAGTTATAAGAAGATGTGAAGAAATTTGTATTTTAGCCTCTGACTTACAGTTCTGCAACGCGGAGATGTTTAACATGAGGATGCCTCCGTTCGCAGATAGGATAACGTTATTTAAAATTGATTAGGAGCAATTCACAGCAGCCTGCCAAATTGCTAATGGAAGCCATTTGAATCAATTCTCTCATATAATTTAAATGCCATTTCACTGCATATAGTTTAACCAGGAAAGAATCCCAGCTCGCAGCCAGTAAAATTAATTATTTATTATTATTTTCATAAATATTTTCTTGGTCCAAAAAAATGTAAAAACAAAATAAATGCTTATATTCTGGAACTTTTTCAGTGTGTATGCACTTCAAATGGCTAATTTGTGAAATGCCATAGTATTAGTTTTTACTTACGTATGTCAAAACGCATTTTTATCTACATGTCAGGTTTTTCCTTACCTGATAGCTTTTTGTGGAGTGTGCATTTAAGGCTAAATTACAAATTGGATTCTGCTGTTAACTGAGGGGCCTGTTCAGCAAAAATTATATATAGGCTTTTCTCAGAAGGTCGTGGAATCCGTCTTTGCTGAGGTGATGAAGTGGGGGAACTCCTTTTGGCCCCAGATCACTTTTTTTGCCTGGCTGTCCCACAGGGCAGTTGTCTGACCGCAGAGAATTCATTGCGTGAGGCTTGGTGTTCCCTATAGCACTCTCATCCATCACTGAAAGGTTGTCCTATCTGTGGGTTAATTTTACTGTTATTTGCTTGGAAATCAATTGAATTAAGCTTGAGAACTAATGGTATTTTGCCCTAGTTTAAAAATAAACATTCTGGGGTTTGGCTGTTATTGGCTGAGATTTTGCAGAGTCAGCACTACGCAGGAAGAATATCTTTTAATTTCATGCTTTGCCTACTCATCTATTGCACTGCCAATTGCAACCACTATGGTGCCAAACAAGTGAAAATATAGATCACGTAAAAATATAGAGCAACATTGATGCTGCAGCAGCATAGGAAGTGCATTACGGGGGCTGCTGCTCTTCAGACGGAAACAGCATATTGAAATCCTGTCTGGTCGTCCTTCGCTGCTGTCCATTGTGACTTAGAGAACCTAAGAATATAGAGTGGTGTCTGTTATTTTTTTCCCCCCAGTATAAAGAACATATTTCAATGTCTTTTACTCACATATGGTTATGGATGTTTGTAAGGGTTAAAATATGTCTGAAAATTAATCAACCCTCAGTTGGCCTTTCTTCATTGGAGTTGATATATAAGTTGACCTAGAGGTGTAGTAATAATATATGTCAAAGATATTTAGCAGGCTTTTGCCATGCGTGCCTATGTAGATATGGTGGGCATATGCCTGGACTGATTAAGGACCTGAAGGCTCTTCCCCTGCAAAATATGTGTATCAAGTTAAGAAAGGTCAGCCTGCAATAAGAGTGTTTAAGAAAGAATTCTTCAGCTGCATTGGCGAAGTTGGAAGTCTAATACCTGTTTAAGCAGCAGGGTATTACAAGTAGTGAGGTGAACATATTTGAGAGACTGTGAAATTTCATGAGTAAAAAGGGGAGAGAAAAACCTTAATAAGAAAATTTCTTGAAAATGTGGGAGAATCCTTAGTTCTGAATGTAAACCAAGGAACTTAAATGTCAGATATTCTAAAAAAGGGGAGTTAAGTAATGTACGTTAGGTGTTGTAGCCAAAACCAGGACACAAAAAAGCAGAGCTGTAACAGAGCGCATCTGCGTGCATTTTTTTTTCAATCACGGTAAGAAAAGCTTCATGGTAATTGTACTGGGGTTTTAGTTGTTTTTTCTCGCGCTCTCTTTTTTTTTTTTTTTTTTTTTTTTTTTTTTTTTTTTTTTACTGATAACCCCTCTGGAGAGAGTTACTGCATTTGTAACATTAAATGGAGGACAGACAAATGGTCATGACAAAGGTGACCAAAAGCACACCAGAAGATAGGAGTTTTGAACAGGGACTGAGCTCTCGTAGAGCCCTGTAGAGAGGACCCACTCGTCCCTCAAACAAAACCAGCAGTCGGATTATTCTAAGGGGATTGTGCCATATTTCCCTTTCTTCTTTGAGACCACAATAGTTTTGTAGAAAAAACAGTTCCTTAACTGTATCCACTGCCATTTTAAGAGTAATAAATAATTCTTCACAGTCAGTCAATCACTCTCAGTGCAGACTTCAAAAGGTAATTTATTTTGCAGATAGACACCTCTGACAGCACTCTGGAGGCCATCCTTTCAAGAAACCAAGACTAAAACATCCTGCTTGATCAGGTTTTTATGTGATGAAGCCACTCCTTGACAGAGAAACCTGATTGGTACACTGGGGAGGGAGGGGAGCTCTGCTACTGTCTTTCTTCATTATGGTTTCCTGTCCTGTTAACTAAGGAAAGGGTTGGTAACACACTTGCTGATCTCATCACTTCATACACAAGCACCAACTGGGAAAGGAGAAACCTTACGTTTACCCAGCATGTTCACCTATGCCCAGCAGAGCATGGGATATGTTAGGAAAAAATCGTCACTGAAGTGAACAAAGAGGATTTAAGCACTTTTTTATTTATCAGAACTAAGAAACAAAGAAGTAACAGTTAATGGTTTGGGAGGCCAGACCTGGAGGAACTTACAGATTCTAGGTGTGGAAATGATGGTGGGATATAAAAGAGAGAAAGTTAGTTAATGGGAGAGAGCTGAGTGAGCAGAGACAGATGGTGCAGAAAAATAAGCAACATAGTTTGGTGTTACAAGACACCATTTTCATTTTAGCTGCTAGGCATTAAAATATCTAACACTTCACAAGACTGACTGTAGATCATACAATATTTTCTGAAGTCTGTTGGTAGAATAATTTAAGAAGGGCTATCTGTCTTGGGCAAACTCTTTCGAAGACTGAGGCAGTACCTCTTGTTTTTTATCTGCTCGTTTCCGTCTGAAGACAAAGTCCCAGTATTTCTTGGTGGTGCAGTTTGAGTAGGCCTGGCTCAGCACATGATCTTTTGTGCAAGATGAGGAAAATGTATTAATAAACATAGTGGCAGCTCGACTCTATTGAAAAATGTGGAGTTTTTTCTTATTTCTCTTCATATTGCAAAACAGATTACTGCATATTGAGAGATTAAAGCCTTCACTAGTACAGTAAAGAGACACATGAATGAAAAGAATTTATTTCTATGCATTCTTCTTTTATCAGAGTAAATGAAGTTTAGGGAGATACACTGCCTTGTTTCATCAGGAATTTCCATTCCAAAGGGAAAAGAAATGGAATAGGAACCGTGTTTCTAAATATCTAAGGTTACAACTTCGCTGTAACTGGAAATGTAACTCCCTGTCATGGCAGTGTTTGATCCACTTGCTGATTCTGAATGCTGTCTGGACTGCTTAGATGTATGTCTCACTATTAAAGCATTTTCCCGTTTTCTGTTTCTTATGGTAAATATGCTATAGAAAGATTTTTTTTTTTTAAAATCTTTTTGTGAAGTTTTAAAATAAAATTTACAGCTGTTTTTACATACTGGACCTTATCATCTCAGTTACCAATTTTTTCTTATGTCTCAGAACTCTCATTAATTTTTCACAGGCTTGTGATGGATAGTTTTTATTTATTCACGTCTGAGGTTCTGTTGTGTGAAAAGGACTCATTTTATAACATTACATATTCATGGCTTGGGATAGATGGGATAAGGAACTTATTATTAATGTGTCACAGTGGGAAACTTACGCTGGGTTCATTTGCGGATCTTGTTAAATGTGGTGCGGTCAGCAGACAGTACTGAAATGTTTGATACATTTTATTGGAGAAGGGCAAAAAGGTTCAGTGATGCTTCCTTATCTAAACAACACAAGTGAGATGGTGTTTTTCTAAATGCATTTGAAACACTTATGTCAATAACATAAGGGTAGAAGCAAAATATCCCTGAACAACAGAACGACGCTTTCTATTAATGACTGTTTCCAAGTGCCATTTGAGTCTATTTAAATCAGTTTGCTTAATTAAATATTGTTGACTTTTAGCAAAAACATCGGAGTTGCTTGCAGTATAGTGAATTGATATGAGCGTAATTCAAAACATAACTTGATTTCTAGCAAGTTAGGTTTACCCATAGTGACTGATCGTGGGCATATTTCACTGAGATTCTTCTGTTAACGCACAGTTCTACTGTGCAAGTTCTGAATATAGACATGCAAATTTTTTTAGAAATCAGTAGACAGTCTATGTATTGAACATATGTAGCATATAAAATAAAAACTAAAGAGGTAAGGTTTGGTGTAAACTCTTTTGGAGTCCTAGAATTGGATCTGATTTAAAAGAACCAAATATCCTTTTCATCGGGTCACAAAGATACTCATCTTCAAAGCAGAACGTTTTGTACTTCTTAAAATTTTAAAGTAGGGGCTCTGCCCTGTGTACTTACATGCTCAAAATTAAAATTTTTCAATTAAATGCTTCCATACTCATTTTTCTAGCTACAGAAATGGGCCCAGGGAGGAAGTCTGCAAGTTAGCTATACTTCTGACTCCCGGTTATTTATCACCTATTGTTACCTTTGTACTTATGTTATTGTTGGAAACCTAGAAAGAGGGTTTGGTTGTGTTTTTTTTTTTTTTTTTTTTAGTATGCTAATCACTTTCTTACCAAAGCAACTTGTGGATGAAGGTATTAATGTTTGTGATACCAGCAATTATTCAAGAGCGTATTCTCAACTGAATTATAATTCCTCTTTGTTTTCAAATATTTTCTTTCTTTTGAAATTAATAATAAAATAGATGAAATAACTTTAAGCTACTTAAGCCGTTTGAGATGACTAGGACAAGACAATTTATGATGGCTGTATTTTAAAAGAAAATTTTCAGTGATGTTAAATGTTAGCTTTATTAGCGATCCTACCAGTAGGTCAACACAATTATATTGTCATTTATAATTAAAGAGCTGGGCAGTGAGAAAACTGTAGTCTATTAAGAGTTTGTGAGTGTGTGTGTGTATACAGTGAAATAATATCTAGTGTAATATGAAGTGACAGTCAAAATTACAGCTTTTCTCTTGCCGCAAGGGTACTTCTCTGCCAAGTATAGTAATATTGTTGTAGCAGTGTTCAAGGTTGTCAGCAGTTCTTGGTTACTCTGCAGAGAGCCATAACTGTGTGTGGAAGCAAGGAGCTTCCTGTCAAGGGAGATACTATAATTTTGATATATATTTGTTGGTGCCAAACTGCAATTAAATAGGAGGCGTTGGAAGAGGTTTTATTTAACCAACTCAAATTTGTTGATTAATTAGTGAAAACCAAAAAATCCACAATGAAATCCTCGTCTTTTATGAATGTAGTTTAAATTATGAATTTATCTGGTATTTGTCCGTGCTCATAGTAGTGTGTTATTTTTATGGAATAAACCTTATTTCTGCTGATGAATTTGGGATTGTATAGGGCATGCTGCTTTTAGTTAAAATATTAGCTCTGAGGCTAATTATCTATCATAAAGTTGTTTTAAGGGATAGTTACAGACTTCAGTTTTTTAGAGGTCAGCATGGAAACTGTTTCTCCTCAAAAACACATTTTTTCAGAATGTGTCAGGACTTTGACAAAATATTGTCACAAAAATGTGTATTATCATCCATATTGGAAGCAGTAAAGAATTTCTCCTATTGTCCCACCTTGAAAATAATGATAATAGTGTCAGCAGTTTTATTCAGTTGAAAACCATTTTTCTTGATGATTGGATTAAACAAAATGAGGTGGGGGAGAGAGATGCTTTGGAAAACATTGCTTTAAAGAAAATCAGGAACTTTCCTGCTGTCCTTCAGCAAAGTATTGAGATATGAACATACTTACATGATCTTACTACTTGCATGACAAAAATTTAGTGATATGGTAATATAGCTGGCTGAATGATGCCTAAAAGATTACTTAGCCAAAATCCCCACTGACGTTTATTGAATAGTTTCCAAGTGGAGCTGCCAATGCATGTTGTGAGATACTTCCATACCCTGCCCCTCCACTGTCTTCTTCCTTGATTTCAGTAGGTATCTATAGACTGCAATGCAGGTGTGCGACTTGCATTGTAGAATTAGGTGCTACTTTTAAAGCAAAGCAGAAGCCACAAAAGCTAGCACTTTTTTTTCCAGATGTGTTTGTAAGGAAAGCGAAGATAATTCAAAAAATAAATCACAAATAACTTTTCAATATTTTTCTTATAACTATAGCTAAAATAAATTTCAAATGCTTTATGTTGAGGAAGTAAAACAGAAAGAGGCTTCCTGTAAATTATTTTTCTTAAAGAAAATTGAGTGCTCAGTGGGGAGCTTGCCTAACCGGGATAAGTTGTTCCACTGTTGCCTTAAGCATTCTTGATTTATCCCAAAACACCTTGCAGGTTTAACTTATTCTGGAAATCATATGTATCTGATTTATAGAAACTGAGTATGTGCTGAAGTTTACAGATGTGTGGAAGAGCTAAAGTCGTATCTTCAGGTGGCCCATTGAGTAAGCTTAATGAGTAAATGTGAAATGCAGCAGTAATACTTGTTATTGCACTGAGGCCAGTCCTTAACAAAAGGGCACATCTCTGACCCCCGTGCAAAGGACTTGTCCAAGTGCGTTGTGATGGCTAATTGGCCGTAAGACACAGGAAAGACACTCCAAAGAAAAATTTTGAAAATTACAGGAAATATCTGGTTTATGGTGTTTCTCTCTATGGCTTCCTACAATGCTTTGACCAGTGTTTATCTTGTTATCACCACTGAAGCTTTTTTTTGTCTTCTGGTGGAGGACAGTAAGCCTAGAATCTGGGCATGTTATCAGAGCTGATTTCCCCATTTTGTGTAAAAAGTATAATTTACAGAGGTATCTTACAATTTCGTACCTGTTGTGTTTTCAGAATTTCCTCGCTCTGGCCAGCTGTTTGATTTATGAACATCTAAAGTCTTTGTTTCTAGCTCATTTGATGTCACTAGAAATTTTGCTTTTTTTCCTCTGAAGCCTTATCTCTTTGCGACAGAAGCAGTGGTGCTCAAGAGGTGATCATACAATATCTGTTCGTATACAAAAAATGCACATACCAGTGTACACCTCAGCATCTTTAACTTGAGTGGACTTAGCGTTCTATGTGTGACAAAGCAGTTTAACAAATGTGAATTCCTTCCGATTGCTGTATTAATATGTTGGGTCTTTTTTTAATTGAATAAATATATTACACAGCAGGACAGATTATTTTCTTTGTGGCTTTGCTGTTGCAATTTGAGAACAGATAGGATTTTCTTCAGCTGATGAAGAAAGCAACATCTGTTCTTGGTTTCCTGCAGCTTTCCTTCTTCAGACAACGCATTTAGATGCACAATTTGAATTCTTTCTGAAGACATAGAAAATTAAAAATTTGACTCCTCCTTTAGAGCAGTGGTTACACTGTGTCAACAGTGGGTTGAGCTAAATTCGGCTATGTCAAGCAAGAACTATAAAAGTGGATAGATTGCCCTCTAAGCTTCACTTTATTGGATATTGTAATTGACATATAGTTGTCATTTATAATCATCTGTCCATTCCTGTGAGTTGGGAGCAGTAAAGTTAATTGTGGCTGCTCATTTGCATTAATCTCACCTCTGAAGGGTACAGTAACCCATTAATATCATGTCATGATGAATTATCACAAATAACATTGAACATATTGATTAATGATCTCTGAGATTTGTATCTCGTTAAAACATTTTGTTAGCTCTTTAAACTTTTAAGCAGACAGTCAATGTATGCAGGAGAGGTTTAGGCATCACCCAAGAGGTGATGAAAAGTTATAGCATACATTTTGGGTCACTAATTAAAATTTGTTTAAAAGGTTTCGTACTAATTTTTAAAATGCTTTTTCCTTCAAAGGTGTAGCACTTGCAAGATTTTTAATCACAAGAATTGTCATCTTATTGTTTATTGCTTATAAATATAGTAATTTGCGTTAGAGTTGGGATAACACAAGGGAAAAAAAAGGAGTAATAAGACTTAGAAACTGACATAATTTCTGTAGTTTCTATTCTATAGCGAGAATCATGCTCAGAGTAGCATAAGTTTGTTTTTTTTTAAAACAGTTTCTTTCTGTTGAAGTTTTGTTCTTAATGCAAAACTTCTCTTGCTGGTTTAGCACTTGAACTTGATTTTTTTTTCCTTCCTGTTCTCTCTTTATACATACAGATATATACATTAGGATGAATGAAATGTCATCCAGTGGGTGGCCATGTAATTTGAAGTAGCTGGTAATTAAGTATTTTACCATTTTGATTATTACCAGCTTAAATTTCTGTAAGCTAAGAAGCATGAAGACTTTAGGAAGGCGAGGGAATTTACACCCCAGCTCAAGAAGGTGACTTGGCAGGAAGAAGGGCCTCCTTTGCATATCTGAGTACTGTGTTTCGAGAGTCTGTGAAACATACAATATTGGAAATCATTTAGCAATCTATCTTATTGCAAAGGTTTCTTTGTCTCCTTCCACATGAAGTTGCTGTATTTGAGTGGGTCCATTTAAATAAATCATAACTCTAGCAGGGCCTAGATCTGTGTTCAAGAGACTGGTTTCCCTTTCTTCAACCTGCAGTAAGCTGCCAGTATAGTTATTTGACTACTTAGAATAATAATTATTTCTTAAAATTATTTGAATATTCTTGTTTTTCCACTTCCCAGTTGTTCTTTTTCTTGAGTCTGAGGAGATGAATCACACGCAGAGTATTTTGTGTTAGAGCTGCTTTGTTTTTTCAGTCTGTCTCATTCTTTTACACTGGGTGAAAACAAGGAGTGAGTCTGGTTTTTATGCTTTTGATAGCATTGTCGGTCCCTCTCAAGAACTAATCCTCACCTTTTTCTTCTAACTATTGCCCTTGTTACCTAGGATGAAGTTCACGCACTCTGCCAAATGTTGAAATAAGCTAGTTTTGTAGAGGAGACTAATGTGAAGATTAGAGCAAGAAAAATCATCCTTTCTAGCTTGAAGATATGATATGGCAAATCTTCACAGGTGTGCCATGACTTCTGCTACTCCGGACGTGTACAGTGGCTAATTGTGTCGCATCACCTTTCCCCAGGCTGGGATTTTTGTATGTGTACTAACACAATTTTAACTTATTTGCTAGCTTTTCCGGCCAACCCCTACAATCTTCTTTCAGTAATTCCTGAGAGTCCGTTTCCCTGGCACACGAGGCTGCAGAGTCAAGGATTATATTCTAGCTATAATTTATGATTAACTAGACTTATGGCTGAGATCCCAAAACAGCCTCAGTGCTGTGGCCTGAGGAATTAAAGACAAAATGGAGACTATCACTCTGAATTGTTCGCTTCTCTGGATTTAGGAAAAGTCTTATTTATATTTGGAGAAAAAAAAAAGCCCAAACATTTTGCAGTTGTGAAACAATTCCATTTCATACTAAGGAATTTAGCACTAAAACACATGAAGTCCTCAGCCTTTATAGCATTAAACTATTCAGTTTAAACCTTATTGTTTGTCACCTAAAGCCGATGTAGTGAATAATGCATATTAGACCCTCCTGCTAATGCAGCCCCCCCAAGAAAAAGTAGGGGGGGAAACGCAAGTGGGGTTCATTTTTACCTTTTACCCATGGTATTAATCCTTATTCATTTTAAAAACCTGCTAACGGAAATATTTCCCTTCAGCTCATTAATCAATTGTGATTTTCATTCCCTTGTTTTGTAAAAGCTGTTGCAATAAATACTTTTTTCACAAAGCGAAAATCTAAGAGATGGATGCAGCAAGCGTAATTAATAGCACCCAGTTACAGAAGATCAGCAAGTTTGTGAGATTCACATGCTGCTTTACCATATGGCTGCCCAGTAGGCGAAAAATTTGATTAATGTTTTGAAGTAGGTTTTTTTCAGCAAATATTACAGCCCCAGATGAGGAATTTTACTTTCTAGTATTGTTAGACTTAACTAAAATAACAGGTCTTCTGATTTAAAGCTAAATAATATTTTGATCTCATGAAAACTCTACATGCAGAAGAATTACAGTCCTGCTGTATAAAGAATGGACCCTGTAACTTGTTTATAATTCAAGTTGTAGGTTAAAATTTTGTTTAATCTTAGTTTTTCGTAAGTTGATTGATTTAAGATAGCAGTATAAGTGCATGAGTTTTGTGACGAGGATTTCCTCATCACAAATAATTTTATAACAAAATTAACTGATGCATTCTAACTTGTCATGCTGTTTTCCTCTCTACTTCCTTATGGAAAAAAATCAATGTTAAGCAGTTTGCTGATAAACAATCAGAAAATAATATGTGGTCCCTTCAGTAAAACATTACTGTAAATATGTTAGCAAAACTGTACAATGTATTAATTTTGCTTTTAAGTAATTGTTGTAATAATTGTAATTAGTACTTAATCTATCCATTTCCCTCACCCACCCCCCCATGTCTACCTGAAGTGAAAAATATTTACAGAAATGCATCTGAAGAGTGTCACGACTTAGGATCGAGTGCTCTCATGCAAAGCTAACACACAGCGGGAAGTTTTGCTTTTCTCACAAATTCTCAGTTTAATACACGGAACATCAGCAGCTGGTAAAGAACAGATTCAGGGTGCTGAGCCGAAATGGAGTGGAGAGCAGCTTTGAATGGAAGTCTTGCTGAGCTTCCAGAATGCTGAAGATAAAGCATTACCTAACACTGCTTTGCCACTTTGGTTTCTTCTAATTGCTTCAGGTAACGCTGAGGTTCAGAGTCTGGTGGGATGATGCTAAGGCTGAAAAATGAGAATTTCTGCATTTAAAAAGATACCTTTTTGCAGTTTTTACAGTTACATCATCTTAGAAATCAGTGATTGATTGTAAGGGTGTGCTAACATGAAAAATAATTCTGATTCGACTGGCTGTGTGTATCCCCAAATAAGAGATCTTGGCACAAAGTGCTTCTCTATATTGCTGATTTCAGGGGAGGGAGTGGGAACTCAAACCTAACAATAAAATAAAGCTGAGTAAAAATAAAGACCATCAGGTGTTTCAAACCAAAAATTTTCACCATTGACAACCCTAGGCAGTGCATGACAATAGGGGGTGTCCGGCTGCATTTCGTACTGGTGTTAAACCTCAGAGGTAGGAAACCAGCTATGAAGTTCTTTTGTGAAAAGCTTAAAGTGGAGTGTAGCTGAGGTAGTGAAATGATAGTTATTACTTCTGGAGACTACAAATGCCACAACAACTTGTTCTTTACATTCATAGACAGCTGACAGATGACTAAGCAATGTGACCAAATCTATACCTTTAATATAAAAGGACAAATTGAATTGTTTTATTCTTTTGAGAAAGGACAGTTAATTACGTTGATACAAGCTTCCCAGGCTTGTGCCGTTTGAAGATTGCCTGTAGAATTTTTTTTCCTTAATATTATCAAATTTATTACAATTTCTATGAAGTATGAGCATTTTTATTAGAGCATTTTCCATGTATTATCTTTTTTCTTGTCTGTATCGGTGATTCTCTTGTCAGTGATTTATTTCTAGTAAGAACACATTTTATGCTATAAATTTATGTAAAATGTACCCGTGTTTCCCTTAACCTGTGACTAAACTACATGCTGATGTTAAGATATTCTATTATACGCTCATCAAAATGTAGAGAAATTGATATTTTAGTATTTAGTTTTCTTTGCTCTTAGTTTTGATTCCATTATTTAAGAAATAAGGAGAGATTTCAAATATTTTAATAGTGGGACTGAATTTTTAATTGGTAGTGTCTGCAGATGAAGGTTGCTTAAAGCTGCTTGAACTGTATGATTAAATTATACCATCGGATGCAATTATTACTTAATCTGAAAGAATGGGGGGGTATTGGGGATGTTATCGTAAGTGTCGCACGTTGCTTGGCTTTTTAATTCTGTAAATAAAGGAAAGGGTTGACTCTGGTCTATGACGGCCGTTTCCTGTTAACGTTCCCATTTTTAACTGTTTCAGAGTTGCTGTTCTTCTTTAAATCTGTCGGGAAGGTCTGTAAGGGATTGTCTATATGAAGAGGCTGTAGAGTGGTCACTCTAAAAAGCTCCTTAGTGTAGTACTTTGAATTTTAAATCACACACATAATTCAAAGGTAATCTAACTTTCAGTGTTGGACTTAAGTCCATTCAGTTAAATGGAGAAAAATGACTGACATAAGGAATGAGTTATTGATTTGTTGTAGGGAAATGACTTCTGTAATATAGGAAGTATGGTAAAAGGAACAGCTTAATTATTTAGGGGGCACTGGTGAAAAAAAGTGCTTTTGCAGCATTGCAAATTGTCTAAATAGGAGTTGTACAACAGGGGGTTTTAATAATTCTTTCTTAAAGACAAATTGTAGTGGTTTATTTTTTTTCCTCATAAGATGGAGCTCATCTGGTTATTTAAAATATTTTTTGTATTTGTGCAGCTGAGGCAGAAAAAGCAGGCAGCACAATAATTTTGTTCTTAATGCTAAAGGCACGGCAGCTTTTAACGGGTGTTTCCCAGTTATTTGCGTTATGTTTGTGCTTTGTGGAATCTTGATATCTGAGGGCTGGACAAAAAAGAAACATGCACAGAAAGTTATTCTGAAGCCCTTGTTTTTCATAGGTGACATGAACTTTTAAAATGTGAATTTACCAAATAAATAGATGTGGCAGTCCATATCTGTACGAGTAAAATTTTTAAAATATAGTATTTGAAGATTTATAAAATATCAGATAAGATGTTTGCTTTGGCTTTTTCCTTATGTTTTTTTCTTTTGATTTAGTGCTATTCTTTGCAGGACTACAGTATCATGTTATTTTGACTGCAGCTCACAATTTTTGGCAGCGTCTCAGATAAACAGAATATTTGTGGTTAATTGGTTGAACATGTTCAACTATTAGAATTGTATTAAAACCGTAATGTGTTTGAGCATTTGCCCACTGTGGGCTGCTAATATGGGCTAACTTAAATTTCTGTCTTTGACTGGAGCTATCTTGTAGCTGGTTTTATTGGAAGTATCTGTGCAAAGTTGAAAAGGCAGATGTATTAAAGCACATCTAATAGCACCAGTCTGTTTAAGAGTTTGCAACTGTGTCTAGTATATAGGCCCTTGTTTTTAGGGATTCATAATTCAGTCTTAAAAGTTCCTGTCATCCTGAAATTGGGTATCTAAACTTTAAGTATTACTGAAAAGAAGTAGGAGTCAGTATTATTTTTAAGTAAATTTTCAGGCATACTAGTTTGCCTTTGTATCAGAGACTTCCAGATGAAATAAAGAATTGGAAGCTTCTCCAGTTTTGATGTTTTAAGTCCCAAACGTGATTTATATTTGCTACTGCTCTTTAAGGCAATGGCAATGGACTGAGTACGTAGTGAATATAGAAGAAGTTAGATGTTAAATTCTGAGTGCTAATGGGATTAGGGGTGCAGTCTGATGGATTTTCAGTGCATAATTCCCTATTTTCGCTTGGTTAGGTTTTTTTTTTCCAAGCTTCCAAGCAGAAGTCACAATCTAGTCTTGCTAGAGTTGTTAGTTGTTGTTGTTGTAGGGTAGGTAAATAGTGCTGGTTTTGACTTAAAAGCTTTGGCACTCGATTACCTGAAGAATCACCATTGTTTTGTGTGGATGATACCCTGCAGCTCTAAAAAATAGAGGCAATTATGCTTGCAGCCCCTTGTTTTAATTGAGTGAAGCATAATGACTTCTCTTCTATAATGCTCCACGGACTGGAAGCTGCGTGTGAGGCTCCCCAGGGACCTGCAGCATAGCCTTTCCCAAGCACGTGTTTTTTGGGGGAAAGCAGCTGAAAGGAGGGGTCAGCCAGAGGCTGAAGCTGGCACAGCAAGGAGCCAGCAGCAGTACCAGCTCTGTCCCTGGTGATGCAATCAGCCTGCTTTCTGTTCACTGCCAGGATTTTGTCCCTTGTGCCAGCTGCTGTTGAGCTCCAAACTTTGCCTTCTCCACTACTTACCTTGTCATGTTTTTCCACCTCAGTAGTTCCCCTCCCTCTTTCTGTATCATATTATGAAGAGGTCTCTCTGTTTACATGTTCACATGCTAAACACTTTCTTATCTTTTGCCTGTATGTTTTTGTAAATTTAGATTTGAAGATATTTAAGGCATGTGCTTCTTGTTTGTGTTTCTCTCCTCAGAGAGCCTGCAGTGTGTCCCTTAAAAACTAAATTAATTTAATGCAGTAATTTCATTGTTCTGTTCCTGAGTTTCCGTATCTCTAAAATTAATCTGCTTTTGCTCATGGCCCTGGTAAAATGCTTCAAAAAATACTTTAAGAAAAAAAAAGAAAGAAAGCCACTAAAAACCTATTTAACTGCAGTATAGCATATTGAATAAATAGTAAGTTGTTCTCAGTTTTCTATAGGTTAACTAAGGTCTCAGATCTGGACTTCTACTCTCCATTCCCTATAGTTTGACAGCAAGATGTGTTTGCATTGGGAAGGCAGGTGCCTGCTTTTGCTGGGCAGAAGGGTTCAAGATCATCCTACCAAGTGGGGGCTCCCAGGAAGCCCACTTAGCCTAACCGAACAGTGTCCAACTGCAACAAAGTGCCCAAAGTAGCAAAATGCCGTGTAAAGGCACTAGAAAAAGAAATGAGTTGTGGCCGCTTTGTTGATGCAAGTGACTTGTGAGGAAAATCCACACCTTGCGATGGGGTGAGACTGAGAAAACTGGGACAGGACTGGTGAAGACTGTGGTAGAAATAGAGAATAATTCCTGTGGAGTGCCATCCGTGGGAATAGTAAGTGGTTTTGAAGGGAAAGCTGTTGATGGTGAGCTGTGATGGAGTCACCGAATCCCACCAGCTGGCTCTTTCCCAATTAACCAAATCTGCCTCTGTTTTGGTAGGATCAGTTTTAATGGAATTAAGTGCTCATGAGCTAGACACATTTTGGAAAATTGGCCTGACAGTCTTCAGGGAAGTCAGCCTTGTAACTCTCCTCTTAACTTTTTGCTCTCCAAAGCAAAAACTGAGCCTTTTTTGCAAAACTGAAATGGACAATCGGGGAGGATGCTTGTGGGGCAGAATGAATGGTCAACTCAAATAGCAATGTTAATTTTTTAGGTACTGATTCTGCAACAGGATGGAAAAACATGTCTGTTGGTGGAACAAAAGCTATGCAAACTTTTCCCTTGACCAAATTAGTCTTATTTCTTGTAAGAGTTAATTCCTCATTATGTTGGAAGATGTGACTAATAGGTATCTCAGAATGTGGCTGAATCAAATCATTCAGGATTACCTGTTCAAGCAGAATTACTATTGCTTAAGCTATACTAGTAATTGTTCTTTGCGTGGTTTTTTTTGGTTTTTTTTTGACTGCTGATATAAAAATATAACTTTATCATTTTATTTTAATCTTCTCTTTTCTTCCTGCATGGATCATTTATTTGTGAACTGGTTATTTCAGTAAGGGCTCAAAGGTAATTTCATGGTTTATAGAATTTATATCTGAGGGTTTAATGAGGAAAACATATTGTTTTCTAACACATGAAATAGAGAATCTTTCATTATATTTTTATTTTCCTTCTCTAATATTACATGTGTATCAAGTTCAAAGCCTTGAATGCACCTAAGTATAAAATTATTCCTTTCCTACACATGGGAAATATGAATGTTTGCAACTCAAAAATCAACACACACAGACTTAGGAGGTGATTTTATTTTTAATGAATCTACATGATATAAATGAACTACTCTTCTGTTTGTGCATTGTGCTACAGTATACATTTGAAAATATAATAACAATATATTACGTTTCTGTGATTTAGGTTAGGACTTAATGCATTCAAATGAATTTAAGAGCCTTGGGTATAATTCATACAGGATGCAAGTCCCTCAGTAGACCTCTCATGAACATTATCAGATTCAATACAGTTTGCATGGTCAAACAGATTAAAATTTGACCAACCCCCTCTTTTTGCCATTCATTAAACTCCAGAATCTCTTTGAATGGCTTTCTTCTCAATTATATAGAGTAAACTTGATTATTTGGTGTGGGAAAAAATTAGCAAAGACAGGATTTCTGTTTGGTATGTTAATTAGCAGAAGTGTCCCGTTTTCAGTGTGAATTTACTTACGCAGATCAGGTTGGAACTAAGTGCTAAATATCAAATTTCCTTTGACCTCTTTCGAGGTACATTTTCTGAGAGCTTTCACTTTTATCTAGTGCAGAGTTATCAATGCCCTTTCACTCCAAATCAGAGTCGTTATCTACTATCTAGATTGCGTTTGTTGTATGGCTCTTGCCTTCGATTTACAATTGTGTAAACTGGAGGATGCTTTCGGCATCAGTTTGATCTTTTGATGGATCAACAGCTTTGCTGGGCTGCCTCCTGAAGTACTTACAAAATATCTGACTCTCCGTTATTTTGGCAATTTTATATCCTGGTTAATTATACCAGAAAGCACAAAACCTATTAGCAATTTTCAAAAAGTGACTTATGCTTAGAAGGCTTTTGAGCACTTGTGACTGATTCTGGTGTGATGAAAGTATCCTTTAAAATAGCTTCTAAGTTCTGCGATACAGCAGAAACTAATTCCGCTTCTTTGCAGTGGCGGTTTGAAAGGATTCTCCTCTTAAGTACAAGAAAGTGTAAAACATCCGATACTTTGAGCCATCTCGCAGGGAAGCTTAAATACAGATTTTTACACAGGAGGAGAGTAAGTATTGTAGTAAGTACTGTTCAATGGTAATGCCCTTGTGTTGCTGATTTATCAGAAGGTCATTGCAGCATCTGAAGTTCTACAAAAGTGGGTTGCATACGCTGGAATTTGTATCTCTGTATGTCCTATGTTCATCATTTGCCGTGTTATCCTTCAAGTATTCTGACTGTGATGGAGATAAGTAAAACCCTCACTAAACTGCCTGTGCCACATTGCCAAAGGAATCGGGCCAGGAACAGGCACATAGGCTATGCAGAGTTATTCAGTCTCTGCTGAGTAGGCTTATGACTGTGTGACACGGAGTAGGCTATGTACTTCGCCAGGAGTTTTTTTCAGAACAAGTTCAGCCTGGTTTGCAGGGCTTAAAATTCCCCCAGGTGTCATGGGATTGACAGGTGTAGCTATCCACTGTCTGTACCCAAGTTTTGAAAACACACACACACTCTTCTATTGCCATTCTTTTTGCTTTTTTAACCTCCAGTTAGTCTGTATGATAAACCCTCTACAAACACAAACATCTCTCAGGTTCCTTTGGTGACAATTACACTGTGAGACAGTGAAGACCCTCTTTGCCCTTAGGTTTAATATTTTCTTTTCAAACAAAATTGCACAGTTTCTTGAAATCTTGGGTGTGAAAAGTAGAAATAATGATCTATGTCACTTTTCCTGAGAGGACCAAAGAAAGCATTCCAGAACATAATTTCTTTAATATGCTGTTGGATACTGAATAAAAACATATCTATGCCTGTGTTTTGTCTATATGTAGGCGATAGTCCTTGTCTCTTGCTGGTTATGGAGCATATTATATAGTGATAGCACATAAGGAGTCCAAGGACAAGTTAAGGCCAGCACTTAAAGGGTGAGGATCCTAAAAGCTTATGAAGCTGTAGTTCATTCTCATTGTTACTGTTTTGCTTTTGCATGAGAGGAGGGGCTCTGTGGGTTTTCTAGCCATCCCAGAAGCCCAGAGATCAGAATGTGTTTCCATTTCTTCTTCTTGCCCGATGTGATTGATCACCCAAAGAGGAAAGGAGGAGCAGTAGATGCACAATGCTCATTCTGGGGAACTCTAGAAAGCTTTGTGCTTTATAGGAGATGTATACTTCTCAGAGGACTTCTTGTTTGATTGGGTTTTGGGGTTTTTTTAGGACTACAGGCTCTTGCTTATATAGCTTTCATGATGATTTAGTGCTTATAAGACATCACTGAATATCAAGGAAGCCTTAATAAATCTGAATTGGTCTCAGTGTGGATGGAAATGAAGATGTGTTTTTATTTCGTGTTGGGATGATAGAATGAATTATATCAGAAATCTGACTCCTAGAAGAACTGGGAATTCTTAAAAAACAGTGAAAGAATACAACAGCCAGAAAAGAACACTAAGATCCACAGAAGGTTTTTGCTGAGAAAGAGTGACATTGGCAGTGTATTATGTTAATGTTTGGAAGATATAACAATGCTACTGCCGGAGCACAGCAAGAAAAGGGTTGCTGCATGAGGGAGGCTGAGCCAGAAGCCAAGGGCTCCCACTAGGGCTCAGTCTTACAGCATCTCCTGAGCAGAGTGGTGATAATGAGTTCCCTGGACAGTCCCAGAAAAGGCAAGGGGGTGACTCAGGTCCAGGATCCATCCAGGGCAGAAGGTGGGGCTGGAGACAGAACTGGAGATGAGGCTTCAACAGAGGTCCAAGGTCCGTCTAGACAGGGCTGAAGGTAGGTACACCTTAAATAGCTCAGGTAAAGACAGAAGGGCCAAACCATCAGGAGCGTGGACGGAGCTCCTGTACCACAGAGAAGAGGGTACATGGGTGGAGGTTGCAGGGGAGGCTGCACCAGGGTACTGAAGACCATGGAAGCTAGATATGTCATCAATGATCTGGGACTAGAAAGAGAAGTTCCCAGTAAAAAGTAATTTTGAGATTTCCAGCTTCATAGCAAGGATAAATTCCGATACACTAACTTGCTTTTAATAGAATACTATTCTAGTTAGTCCCTCTGATTTCAGAGTAATACTTCTTTTCTGTCTGTACCCTCAGTTGTAGTACTTTGACATGTATCACCACATTTTTATGTGAAAACCATTTCTTTTTATTGTAACTTTTAAATTTTAATTTTCATTAAACCTGTTTTTTTGACTTAAGAAACAGATTTTAGCTATACCAGTGTAAATCTAGAGGAAGTGAATTTATGCTGGTTTTATACCAGTAAGCATAATCTGGCACACTCTTGAAAAAAATGTTGAAATTGTGCAGTCAGCAGTCAAAGCTTCTTGTTAGAAAGTTCTTGATCTGTAAGAGTGCTATTGATAAAGGAGCTAAAAACCTCAAAATTGATTTATTTGTTATCAGCTCAATACAGTTTGTCTGAACACTGAACTTGCTCTTTTATTCTTCCATGTGGTAAAGGTATTTGCCTATGTTGTAAAATCTAAATTGAGATAATCCTGTCTAGAAGCTAAGCATAGAACTGGAAACCAGGATTTCCAGAATTTTAACTCTTGTTTCTGTCACCGGACGAGGTTCTGACCTGAAGCAACCTTTTAGGGCTCGTTTGTGTAGAAAGCTGAACTCCCGTAGAAGTTTATTGAAAAGTCACTAGGAATTCAGCATCTTATGAGACCTTTTGATATTTATATTTCTTTTGATATTATGTATTTCTGTAATTGTAAAATGGGAAAAGAATAGTTTCTTTTGGAGAGTCTAGTTATGCCAGGCCCCGAGTCCTTATTACAGTTTGAGTAGTTGCAATGTCCTGCTCCAGGCATGCAAATTGGGAATTAATGTGGGCTAAAAGTTTGCGGTATTTCAGGCTTTATTTTTTCCTTTGTGCTGGTTTATATAGTTACTTGAATTACTTATTTTGTTACACTTAATTTATGATTTTATGAAATGGTGATAAACTCATTTTCATTTCAGTCAATGTTTCAACAGTAAATGTTTGTGAAGCAGCTAAATACATTTTTGTTGGAAAGGCAAAAGAAGTACAAGTAGCATTGTTAGTTTCCTGTTATTTCTATGATGTTAAAGAGACTGAAAAAATGTGGTCTGATACCTTTTTTTTTTTTAAAAAAAAAAGATAATTGCTTACAGATTTTGTTGTAATTCTACTAATCCATGCTTTCAACTGGAAAACTGTTGCATGCAGCATCTCATTTAATCTAAATGTGATAGTCACTTGCTTTTTATATAGTCCTTGGCCATTAACTTAGAAAATCTGTTGGTCTAGCAGTGGTTTTCCTGTTCTGAGAGAACTGGTGGACCTCCGGGACATGTAGTACAGCAGTTCCCTATCTACTGATCGGTCCCTGTGATGGGGGGACTAAGCTTGCCCCAGTAGTTAGTTTTATCTATAGGAACACAGAGGATTCATCTTCCCTCTTCCCTCCCTTCTTGTGCTGATGCAAGAGCAGTTTTCCACGCAATTCCTTTTACGATAACTGGTCACACAAGTGGAATATTTTACAACACTGCACAACTGAGATGTCTGGAAATATCCAGAAAAAGTGTGGCTCCTATTGCACACAGTTAAATATCTATTTAACGGGATCTCAGTGCCCATTTACTTGAGCAGACTTGAAAGGGAGGGAAGAACAATAAATATTTTGGTGCATAGTTGGTAGATGGTAAATAGTTGGTGCATAGTCTGTAGATTTCTCTAGTATTTATTGCCGTGTTTTCTCAGTGTTTCCATGTCCAAGTTCCTAGCACTTTTAGAGCAAGAAGAAAAATGTGTTTTATCAGCTAACTAGTGAGTGTTTTGTGCATTGACTGTAGACATTCTTTGCCTAGTTTGTTTATTCTTCCTACGATGCACTTTAGGTTTTTTCCTTCCTTGCGTTATTTCCTGCCTTGTGTCTCAGAAGGAGTAAGAATACCAGCAGGGCTGAAGGGTGGTTGCTGTTTATGACCACAGATGACTTGTTTAAGTGTTATCAGTTGTAACATTTAAAAACGCAAGACCTTGTTTTTTTTCCCCCATAGTTTGTTTTTAAATCAATGCTTTAGAATTGGAGTTGCATTTTATTTATTTATTTAAATTATATGATCTACTTTTTGTGTAGAGTAGCATTCGCTTAGTTTATACCATAAGTGACCTAGTTTCCATTTTCTTTCAACTCTATAAATTACCCTATTTTTTTCTGCTGGTATTGAGGTTTGCTACTAGTCCTTCTGAAAAATTAGGTTTTAATTTTTGTCTGCCTTCTAGCCAAATAAACATAAAGAGGGGTGAGAACACAGGAATTGGGACTGGATTTATGGCTTCTTCGGGGCAGGTTTTATTCCTCTATGTGCTGCTACTTTAGCTTTTGATGAGATTATCTCATTCCTTTCTGCCATTTGCTACCTTCGAAATGCCTAGTGTGCATACATTGTTGTTTAGATGTTCTGCCTGGATTTCTTTAAATGTTGAAATATTTTGAATCAAGTAACTAGATAAATGAGTATTTTGTAAATGCGTCAGTTATCACTGTGAATATGGCACATGACATATAACTGGCTAGTGAAGAGTAGACTTGACTTTAGTCCATTTTTTCCCTAAGTTTCTTTGAGTGGATAAAATTCCTATGCCCAAACTATTAATTTCTGCATGCTCGGATGAGGGTTTTCATTTCTAAGTTAAAGTTACCTGACCCTAGTCCTTGTCATTGCTCATGCTGTGGCCAAAATACATAGTTCGGGTGCTGGAAAGGAAGTTTGTACATTTGTAGACTACTGGTTTTAAAAGCAGGAAACCAATTTTATGTCCTTTACATGATAGATACTGAATCGATAAAGCATCAACCTAAGGTTACACTTCATGTCTCTAGTGAGAAGACAATAAATCATGTTATGTGCATACAGGTATATTGACTCAATTTCTCTGGGCTGCCTATGCAAAACTGAAGGTGATTGAAACTAAGCCATTAGAATAAAAGTCTTATAAATAGCTGGTATAAAGCCATTTATCTGCATTTATGATTTAGGATTTTAGTATTAAAAATCTAAGAACAGCATCTGACTCAAATTGAAAATTCATCAGGTCCTGTGCCCTGTCTTAAACGATGGTCAATAACAGATGGTTAAATGGAGAGAGTAAAGAACAGAAGATGTACAGAACGGGTTTTCCCTCGGTATATCCTTCTGGTCTTCTGCAATTAGCAGTTTGGGTACTTTCAGAGCTAGAGGCTGCACGCGCTTAAAGAATTAAATATGCACAGGTGGACTCATCTTACATAAATTGTTAGTTCTCGTTTTCAATCTGATTATATTTTTGCTTTCCCAACTGAGTCCTGCACATGTACATTGTGGGGAGGGGGGGGGAAGTCTGATGCATGTTAGAATGGGTGGGTAAGGAAAACAGTCCATTTATGCTGTATCTCTTTCTTACTGAGTCCTTTCTGAGGATGCAAAGCCTGATGATTGTCACTCCTCTTGTGTCTTGACTTACTTGCTCATGGTGAGAATGTGTAGATCTGCCGACACAGGGCATTTTTACTACCATCTGCTGGCTTGGAACAAGGAACCTCTGAGAATGAAAAGGGGGCTGTTGATACAGCAGGTCTGTTGGTAATAATGTATTTTTTTAATTGAGATTTTCACATCTCAGCACCAAATAAGCAATCAGTGTAGATAAACAAGTTGAATTCACTGAAGATGAAAGATTACTGCTATATCATTAAGAATAAGCATGTGTAAGTGAAGAAGGTTTTATAATGCTGCACTACATTGAGAATCATGTCCTTGTTGTTTTAATACTGGCCATCCTTTTTAGCAACTGGACTTGAGACGACAGCCTAGTATATTGCAGTTATTGGATTACATATTGAAAAACCAGTTTTACTTCTAATATATGTAAAAATATATGGAGGATGGCGGGGGTGGGTGGATCAGAAAATTACTTTCAATTCTGTTTAGATAATGGAGCATAACAGGTTACATTTTCTTAACCCCAAGATAGCCTTGGCATACAGTTTATTCTCATGCTGAGAATTAGGCAGAAGCCAGTTACACAGATGAATCTGGAAAGCACATGTGCGAGGGGAGACATTCCTTGCTTCTCCCTGTGCCCCTCTAACAGCCTGATTGTACCCTCACAGCTGGAGTTTGTGCAAGAACATGCTCTAATGGAAAAAGGACGCGTTCAAGTGTTATGCTTGCAGGCAGTTTTACATCTGAACTGGAATGAAAATGAACGCTGCTTTTCTTTCTAAATGAGCATAATGGTATTTTGTGGCTTTATGGGGGATTCTTTACTTGCACTTTAGGTATCAAACTATGGTATTTCGTTAGACTTTTATTTTCTGCAAAATCTTCCTCCTTTTTTTACTACCCCCCTCCAAAAGACAACTCTTTTTTTCTATATAGTTATTATGTATCATTCATTTGTATAACTACTAACTCTTTTCATACAAGCCATTTCTGACTCATTATGTCTAGATGTTCAACTTGAATACTGAATAGTAAAGGTTATGAAAAATATACCTCACAACTCTGAGGAGAACACAGATTAAATATACTTTTATCTGCGAAATCCTGAGGTGTGTCTAGCTGGCCTCATCTAGCCTTGCTCTCCGCTTTTGTCTAACATCAGACATCATTGTTTTATACTAAATCAGTAGGGTTTGCAAATGTTCTTGGCCCTCGTGTGGGTCCTGGGAACGATTTAAACTTCTCATGTTGCTTTACTAACTTACTCTGTTAGAATATATCTTGTGTTGTTTATTGTTGTTTAACTGGCTGGCTAGAGAGGTTTTAGGGTGAAAGAAAAGCAAGTTCTTTCAAGCCCTTTCTATCACAGAGTCCATGAAGGTATCTTACGCTTCTGCTCTGAGTGTTGCAAACGGTGGACCATTTCAGAACAGTAGAATGATGGGGGGATGTGTTTAGCCCAGCTGCCCTGTTACCTGCTCTTCAGAATTGCTCTTTCCTTGCCATATGTGCTCATGTGATGTCCATCAACTCCCGATGTGGACCACAGCTGCTAGTTTAACAATAGATATGATTTTAAAGGGATGTGAAATTCTATTGAATATAATGTAAGCTAGAATTTATATAACAAGTTACAAGTTGTATAGGTTATAATAACATATAAATAACCGTAATAAAAGCTGTGTATAAATAAGATCCTTGCCATCACTGTATATTTAATTCATGTACTTTAGTCACTCAGGGACTGTTCCCTGACAGTAAAATGTTACATACAGAGATTTGTCATTGAAAACTTTGATATTAAGATTTGTAGTTAGAAGAATAAAACTAAATTACAATTTGTCCTAAATTGAATATGCCACTATCTTACACATCTTAGCCTTTCTGACCTGGCCTTGCATGATGCTTCTTGACTTCCTGTCCTGCTGTCATTTTCTTTCATATTGGTCTAGCACTTAGTCTCACTGGAATCAATAAGGTTACTCACATGCAAGTGTTGAATAAATAATTGATTAAGGAGATACTACACTTGGTGCATCTTTTCCTAGCAAAGGTAGCCCAGATAACTGCTTTTTAAAAATTCTGTTCTTTCTTTTTACTTATTACCCCTCACTTTTCCACTGAACAAGTGGAGCATCGTATCTACCAGATAACCCGATGGAGTTGAGCTGGAATATTCATAAAATGTTACTACTCAGTGTGTGCAACAATTGGGAGAAATGGGTATCCTGCAAATATGTAGTCCAAACCAAACAGCTTTCTAGTCTTTCTGTCTGCTCCCTTCTAAAAATTTTAACCTGCTCAGTTTTAAAAGTGGTAATCTAGAATGGCAAAGCATGCTTGGATATCAGTCACCAACCCTGATTACCGTGCTCATCAAATCCTAAATGAAATGTTTAAATAATTTGGTGCTATAGGAAAGCTAGATAGAAAATGACAGATAAAGTGGTAGCTATTGACAGGAATAGTCCCAGTGAAGTTAGCCTGACTGCTTGACTGGGTTTTGTGTATTTATGCTTAAAGATAGAATTGCAGTAAAAATAGAAACATTTCCTGACAGCCTTTGTGTCTTGTGACATCTGAAATTGAAACAGGCATTTCGAAGTTTTCTGCACAACAGAAACCTCAACACAAAGGTTTTATTGTAGCTCCTACTATGTTATGTTAGTCTAGTTAAACTATAGTGAACTTTCTATAATGGGAATGCAGTTACACTGAAGACAGATGGATGGTTTCTGTAGAAGACAGAAAATAAGATATCCCAGGCAAATAGACACCTGATGACTGTGCCCATTGCAGTCACTCTACCAGTGTGATTAACCTTTTTATCTTCAATTGCATTCCTAAGTGATACAATTTGTTCCAGTAAAATAGTGTTCAAGTCCAGTCTTGTTCAATGTTTTCCACAAATACGGACTCGCTGCTTCGGTTTATGAAACCCTTTCTATTGTCATGGTTCAGTGGCAAGAGAGATGAGGTAATTAGGAAGGAGTTTGCCCACTGGTTTCTCTCTAGTGCATAGCTGTAGTCAATGCTGTTAGTTCACTCCTTTCATGTACCCTATTGTCAAAAAAAGTAAGGAAAAAAAAGGTTCAAATATCTTTACCAGAAAATATATTGATGCTCCAGAAGTTACAACATGTATTTTATGTCATCCTACACGTTGCCACGTTTGTTTTGAAGTAATGTTTCATTATTGCTATTGTATGATTAAATATTGAGAGTATTGCTTTTCCAATTGTTCTAGTGCAGTATTTAATGAGTGCAATTAAATGGAAAAATTGCCTTTTTAACTGATGATAGTCTATTAGTGTCTCTGTCTGTTCAGAAAAGAAAAGAAGTGAATTATTAGAATGACAAATGAGTCAAAGTTACCACGGTGATGGAGAGGTGCGATTCCCCTCCACATAATCTTCAATTAGTGATCTTTGCAAGAGGATGTTTTTCAAAAGGGTAATAGAGAAGTAATGAGATCAGAAGGAGGTCAAACCCAGCCTTCTTCGTTTGGCAGTTTGATTAATTTATTTCTCCTTCTTGCAGATTGCTGTAAGGGGCTTTTGTCACCCAGTGTTTTTCACGGGACTCTAGTCGAAGTGACTGCTTATATTAGCCTTTTGTGTATCCAAGAGTGTTCATCCACTTGGAACTGAACGTTTTTGAATGGTTCAAATTTGATCTTTAGTACAAGCATGCATTGATAGTTCTGAAAAGGAAATTTTTTTGGAAGAAACAATCCTTGACACTCTCATGTGTATTGCTTTGAAGAAGAAAAAGTAAATGGCTGAACATAGTACTTGGATGCAATGCAGCTTATCTTTTTGAGATGCATTATGTTTATGTCAAAGGAAAGGGAGGGGAGGAACGACCCAAGAATATGAAGTTGCAGTGAAGGTGCTTTTCCCACAAATCTTCTTGTATGTGACACACATAGCATTTTATGCATACTTCAGGCATTCTTTCCTGGCCTTTTCTTTCTTACCACTTGTGTAGAAAGTTTTGCTTCAAGGAGTAAAGAGCTGTTTTATATTGGTAGTCATAAACGTGAGTGGCTGTAGCTCCATGCAAGCTCCATGCAGCTTATCAAATCTACCAGTACCTTGTGCTGTAAGTATAGTGTTACATCCATGTTTATTCTCAGTAGTAATTCACCTCTTTTTAAATATTCAAAATAATTTTTCTGCAAAAGTGAAATGCCAGTAGCATTTTCTCAACCTTTTTCTCAGATTTGCTTACTTGTGTGCAGATCAATTTTGCTCTGCTGATAGTTGAATATATTACTGTGGTTTCAGTTTTGATATAAATTCAGTTGTTCTATGTCAAGTCACATGACAGTAGAGGAGCAGTAGATGTTAATTTAATATGACATTCTCTTGCTATCCCATGTATAACAGCAACAGTTGCATGATATCCAAGACTTAGCTCTGTCTGGGTTATTTCAGTTTATGCTCAAGATACTCATGCAACTTTTATTTTTGGCTTTGCTGAGGGTGACATTGTGAGTTTTCTTACTTTCTCATGCAGTCTTTGCAGCAGTCATTTAACAGATATTCAGAATTCTCTCTTTAAAATGGTTCACCAATAAAAAGAGATACTTTGGATCGAATAGGACATGAAATGATTTTATTGTACTGATGATATAACCCTTTTTTTGCTACAGGGCTATGCAGGCTTCTGAGCAACAAGTTGAATAGACTAGCTCTTCAAACCAGCGGAATAAAAGAATATTTGGATAGTATGATATAGCACATGTCCTGAAATATTGGCCTAAATTCATCACTGGTACAAGCCCTTTGAGTTATGCCAGCAATGAATGTGGCCCATTTTCTATGCCCCATTAGGTATGACACATACCTCTCTGGCTGCTGAACACCATTGTGTCCCAGGCAAGTGGATGGATGTCTTTTTAAGAGAGAGTTTGAATGGCCGCTTAGCACAAGGAATGGGCACTCATGTGGTTGTGTTTCCAGCTTTGGAAAACACAGAAATGTTATGGGACTTCATCTGGGGATGTGGCCTCTTTATGCCTTCGTTTTCCTATCTGTTAAACAGGGATCACAGCCCTTACTAAAGAGTATTATTGTTATACTAGTTTAATATTTGTAAGACAAATGCATAAGCACTAGGGTCTCCTATCTATGGATGGTCCATCTCATTGTACGTGAACAGTTGTCAGACTATGAGGGCTTGTGGTTAATAAGGGGTAAAACAATTCTTGAAGGCTCCCCCTGCAGAACAATGCATGCACAGAAACCAAAAGAAAATAATCCTTTCTCCTTTGTTCCTTTCTTGCCCCTTTTTTTGTAAAGTTTTCTTCTTTCTTCAAGTCCGTTACAATTTCAGTAGTTTAGTAGTTGCTGCTGTCAAAATAGGAAGTGAATTAAGAAAATTCTTAGGCAGATCGTGGAACAAATTTAAGTAGTGATTCATGAAATCACTTGGGAGATCTTCTTGCCAGGCAGCAGCTGGCAGGAAGAGTAGAGGGTTTCTCAGGTGGACGCAGGACCTCCTTGGCCAGCCAGGAGGCTCGGCTAGCACAGCGCAGGGTGCCTCTTGTATTTGCACGTGGAGTTTCTCCTCCTGCTTTCTATCACAGCAGGAACTTATTTCTCTTTCAGAATTTGTCTGCGGCTGCTAAGCCTTTTGAAATGGAGTTTACACCAAGCGGTGAAGCAGACAGAGAGTTTCTGTGAAATGCAGATAGTTTTATCTATTCTGTCAAGTTATTTGGTACACGAGAGCTGCTTGTGTAAGCATTCAGTGCAGGAGGTCATGTATACTGAAGTAAACATGATACGTGGTAGACTTATATGTATGAAGAAGTATTACTGTCTACTGTATTTACGTAATTAGGCCTTGACTTAGTAAAATCTGTGTATCAGTGAACTGTAAAATTACATGAGTGGACAATGCAAGTTTGACTTCAGTTAAAACTGTTCATTTGCTTTGCTCGCATCTCTGAAAATTAGATGTAAGGAAATGTTCATCTAGCAGATATTTTCGTCTGGCAGCTATCACATTTTCTGGGAACTAATTTATTACGATTCTGATTGTTTCCCAATGTGCATGTATATATTAAAAAGAAGTGACTTCTCTACAAGTGTAAGCCAAGACTGAGTTACGACATTATTTGTGATGTATAGAATGAAATAGAAAGTATATTTGTATTGTCTATATACAGTGCAGTTATTGCAGATAAAAAAGCTAAATACCAAAGGGTCTGATTTGCAACATTTATAATCACAGTACACAGACACAAGAAAATTTTGTGAATTTCTCTGTTTTTTAGGTGCTGTCCACTTGGAGGGACTTTATACATACATAAATATATATGTGTATATAAACATGTCTCCTACTTATCAAATTTCTCTCACAACAGAAAAAGTAAAATTAGATTTTTGTAAGCTGGAGTGATGTGCGTGTTCTTTTTTTCAATGTACGGTAAAGTAATCTTTCCATTTTATTTTTTAACAGTATTCTATAATATAAATAATCTAGTCTTTTCTTCTGCAGACTGTTTAATTCAGACAGGTTGAAGTTGCCTCCAAAGATTGGCGTCAAATTGAGGAAACCATTCATGTAGTAAATAAGATAATTTGTTTCCGCCCAAAAAGATTAAAATGTAGATTTTTTTTTTTTCACCCTGTATGATTTAACACGTACAGTACCTGCATCTCTATGATTCTGAATGCATTTTGGAATTAAGTGCTTCTACATGGATTTCTGTTCTTCATTTTCTGCATTGCATTTTTTACTTGAATTTCCTGAATTTTAATTAGTATAGTCAATAAAAGTCTTTATATATTTCCAAGATTTATTAATAAGTGTCTATGTAATTTCAAAATGTGATGGGAAACTGATGCTCCTTATGAAAGCAGAGTTGGTAAAAATAAATTACAAGTCCTACAGTTTGAGTATTATTGTATATAAAAACTAGGGAAAGATGGGTTTTGATTCCTGTTTTCTGTGCCATATTTAATTCAAGAATATATATTTCTTTGTGCTTCTCATTTTTGTGTCTTTATAAAATCTGTTGTTATCCTAATTGTTCTTCAGCTAGTCTTTCAGAATACCAGTCTTTCTACTTATAGTTAAAATAATTATTAAACAAGTTTATGAGAAAATTCTGCTTAATGGAAGTAGAACAAATGTTGTGAAACAAGGGGTTTTTATTTTATTTTGGTGTTTTTTTTTTTTCTTTTGGCCTGGGATGGTGTCTGCAGATACGTGGTCTTAGAAAACTGTATGGAACGTGATCTGTTAGGATTATCTCTCTTAAGCCCTGCCTATCAAGGGAAGACATACCAAGTAGCTATAAGCACAGAGTTAAAGTATGAATGTGTATAAGGGAAAAAGCGAACCCTTCATATTTGAGTGGTTCTTATCCAGCTTGTAATAGGAGCTGCTTGTCCTCAGTCTTAGTAGAGCCTAACAGGGCGCATTTAATTAGTTATGCAGTCTTCTGATACTTGTTTATGTTTTTTTTATGTGATACTGATAGAAGAATTAGAAAAATTTGGTAGCTTTGGGGGTTTGTTTACTTAGAAAAGAGGAAAAGTAGCAGTCAGCTGCTGAAAATTTGGCCCTTATTGTGATGTGGTCTGTCTGGGAGTTACTAGCTCTTCTGTGGTGGAAGTCAGGCTCGTTTAGTGCCAGGGCGGTGGAAGCAGGCTCATTAACTGATCTCCTCTGAGAGAATACAATATTTAGATGACAGAGGTCCTAGCAGAGCAACTAAAGTAAAGGCTGAAAACACTTTTGAGGTGAGAATTTGTTACTATTTTTGTTGGGCTCCTACAGCACAGCAAGAAACTTTTCCTATTCAGGCATGAAGGTTTATTGTTCTAGTGAAGGTGGGGTTCACCTCGGTCTGCTTTGATGGTCAGAATATGTTCGGTGTTAAGTATACTGCAATTTTAAATGCTTTTCAGATTATATTAAAGTTTAGAGAAGTCAGTATTACATGTCAGAAATCATTCTGGACTGCCTTAACCATCAAAAAGAAAGAAAAAAGGAAAAGTTTATTTTCTCCTTATCCTGAAGACAAAATAAGGTGTTGGCTAAACTTCCCACATGAGCTTGGCTCCTTCGTAATGCGATATTAAGTGCATAATGGCTTCTTAATCCATTCCGGATTATTGGACTCCATATAAATAAAGTTGATTGCTTTTAGAGTTTTCTTTGTTGTTGTTGTTGTTGTTGTTATCAAACTAACATTAACTTCTAGGGACTGATCAGTTCCCGAATATGCAGGTCATTCTGTTCTTATAAGATGCAAGAATTTTTGTACACAAAACCTGTTTGTCCAGACTGTCAGCCCACACATTTTGTCCATAGATAGGAATTCCCGAATGCTTTTTAGCCTGAAGCATTGGCACTTGTATACTAAAAATCTGTGTGAGCAGAAAATTGTGCTGCGGAAGTGAAGACCAGAATATAATGAGTGAAAAATCACACTCAGTACAGCTGAAAGTTGAAATACCTTCTCAAAAATTTCTATGTTAGAAATATTAAACTCGTTTTTAAAATAAACACATGGAACACGTGAACTTTTTCTGAGAATCGATGAAGACAGAGTGACAATTAGATCACAGTCTTGGTTTCTCTCCCCCCACCCCCCCTATTTAGTGTGATTCCCACTCTTTCCTGGCAAATCCACTTTCTCAAATTTTGCAAAATAAATATTTCTGATCCTAATATCTGAAATCGTATATCAGCTCTTAATTATTTAGTTAATTGACACTAAATTGTCCTGAAGTTTTATAAAACACTAAACACACTCATGCCTTACTGTATATTACGTTGGTAGTTTTCGGTGACAAAACCACTTAGACACTGTGACTGTTCCCATATCATGATTTGAAAGGTAAACCAGAACATTATCATCTTTTTAACAGGAACACTCTGTGATTCATAGGTGGTGAATATTTCATGCACTTTGCAGTTGCCTTTGTGCAGGAAGGTAAATGGGAAGTAAATCCATGTGTACTTTAGACAGTAAAAAGGCATTACTTTGTTACATCATATAAACAGGTAGATTTGATTCTCTCTTTACTCATGCTGTAAAAAGAAAGTTTTAAAGTGTTTAGCCGTACCTGAAAATGTAAATGCACTAGCCTAATGTAATGCTGAAGAAAAATTAAGACAAATGATACTGCATCCTTGCCACAAACTGCAGCTTGTACAAAATTCACTTTAGTTATTATACTGTGAATACGTGTGCTAAACCTCCTCTGTGTATGCACAATTTATGTTGAATGCAACATGAATCATTTTAATAGACCAAGCAAAAAGTCCCCAAAGTCAATTTTCAAATTATGAACCTTGGAACAGAATATAACAACAATGAACAACAAATAGTTCAGATTTTATTCTGAACTACAAATGAACCATTAAAGGTACAGTATACTCATTCAGAAAAACATTTCCTCCTTATCACCACGATGGTTAAAAAGCATAACAAGAATATTTTTTAAAGGTCAGTGCTAAATTTTCTTTTTTTTTCTGTACCTTATTAAGAGGGACATTCATGAAAGCTGATGCCATGAAGATTTTAACATCTGTTGTGAGATCTGGATGACTCTGCTTAGATTTTGTCTCTGATCTGCTATGTAGCCTTGAGAAATTATTTTGTAAGTCTGGTTTTAATGCTTTAAAATTCAGGAATCTGTTCAGAACTACTGCTTCACAAATGGCTTGGCTGCAGATGGGTCATTTCAGAGCAAAGCCTTTGCACTGCCTGATTGCAACTGTCCAGTGTTACCATGACATAACAAAGGTGGTAACAGATGAACACAGGTCTTTTAAAGGTCGGTAAGCAAATAAAATTCAACAGAAAGGAAGAAAGAGTATTTGAGTATCATCTAAAACCTGAACTTGATAGGTCAGGCTGGCTGTCAGTCTAGAAGGAGGTGACAGTTTCTGCAGCCCACAGAACACATGGCAGGTTGGCACAGAGTAATAAGTTTTTGTGCCCTTTTGTGAGTTCAGCAGCATTCACATGCTCGTGAAGAAATGCTGCAGAAAGAGGCTGGCCTCAGTGCTTGGGACTAGTTCAGTTTAAAATACCAGGACCTAAATTTTACATTACTGCTTCACCAAGCATCACATTTCAGAATGTGGATCCTCAGAATATTTCCTTAAACTCTGGAAGAACCTAAAATTCTAAAGCACATGAACTTTTAAAAAGAAATTTCCATGGTAGCTTACATGCTTGGTTTTGCCCATCTTTAGAATTCAATTAGTCCTAATATTTCTGAATACATAAACCTTACTGAGCTGCATGTCAGGTGTGTTTTGTTTATCTGAGCCTTATTTGGTGAATGCTCTGAGTACTGGATTGGAGTGCTCTGGGAGATGATGTGGTTGAACCTCCTCCTGGTTTTAATCATAATGCTTAATGGGAGATTGGTATCTTCTTTTTTTTTTTTTGTGCTTAAAAGGAATTGAATTAGCATCCTCGGTTTTAGAGGTGAATGTTCTGAGCAGAAGGTATTTGTATCTGAAGGAACCTTCTCTATTCTTTTGCCTAAAATGTCTAAGTAGTCACTCAGCTGGAGACAGGAAAGATTATGCCATACATTTGATATGCTCTAGGCTTTGCTGCTTGTTTTATGCAAGAAGCATAAGAGTACAGCTGTAGTAGGTTAGTTACCACACAGGGATTTGGAAAGGAAATCATATTTCTTTTGTCGTCCTTTTCGTTTGCCCAAGTGAGAGTGTACAAGCACCGATCATCATTTGATGCTTCGCTTTTGATGCGGGCCATGGATCCAAGATGCTCTGACTGAGATAATCTTAAATCATTAGCCTGAAACATTTAAATTCGTTTTGCATGGGCAAGATAGCTAAAAGGCTTTGTGGAAGAGTCTTAGTACAAGGTGCTCAGTGAGGTGGGCTTGGCACCTGACGGACTGAGTATGGCACCTAACATGCCTGGGTTCTCTGGCCTGTCTGTTCTTCTGTCAAGGTTGAGGGTGTTTGCCCAGTTTTTAGTTCTATATCATTACTCTTTTCAAATACGGTGAGGTACACTGTCCAGAGGACAGGTGGAGAAAGTGTGTAATTGGTGTGTTTCACTAGGCTGAACAGCAGACTCAGCCAGGTGTGGAGGAGATTGGATGGTCCTTATGAATGAATGTCATTATTTTGACAGGATGATGAATTAACATTTCTAGTTTTGGAGCCTAAGTTAGAGCAGTTTCATGTGGTCTGGTCAGCGCGGGGGCCTGCAGCTTGTGGCACCTTTGAAACAACATCGTGTAGCTTGGAAAGAAACATCAGCAAACTGAAATGGGACACGATCTGCTGAAAGTGATTCAACTCAGGCCTTTACTTTGGCTGTCATTCTTCCTCCGCTCTTGGTACAATGGTGTTCCTGGTTGGTTTTCAAATCTTAAATACATTTACTTATTTAAAGCAAATAATTTAACTTCTTGACTGCAAAAACCTATTTTTAAAGGAAAGATGAAATTTCCAGCATGCTTTTGTTGCTGTCAATTTTAACGGGAACTGAGTACGCTAATAAACCTTTCCAAAGTTTACAGGGGTCAGGTATGCCAAGCTGTTTACCTTTAAAAATGCAAATAGGTACTTGCTTAAACTTGTGAAGTTACTGGATTGAGCTTCGGAAATTAGGAGCCAGATCTGGAATGATACCATGTACTTTTACAGTGCTGACAGTTACTTGGTGGAACTTTATTTTTAGCTGTATAGTCATCCTGTTCTTCAGGAACAAATGTAAAAAAGTTAAAACTTAACACCTTTAGAAAACTATTGCACGGCTCTTTATGCAGTTCTGAGAAACAGCTCAGGTTTTTGCCTGGTATGTTTATAGCCTTTTTTTTTTTTTCTTTTTGGAGAGGTCCAGCGCCATAGCATGAGGCATTTGAAAAACTAAATTGAAACCAAATGCTTACAAGTGCTAAAAGGCATCTAAATGGTTGGCTTACGTGTGCTCATTGCCTCATCTACTTCATTGATGGCATTTTTCATTGCTGGATAATTTCACTTATTAAATAGTCCATGGATTTAGTTGATTATAGGGATGCTGTTATTTTTTTTAAACAAAATTCTGTACTTTTGGAGCCTTTTCATTTTCCTTTAACTTGTCGGTGTCCTCCTAAAATTGCCTACTTAACCAAAGTCTTATAATATGAACCTTCTCTGTCTTATCATCTTGGCATATCCTTTCTCATGGGCCTGAGAGAATTAGTGAGTCATGCCTCGAAATGCTGCTTTGTTCCTTGTGCAATTCAGTGTTCTTTAACTGGTCAAATTTGCTGTCTAGATTGGAGAAGACAGAATGAAGCAGAAGGAAAAAAGACTCAAAAATTGTCTTGAATGGTTTCATGGGAGGGGAGAAAAGGCTTTTTTCATGTAACTTTGTCAGCCATGTAGTTAAAAATAGAAATTGGCAGTGGTCATGGGCTTTTCGAGCTGCACGTACCTGAGAAGAATAACCTAATGCCAAAGTTCACAGCCATTGTGTATCACAGTCTGTTCTGAAAACTTTTTGTAAGGTACATCACAGCTATGAAAATTTTACCTAAAAATAATGTAAGGACAATAGGATTCTGTAAACTACATAGTCTGTGGAGCACAGCATAGGAACCATGGGTTTCATATGAAAAACTGCATAGTCCTGACTGCTTTAAGGATTACATTGCATAAAATGATCATAGTTATTATAGAGGTATAAAACCAGCTTGCTTCATTGAAAATTAAATTTATTTTTTTAATTTATAGAGAATGAATTTGCCTTTGCAATTTGACTGTCTTTATAACTGACTTTTTTGATAATTATGTTATTTAAGATACCATTAATATAAGTATCTTTGAAAAGGGAACTGCTATAACTTTTTGGAAGTTAACATTTCTTCAAGAGCAAAAGGTTGAAATTTGTTCTAGATTTCCTTGACAAGTTTTTTTATTTGTGTGTCTTCAAACATGCCAAGGTGAGGGAGTTTATACCATTAGAAGAGTAAAAAAATCTACAAGCCTCTCATTTCTGACTTTGTATTTTGTTCTTCAGTCTGGTAGGAGAACACACACCATTGCCATGGGGTGTTCACGGATCAGTAATTACATCTAAATGGGACGTGATGTATTTTGGTAGGACTGGGTTCAAACTGCGTATGTATACTACTGGAGGTTATAAATTTATAGCTATGCAAAATTATGGTGTCTGTAAATTATCTCAAAACATATTCTCTATTTTGACTGTACGTGCTGTCACTGGCTATGTCCTTATCTGCAGTTACTGTGACCCAAAACAAGTACATTATATGGTGAAACAGTTGCTGTTGGAGACCCAACATCTGACTTGCATTTATTTCCAGGGTTTTAGTCCAGACTATTTAGGAAATAGATGTGATGAATTGTCTGCATTTGATACAAAAATTTGAAAGGAACTTTGCCAAATTCATTATTTTCTCATTAATTAGTACCTGGGACAATTTCAAATGAATGAATGACTTTAAGCAGCCACCATAAGTGAGAAATACATTCCCCAAAAGTTGCTTATTTTTCCCCCTCCTCTTTTTCCTTTCTGTATATAGCATTTTACCATAGTTGAATCTGAAATCCAGAATAGTTTAATCTCTTACGAAAACCCAGTTTTAATTTTTGAGAAGATAATCGAAACATGAATTTTATGCAGTTGAAGCATCAAGTTTTCCATCTACTAATCCAGAAAGCTCCAAATTCAACTAATTTTAAGGTATCAAGACAAAAAAAAATTGGATGACTTTTGGTGGCTTTGGGGTTTCCGTTTTGACTTCTTGACTTGCATTCATGATATTAATTGTATGTCAGTGGCCCACAGAAGTCTAACCAAGATCACTACAATATTCTATGATGGACTTTACTAAATTCTAAGAGAGAGTCTCAGCATCAAAGAATGTGAAATTTATACTGGTAAAGAGGGGATAAGGATAAGCAATCCTTAGACTTTAGCTAAAACCAAATCAGAAGTAAGACCAGAGAAGGAGCCCTGTGGTTTTGTCCAGGCCGTGATCCGCTTGATCATTCTGCTCTCTGATGTGTGAGAACCTCTCTAACTGCTGGAGAGATGAGGAAACAGATCTTACTACAAAAAGCAACAGCAAAAAATTTTGAAAATCCATTCTTTTCTTTTCTTTTCTTGTAGATTATGAGAGGTAAACCTCATGAAAACAATGTGTATTTATGGAAAGATGTTATTTATATTCCATAAGAGTAACAATTATTCCAATATAACAGCAAGCCCCCCTTTATTACTCAGCTTCATGCATTTTCTTCATTGTGTGATATATTATATTGCTTTTTGGTGTAACTACAGTTTTAGATCTTATTGAATAGAATTTGTGTTGCCTTATAGAAAATTTGTTTCCTAATTCATTAATTATTTACTATTACTTGACCTTACAGTACATGAAAAAAACTAGCCCATAACTGTAATTTCAATTCTCTCTAGTGTGAAATCAATCACATTCCACATCTTTTATATTATTTAAAATGTGAATGATGACATTTTCTTGTGCATTTCTCCTGAGTTACTGAGAACTTTCAAATATTAGTGTGTGGGAAATACGCAGGCTGTCCCCTGCAGACCTGGGGGAACTACTGATTGTACTGCAAACACTGCAAAACCATTTGCAATGAATGAGCTGTCCTTTTTTGTAGTGGAACGGGTGGCTGATGCTCAAAAAAGGCAGTCTGGTGCTGCTAAAGACCATGAGTATTTTATAAAAACCTACTTCGTAGGATTTTTTTCTTTGTGTACAAGTAATATTTGGATAAGGACATAGCTTTTAATCAGTACTTCCTCCCTGTCTCTGCAACCTGATACCCAAATTGTTTATGCTAATGATATTACATAAGAAGTTTAACGTGTCCAGTTTCCAATGCTGGTGGGACCTTTTTGGCAATTGGATAACTGGAGAGTTCATTTCTGATATTTGTGTACCCTGTCCTATGTGATTAAGGTGATACATATCATGTTTATATTTACAGTTCAGAAACAATTGATGAATGTTGTGGGAAGTCACCCACTGCGTACAAGAAAGTGATGAAAGTTGTGTCAGTGATACTGAGTTTCTGATTACTTTGAGAGTAATTTTTGAAAAACCATAGAACAGAATCATAAAATCATTTTGGTTGGAAAATGCCTTTAAGATCATCAAGTCCAACTGTTAACCCATGCAAATACCTGAGTATATAAAAGAAAAGGAGAAATCAGTAATACACTTGAGATTTGGAAGATATTATTTTCTGAAAACCTGCAAGGGAAGTATTATCATAAACTAGAGTTTTGAAATGATATTTTGAACAATAGACATATGTTTATGGAACAAATACATTTGTACCACAGCTTGCATAAGCACAGAGAAGTAAGACTTTTGTCCTTGCCAAAAAATCTTACCTCTTATTATTAATTCCTTCTCCTGTTTCTGGCATGTATGTCCATATTGGTTTGCTCTACAAGACAGTTTATCAACAAAATGTGTTTTTTTTCTCCATTATTCTTTCAGTAGTTAAATGCTGAAAGTTGTATGTTCTAAAACATGTCCAGATTGACATATTGCATCTTAATGCAAACTCCTGACTACTTTAGAAACATATATAATCATATTAAGCAAAAGCCATTCCAGCTATTCATGTATACACTTTTATGAAGATCAGATGTAATTGACAGTATTTAATTTTACTTAAATAGCTAAAGCTTTTTAAATATAGGTTTTCCTGATACCTGAGCATAGTTAGGAAAAAATTCTGAGTATATGTAATATTATACAAAGAAATAAAGTTAATTTTCTTGAAATATGCACTACAGTATATGGATAGAGTTTGGGAAAAAATAGTAAAATGAAAAGTATAATGCTATTTTCCTAAGCCACATTTGCTAAATGCAGACTTTTGCAAGGTCAGCAGTTATACTGGAGTTGAGTAGAAATGGCTTCAGTGGCTTTAACTTTACCAGTGCCCTTGATGAGGTGCAGAGTTGTCAGTATTCTCGTAAAATTCCTCAGTGATGGCTTCTTCTGTTCTCTTATTTCCTTAAGTGAACATCTGTCTAATTGTTCACCTCCATTGCTTTAGTGCTTTCCTCATGCTTTCTCTGTTTCCAGACAATAAACTTTATTTTCTTCATAAGAATTCAGTCTACGCAAGGGTATTAGGCAGCTTGTTTGCACCTTTTAATTTCTGGAAGTTTTCCAGAAGGGCTTTTTGCTGTAGTTCCAATGGGTTCATCAGTGAATCATGTAACATAATGCAGCATTGTGTTTGGGTTTTTATCCGTTGCCTTCTGTTTATAAACATCTGCTTGGAAATTTTCTTTTTGAATTTTTTTTAATATGTTTTACATTTTTGCATGTGGCATATGGGTAAGACATACAGTAGCTGCTATTTTTTCAGGTGTTCAGGTAGGTACAGCCTGTGTTTACGTTAAAATTTGGGAAAAGCCTAAGCTACTCACTTAAAAAGGAAAATTTTAAGGTAGAGTATGTGCCAGTTATTTAGCTATGTAACAATATCTGTTAAATTGAAACCAATTTAATAATTGAATGGCTCCATTAAAATGTGGCATTAATGCTTGTGGTTGCAGAACTGCAGAAGGCATCTAAAAGTCTTTCTGTCCAGTAGAGAGAGTATTGCTCACAAACTTAGCGTGCTACTTCTCTTCACGTTCGGCTCTTTGTGTTCACTTTTGCTTCTTTTATGAAGGGGAAAGGCAGTGGTGGTTGTGGTTTTTTTTGGTTTTTTTTTTTTTTATTCTTTGCTTCCCCCTCCCTCTTATCCAGAAAACATTTATATCAATCTTGCACACCTTTTCTTCAGGCAGATACTTAGTCTTGCTACTTTACTTGCTGTAATGGCAAAACTTCCTTGTTTCACATGTACAACTACTTGTAAGATGTAATTTTTAAGGCATATTCTCCATCCTTGTCATTATATTGTGCATTGGCAGCTTGTATTTAGGAAATAACTATTCTAGTAAGTATAATGATAGTATATCTAGAGATCAAAATTTTATTAGAAAATTCATGTATATTTAGTAAATGAAAATTTCAGAGCTTTTCATGTTGATGGTGCTTAAAAACGAGACACTTGATTTTGGACTTAATTCCTATGTATGCTAAAGCCATTTTAAACTTTCTTAATTATTAGAACAATGGGACATGGCCTTATGACCCCTCCTGTCTGTGTCTGAATGCCATCAGTTTTATGCATCTCTAAAATACATAGCCTAGACTTTGATCTCAGCTTTTTAGACAACCCTGGAATTACATTTTGGTTTTAATGATGTGTTGGATTTTATATCTATATTGCTGATTACAAGTGGAACAAAATCATTCCTGAGATGGGCCACATTTTCACAGAAATTTAATTCCAGCCTTTGTGTTTATTTTGTTCATATTTTCTTCATCACATGATCTTTATTTCTTTAGAAACAAAGTACAGAAAAACTTCTTCCTTTTATGATCATAAATCAGGTGGCATAGTGCCAGGTTTCCATATTCTAGTACTGTTCAAACATGCCTGATATTTTCTTGTGCGTGCAGAGAGACTTAATATTTTTCTTCAAGTCTATATTGTGTATATCGAGTGTATATTAAGAACCTGATCCTGCCAACCCTTATTTGTACAAGAGATCTTTACTAATGTGATTCGGTCCTTTTATTTCACTTTCTAAAATTACATACATAACAATGTGACCATTTTAGATGTATCTCTTAACTAGCAGATGGAAACTGTTGTGGAAACAAAAGAATTTGTATATGTGTTTATTTTTTTGAGCATACTGTTCTGTAAGATATCTATTTTATATTGTTTAAAGCCAGAAGACTGTAACTGTGAACTGCCAATTAAAATCTCTTAAAATAGCTAATTATTCAGTTCTTTCATTTCTTTGTTTGTCTCGTGTATTTATTTCTACTTATGTTGAAGCATCCTGAAATTATTCATGATTAAAGAAGTGATTACTTTTAACCGTATCGATATCTGTATTTTCCAGTATTAAGAGTGGGGGGAAAGAATTGTACCTTAAATCTACTGGAAAGCTTTGATGTACTTCAAAATAGCTGCAATGCATTTTTAAACCTGCAGACGTCACTATTCTGCCAATTAATTGTGCTACACTAAATGTTCATATAGCGCTATGACCACATTTAAAATATATGTTGCTTCCATCTAGCAATTATAGCACTTTGTTTTTAATCTAAAACGATTTCAGCAGATTTATTTTAATATTGTTACTTCATTTTCAACATTTCACTAAAGGAAATAGTATGCTGTCCTTTCAGCTTGTATAAGCCATGTCCGAAGACTGTCTTTAATTATTAGTTCTTGTTGTTTCAATACAGATTTATGAACTATTTATTTTGTGTCATATAACATACCATTTTTAAGCAACATTTTTCAATCTGAACATAGCTTCCAGGAGGGCAAGCTGCCCAGAACATCAGTGATCTCACGGTTATTACTTTGTGTCATATATAATCTTGTTTTTTCCTGCAACAAATAAATCTTTGGGCCTCCCTGCAAAAAACATTTGTGGTTACAGTATAATAAAAATAAACCGTTTGTTGTGACTGCAGCTGACATTTATCAGCCTATTTGTGGGTGCTCTTTCTCTCTCTGTATAATACGGAACATAATTTGTCACTTTGTAAATACATTCCAGCCTAAATCCCTGCCAGCATCTGTTAGTGTTTGAAGGATTAATGCACTGCACAGTGCATGTCTGCACTTTCAGGCAACAACATAGCTTATGGTTATGGATCATGAGAGAACAGGGAAAAAGGGTTCATTTTGTATTTACTTAAACATTGTTGCCCTTTTGACCATCATGCTTTTCTCGTCTTGTTTGTCATCTGTAGTGGGGATGCTAACTTTTCCTCCATGTGTAAAAGCTGTATGTGAAATCCTGCTCCGAGTTTTGTGCATCAGTGTATGTATAACTGTACATGTCAGATAACACATCTTTAGTTTTATGGGTAATAAGCGACAGTGATGTTGCATTGCAATAAGGATGTTACTGGTTTCGTCTGTTTAGAAGTACTGGTTTTTCCTCCAGCCTCTGCCATTTGCAACAAATCCATTACCCTGTTTGCTTCATATATTGCATGTTTCTCAGCAACCCATAAACTGGGTTTATTTAATCTTAAAAACTTCAAATTGAGGAAGTTTTTAAAAAGAAACAAAGTCTGTAGCTTCTGAATTATCCCAATGCTGTTTGCCTTGTTGCTGGTTTTGTAAATGTATTCTGCTATCACTTCAGATCTTGCAGAATGAAAAGAATTGAAAGCATGTGAATAGGAGGCTCTCCACAGCTGAGATTCTGTTACATGTTCCCAGGCTCCCTCGATTATTCTGTAAACAAGAAGATATGTTTATTAGAATAGTAAACCATATACAAGTAATATATTGCCAAGATTATTTGAGATTACCCAAGATAAATTCAAATGAGCTTTACAGGAATGGGCGTTTGGAAAGGGAAAGAAATGATCTATATCCAGGGAAAGAAAAAAATCCAGCTAAGAGTAGGCTCCCAAGTAAATACCCACAGTTCATGTACATTAAGAGCTAATCAAATTCCTATTGCCAAAACCTATGGTAGATTTTTTTTTTTAATGCATGTAATTTCTTGTTATTGAAGCAGATGTGTACTGCCTGCAATGGAACCATGTGCATCCAGGAAAAATCAGGGACATTTGGAGCCTACGAATGGAAGTATTCTGAAATTATAGTGTGGTAATTTTTGTTGTTTTTTGTTCTTTCTGGTTAAGGAATAAATAATTTTAAAAATGCCCTTAGGAGAATGACTTCTCTTACTCTTTTAAAGCATGACTTACGATTGCTGTGGCATAGTTTACTTCTCTGAAGATTTTATTTTCAGAAAGAAATGCAGATGTTTTTCCTTTTTTCCTTTATAATTGTCTTCAGAAGATGAAAAAGGCCAAATTTACAGAGACCTAATCTAAGAGTTAACTAATGTAAAGATTGTGAAATAACATTATTGCTTATTGTAGTGGTATTTATTACAGATTTATTAAAAAAAAAATTAAAATCTGAAAAATTAAGTAGCCACAAAGAAATGAATAAGTGTATTTTGCATTTCTTTTTATGTGTAGATATTTACAGACACAAGGAGATACAGTTTTAAAATTATCGGGGAATTTAAAATGACTGTTGCATGACCAAGAAGCCCTTTCACGTCCAACTTAAATATACAAAATATACCTAGAGACTTTAGTCACATTGTTGTATTTGTGACATAGATTTTAAATTATAGGTAAATTAAGTATTTGGAAGAAGGAAAAATATTGCTGTGAATAGTGATTTGTTTAAACGTGAGGACCAAATGCCGGGTTGGTGTACGGCATCCTCAGAAACTGAACTCCTTCATATCAAGTCGTCTTTATCACTCTTCCACATCTATTGTCTTCAGAATTTCAATGGCTCATTTGTTGCCTTTATATTTAATCTCTAGCTAAAGGAGGATCCAGACTTCACTGTTGCTTTTATAACCCTGTTGAATTCAACAGTGAAATCTGCACTTCAGGTGTTTGTTCTAGACTATCGTGTGAGGAGCTGCCATGGCAACTTTAAGACATTCATTTACAGTACAATCCTACTACAGCTTGAGGGCTTCAGGTTTTTCTGAAGAGGCCTTTTACCACTCTCATTTGTAGATGATGCCAAAAAGGTAAACACTGTTCTCTGCCAAACATCCATAAATGTTCTGGAGAAGGGATAATGACAAGGAAAATAAAAATAAATTAATAATAATAATAATTCTTAATTATTCATGATAAAATGTAGGTCCAAGGATGATCAGTAATCCTAGCAATGTGCAGGCTCATACTGAACCATTAGGTCTTTATATATGTGCTGTTCACTTGGCTTGGTAGGCAGTAACACCTGCAGGAATTCTATTTTTGTGAAGAACATGAAGATCTAGTTACTTAAGCACGAAGAACCAGGCTTTACAAAATCAGGTTTTGGGAGGGCTCACGCACAGCAAGACAACGTTTGACAGGATTGAGCAAGATGATTAGTGGAAAAATTTACACCAGTAAATTACAACTAAACCAGTAAGTTACAGCCAAAATACAGGTAAAATAAATATGTTGGGAAATAGTGAAACCAAGCGTTACTAAATAAATTTTCTTTCTAATGAAAGAAAGAAAAAACTTTTCATCTCTGATTTTCATGAAGAATCACAATCAGTCCCAGCTATTTTCCTGTGCGTCACATATATGGGTTAATAAAATAATTAGCATTTAGGAAATTAGTTTGTTTTGTGTACCATCTTCTCTTGCACAAAGTTAGTGAAAATTTGAAAGTACTGTATAGAAATAGCTGATATCGGGGAGGGGGACACACTAGAAGAATGAGTGTAAAATTATTCTACCACACTGTCTTCTAATGAACTTTATTAAGGTATATCAAATGTAGCCGAAGAACATATTATTAAAGCATCTAGCATGTAAGTTGGATGACTCTTGGAGCAGTATGATTCATCTGTCCCAATCAGTTCCACGAGAAGTAGCTGCATAGCATTCAAAGCAGACAACAAGACGAAGCTGCCGTTACATAAATACATTTTGCATGAAGTACCAAATGTTGGCTACATTAGGGACAATAGAATTTACAGTCCTAATCCTGAGTGAAAGCCTTTTTCCCTATTATGTACCTCCATAAATAGTGCATGGCACTGGCTATTGACTGTCATAAGCTGTGTCAAATTGTCAGATGTGCTTCTAAAACATCCTTTACTTTGTCCTCAACATGGTAATATGGGTTTATTTGGGCATTGCTTGTCATCTGCTGAGTTTTGTTTGTTTACTTTACCTATTTTAAGATAATTCCACAGACTTTACATGAGCTTTGGTGTCAAATTCTTTTTTTTCCTGAAGATTTTCTGTTTCTCACGCTGCATATAAGAACTATTTGCATTCCATGATGTTGTCATCAAGATTTTTCTTTATCAAATTAAACTGCTTTTTACCAATTTATTATATTTTCAGTTCCTCAAAGTCAGATATTTTTGTTGTTGTGCTATGTATTCAGTTTTGAGTTAAGGGCTTTTGAGTATCAAAGATATATACATGATATTTTGTGAGAGTAAAATTATACAGTAAATTATCTAGTGTCCACTATGATACATTTTAATCAGGTCCTTACAAAATGACTTGTACTTACATTAAGATACAGGGGCTACAGCATATTTATTAAGACTCTTCAACTCTGTATGAAACTGGAGCAGTCAGAAGTGATGGTGTCTGCGGAAAGATTCTTTATCATATGAATTTACTTTTAGTCATCTATTATTTATTTCAGCTATTTTATATGCCATTATAATAAATATTATGACAGAGAAAGCTTTTATGCTTCAACTTATTGTACTGCTCTTCACTTCCTTGCAATCCTTCAGGAAAATGTAGCTATGCTTTACCTATATTTAACGTAAATCATCACTTACATTTGAATGAAAAATTCACTATGAAAAAAGGCTCCTTCTTCAATACCAAGACACAAATGCACTATCATGTTTACTGCCAAACTACTTTACTATGCACTGTTCATTTTTAAACAGTTTTTAAGCTGTAAAGTGAATACATTGCATATAGTGAAATTGCTTGCTTTCTGGATGTTTTCACTTCCTTGTTAGTTTCTGCCTCAATAAGCATTTTTCTAACACGAGTGCAAAATATAACCAATTGCTTTTAAGCATTTTTAATATTTTTGCTCCAACGGGGAGCAGCTTACATACAAAACTAAACAAACTGTTTTCTGGTGTTATTTAGAGTAATGAAACTTACCTGGAAATATTGATAAAATGCTCTTAGAACTGGGCATAAAATCATGAAATACAAGCTAAAATTTTTTCTTTGCACTTTTCAAAATGTTATTGTGTGGTGTTTAAAAGAGACTTGTTAGGAACCAGAGAATGATCCACCTTTGGCTGTTTTTTCAAAGACAGGATGTTGGTGCGTAGACATTGTTAGCCTTGAACTGCTCTTTGGGCTTCATGAAATGCCAATACTCCCCATCCCAAAAGCAGTGTTTCAGTTGGTTCAAGCTGACCTTTTCAGAAGGTTTGGTAGACAGCAGAAGCGTGTCTGCCTCTCTTGCCCGTTTACGAAGCTGGTTGGAGTCTAGTTGTGAAAGTGGTTTTGGACACAGTTGGGACGTATGTCCTGGGGATCTGCAGTGAGGGCACCAGCTCATTTTGCACAGGCTTTCAATAGTGCCACGTAGGAATGGCCCTGTGATTTAGAAGTGAGCTCTTTAGATTATTCTACACTCATTCTGCTATTTAGTTTCCCCTTAAATGATGTAATTGAAAATAAAGTAGTAGAGGGAGCATTAATATCTTTTGTTAACTTCACTTTAAAAATTCTGGAGTTTTCTGCCTTAGTGTGTTGATTTTACGATGTCAGTTTTAAGACTGTCGTCTGTATGTGGGGAAGTGACAAGTCCCATTTAAGATTTCACAACATAAAATGAGGCATAATTCAGTACTGAAAATATGTGAAGTGAAATGGTGAAAGACATCAGCGTAATACAATTATGACACATTAGATCAGGATTTGCAGCATACCATTAGCAATCAGTTCTGACTATGGATTACAATTATAGTTATGATGCCTTTTAGCAAAAATGTTTTTCAGTTTTATTTTTTATTAAAAAACCAATGTTTTCTTTTTCTATAAATACCACAGTGTGTGCTACCTAGGCTTATAGGGCAAGAGGGAAAACATTATAACAAAGGTAATACTGAGCTACTGTAAGAAAACAAAAAAAAAACCTTCTAGTTGTCATTGATTGGAGATATCCTTACATTATTAAGAACATACCTTACAAGTATGTTTCCTTATTCAGAGCTTTTTTTAAAGAAATTGTAGTGTAGAAGTAAGAGTGGGAAAATTTGGAATGAAAATAAGTTGATACTAAAGGTTTAGCATTTCATGTTCTCAAACTAAAGTAGGAATTGATGGTCTACAAAATACCTCGGTGGAGTAAGAGCTGCTTGAATCTCAGTTGGCAAGGGAGAATCTGAAACAGAAAAGTTGGGGAGCTTGCCGAAGCTCATGATATGTAAATGGATTCCTTCCCCAGTTGCTGTTCAGAGAAAACACTCACGCTTGGCTTTTTGCTTGCCTTCAGAAGCTGAGGTGGCCAGTTCTGATCCGAGTGCTTTGGATGTCACATGCTCCAGTTTCTCCTATGAGGAAAACAGAGCAAATGGGTGTTTCTGTGCTCAGTATGTACCTTGTGTGTATACAAAGGAAATACAGACTGTTACCGTCAGCTTTTTAAAAAGCAAAAGCAGGGAGAAAGTTGAAAAAAATTTTATTTTGCCATGTGCCTTTGCTGAACTATTCAATGGAAAAAAATACTAAACCCATCCTTTTTTCCCTTCTCCATTTTTCCTTTTTTTTCAGGTCGTTTTAGATACAGTTTCTTGAATTACTTAACAAATGTTTTCTTTGTCTTTTTCTGTAACTGTATGTGTATCAAAGCTAAAAGAAAAAAGGTGAAGTAATATTAAATTGTTTGAAATAACTTATCTTACTGGCTGAAGGAAATGGAGTATGAATAGAAAGGTGGTCTCATTTCATTGATGGAACTGGTACAGAAGAAACGTAATTGTAGTTTGCATTTGCTATGTGACAGTCAACTATATTTCACTTTCAATAATTTATTTATGATTTTTAAATTTCTGATTTTTACATTTTCATTATATTAATCCATAAATCCAGGCCAATCTTAATCTGTTTAATTTCTATTTCTGAAAGTATTTTGAAGGCATCATACTCTTTTTTCTTTTGGACTTGAAATATACAGAAACCTCTTTTCCGTTATTAGAATCAGTAGCAGAAGCCTGACGTGTGGCACCAAGAGGAAAACCATTACTTGAGTAATATAGTGTGGACTTGAATCTGTGTCGCCAAGAGGACAGTAGCTAACAGCTTGTGGTATCCTCTGTTGGACTACTCTTTTTTTTTTGACCCCCCTAATTGTAGCATTCTTGTCCTTTTACCCCTAGGAGAGACAGGAGAATGTTTCAACTGACGAAAGCAGAAGCAAAATAAACCCAACTATGCACACTGCTTCTCTATTAAGTAAACAGCTTTGAACAGCAAAGTTGAAGAGAAGTTGTTCTGGAGCTCTATTGCATAATGCAAGGCAGCATTGCCTTTCTCAAGTCTCTCACCATCAAACAGAAAAAAATATTTACCCAGTGGGGTAAAACAAATTCCAGAATGATGTGCATCTTGTGAGGGCAAAAAAACTCTTCATAAGAACGTTGGGTTTAACATTTTTGGACTCTGTCAATTTATACTTCTGATGGGAACAGAACCTGTCGAAATTTCAGTTGTATTTATTTTGCTGTCCTGATAAGTCTGGTTGGAGTGGGACAAAAGGAATTTGAGTGACGTTCTGTTTAAACCCAACCTGTAATGTAATTGTAGCAGGCAGAATGGGTGCTAGCGAAATAGAAAACAGATGTAGGGAGAAAAGTACCAGATGTAATGAAACAGAGATCAGATGAATTGCTTGAACTTGGGAGACAATGGAAGCACTTTTCTTGGCTTCCTTCTGCACTGACGTGCATATTGCTTCCTTTTTGTTCCTCCAGAAATGCTCATTGTATAACCTTGTAATCACAGTACCATTGCACCAGGGTGCTAACAAAGCTCCTATTGCCTCTCCACTCAAATGCTGCCTTTGATTGCGTAGTACCACTGTATCTGCCCCATCTTTTCCTCACTCTTTTAGCAGTGCTAATGTCCAGACTGAACCATGACACGTAGGTGTAGGTAGCATGTTGGAATTATATGAAGTGTCCCTCTAATTTCTTTTTTACAGAATAAGCTAAGCAGAGTGGACTGAGAGTTGTCATGTTTAAGTTTGGGGAAAGTACAAGGCTTTTGTCGTCTTTCTTTTGTGTACTAGAGAGTTTGTATGGTGTTGGGTAGCAGTGAGTCTAAAAGTGAGGGTGAGCACAAATACACAGGTTCATAATCCTTAGGGGATCTACGTGAGTTACATGTCATGACAGTTGGTATTTTGCAGAGGATCATAGATGTCTTAAAGCACAGCATTTGTGGAAGAACTAAAGACAACTGTTGGATGCTGTGGTGCAGACACACAGCTGCAGCCAAATGAAAGCTCGTTCAGAACTGTGGCTTGAAAGAGCCACAGTCCACTTGATTCTGTGATGGCTTTCACTTTAGTAGTTGCAATGAAAATAGACTTTTGATTAATTTTGTTCTGAGATTTGGAGTGTAAGCATTTCAAAAGATCTGAGAACAGGGATCTTGAAGCTCAAAATATCGAGAAGAGTTGTTTTGGTGGTGCGTAAGGTTAGCACCTTCAGGTTAACCTGTCATTTTGTGGGATTGCACATCCTCTTCTAGGTGAAAAGTTGATTTTAAGTAGATATGCAATTTCTTTAGAAGATACGATGCACTTGTAAACTCTTACTGTATGAAAAACTGTGTAGACTAATCGGTTCTTTTCTATGCTCATTTTATACTATCTTTTATATCACCTGCTATGAACAATAGATTGTTTTGGATTAATAATGTGCAAGTTTGAATTTAGCTGGTTTTTACAAAGTATTTACTGAGTGTTTTTCTATTGGTGTGATACGTAAAAAATACCATGCATTAAGAATAATGCTTACTTTACTTCTAATTTCATGAGTTACATAAGTTTCACCAGCTAAATTGAAGAAAAAAAGGTACTGTATTAACCTTAACACTACCTTGTGTCAGTTAATATAGTAGATAAAGCTGTGTGTTACACAGTGTACGTTTTTAGCAGAACTACAAAATTGCAATGATACTTTTGGCACTAAATGTTGTGCTCGTCCATTCCTTTTGATGATTTGTATTCACTTGGGGGTTATAATGTTAAACAAGAGAATCGGACAAGTTTCATAACACATTTACTGTAACATGATACTGTGAACTAAACTTGCTGTTATTTATCTTTTTTTTTATATTTTCTCTTGTTCCAGCATAAAGCCAAGGTAGAAGCAATGACCTTAGACCTTGCTTCTCTTCAGAGTGTACAGCACTTTGCTGAAGCATTCAAAGCCAAGAATGTGTAAGTACTCAGAAAATTACATGTAATAATTTCTTGTTATTTTAATGACTTTATCAGCTGAGCACAGTTGGCAGAATTCACCCTAGTAGGACTGATCAGCAGCTACAGTTAGTGAATAATCTTTTCACAGGAATTTTTTAAAATGTAAATTAAAGATAATTTGTTGTCATCTTAAAAAAAATAATTACAGATCTCTTATTATTCCATGTGTAGCCCCAGCTCTAAAAGGGGCATCGATACCCCTGTGGGTATCGAAAAAGGCCAAAGCTGAACTGCATAAAAAAACAGCTCAGGCAACTTTTATCGGTTTTGTAGTGGTTTGGAAGAGGTCAGGGATGAGCAATTAGTGCTCTCCTTGTCTTGCTTTCTTTTCTAGCCTTCTCTCTCTTTTTATTTTTAAAGCGTTTAAAAAAAAATAGCCCTATGAGCCCGACAGCTTCATTTTCCAGACCTGTATCTGGAATAGTCTATAATTAAAAAAAAAAAAAAAAAGAGGGAGAGGGGGTTGATAATGACATCACTTAACAATAGACTGATTTATATGGAGATAATCAGGTTAGCTTCCAAATGGTTTGTTTAATTTAGCTTGAACAGAACAATGAATCTCTAAATTGAAGAAATGATTTGAAATCTTTAAGTGTCAACTCTTGACAATATATTCCACACTTCATGTTTTTATCTTCAGTTTGACCCATTGATTGTTGTGACTCTTCAAACTTAGCTTTTTTCTACAGATGTTTCTGTAACACATATACATCTTACTGTAGATCTCAAGAGAATATGGCCTCTTAGACAGCTTTGAAAATATATTGTTGTAGGGAAAATATATAAAAAAGAATGTTTTTTCACTTTTGAAATACTGCCAAAGCTAAATCTCACATGGATAGACAGATGACATTTTAGTACTTACAGGTCTTTCAGATTCAAAGAATTGTCAAAACTGACTTCTAACACAAGTTCCTTTACTGCCAAAATCTTTGGTAACAATATTTTCTTATCATATATCATCTTCATATATTAAAACTTTTTTGAAATAGAAAGACAAATCCTTGCAGTATGGCTGCTTTAATACTAACTCGGTTTCATAATGTATGAACAGTAAGTGTTTTAATTTAGCTTCTTCATGCTTTTAATTTTCTAAGTTTCTTTAAAAACTATATGGTACAGTGAAAAGATCACTCTTCTTCTAAATACAGCTCTTAACTTGATTTGTGTGTTGCAGATCATACCATGGTTGTCCTAGATAGTCCATTTGGTATGCATGTTTATGAATCCTTAGAAGTGAACATGCTAAAATCAATTTTTGCCAAAGAACTTAGAAAAAGAGAAGATACAGAATCAGTAAAGATATAGAATGAGTAAAACCTGTTTTACTTTTGTTGGCACACATTGTTTTACCAGTGTGGGTCTATTAAGCTACATTGTCAGTGGTGGACAGGTTTTACTAATGTTTCACTCTCATTTTATTTGGAAAAATTTTAGTAATAGACAGCATTTATAGCCTCTGCCTTGCCTTCAGATATTTCTGTCTCGAATCTGTGCTCAGATGTGTGTGTGTCTGGCAGGGCTACACCAAGCATTATCGGAAAGTCTAAGGTCTGCATCTGTTGTGAGACTTGTGGGGTTTTGACCAAAATGAATTTCCAGTTAAATTTTGTTTAAAGTCTGAGACTGGATGGAAACCAGACCCCACACACTGCCTGTAGCAGCAGATCTTTCATCTGATACAGATATGGAAGAGTTACCTTACAATCATCTGCACTGGCAGGAGAATGCACTGGAAGACCTACTAGGTCTTTCTTGCTTTGACTTTTTGTGATTTAACTATGTCTGGATATGGTCAGAAAAGCAATTATATGGCAGTAGCATCTTATTACTACAATGCTAGCCCTATGTGTTTTCCAGCCCTAACGTACACTAACTACTTTTGTCTCTTCGTTTATTTGTTTTGCCGTAGTGTCCAGAGGCTTTTGTCAGATCAGTGATTCCTTTGCATTAGTAGCTTTATGAGCAATTGAAAGAAATCTCACAGGCTTCAGTGACAGACTGAGTCTTGTTCTTTATGCTTTGGCAAGTCTCTTAGCTGGTAGCCTAACTTTCTTAAAAGGCTTTGGTATCTGATTTCATGCACCTGTACGAGAAGGCATCCTGTGATGTACTCTCCCCTGTTCCCATGACATAGCTGTATCCTATTAATAAGCAAAGGAAATATGAGTATAGAGTTTTCTTTCTTACAAAATCTCTTACAAATTTCTTAACAATAAAGTAGTAGGAAAAGCAAATAAAGTGTTTGTTTTTTTTTCTAAACAAAACTATCATTTGAGTTCTGAGTTGCATAGATCTTCGTTTCTGGGAAAAAAACTACAATAATTTTGAAGTGTGAAGGAGAAATTTTATATGAATGCACACATTTTAATAAAGATTTGTATTTTTATTTCTCACAGCACATTATGTGAAGAGACTTTTAGTATTCAGCGGTGAATATCTTAAACATCTGGGTGCAGATAATTTTATTGTCTGTTTAATTTCTCCAGTCCACTATTGCTTTCTGGGACACTTTGGTAGCCTACATAATCTGTTGGTCTTGGTGACATCTAAGCTAATAACTGACAATTTATGAAATAGAGAATAGATTTGCTTGTCTTTTGAAATTCTGCTTATCTGGGACACTTTGTCACTGTAGGTACTATTGTTTTTCAGCAGATATAAGGGTGTCCTCATAGTCACATCACAACCTGGGAGCCTGTTCTTCCCCAGTTGATAGCTATTGGAAAAGAGTCTTCAAGGACTGTGTTTCACAGATCTCTCCCTGGATAAGAAAACTAAAATGGAGCTACTCCAGAAAAATGATCCCTAAATTTCATCGAGTTTAAACATCAAAACCTATTGCAGCGGGGGAAGGTGGTGGTGGTATTTCAGGGAACAGAGAGAAAATTGCTGAGATTGTAAACCTCTTGCCTTAATCAAATAACTTGTAGGGGGGAAAAAGACCCCAAACCTTCCTGAATGTGCTTGAGAATATGAGAGATTCTGGAAACTACGTAAAGAATGAAGAAATGTCATCCTCTGCTCAGCAGGAATTTAGCAGGGGCTGGTTGCATACAGAAAACAAATGATGCAACAGAGGGAGCATTGAGAAAAATATACATAATAAATGGGAGGAAAGAGTTACTCTGGAAAGAAACATTTAACGTAAATTGGAGTAGTACTTAAGAGCTAAGAAGGCTTCCCTGCTTGAAAGTAAAAGTCGGATTATTCATCTTCAAGTTATCATGCTTTTAAGAGATTTGATAGAAGTCTTTTATTCCTGTTTGGATTTGTTAGGTGTTGCAGCCTTGTCCACAGATAAAATTTGGGCTCAGAGTATATAAACACTGGTAAAATATGCTGTACTCATATAAATGTATTCTAGAAAATCCTTCACCCTCATAGAAAAAAATAAATTTTTTGTTTGCATTATCTATCCTCTTGAGTTGATACAGCTGTTTCTCTTTCTGAGACTTTTTTTTTTCCATGCAGTTTCAAATAAAGCTTTGAGGGAGAAGGATTTTGCACATTATTTTAGATCCTGCAGTTCTGTGATCGCAGCAGAATATAAACTCTCCTTACGAGCAGAACAGTGCTCTCCAGTTTGTAACTGTGAGAGACAGAAAAAGATTCTGTGAGCAGAATAAGCTAAATGCAATAACTGAGTTGGATCTCCCAAAGTCATCTTTGGGAGAAGACAGAATAAACCAATATTGCTGTTTAATATTTGATCTACCTCGTACTTCATTGTAGCACAACCTGAACACAATGTGACTAATACATAAAATGGAAGTCTAACTTGGTAAAAGATAGGGCTGAAGGATTTACAGAGCAAATTCTTTAGAGAAAGACAGTTCATTATGTTACAGTAACGGTGACTAATTTTAGGCTCTCTTGTAGTTTAAAATGCAATGTTGTTATTTCTGTGATTTTTTTATTTATTTTTTTTTAAAATTTACTGTGATTTCTGGCTATCTTTTAGTATTCCTGGCTTGTTGTCTGGAGATACATTCCCCACTGGATATTTCCACCAGGAGTCAATGACCTCCACCTTCCTTCCATGTGAAGACAGTGCTAGGATTAGGACGAGAGTAGGAAAAGAGGTGTCAGTGCACCTAAATGGCCAGATTTGTTCAAGTTACTTCTTTTATCTGTATCTAGTCTTTACCCTCTGCTAGTTTCCAGCTCAGGCAGTTGATTGAATGTCTCTGTTATGGAAAATCAAATAAATGATCTGTTTATAATAATGTTCTGGGCTAAGACGGATTTGGCATTAGCTGATTTTTGTGCAGTTGGAACAGGTAGACCAACCAATCTTTCATACTAGGTTTTTGGAACTAAAAAACACTAAACTGAATCTCCTCTTCATTGAGTGGGCACAATGTGAGGAATTATGGTTGGTATTAATCCACTTTATAGACAAAATGACTGCCCTCCTGTGATTGTATGCAACGTAGCATTTAAGTGTAGTCAGCATCAGTGTTTGATAGTTGAGTCTGTAGGATTTGGTATTTGTGTAGGAGTGTGGATTTGCAGATGTGATACTTTGGTATTTATTTCCCAGTTTAATCATCGCATATTTGACTAAAACCTGCATACTTTAACTGGAGGACAGCACTAATGTCTCAGTTCTAAAATTTCCAGAATAGCTACCTGTTGTCAATATTTACAATCATGTTATCATGGCATTTGCCTGATCCTCAGCAAAAGAACACTTCCATGATCGAAACAGCAGGCAGAAGTGAGCAGTAACGTTACAGATGAAATTTTATGTGCATCTTTAGTTTTGAGTGGTGCATAGTGCCACTTGGTTTGAATTAAAGTTATCTTTAGCCAAACAGTAAGACATCAATTTAATGTTCTTAGTGTTCAAGGAAAAAAAAAAAGAAATTATCCTGAAAAATCTTGAATTACTTCAAAGATATACAATAGTGTTTGCCAACAACTACTACTTAGAATTTTATGAATTGGTAGCAGCAATTCACAATTATGCAGGACTCCAATATGTAGATTTTCACTGAAGTTACTTTCCTATACTTTAAAATAGGAATTCTTTTTTTTTTTTGTGGTTAGAATTGGCATACGCTAACAGTTTATTCACTTGTGCTGTGTGTAGAAATACGGAAAAGACAGCAGTTATGAATTACGATTCTCCATTTGGAACTATAGTCTCTTCTTATTTCCCTAACCAGACCCAAAATGGAAAGGGCTAGATTTTCAACTGGCTTCCTTAGCTGAGGCCTCAAACTCTATGAGCACATTCATTTTTCATGCTGCAAGCAGAAGCACTCTGAAACCTTGCATGTTCAATTAAGATTTCAGAGCCTGCTGAAAATTCACTTCAGAATACTGTTTTTCTGCATTTTCATGTGTAACTGACATATTGCATGTGTGTTGTTTTTTAATTCCAATTTAATCACAATTAAATTATAGACGTGTGATAAATTCTATTCATACAGATAAATACATATGTGAAAATGAGATCTGTTTAGCAAGCTGCTGCATAGGTAACTTAAAAGATCCAGAAAAAATGGTTTAAATTAATTTTTAGTGGTGCCACAGTGCCGATATGCTTAATGGTTCTGTAGTAGATGTATCTCTGTCAGAGATGATTGTTGCTGCTGTGTATTGTCTTTCAAAATTTGAACATATTTTCTAACACTGTACAAATCTGTTAACTCTTTGACATTTCTAGAAATTCTTTTTGTGAATTAAAACTAGTAACAGTTGAGCTATTGTATTTGTCTTCTCAACTTAGAATACAGTTGGTGTTCTGACAGTGCCACTGAGGAACAAACTTCTGGACAACATTGTACATTTTGAAATATCAAAAAATATCCACATTGAATTAAGTATTGAAACATGCATAGTTCAGAAGTTACTGTTGCAGACAGCACATATCTTAAATTTAAATAAGATCAAAGCCTGAGTGCATTTGAAACATACATAATAATATTAGAGTGAAACTGTTTTTCCTCTTTGTGGTGGTGCTGTGCCTTATTAAAGCCTAGAGATTGGCTTTCTGCATAAATATTTTTTCTTTTTTTTTTTTTTTTCTTCGTCTGTTTTTAAGCTCTCGTACACAATTACCCCATTGTGGTAGCATGTGTCAAGTCATGTGGATCCAAAAACTGTTCTCAGTATTTTTTAAATTAAAAATCTCTCAACCTTAGCCCCTCCCCGCTTTTACTGGAGGCAGAGATCATAATGTTTTCACCAGATCACCTTTCGTTTCATCTGCTATGTCATGGAAATATCTCCTGCCTCAGAACATTTTTTTTTAAAAGTAAAAGTCCATATTAAAATAAAGATAGGATTGACATTTCACCATAACTTTACATATGGTTGCATCTGCAAAAATATTAAGTGGTTTTACATATTATTAACAGAAAGATTTTTTTTAGGTGTTTGTTACATAGTTTTGTGACTATAACTATGCTGTCTAAAATTTGTGAACTTGCTACTTGTCTTTGGACACTTTGCACTCTTTTCGCTGTAACCTAACAAAGAAACCTTGATAAACCTCCAGTGGCTTTCTGCTTAGCACGCTGGTTGTTCTGGTTCCCATTTTGAGCCATGTGTCTATGCCTAAATCTAAGCTTAGTCTAAGATGGCCCATAAAGTCTTGGGGCCCCGTCTTCCTAAAAAATTTCCACAAGATGCACCAGCTATGGTGGCTGTTTTGAGTATCTAAGGAAGTAAAATACGTATGACTTAATATGGCTGATTAAAATGTATTCTGTTGCAAATAAAACAAGTATTTTGCAGCATTATAGCTTAATGGGTTTTAAGAAGATCTGTGTGTTTAATTGATGTTGTCTTCTAAAAATTCTGAAATATAAAGCAAGAGTAGCTATTTAATTACATATACACTAAAATGTATTTGGTCTATTTAGTTAAAGGCTTTCTATGGGCAGAGTCTTCTGGCACTTGGGTATGGAAGCCTTACTGCTGGCATTGGACAGGCCATGCATATACCACATGTGTCTTAATCTTAGAATCCAAAAATTTGCCTTACAGTCTGAAAAGGTTGTATTTCTTCATTAGCTGTTCCCAAGGCACCAAAAATCCCAGAGGACGTCAAAGTACATTAATTTTTATCACAACATGGAATCTTTCAGGTCTGAATGGCAGCACGCAGCTGCTAGGGGCTTTCTGAACTCTATTACAGCTCTATATATCTCTAGGCAAAACAGAGGAAGGAGTTGTCATTGCCAAGTGAAATGTTCAAAATGCATGAAGTGTTTTATTGTTTGAATGATCAGCCGTGGTCCTGAAAACATTTTCCAAGGAGTTAGCTGTTTTCAATGGGAAATATCACGAATATGTAGTAAAAGTAGTAATTGACCTTCGTTGTGAGTTGTAGCTTTCTTTTTTTCTAACAAATACTTACTGTGTACAAACGAAATGCATATATTTAGAAGTATGTGCAGAAACAACAAATCATTCAATCGTTATTGCAAAAATGAATGTTCCTTTACAGCTGGCTTATGCTTATTTGTATCTACTTGTGTATATGTGTAAATAATGATTTGCTATTGGGATTTTGAAAAAGATGTATGTGTCCACTTTGAGGTAGCTAATGTCTTTAAGTGAGCTGTTGAATGAAAATTACCGGATTCTGGATATTTTCATTGTTGCTGTCTCCTAAGCATCAGGGAGATTTAAAAAACAAAACAAAACAAAATACTTTGCAAAGCATGGCAAGGAGTGGAACAAAGTGCTCCTCTTATTGTGCCAGGTCTTGTGAAAAGTAAGAAGATGCAGAATGGAAATGCTGAGAGGTTGAATGGATAAGAAATTAAGTTGCAGAGCCCTATCCTATCCCTCTTCTACCCCAACCTGGCCCCAGGACTTTCAAAATCTATACATATGGAGGTGTTTTGAGTCCCCAGGGGTACAGAATTAGCAAAGATGCAACACTTTGACAAAGGAAAATGTGGTTTCTTGGGTGGATTTTGGTTTGAACTGTGGTCCTGAGGAGGCATTGAGGTGAGGGAAGAGCAGCACTGACACCTGTTATTAATATCAATACCCTGAGTATACTGTGTGCTGTCAGTCAGAGGAAATTTAGGGTTAGATTATAGCTATGCAAAAGGAAATTCAGAGCTGTGGATAATGGGCCCCCAAAAGGTGAGAAAGTCCCTGGTATGAACGTAATGGAAGGAAGAAACCCACCACACGCCTGTGAAATATAATTCTTTGTCCTTCTCCATCCTGCCTTGTAGTTATAAGTTAAAAAGCAAGTACAAATACTAATCTTGACCTTTATTTTTTAAGCAATAATTTGTTATCAAAAGAAAGTGATTTACTGATGTAATGATACCAATTAAGAAAATGTAGATTAAAAAGTTCCTAATTTCTCAGATTTCTGGTATCACATACCATACTTGCAGTGTATAAATTAGCCAAGTGTGGGAGATGGATCGTATCAACAAATTAAACCTCATCCTTGCTTTTCTTATTTTCTGTGTAATCTTTCTGAAACTCATACTACAGTGGAAGAAAAAATCCCACCTTGGATCATTTTTGAGGGAAGGTGCTTTGGGCAGTGCAGGTTTAATTAAGGTCAGTTTGAGGGCAATATTACAAATGTTTAAAGTGTTAATGTTAAATGTCTAAAAAAGTTAAATGTTTAAATGTTTTGTTATTTCAACTTCAATGTTTTCACAATAGTCGAAATTGCTTCTGCACTCCATTAAGAGGAAAAGTAGGCCTCTCAAACTCGTCTGTCCCCCTGGAGCTAAAATGACAGAATTTTTCTTCAAAGGAAGATAACATTAATTTCTGGAGGTGTAAGATGATGTGCGGTTTTTTTTTTGGTTGCGTTTTTCCCCCCTGTATGTGTAAGGAAAGCTAATAAAGGGAAAACCAGGGCTAATGGATGTTTTCTGTTTAGTTCTAAATCTGTTGAGACCTCTGTTCCTTCTCCAAATGTTTATGAAATTGTATACTGAAGATTTTATAGAGGTAATGAATAATGACTGAGAGATGGCTGACCTATGTGGCAGTATGCAATTGATATATTATGAAGACATAGGGGCAGCTGCTCGTAATAATTCCCATGTATTTGGTACGAAGAAAGAAGCAGAACGGTTTCAGTCCACTCCCATTAATCTCTTGGAACTGGGGCAGAAGTATTTGCTGATCAACAGTGTCAAATCCTGCAAAGAAATCCAGTAGGATGAATTTGAGAGAATTTTCCATGCTTCTAGCAGGTCATCCATCAGGGCTCTAAGTCCTGTGTTAGTGGCTTGCCTTAAAATGAAGCCTGTCTGACAAGGATCCACAATTCTGTCAGCTGACAAGTGGCAAGAGAGGGTATTTTTGCTGACTTTTCAGTCAGTATTTTTAGAAAAAGGGAAGTTAGACATTAAGCATTTGTCTCCAAAATTCATTCAGTTAAGCAGTGCTCTTATTTTTAGTGTTTTGTGTTTTTTTTTTATTTTCATCAAACAAGTAAATATTTTTGGGTCGCTGTTAGATTATACATGGTTCTGAGATTTCCTGCTGCCGTCTGACTCTTAGTGATTTTCTCCTTTCTCAGTTTCCCGTCAGTGCTGCTTGTAAAACTGAGAGGGATTTCTGGAGGTGGTTGTTTAACTCACCCTTTTTTCTGGAGAGCCATAAGCCTAGCCTGCATGTTGGTTATTTCCTTTGTGAATATAGGCATTCCCTCAGAGAAGGAAGGACCATTTTCTAACTTTGAGAGAAAGCAACATGGGTGTTAAGATTTATGAGATGGAAAAGTTCGGTGGGCTGTGACTTTGCTTCTTTATGGAAGAGAAGTCCCAACTCTCTGCCTTCTTTACTGGCCGTGACATAGGTCTACAGTTGCTTATGGGACTTTGGGGATATGGTGAGGCCTTTTCTGTTGAATTTCTGTGTAATTCCAAACAGTGTGAACTTTTCAAATCACTTGAGAAGTGCCCCAGATGGTGTGACATTCTGCTTCATGGGAAGATATGAAAGTATTCCCTTTGCATAATTTCTCGTTAACTATTTCATTACATTTGAAATGGGAGAACAGCAAAGCCAAAAGCTCTGTTGACATTTTGGTGGTGTTTGTTTAACCTCCTAGTGCACAGGCTACATTTGTTGAAAAATATTATTCTTACCTTTGCAAATCATCAGTAATTAATTCCCTTGGAAATGTCTACTGCTGCATACAGCCAGCTTGGGAGGCTGCTGACAGATCGTAGTTTTACATCAGGTGCTAACAAATTGATTATTAAATTTCATAAATAACTGATTTATAGCAACAACTTAGTTTCTGTATCTCTCTAATGTATTAATTTACTGTATTTTCAAATAATGCCGAGCAGTTGGATTGCTTTGTTGCTTCTAATAGTGAATTGAGCACAGCGTATAGGATCTGAATGACGTGCCCAGTGCAAGGGTTGGTGATGTATCACAGACTTGTGAAGTGCACAAGGTATTAGGTGATTTTCAGCTGAGATATGTATGATTAAGAATGTTCTTGTTAGTTCTACTTGCTTTGTAACTTTCACTAAATTGTAGCTATGCTTACCAGCATGGTGAGAGCTTTCTAGAATTGTTGTATAGCTTGCAGTTAAAGCAGTGTATTCTTAAGTCTCAGTCATGCTGTGAAGGATAAGAAACAGTGACTACATGCTATGATGGAGCAGCTTATGTTCAAGTCCCAGTGCATACTTAAATTGTAATCGTAGACCACCTTAGCTCACTTAGTGTGATGTGAGTCACTGACTGAAGACATTTTAAGGAGACATAGGGGTAAGTTTTCAAAACACTCTGCAAGGTTTTAACTGTACAGTGTTTCCAGAAATATCAAATAGGCGTCATGGTTAGAGGGAGCAGCCTGGTAATGTCGATACCAGGAGTAAACACTAAAGAAAATTTTCCTTTTCTGCTGACATTTTTTGTTGGCCTTAGGTGTGCCTTTGATACAGAGATACAAACTATTTTAAACCAAGAGGGATTTTTTTTTTTCCTTGGGCTCAGGAAGAAGCCTAATATAGATTGCAGCAATGTTTTTAATGAACTTGTGAAATCAACGTCATAGTTCTGCTATCACTTAAAAATGCTTCTGTCATAAAGCAAAGCTGTAGTGCCAGATGTGTGCTGTGAATTGTCATGTATCTTAAAAATTTTGTTCCTGCATAATGATACGTTCAGTGATATAGAGCTCTGCACCACTGAGATTAGAATCTGTCATCTGTGGCTGAAATTCATAACTATATGGTGGCTGTTACATAGGTAATCTCATTCATTTCCTGGTGTGTAAATGTCCAGGTCACAAAAACTTAGATGACAATTTTCAGTAATTGGACCTTTGTTAGCAGTCTGATGAGAGACACCGATAGCTTAATGGACGTGGATCCAAATCCGAGAGGTGGTTCTTTCTGAGCTGAAATGAAGCACAACAGCAGTATCTATTGATACGACCCTTTAGGTTTCTTTTCTGTCGTGTTTTCTAGAGAAATCAGTTTTTAACCATTTAAAACCATTGACCCTAATTAAAAATAAAGGAATTCTAAAAGAGAACCTGATATTACCTTTTCAGTATGGTATTAGTTTAAAATGTCTCTGTATTTCTTCACAGATTTTTCTAATAGAATATTGTAAAAACTTCTAACTTTACCGTCTCTTTAATTTTCATTACTTTTACTTTAAAAAATTAGAACAAAATGTTGTTTGAAAAATACAAATCTCTTGAAAAGGATGGAAGCATAATTTTATTTCTTTTATAAAACCCAATTAAATGCCCTGACAATTTAAAAGTTACTACATTTTATAATTTTATAATTCTAGAATAATCTTTTTAATTAATTGAGCTGACAGATTTAGGTATAGAGTGCATATTTTGCCTCTGGTAGTTATTGTGTAATTAGAATTAATGAAAGATAGGTGGAATATAGTTTTGGTTTGTACATGAGTCCTTTCTGTCTTACTGTGGTCTGTTACTTCATAGTACATATGACAATTATCAAATAGAATTACGATCTTTTTAAAAAGTGCCCTATTTGCCTTTGCAGGGAATGGTGATGGTATTTTTTATATTACTGCTGTACTCATGTGCCTCAGTTCTCATACAGGAGGCTCTTATACCAAAAATTGCATCTGTGTTGAAGAAATTTGTTCCCTTTTCCCAGCAGATTTACAAATCTGTAAATTAATTCTTGCTAGAGCTTTTCATAAGCTTTCAGAAGAGATGACGAATCATCCAAAGTTTCCACACATGCACTCTCAATCTTCATGAGGCTTTGTTTTCCTCGGCAGATGCATCTCGAACAGGCAAAATGAACTCGGGTTTAAAACATTGTGATAAAATATGCCTCAAAAGGTCAGGTACCTTTTAAAATATTATCCTGCATATCTTAGTAAATAGCCTGCTTGCACTGTGTTGAGTGAGGCTGCAAAGATGAAAGAAAGAACTGCCTTTTTTGCAAGTTGGTTTGAGCAGAGAGAACCTTGCCTTTAAAAGGACAGTCCCCCTTTATTTTCAATTTCTTTTGTGAGTGTAGTATGTATGTGAAGATACCATGCATATAAGTGTCACTGACTAAAAGGCAAATAAGAAATTCAGCACTTCAGAAAATGAACTTCCCAAGGTACACAGAAGTTTCATACAGCTTCTGAAGCTTTTTTGTTGAAATTTTCCAAGTTGGCACAGGTACAGATATTAGATTGTTAACTTCTTATTAAAGCAGACTACATTGGTACCTTCCCAGCGGGCTTGAAGTTGAAATTTATTTTAATAAGGAAATACAGCCTACTGTTTATGACAGTGCTTATGCAGCTCTTTCAGTATTCAGCTCAGGTGCATTTGATTCCCCCAGAAATGTTTTTTTGAAAACTGGGCTATCAAAATCTGGGGTTTTCAAACATGCCTGAAGGAATCTAGTTACTTAGGTTTGTTTGACAACCTAGGGCTTTATGTTTCACATTCTTTTCCAGAATTCCTTTTGCAGATGCTCAGAGTTGCAGTATATGCGTCCTTCAACTATGTAGAAAAATGATCTGACTCTGGGTCTCCTGTCATCCTTTGTGTGTAGGGCTGTGAGGAAGCACTTGAAAAGAAGAGAGGGCAAGCAGCTATTTTTCCTAGCTGTACTTAATTTATGAACTTCAGAATTAGAGTTTATGTTGTGTGGTTGATTTTGTGTCACAGGATTTGGCCAGTTGCAGTAAAGACATAATAGGCTGGAAAGGGCTAAACAAACAAATGTGACAGATCTTAGTATTGTGGTGTTAGGACATCACAGGTATTAGTGCACAGTTAGGGCAGGAACGGAAGGTATTTATTTAGCAGTTATTATTTTGTGCAACCTTTCTTATTTAATTATATCAGGGCCAGGGATGCCAGATGCAGATTCTCGAGTCTGAGGTTTTCTGCTCAGGTACGCTTGCTGATGTCTGCTGCGTCAGACTCTGACTCAAGGACAAGAATATACTATAGATGCCAAGCTTTCCTTAGAGAAGAAACAATCTAGCAAATGTAGATTCATTTCAGGTCCAAGAACCGGACTCTTTGCTGTGTTGCATAAGGACTTGAAAAAAGACAAGGAAGAAATGAAAGGGTGTTTGTCCTTGACTTTGCTGTGGAGGTTGGAAAAGCTGCAAGGTGTGTAGCAACCTGAGATTACAGTGGAAACATCAAGGAATTTGAAGTTTTCTGGACCTGATTTTTGAATGGGAGAGGTATGTGTCAGTCTAGGTTCTTTTCTAGCTTAGTTTGGTAGAATCTTACCATTTGCAAAGCAAATTAGGAATGCTTTATTTCAAGTTCCTTCCTCATGGCATTTCTATTTAAACTGGGTTAGATGAGTTCATTGAGGAAGGGTTCTGTATCAAGGATCTCATACGTATTGTGTGCAGTTTTTCCACCAAAGTTTTCGGCTTCTGGAGGATGTTTTTATTTTCCAACTCAGTTTTTATCAACTTGTATTTTTTAACAGCATGTCACAAGCTGCAGAAGTATAAAACATGTGGGCATATGCCTTGTTCTGGCTTGTATCAGGAATAGTCCTGCCCAGCAGGACTAGGGCCAGGGATCGTCCCCCGCTACTCGGCACTGGTGAGTCCACACCTCGAATACTGTGTTCAGTTTTGGGTCCCTTACTACAAGAAAGACATTGAGGTGCTGGAGCGAGTCCAGAGAAGGGCAACAAAGCTGGTGAAGGGTCTGGAGCACAGGTCTTATGAGGAGCGTCTGAGGGAACTAGGGTTGTTTAGTCTGGAGAAAAGGAGGCTGAGGGGAGACCTTATCGCTCTCTACAACTACCTGAAAGGAGGTTGTAGCGAAGTGGGGGTCGGTTTCTTTTCCTAAGTAACAAATAAAAAGACGAGAGGAAACAGCCTCAAGTTGTGCCAGAGGAGGTTTAGATTGGATATCAGGAAAAATTTCTTAACTGAACGGGTTGTCAGGCACTGGCACAGGCTGCCCAGGGCAGTGGTTGAGTCACCATCCCTGGAGGTATTTAAAAGACGTGCAGATGTGGTGCTTAGGGCCATGGTTTAGTGGTGGACTTGGCAGTGCTGAGTTAACGGTTGGACTTGATGGTATTAAAGGTCTTTTGCAACCTAAATGATTCTATGATTCTATAAAAACAAAAATTAAAACAACACCATCTCCCTCCTTCCCTCCCGTACTTTCCCCAGGCTCAACTTCACTCCTTCATCCCAACCCATCTACCTCCCCCAGCCTGCGTGGCGCAGGAGGATGGGGAGCTGTGGTCGGGACACAGCAGCTCCTCTCTGCTGCTCCTTCCTCCTCACACTTTCCCCCTGCAGCAGCACTGGCTTCTCTCCCCAGGCTGCAGCCCTCCGGCATACACCTGCCCAGCGTGGGCTCTCCCGGGGCTGCAGGGAAACCCCTGCCCCGGCACCTGGAGCACCTCCTGCCCCTTCTCCTCCTCTCACCGTCCTATTCACGCTGCTGTTTTCCATGTTTTTTCCCTCACTCCTCCCAGCTGCACGGCGTTTAGCCCCTTCCTGCAGCACGCCTTCCCCGAGGTGCCACCGGCATCGCTGAGGGGCTCAGCTGGGCCCTGTGGCGGGGCCGCCGCAGAACCGGCTGGAACCGGCCGCATCCAGCGCGGGGCAGCTCCTTCCCACTGAAACCGCCCTGCAGCCGCGCCGCCGCCGTCACACTTACACCCAGCACACGCCTTGGCCCAGCTCACACAGCAATGTGATTACGTGTGTCTCATGGAGATTTCATTTTCCTGATTCGATTTTATCCAACACTTCTCATTATTCAGGCCTCTTCACGTCCTGATCTGCAACGCTGCCGTGTTTGGTGCTCCCTGGTGCTTGACGGAGGATGGCCTGGAGTCCACCTTCCAGGTGAACCACTTGGGACATTTCTATCTTGTCCAGCTTCTGGAAGACGTTTTATGCCGGTCATCTCCTGCTAGGGTTGTGATGGTGTCCTCTGAATCACACAGGTGGGTGACCCTTACCTTTGGTTTAGCTGAAATCTGCACTCCTTAGAGCATAAACCGGTTGTGGCAGAACTGCAAAAGTTTTTGAAAACGAAAGGCCCTGCACTAAAGCATTTGTGTTTAAATAATCTTTTTAAAAATTGAAGCATTACTAATGCCTGTGGACGTTACTGGATTTGGCTCTGTTGCTGGATGAAGTGTGTTCTAGTTTTATAACAGTATGTGGGTATTTTTTGATCGTTCTTTGTATGAATGCAGATTTTCACCACATTTCAGACCACTCATTGATTTTGCGAGGAGATGGAATAATAATTGATTAAATCTGAATGGCATGACCTATATTGATTTGTCATTCAACAACTTCAACATCTTACCAAGAAGAATGTGCAGTTATTTTAGCAGGAGAAACAATGCAATTAAAAACTGCTAGATGAAATCCAATTGTTTTATAATGAGAAATTAGGAAATTCAATGCAGACATTAGCTGTATAATTGTAAAATGGGAAGTAGTGTAGTTAATACATATTAGAAATCTGGCCATGCCTCTTTTGGTGAACTTTTTAATTAGAATGTTAGATGCTCGTCTTTTCTACTGCCAGGAGAAGTGCAGTTGGCAAAACAGACGTTGATGAGGTTTGCCTTATTTCAGACAAGTTTGTGGTGTTTGTGTTAATAAGTGAAAAGACAGATTTGATTTAAATGAAGTTCCTTGTGCAAAATGCATGCCCCAATTCTGGCTTTTAGTGGGCATAAACCACTTAATGCCTTCTGATTTAGTTCAGGGACTGTAGTATTAGACCTGTAATGTCCAGCTTTAAACATTACCGTTGATTTCTATTTCACTTTTGGTCATGTGTAACAGCTCTAGCAAACCAAAAGGAAGGATGTGTGAGTGCTTTCCCCCCTACCCTTCCACCCCCCACCTTCATATTTCTGAAATGTTTTAGTGACCCAGAATGAAGCTTATTTTTTTAATCATGTTTCCATAAAATGTAACCCCAGGGACCTGGTAGAGAGAGACCAGCCAAGGGTCAGGCTGAAACCTTTATCACTTCCAAACACAGGGGCTTATGGTATAAATGACACACTGCAGATAGATTTACTTTTACCATTTTAAATTTATGATGGCTGAAATGAAAGGAAGCAATAGAAAATGCCAGTAATAATCCTCCCTGGTGTTAAAAGACATGAAATGTCTAGTAATTAGGTGGTAACAAAATCTGGACATCCTTATCTTTGCAAATCACACCAGGTTTGTGAAAGCAAGTAGCAGAGTCCTGTTAGGAGTGAGGGAGGCTACTGCAGGGCAGGCAAGATAGCTCTAGAAATAAATCTGCCAACTCCAATCACTTGCCAGATGTGGAGGGCACAACGGGATACGTATAAATGAGCTGTTATTTAATGGGAGATTATGTTGAATTGTCAGCTGCTTGTTCCTCTTTGTAAGTTTGTTTCTCTGATAGTATTTTAAATGACATCTTTGTTTTTCACCGTATTAAGTGCTATGTGTAACTAGAGCTCACATCTCTGGACATCTTTATCTGTGTTTTTGCAAACATTTTTTAAAGTGCTCATTGCTAATTCAGTAAGATCAGCCAAGGTTTATAGAAGACCATCAAAAAAAAAGTAATAGTCTATGTTTGAATAAAATAATAAATGCAACTAGTAAATTTCCCTTTTTCCAAGGGGTCCAATACATGCACTATGGTATATCTTAACACTTAAACTGGTCATTGTAAATAACTGTGCTTTCCCCCCCCGATCTGTTTAATGGCAAGAAGTTGATGTGAGGAGTTAGTTTAGACATTAGGTATTATTGGGTAGTAGTACTTTCTGACCTACTTGAGAACTCCGAGCCTTAAACTGTGTTGTAAAACAGAAGTGTTGGTATCTAATTACTTCCATAAACCTTGGCTGGATCTATTCACTGGAGTCAAGACCCTCTGTTAAGGGAAAAATAAGGTCCCGTGTTTGCAGAAAATATTATACTAGACTGCTCCAAGGCAAAATATGTATTTGCCTCTCTGGTTCTTCGTTCTTTTTTAGTTGCTTCTCTGGATTCAGCACAAATGAATTCTGTTTAAATTAAGCTTTTGGGTACTTTAAGCACATCATATTAAAACCAGAATAATAAGTAGGTTGACTTTCCTTCTGTCTTTATTTCTGTGTTGTTAATTTGATTGTACAGCCCTTATCCTACTGAATTCAATGAGATTGCCGACATAAGTAAGATTGACTCACATGAGCACACTTGCAGGACTGGACTCCAAATATGCCACCGTGTTTCCGTTGCACAGTATACACGAAGTATTTTATTTATAGATTATTTTTGGTATCATAAATGATTACTTGAGGAATGAATATAGGAAATTCCTCCCAGAATAGTCCTGTTAATTTCAGAAATGTATTTTATCTAATCAAAAATTATGAAAGAGAAATTTTGTTGTTGAAATTGAAGGGCTAATTCTGCAAGATACAGAACATCCTGGATTCCTCTTGAGTTCAAATACTGTAGTTGCTTTTCTCTGAGTGTATTATAATTTTGCTCCCAGAATGAATGTAGAAATTCCAGCTGATCTCTTCATTTCTGGGCATGAGATGCAAAATTAGTAAAGATATTTTAAAACATTTTTCTAGTGTGTACTATAATTATGTTTATCCCTGTTCTCCCCAGCTGATTCTGAAAACTCTGAGCATTAAAAAGAGCTTGCTAAATCCTTTTTATTTTTAGTAGCTCTTCTGAGTGAAACGTAGATCTGTAACTAAATGTAGTATTATTTTCTAATATTAAGATATACCAGTAAATTGATAAATCACATTGTAAAAACTGGGGGGGGGGGGAAATGCTATATGAAAACTTCCTTTTCTTCATCTAAATGTCTTTAGAACATTCACTACTTTGTTCTTAAAAACAAACAAAAAAAAAAAGGAAAGAAACAAACAGCTGGTGTTTAATGGCTCTGTCAGACCCAATTAAAAAACATCAACTAGTTACTTTGATTTGTGTTCAGCCATGCCATGGGTATACTTAAAAACATTACACTCTGCCAGAACTCATTTTGGCTTTGTTTACGTTTATCTTTTAAACATATAAGACTATCGATGGCAAGTTACCAAGGTTATAACCCCTTTATATTCATCAATTTTTAATCTCAAAAAGAGTCTAAGAGGCAGTAAGACTCATCCGTAGTTACTTGAACACTTAAATGAAAGTGTGCAGTGTGTGAACACTGGATGAAATAATCAGGGGAAGGGAAGAAGGGGAAATGAAAGGATACTGGTTATCTCTGCTTCTAATGCAGAGTTATTTTATCCTACATTATTTCCTCCAAGTTAATTGAGCTTTCGTGGATCTGTGGCAAAATCTTTTTTTTGGATTTAAAATAAAGTGATTCATAAGTTATATTCTATGCCTTTAAATCATTAAAGCCTTTTTTGACTTCTTTTTATTTATCATTTGCTTTTGCTAATTGTTCAATAATTACTGCCATAGTATATAGGACTATTCCTTGGGTCTCAGGCAATTTCCAGTAGATGCTTTCAACTGCTAAATAAGCTGTTGTTTTTATGTTGGTTCTGGCCAAGTTCTACTCTGTTGTCTACATTTTATGTTGTTCTTAATGAGAGCGAAATTAACTCTGGGGTATCTGAGGCATATTTACTGTTTCTTAGATTTACAGAAATTAAAGACTCCTCTGGAAAACTAGATTTCAGCCTGCTTTCTCCATCTAAGAAGGAGTATTGGTCTATGTTGGCCTACAATCGTTCCAAGCTTTGCAATATACTGTTCTCCAATGAGCTGAACCGACGCCTTTCTCCCCATGGGGTGACATCTAATGCAGTCCATCCTGGAAATATGATTTACACCTCCATTCATCGTAACTGGTGGGTGTACACCCTGCTGTTTACCTTGGCTCGACCTTTCACTAAATCCATGGTAAGTGAATGACTTACAGTATTTTACACATCTTCGTTTTTCAAATCAGGGGAGTAAAGTTATAAAAATCCAGATGTATGTATTTGCTTTGACCTATTGCCTTTTATAACTGTGACCCTGATTTTAATGACAAACACTGTGCCAAGATAGTGAGCAGTCTAGAAGAGGGTTCTTCAACCATTTTGGATTAACTTTGTCAATCTTTGGTAAAGGTACCTTGTGAGATGGAGTGTGCATGACTTCCTTGTTTGAATATATGATTTTCACTGTGATTAAGGCAGTTGTACATTTTAGGTGTGGCGTAGTTTAGAGTTATTTCTGTGCTCACTATGCATAGAACATCACAAAAATTGCTTTGGTTTTTAAGTAGAATATGCTTGACTGCATTTTTTATGTAAACAGATACGCTAGTTAGAAAAGATACTACAGACATGATTAACAGCTGAGAGAAAGAGCTTTCAGTGGTAAAAGCACCTTCATTCATATTTAAAAAAAAAAAAACGAAACATCAATTTTCTTGATTCTTATAAAGCACTGAAGGTAATGGGTGTTTTCCCTTTGTCTCCATTGGACTTTGGGCTGAGACCATGACATAATGAAACTCTATGCAGTTCTTTCTTAGCCAACATTATGAGGCTTTATTATCCAAGAATTTGCAGCATCTCCAGTGCTTGGAGGGGTTACTCTTATCCCTTGAACCTCTGACCCAGGTTATTTAAAAGGCGTCCAAAGTCTTTTTTTAGGTGGAGGATGACTTTTACTTCATTGAGAACTGCCTTCCTTTAACTCTATTGACTGTTTCTCGTCCCTTATTTGCTAACAAAGAAGGGTATTCCTGAAAGGGGAGTAGGGAGAGTGAGTCTCCCTTGAGTGTTTGCAGCTACGAATCAGGGAAATGAAAAATTAATGCCCCTGCAGAACTCATCTAGCCATGACAATTCGTTCAAGCCCAAACCAGGCCCCTTTTACATAAGACTTCACAACTGACAAGAGTGGTTGTGGTGTAACGTAACTTACTGTCTCCCTGAGCTGGTGATACAAACCAAATTAATGGGTTTTATTTGGAAAAAAGCTGAGAAGGAATTGTTGAGACAGAGAGATCCATCCTTACATAGCTTCATCTACCGCATAACCTATAGTAGCTGAGCAAATCAGTGGCGGAACTTGTATGTATAGCTGCACAAAAAGGTTTGCTTGTACATTTCATTATCATTGAGATAACGAAATTAATCTTAATTTATACTGGGCTAATGTAAGAGGAAAACACATAGTGTTTGAAACTCTGCTTACGTGTCCAAAAACGAACAGGTTTTTCAACAATACCAGATCTTCAGTAAGACTGGTGGAATAAAAATACGAACACTCTAGTGTGGTGCGCTGACAATGTGTCAGTCAGGAGATTTCTTCACACCTCTAACCTCTGCCTGCAGTTTGCAGCCTGTACATATGCAAAACCTATTTATGTCCATGAGATTGGTGAGTGAGCATTCTGGCACCTTGGGACAAGTCATAACGTCTTTCAACAGCATGTTTTTTGACCAGGACCTTTAAAACCATGTCTCCGTTGTGTTAGGGATAGTTTGTAAAACAAATTATTGAAGCTCTCCTGAGAATGGATAAGTGGATGTTATCAATGTCCCATGAAAAGGATCCAGTCTGTGGAACTTTTATGAATTGTTAGTTTTATTTGCTCTGACGTATTTTCACAAAGGAACCTTTTGTGTTTGTTGCTCAGATAATCTCAACCTCTAAGGAACGAAATAAAACACTGAAGTTCATTTTGAATTCTTTAAAACAATTGATATGTTTCTTATAGTATCTACCTATTTATGGGTGGTATAAAAGACAATACAAAATACAGTATAAAAAATATTGGCACTGAATAATAGTGCACTCTAGTCCAAGCCCAGTCACTTCACTAAGTCCTTCATGTTTGTATGTATTTCACTGAGGTTACTTGAATGTTATGATGGAGGGTATGGGTTGAGGGTAAACATCAGTTTTATAACTCATATTGTGATATGAATTGTTATGTTCCCCTGTACCTTACCAATGTTTCGATTGCCAGTAAAACTAGAAAAGTGGCCCTTCCTGGGTATGGAAACAAGCTGAGCTGAAATACTTAACATCATCTGTGTAAGAGTTTTTCTATTTTAAGATTTGTAGGGAGCAAATGATCTGTTGCTTCTCCTTTTTCAGGGGTTATGCTGTCACCAACTTGGAATAGACTTTGTTGAGGATCTTTTTGTGGGCTTCCTTTCAGGATTTCTGCGGCAGCTCACCCCAGAGTTCAGATGAGTGTTTTGGTCAGAATACCGGGCGTGTTATCTTAGAGCTTAAAGGTGCAGTCCCAAGGCTGTGAACTGTACATTCCTGTGTTTTGCAAGGGTGCCTGCACTGCACAATGCAGCGTGATGCAGCAGCATTTAAAGTAGTTGAAACTGAGCTGGGTCCATAAGTAGCATTGGGAGATCTGTGTCAAGGCTGTGTGAAGAGAGGTAAGGTTTCTCAGTTCATGCAAGGTGCCATGCAGATATACCCGTACCAGTTTTGATCTCTGAGGCAGTAGCTTTAACTGCTGCAGCATTGTGGTACGTGGAGAGCCTAACCCTTCCGGAGGCAGTTTGAAACTCTTTGCTACATTTTGAGCTGTAGCTGCTCCTGGAGTCTGTATAGGTACATGCACATATATGCATATAACTACCCCCCCCTTTCCCGACACACACACGCACCCCTTCCCCCCTGCAGCTGCTCATACCTGATTCTAACTGGGGCTTTTTCGTATTATTGTAGTAAAAGCTGTTAATAAAAAATAATTACATCTTTAATTTGTATTTCACAAAGATAGACTTAATAGGTGTTCTGATAGTGGTGGATAGCTCAGATAACACTCAGAGTTTCAGCTCTTTTGGAAACTTTGAAGCTAGATTCAGGAGAAAATCAGAAAATACATTTGTTTCTCTACTAGCTTTTTCCGGAACAATATAATTCTTACATTCTGTTCTGGCTGCAAGTTGCTTCTGAGAAATTAGTCTTCACGCCTTTGACTTAGTTGTCATCATTTTTTGTGGTACTTATAAAATCATCTATTTCAAGTTTACTTGCTAGAAATCATAACAGATTAGTAATTATTTTGTTTTGTTTCCAACAATGAAGAAATGTACATTGCGTATCTGAAACATTTTTTTAGTGTAGTTGTTCAGTTCTTGAATGTTGAATAGCTCCACTTTGGCTGATGAGGATATAGTATTTTCTTCAGAAATGCATGCTATTGCATACTGTGAATCACCATTTTGGGGAGAGGTCCTGCAGCCTCTGGCACATGGCACTTGGGATATTCAGCATGACAGGATTTAGCTTAGGAAACACAGCTGGTAGCTGTTCAGTTTTAGCTGATTCCCTGAAGCACTGAGAATCAGTATTCTATTATCACACTCTTATTTACCTCTTTGGTATTATTTATTGCAACTACAGTGACATAATTTCTGTAATTAGGACACTTTATGAAGTTAGGCTATTTTAAGTTTCCGCTTAAAGAAAAGGTTTGCAGATCACTTAGAGTCTGGTTTTCCTAAAAGAACAAACATGCTTAGGTCGGGTTTGTCTGTCTTTCAAGTGTGAGGCTTTTAGAGGCATAATTTTAGTTGCTTCTGTAAATGGTCATATCTTACTGCAAGAAGAAATGCAACTTCACATTTTCCAAACCTGTTTTATGAGCTCCTACAGGATAAAAATGATGGTATGTTTGTGCTGGTTATAGTGAACTCTTCTGTGGAATCACAGAGAGCTGCCTGATCGGCTTTTGAAACATAATACAGTATTTAAATCACTGCTGGTTATAGGTATACAGGAAGTATTTTTGTTAAGTAGAGTACTGGAAACTGAAAGACTATTCCTTCTTTCCCTCCCACTTCTTTTCGAGATCTAAAATCTACAAGGATTTGCTAGACAGAAATGGAGAACGAGTATTTTTTTGTAGAAAGCAATAGTTGCAAATAAATTACCATTTTTATTATTGTAGTAACTGTAGCTCTACAAATGTTCAAAGGGCCTTTCTTTTACTTACCACTGTATAGTTACTCAGTAAATTGGAGAAGCTTATAGTATAATTAAATGTAAATTGAAACAAGTGGCCACTGTAAATAGCAGATTGGAAGAGAAGCTCTGAAAGTAACTGCGTAGGCCACGCATATGCTTAGCTGGTTTGATCTAAGGCTTTGGAGTTTTGCTTCCTTGGGCTTTTTTTCTACTTTTTTTTTCTTTTTACGGTGTCTTTCATGCTGTTTTGCTCTCTTTTTCTCCCTTTCTCTTCCTCTCTCTCCTTTTCTCTCTCTTCTTGAAAGTTGGCTCAAGAGCAGTTTGACTAAGTTGTTTCTTTTGTTTTAAATTAGTGCTAGTCATTCAGAACCCATCTGATGTATTACTATTTACATACAAGATTAAAATTAAAAACATTTATTGGAAGTTTTGGGCTTGCACTGAGTATGTTATCTAGTGTCACCCCCAGGTGATTTTGTGAGTGTACAATGGCATATAAAATTAGAAGCAGAGTGCCATTATCACACACTTGTGATAGTCTTACATTGAACCAAGTATTTTTGTTGGCAGGTAACAGAGCAGAAAGAATATCATGCGTTAGAGTAGCAAGAGCTTAACAGATGTTTCAGTGAACTGAATTTTCAAATCCTTTTACATTAAGAAATGGCTAGGATTTGTAGAAGTTCTGAGACTATTGAGTTACATTTCCTGTTGCAGAGCATAGCCAGCCATTGTGCTAGAGTTTTAGCAGATGTGTTACCCCCCCTTTAATGGTTGGGAATAAAACATTGGTTCTGTTGCTGAGATATAAATTACAACTAGAAGAGCTCAACCTGTCACCTTTAAACAGCCAGTTAGCTGCAATAAGACCATTCAGCCCTTAATTTTTCACTGTGTAAGAGACTGATACTTGAACTGCTCTTGATTTCTCCCTCGTCCCCCAAAGATAGTAGCTGTTCAGAACTGGATTTTGTATTTAAAGTATTTGCTGTTGAGAACTACAAGGAATATTTTAAGGACCCCAAAGTCTTCTGCATGTCTTAGTTTTACATAAAACAACAAATTCTTGTCATTCTGACATTATCCCAGGAGTGTTTTAAGCAGTTGGCATGTATTGCAATGCTCATGTGGGCAGGAGGAAACCCCTGTGCCTACAACTGCTTCACTGGTTTTACTTTTGCCATATGTTGGAAGTGTCTAAATTTAAACTTCATGTGATGATTTGCATTCACACCTAACATCGACTCAGAAATGCTGTTCTGGCAAGAAATGAATCTGAACCTATAGGAGTGACTTGCTTCTACCTAATGATGGCATCTTTTTGCTTTTCATAGAAGCCCAAAAGAAGCCCTGCAGTCTCATCTTCTCTGCTCTTTCTCCCCTGTTCTTTGCTAAAGAAGCTGGAATAACCCTTAGAGCTGGGGATAGTATTCCCTCCTTAAGTAAACATTTTTTGCTGTCCAAAGATCTGTGTGGGCTGTGTTGAGTTGATGTTGGCTTCCATACTGAATTCACAGTTCAGGCCAAATTCTGCCCTCAGCTGTGCATGTTCAGCTCCAAGAGCAGTCATGGGCAGGGTGGGTATGTGCGTGTTTCAGCGTAGGATTTGGCCTGTATTTCCTCCCTAAGACATTCCTGAAAATGCACTGGGGTTTCTTGAAAAGCAACAGGCAGTTCTTTTTGAAAAGAGCCTCACAGTTTAGATTTGATCAAAATGGCAGTTTCTTTTCTCAAATTGAGTTTTGGGCAGGAAGGGAAAGAGGAAGGGAGAATGACAGGGGACTAATGATCTACTGGATATTAGCAGTTTTTGCAGAGAGTGTGTAAATCACATATGCAATTCTCCTGTTTTATGGAGTAATGCCTAAAGTGATGCTAAGCAACAGTTTTCTTTTTTAACACACAAGTTTGCGGACTGTACCTCTAGTAACATGGAAGGACAGTTATTTTATTGAACCCTTATAGCATATGTTTCCTTGCAGAATTCTGCTATTGAAAATTGACTGAATTGGGTAACGGGAAAGCAGGCATATGTGGAAGGATATCTTGATTGGTTGTAATACAATGGTAAAGAAATGCCTCCAAAGTAGTTGTTAATTGTTTTGAATGGGTGGTGCAAAAATTCTTCTATGCACTTAGAAGTTCTGTGTCCTGTCTAGTAATAAAATGTAATATAAGCTAGCTTATTATCAAAATTATATTTAACTGATACATATTTTAACTTCCTGCTAAAATAAATGTAGCATGAAATGTGAGGGCAAATTAAATCCATCCCCCATAACCCACACCACAGGAATGGAAAGTCTTTGTGAAAACCTATCCATGTGCCAAACGGAACAGCTCAGGGTCTCAGTGTGCAGAGGTGCTTGAGGGGGAGCAATGGCCATGGAATTTGCTGTGTCCAACACACCCCCATAGCTGTTTGTGGAGCAGCTCTGTTGTGTCCTTTAGTTTTGTGGAGGAAGTAAGGAATTTTTTCCTCTCCCCCTAGGACCTTGCAGAATTTCAGAATGCCCTGCCAAGTATGTGGGCTGCAAGGCAGGGAAACATTTGGTCCATAATGTTTTATGTTACATGTAATTAAATTAGAATTTGAAATTAGAAAGCATATTTCCCTATTTTTCAGCCAGAAAAAAGCCTTCTTGGGTTAGAAAGCTATATATGTACACCTTGTGGAATGTCTGCACACAGGTCTGAATTGCCCACAAATGCTTGTCTTCTGTGCAACCTCACATCTAGCCCTCTCTGCTACCTTATCATGTCCTGCCTGAAATCTGAAAAAGATTGGCCTCACAGGTAGTTAACAGCAGAGAACAAAATATCTCTCTCTGAAATTTGCAGGAAGTCAGTCTTGCATTCAGTTATTTTAATTTCTTGGTTCAGATTGTTACATCGTCTAGAAACAGACCTTCTTATTGAATAATTGGGGGGTATCAGGTCTGTGGGTATAAGCTGCTTTACAAATAAAATGATGAGTGCTTAACAAAAGGTTTTAAAAGTAAATCCTTTTTATTTTTGCACTCTGGTATGATGCATCCATAATTTTTTTCTTGTCTGAAAGTCCCAGGCTTTCCTTCACTGTAACTTTTTCCTGTATTCTTTTGCTCTCCTCCAAAGAAGATTTCATGTTCCTGTTTTTTCCTCATTCCTTCTCTTTTACTCACCATCACTTGCAGAGCTAAATGGCAGCTAAAGTGCCATAGTGTCTCTGAGGTGTTACGCAGCATTGATCTGCTCAGAATGTATTTGGGAAACCATACGGAAGGAAATTTCTATTGTATTACGAGTGTTGAGATGCTTGGGTGACAGGCAAGATGTTTCAATCCGACAGAAACATCTGAACAGGCTATTTAGCTTTTTTTTCGCTCCTTTACTTTTGTTTTTGTATGTCATTACTATACTTGCTATTAGGAATTTGCCTCATCCTTGTGGTAGTGTTCTTGAGATCTTTCTCATACTGAAACATCATCATTTGTTTTATTTGCCGCAAAAATTGATTATCTACTGCAATAACTGAAAACAAGTAAGGTATCGCTTTTCCATGGGCAAAGATGACTAAAATTTAGAACTATGAGTTTAAAGAGACTGTAAAAAAAGGTAGTGAAATTCCGTACTTTCAAAATGCTTGAAATTCTGAGGTTCTGAGGGTTTTTTGATTTTTGTGTTTGCATTTATTTTGCACACTTCTGTACAGGTATTCTTTTTGACAGTGTCAAGTATTATAAAGAGATGTGGATGTAGGATGAAAATTTAAAGTTTGTGGAAATAAAAGGGTTTTCCTTATGGGCCTCTGTATTTTTACAGTGCTCTGTGAAAAATTTTCATGTTTTTATTCTGTTTTGTCAGGGAAGAAAATAGCTAATAGGACTAGATAATATTCTGGATTTATATCTAGAACCTCTTGGCCTCCCTTTCTTCTCCTGACTGATTAGAAATATGTTGTTCTCTCTCAAAAGTGGGTGTATGCTACTTTGCCACATAGATATAACGTTAAAACTCTGGTTATGAACAGGTTTGTGACATTTCTGGTTTTGTGGCCATGAAAAAAAAATTTTCTGTGTAGTTTACATATATCTAATATTTTTTGAGGAGTGTTGCTAAGAAAACAGCAAAGCATTTATCATATAGCTTTGTTAAAAATAATAGATTGGGAAAGAGAATGTAAGGGAAAACACACAGTGAGGAACTTTGCTGTATGTATTACATACTTGAGTTGTGTAGACCAAAAAGTAAATGTGCATGTGTGTGTTCTTTTTCTATCTTGAGCTAACAGTAACTTTTGCTGGGAATAATCTAGATTAAAATGTAGTGATTTCCTGTATAAACAGGCAAGTGAACTTAAATGTCTTGAAGATCTTTGTAAAACTGGAACAGATTGCCTTGCCTTTTTTTCATGCATTTATTTGGTGCTAATGCAAGCGTGTGGCTTTTAATTTAGGAAAATGACAGCTACGGTATAGAACAGTTTTATGATATGTGCCAGCCTAGGTCCTCTTGATGTATCTCTGAACTAAGGTAGCAGTTCTTACCTTCGCTATTGGTCTTCCTTTGTTCACTCTTAAACAGTCTTCAGATTATGTATGTTGTTAGATTAATAATTTTAAGAAAGTCCAGTAAAGAAAAGGGATTTTCATAGAAATAATTCTGTACTTTTTGCCTAATAAGGATCATCTTTGATGAGCAGTGAAAATTGCTGGCTGAAATTACCGTGCACTGCTGAAATCCAAATGCAAGTGTGCCCCAAAGTCCTCTGTTGCCTTTTGCTTGGTTGCAGAGCACTCTGGGTGCCCCTTACTGCACATCAGAGCCCTCCAGGAGCCCCTTGCTGCACATCAGAGCCCTCTGGGTGCTCCTCACTGCACCCCAGAGCCCTCTGGTTGCAGTTACTGCAGATGAGGCGACTCAACCCTGCTTGTGACCCCACAGTTTCTCATTGTGTACCCGAGCAAGGTCACTTAGACACTGTTGTAAATAACACAGTAGTATCCAGACCTCCTTAGTTACCAGCTAGCACATAAATCACAGGATTATTCATTTTCTTTAATAACAAAGGAGTAATAGAGATAACATTTTTATGAATGAGAGAACTATAATCTAAAGCAGAGTCAATGCACTGTAGTTCATTTATAATGATCCAGTGATCTGTTGCTAGCATTCTAGAAAGATAGTCTCAAATCTTCACAGTTATAAAACTTGAGTTCTTAGCTAGCAATGAGTTTCTAATAACTTTTCATAAAAAAGTTCATAAAAACTCTTTTTAATTAATGATTTTTAACTTTTTGGACAGACTTGTAGCTACTGTGCTGTACAGCTAGCACATAAATTAAGCACAGCCAAACATGAATTATACAAGGCACTTCAATTGAACCAGATATTTTCAGCTATTGAAATTATGGTGCTATGAGTGACATGAAATGCGAAAAACAAATCCCATGTGGGTTAAAGAGTAAAACAGCAAATCTGATTTCACTTCAAACTGTTGCCATCTGCCAAATTTTAGAAGCTATGAGAAGACCTTAGTGATGGAGGGGTAGGGGGGTTATGAACGAATGTAAGAAGTAATTGTGCTTCATTAGTGTGCTTTTCATTTTCTCAGTTTTCTTCTCTTAAATCAAGTTTCTTACTGAGTTTAGAGTCCAAGAACTGAATCATTTTTGGCTATGATTTTTTTTAAATGTGAATCTGCTGTTTATTCCTTAAATGAGGAAGAATCAAATTCAGACTCCTCCTGTATCACTAAACTTTGAACTGTGTCTTTCTTGTCCATGTTACTTGACGTGGCCATTAGTCAATAGTGCGTCTTTTATGTGCACTTACATACCTGCTGGTAGATAGGTCTTTAGGAAGTAGAGCTGCTGATCCACACATCTGAAGTTCAGGAAAAGCAGGGTTTTTGGACAAAGTTCAGTTTTTGTTTCTTTGACCTCTAGAAGTTAAAATCCTATGCCCAAATTTAAAATGGTAAATGTTAAAAAAAAAAAAATGAAATTACATAATTGAACGTTGTTAGCCTGTGTCATTTTGTGAGCATAACTCACAGAGCAATATAAATTTTGTGGATTCTAGAACATGGTTTATCTTTCCTTACATTTTTTTGAAGTTGCTATTTATGAATGGACAGATGTTCAGGAAACCCCAAGCTTTTATTGGCCATATTTAGAATAGACGAAATACCAAATTGTTTAAAAAAGAATGCAGTGTAGATCCTATTTTATAGAACTATGATTTAAATACTATTTCTTAATTGGGAGACGCAGTGTTTAGTTACATTAACATTTCCCTAGAACTCCTTGGGTATCTGAGATGCTTTACCATAACATGGTCTTTTCGTTTATCTCTATATCATCTTTGAAGAGGTGCCATACCACTTGAAACAGTTCACCAATCAGTTTCATATGATGAATTCTCTTTAATCATTTACATTCAGAGAAAGTCAAATATTCCTTAGGAAGCCAAAGTAATCTAACAGAATGTATAGTGTTTGTGCAGCTGGATATCTTATTTATTTGAAGTTCTCAGGGAAATCTCTTCTGACTTTACAAAAAAGATGGAAGAGTAAACAGTAAGAGTGTCCAAGTAATCTGAGCTAGAAAGCCCCTTCTTTTAGAGCAAAGTCATTAAAAAAGTATATTTGCAAGGTCCAAAAATAATACAGTATATCAAATGCCGAGTACTACATAATGTTTTTCCAGTATTCTCACTATTTTTACATATATATGTGTGTGTACGTACCTATCTATCTATATATAAATGAAAAATATACTTGGGTGTTTAATATATTTAATATTCCTGGATAGGTGAACACAATAAGAGTCTGTTTTCCTGAAAAAGTGATTCGTCTGTTTGTTTTTTGCGTGTGACATGTCATTCATCATCATGTTGGCATTTTCTGGACATAACTGCATAACTGAATTAACGTTCCTAAAAATTTCCTTCCTGGAAAGCTATTGAAAATGTACATATATGTGTAGAAAATTTCTATTTCTAGGCTTTTGGGAGGTATCCCACTGTCAGTTCTTTATTCCAAGTTCACTGTATACACAGGTATCTTTTTTTCTCCTGAGGAAAATGTGAGGGAAGTTACTGGGTTGGGTTTGTTGGTTTGGGGTTTTTTTTTGGTGTTACGGATATGAGTGTGGTAATTTTCTTTTTTTCTAAAGGCAAGACTCAAACTGCAGGGTGTTCCTTGGCCAGCTTGGAGCACTGGCTAGATTCCCCTGTGGAGGGAAATAGGTCTGTGGTTGATGAGACTGTCTTAGAGAGTGTGTTTAGTTTTTCCACTGGATATTCACTAGTATTTTTTAGTTCAGTAGCTTCCATTGTATAGCACTCTCTGGGAGTTACTGAAAAAGCTAGAGTCAGATACTGTTCAAATCCTGAACTTCTTTCTACTGTATCCCTAATTTTTTTACTGTTCCTTTTCCTTCTTTCTAAGTAAGAGTGTATGTGTTCCTAAACAAAGGGAAGGAGGAAGGAATATATGTTCCAGAAAAATTAATGAAACCAAAAAGTTGTCCTTAATTTTAGGGAGGTTTTACTGCCAGTATCAGTGTGAGATGATGTGCCTTTCTGCCTCTCCTCTTCCTTTTCTTAACCTACTGTCTTAGTCCTTAGGTCTGTGGTTTCTCACCTTTCTCAAAAAAGGAAGAAAGCACAAGTGTATGACTGTATGTTAAATACCTTGAAGGTAATGTCTTGAAGACTTGTTTTAAATGTTTATATGATTCAAGAATTATATTTAAGAATAGAGGAGGAAGATTTGGCAAAAAAGAACTTGCTTGAATCCATTTGCCAGTTGAAATATTAAAATGGTTCCATGTTTTGTTATGTGTTATATGGCCTCAGTCTGTATGATTTACTTGTGATAAAGTGGCAGAATGTACTCATTATTTTCAGGGGAGAAAATGAACATAATACTGAATTTATCGTGCTTAGTTCAGTGTAAAATTGCACAGCAAATGATGCAATACTTAGTTTTGCAAGAATTTGTACAAGGATTTTTAATCAGAGAATTTCTAAATTTACTTAGCTTTTAAAGTTTCCTTTCAGACTTACAATACTTGAGTAATTTGGGTTTTCCAATCTCTTTATTTTGCTGTTTCTAGGAAGTTATTAGAGTAGCAGCATCAATCCTTTTTGAGCAAGGAGGGTGACAGTAAATATAAACATCACATTCAAATTCCATCCATTATTTTAGTGACAACATGTTTTTGCAGTTATTAAATATCACTATGGATATAGCAGAGTCTTCTGTACATGCCAAAAAAAATCTATAGAAGGTATTTGAAGAATTCTATTAATTGCAAAAGCATCACATTGAAATGACATAAAGATAGCAATGTTGGATGATGCATCTTATATAAAAGTAAAGTCATTTTTGAGGTACAGAGAGAATTGTTTATCTTGAAAAACAAGATCTACTTGTTCCGAGTATGCGGGATTGATTTGCTAGTGCTGTGGATTTCCCTCTCTTATAGCAGTACTGTCTTAAGAGTTGACATTTCCGAAAATGGAGTTCTCATACATGTGCTGCTTCTGTGAGTGGTACTTTAATGCATTTAAGATGGATATTGCTATTAATTCAGAAGAATGTTAAGCAGGCATAGGAGTTGAAACCTACTGTAAGCTTATTTTTAATATTTGATCACACCATTGCTAGTTTCTTTTGTTTCTAATAGATGACTGTGCATATACAAATGGCTGGTGAGACGCCTAACTGGTTATGAAAGTATTTACTCAAGTGTTGAGTACCTGACTTTATATAACAGGAACAGATCTGAAAATCCTTGTACTGAACCGGAACATTGTTGCTGATTTCTGTTTGAATGCTATACCCACCACTATGCAAAAAACATTGAAGAACATTTCAGGTTTACAAGCTACAGCATAAGAATACTTGGAAATACTTGGATTAAAGTTTTCACTTAAATTCAGCTCTCTTGAATGTAGGTATTTTTCTTAGGGTTACCTTGTCTGTCGCTGTAACCTATTAATGAATGTAATTGGGGTTTTTAAATTTTGTTAGAAAATTGTAAACACTATTCTTTCCACTGAACAGCATTGCTATTAAAATGTTGTCCTGAAATGTCATACATTATGATGAATACTACCAGTACAAGAAAACTAATTTAGCACTTCAAGTAAAACAACTGTCTTGGCAATTTTTTATGATAATGACTTTGTAACAGTGTCATTTAGAATCTGATTGTCTACTCATGTCAATCAGTTCATCCCATCCCAAACAGCGCTGTTGATCTAACAGTGTTAATTATGGAGCAGAGGCATGATCTGCAAAGGGGTACTGGGTGTCCTGGTGCTCCCTGCCCCAGTACTGAAGAGACTGCTTTCGACTGCAGAGCAGTGCTGTGCCTGTGTAGGAAATTAATTTCTCCACTGCAGTTCTCCTAGGCAAAGGCCATGAATATCAGTGTGCTTGAGCGGGTAAGCAGGGCCTTGGAGTGGCTGGACATCTGAAAAGTCCTTCCTTATTTCCTCTTGGGCACACGTGTGTTAGAATTCTGCTAGTAATCTGATGTGTTGAGTTCTTCCATTCCTTTGATGAGAAATGTATGTGAATTTCCAACTTCTAAAGGAATTATAGCAGAAAGTATCAACAAAGCTGGCAGTTCCACTTGTGATATAGTATTTTTTGTCTCCTCTTGGCTTTATGTTTCTAAAGCAAATGTTTTCATATAAAATGTCTTTTTATCAAAATATCTGACCTTATTTTTGATGGCAAGGTGAAATTTATCATTATTGCATTACATGTATGCTTATTCAATAGACAGTAACGTGGCATTTTAAACGGCCTTCAGCTAAGGCCAACTATGCTCTTCAGAACGCAATCCAGACCATCGCTTGTCTTGGAAAATCAAATACTGTGCATACATACTCAAGGCCTGCAAAGCTGAACACACAGCTCAATCCTTTTTCTGCTGTTAGGAAGGGACAGAAGACTCGTCAGAAAACTTTGTCACTGTCCACAGCAAAGATTCCTGTAAAAGCAATCTAATTGCTAATCTATTCCCCTAAATTAATGTTTATAATTGGTAATGAAATGTGGCTGGGCCAAATTATGTGGTCATTCCTGTTCAGTATCATCATCAGAAAAAAACTTCAGCTCTCCTGCTTCTGTTCCCTTCTGCTGGCAGATACATCCATTAATTAATTACATTGTAGTGCTCAGAAGCTGTAAAGAAAGGGTTGTCCAGACCTGAAATAGAGACTTAGAGACCTGTAATGGAGTCCGTCTATTTGCTTTGAGCATTATGTCTACTGAAATATTTGTAGTCTGTTGTCCCTCTCTGTTTTGGAAGATTTTTGTGAATTCTTCCCAAGCATATATTTTAAACCGATTTGAATGACTTCCTAACTGCATAAGTGTCAGCACTGAACGTCAAGAGTAAACAAATGAAAGCTTGCTCCTCATTCTGCATTTGCTGTCAGACACTGTTGGTTTGTCATTTCTGCAAAGTTTGTTAAGGTAAATGCTGTCAGTGTTACAACCATGATTTTTAAAACTTCTCTGAATTGATCTGTTGAGGTGAGGTAAATGAATTACCAATTTTCTTTGTTATCCACTAAGATGAATTTACTTTTGAGACTTTCTGGTGACCTGGGTATTTTTTAGTTGTAAAACAAGACTTGATTGATAACTGTCTTATCAGAAGATAGACATGGTATGATCTTACCATTGGGACAGTCTGTAAAGCTACTGCAGAATATTGATACATGGACTTTCCAAGGCTGAAAGTGGAGGTCTCAAACTGATTTGAACTCTTTGCTGATTGTCATGCTTTTGACCATGTTCCTGTTACGTTGTCCATGGTTTCTGTCCAAGACTGTTGTTTTGCTGTATGTTAACTGATACCAATTGAAAATGGCAAAGTCAGTGCTATCAATAGTGTGCTCACTTCCCACTTTACCAGGTAATGGCTGGCTAAAGGCTATTTTATCTACTATATTATATTAATTCAACTACAAATAAAAAAAACACCTTGCTCTTTTCTTGTTGTCTTTCAGAATATTAGATGGCATATTGTAAAACCTTTTATAAGTTTTTAAATGAAAACGCTTATGCAAAGCTGTAGATAATTTTCTCAGCCATGACATGTCCAAAGACAACACGTGCTGTAGATGAACAAAATATGTGCTGTAGATAACATTTTTGCCTTGTCAATCTAGAAAGTAGTGGCAACAGATCATCCATACATAGGTGAACGTTTGCCTTTCAAAATATTAAGATGATACTGAACATTGATAAATTTTCCCCAGTCACCTGCATTTGTGTTTTTTTCTGTACCTTCTTAGACCTCAGTCTCAGAGCAGAGTCATGTTCTTCTTTCAGGAAGGCTTTTACTTGGATTCATTCGGTATTGCAGTTTGTAGCATAGCCTCCAGCAGACACCTGACTGGGAAAAAATAACTGGGCGTGAAAAATTTTTTTTTCCTTTCTGTCCTTTTTTTTCTTTATCATGTAAGTAACTAAAGGAATGATTCTCAAATTACTACAAACAAGTCCTTGGATTTCAGGCTAAGTATAGGAATCTTCAGTCTCATAGGTGGCTGTTTCCAAAATTTCCAAGTGTGGTCATAAACAGATTGATTGAAGCTGTTTTCCAGTTTTCATTGCAGCGAATCAATGGGTGCCAATTAAATATGTTTACATATGTACTTGCATTTCCCAAAATAACAACATGTGGAGCCTATAACATGACTTATACTGACAGATATTCATTGTTTAATTCTTCCTTTTATCCACACGCTTTTGAATTATGAATTATATCAATCCTTAAATCTTTGTTTGTTTTAGAGAACGTTCTTTTTTTTTTTTTTTTTCCTCTTGGCACACCGTATATGCACTAGCAAGTGCTACCAGTTTCAGCTGCATTTAAGGAAATATTGTTGTAAGGCTTTTATGTGCTGTACTTCAATCAGCTAGTGCCAGCAGTATCCCAATAGAAAGACCCTCAACAGACCATTTTCAGCATTTTGCTGCAATTAAACTCCTCTGGTTTTAGCCCTCAGGCAATTTAGTACCTTTTTACATATGCACATTATGAACTTTTGACCAGGACCTGGTAGTCATATATTAGATAGCAGCTTTTGAAAGCAGACTTAACAAGTTCCTCAGAGTATTACAGTCGGAGTCAGTTGTGGAAAAGGTAATTTAACCAACTTGCAGTGAGGCCATTCAGAATCTTACTGATGATCCTAAATATGTCTTTTTTTTCCTTGTTTCCTCTGGAAGCTGGTAGCAAGAGCTCTCAAAGAATGTGATTGATCTTTTATTCAGTAGCTAACGAGGGCTGTGATTCTATTAGTGCTCTACAAGGCAAGGGAACAGTGATTTAATGAAGTGTCTAGTGAGCTGGCCATAGATTTATCCTGTTGTCTCTAATTTGCAGTGCCGTTGTGAGTGTAAAAGAAACTGCACTCACGCTGCCATTAGGCAGGTATTTCCTTAGTAAATTGTTGTAAGGTCAGGTGTAGTTATCTTAGAAAAGGCAATGCCTTACCTCCTCAATGTCTCAAGATGACAGCCGCTGTGCTGAGCACTCACTGAAGCGGAAACATGAAGATCAGAGGTCTGTCTCCAAGTCCCCCTTAGCTGATGCAGGAGCAGATGAACTGCCAAGTAGGACTAATAGAGTCATAATTGGCGATTAGAACTGGAAAGGTGCAATAACATCTTAATACAAACTGGCGTATATTATAGTTAGTGTCAGTTGTTGTAAAGTTACATGGTAGCCTGAACTAGTTTTTTCATTTTCAAAAAATGAGGCAATGCATCCTAATAGTTGCAGTACAACAGAAATATAAGCACATCAAAACTTGAGTTGCTTTAAAGTGACATTAATGTCTTCAGTACATTTACTTCGGCATGTAACCTGTCAGTCTTACTCAGAAATGATGCAGTAAAATTTGCCATAGAACTATAGATAAAATAACCTCATAAATATGCTTTCGTTTTCACTTAATTAGCACTAAATAGTGAATTTTATTTCTGTTTACTGAACGCCATTGAATTTTTGTTCTGTTTGTCTTTGCTAACATGAGATATTATTTTGATGATGCCTATGGTGTGGCAAATCTGTTTTGCACTGTTATGTTTTTCACAAAGCTCTGAGTCCAAGTTAGCCAAAATCAACCATTTTCAGGAACTTGTTACCTTTGCATGAATTGCTTGATAATTTGAGAGGGAAGTTATGGTATACATTGCCAGGAATTTCAGTGTTACCTGTTTCAGTCAAAAAGCAATATTGAAAAATAAGGAAGCAGATCTCATATGTGTGGTTCTTTCCTAGATGAACATAGAACAGTAGCTAAATGAATCGTCCTGAATTTCTATGGCATTTCCTGGTGGCAACTGAAGAATTCTCATGTGCAAAAGTGGTCAAAGCTGACAATTAGAGGGGAGGCAATCAGAAACGAGATTGTGGGAGCGTTAGTCCAATTTGTTTCTGTATGAGTCACAAGCCTAACTGGGATCTCAGCCTCATGTTCCAGGCTCTGTGTATATAGGTAAAGAAAAGTTTCTGATGCAAAATGCATCAAATCTGTTTTAAGGGAAACTGCTAAAATCTCCTATGCAGCAGATGAAACTAGGATCATGGCGAACAGCGATAGCAAGGAGACAGTATCATGATGACTTGTGTTCTCCTATAATTATAGCACATGCATCACCAAATAGTTGTCGTGTGCTCAGATGGATGATTTTGGTTTTGCAAATATTTTCAGTTGGATGAGCCCTTGAATCCCTGTGAACTTGACACCCTGTGGGATGTCATCTGGGACCTCTGTTAAATATACAGATGCAATTAGTCTAGAAAAAGAGATATTGGGCTTTTAAATGAACAGCAAGAGGATTTAAAACAGTAAGCCAAACTTTCTAATTTCCTAATATTGACACTTCTGTCCCTCACAATCTTATTATTCTCTGCTGATCTACCATTTCATCAAAAAGTCTACAATGGAACTAAAAATCTAAGCCTTTTAGCCCATAGATCGTTGCACTTGGTAAATGGCTTATTGTAGATTAGATAATGTGGTTCATAGCACATCGAAATCAATAAAAGGCTAGTCTGAACGCAGTAAAGTGCTCTCAGTCTGATTCTTTTTATTAAGTATATCTGTCATGAGCAAAGTGAAAATTTTAGTCTTTTTGCTTAACTTGATGTAAGAAAAAGACATTGCTTAAATTTCTACATGGTTATTTTCTTTCTTAGAGAAGATCTGTCCCATAGGATTTATTTTTGAGTCAAAATGAAATACACTGAAAAATGATAAAATTCTTATAGTGGCAAAATTCAGAGCCCAATGGTTTGGTGTTCGCATTCATGTCCTACTCTAGAAATGAACGACTGAGATCTCACATTTGTCAGACATTCAGTTGTCTCTGTGAAAGAAATACTTCTAGACCTGTTCTCTTACAAAAGTCATCAGCAAAAATTGGCAACTTCAGCAACAAATGGAGGTGGAGAATGCTTCCATTTGGGAGAATTGCGACAGAAGTGTTTTGAAGACAGAATGGATGAGTAGATACCAAAAAAGCAGTGGCATTTTAATCTAGGTCAGTGAAGGCCTGGGATTCACCTTTAATCCTGCAAACACCACACGTTTAAGTTAAAGGCTGATCTGTGAAGTAAGAGAAACTAAGGCAATAATAGCACTTGTTATCAGGTTTCTACGTTAACTGTGCATAGCAGAGGAAGTGGAAGGTTGCTTCTCTGGCAGATATGGCTTTCATCTGTCCCTCATATCTGGAAAGGTATCTTTGCAAGCACGAGGCAAGAACAGGGCTGCTGTAGAGTAATGGCTGTACGGCACGTTACTATGTCCACTCAGCCCAGCTGTCACTGTACTGTCCGTGTTCTGTTTTCTCTCATTTTGAAATTCTCTGACACGTGTAAAGAGTGAATTGGCAGGTTACTATGTTAATCTGAGTCTGAAAGGAAGGATATGGTTCTCCTTTCTGTCTCACCCTGTGGATGATCCTGTGTCCCTGAGGGTGGGCAGATATCAGAAGCATACACTTATTTATACGGACGAAATTCAGCAGGCCCCAGGTTATACGTACATCAGGGGTGAACAGGTAAGGAGAGAGTTTTTACCCTTTCTAGCTGGGGTTATACTAGGTACCTGGAAGAAATTGGTGGCACAATGGGAACTAATGGCTGCCTCTGCCTTTAGACTTTCCGCACACTTTCTTGCATTGCAATTTTATGTGTTCCTGTTTACATCCATGGCCCATGCTGCTGAGGAAAGGATAAACAGAAGTTAAGAAATGTTAAAATGCCAAGCTGCTGAACCTGGTCAAGAGCTTATTGCAATTCAGAGCTTTGCTAAAAAGGGTTTTTAAAAGCTATATTAAAAATCTAGTGAATAACTTGGAATTTCTTACAAACGATAAAGTTAGTTTATCTGTAATTGGCTGTAGAGAGATGCTCTTAACTTACCATTCTTTGCCATGTTATTGACCAGTATGTGTTTGCCGATGTTGTTAATAATTTATCCTTTGAAAAATCTATGTGCATTATAGTCTTTGATCTTCTCACAAATTTCAAAGCTGAAGATGCTATTTTCTTTTTCCTTTTGCATTTTTTCTTTCTTTTTAAAGAAATTTGAAAAGAGAACAGAATGAAAAATATTTTTAAAAATTTTTCTGTTTATTTTGGTGGGACAACTTCCAGATGACACCCATCCTTGGTAATGAGAAGTGTACATTACTACAGTAAGAATATATATGAATAAAAAAATCAAGGCAAGCTTGCTGTACTTTGCAGATGAAAAATATTTGAAAACAAGACTTAATGCATCTAGTATATTAAAACAGAAATTAAAGACTTTAGAGTAAGAAGAGATCAAAGGCTGTCTTTTCATTGTTCTTTTTATTGTTTATTGACTTCAAAAAGACTTTTTAGTTTAAGCTGACTTTAATGTCTCTTGAATGCTCTTTTGTAAAGTGACTTTGAAAACTCACGGATAATGTCTTCATTAAGTGGGGAAAAAATCTTGGTAAAAATATAACTGTAACTTTGCTTTCATTATAATAGAAAGAGATAACACTTTGCTTAATTAAGGTCTCTTTTCCCTCTGTTCTGAATTCTACGACCATTTTTTTCATTGAAATTAGTGCTGATAAAAGCTTGAAGTAGACATTGCTAAACTGAAACTCTTAGTTTTCCAGAGAAGTACGGTAATGTGAGTTCTCTGTATTTGTTAATCAGTTAATCAGGATGTTGTCTTGTGTGTACTAGCTATTTTAGGAAGCAAAAGAAAAATCAAAAACCAAAAGCATATTCAAGTTGTTTTAATTCTAAAATAAAGCATACACTTTTTGCATTGTTTGGGATGTTAATGTAGAGACTTTCTGATCTCATTCTGTTCCCAAATGTCTGTGCTTTTTTTCACCAATCCCTAATGACTTGGTGGCTTTGGATTATGTTAATACCTATATTAATGACAATAAAGATCATAAATATATGGAGGTAAATTGATAGGTTAGGAAAGCTATGCTGAATAATTAAGACAAGGTCCTTGACATAGATTTCTCTGGGGAGTAGTGTGCATTTCTCCCAATATTTTGAGGTTTAAAAATGCACTTGAGGAATGGGACTACTTTGACCTTCCCCCTCCCAATAGTACGTCTTTTGCACATGGTTCTGGGCGACTCAGTTCATGTTACTTTTAAATGGAAAGGGAATTTTCCTTGGTTTCATGAAGTGCATTCCATCTTTTCTCAGAAGCTGTTATGTGTGGCAAGCTAAATGATTCCCGACAGTAGAAACATATTCTATATTATAGATGAGTTATTTGCTTTCCTTTGGTTAATTTGCCAGTATTGATTGAGATACCTCCTCATTTTTGGTTGGCTCCTCCCTTTTCTGTAACTATGGTATAATACAATGTTAGTTTTAGCAATTTCTGACATGGGTTTACGGTGGGCATCAATTATTTGTTACTCTGGGGGTGGTAGATAATAGGTGTGGTGGTAATTTTATGAGATACGCCCTTCCCATTCTGTGTATTTCTTCCAGGGCAGCATGTGCAAATATCGGGCAATCTGTTTGGCTCTTACTGAGGATCAAAAGATTTTGACTTGCAGTCTGCAGAAGCTGTTTGCAAGACCTTTTTATGTATTTAAAAACCTCAACAACTCCTTTTAATGGGATAGCTGAGTTTCCAAAGTTTTTTCCTGAGAAATATGTATTGCATGTTTTGTGTAACTGCCTAACCTTGCTTCAGCTTTAAAGGAGATTGTCTGTGTTCAAAAGGAAAACCAACGCTATGCTTGTTTTCCCTTGCTTTCACTCATGGTTAGGGAGAGAGCAGCAAAGCTATTCTAGGCTAGATTTATTTTTACTGTCTTTCAACTATGATAGACATATTGGGAATCTTATGTCCAGTGCAAAAATGAGACATTGAAAAGGATGTCTTTAATGCTGGATGAATCAAAACGCCACCCTTTGTATTCATTTTGAGACTGATACTAATGTTACTCATTTATGGGTTGGTTTGTAGTTTTTATTTACTTCATTTTAGTGCGGGCAACTACATTTTGGTTTTGGCGATTCAGCATACAAAAGTTCCATTTTGTAGACTATCTTACTGATTTCCAAATTCATAGATGCAAAAAAAAAATTGCAGTATAAATATTTTTGTGGTACAAATGGTTAACTAGTTTTACAAGTGTAATCTTTGTAGGTGGTTTAGAGGCTCAATTACCCACTGAAATAGAAGAAATAAATGTCCTTGAGGATTTGCATTTGGATCATATGACATTGTGGGTCTCAGCTCATTGTTAATAATTCTTACATCTGTGCAGCGTACAGCAGCAAATGAGGCTGTGCAGCCTTTGAAAATGTAATAGAGTATTACTTCTGGTACCCTTGTAGAAACATTTAAGTTCTTTTATAGAAGATGACAGAAAAGTAAGCCAGGACAAAGAAAGTAACAAATTAGCTGGTAAAATTAATATAATGTGTAATCCTACTTATTAGATTGAGTAGTTAATGTGAAGACTATTGAAATTTTTCTGTTTATTATAAATATGGTTGATGCTGTTTAGGTCGCATTGCACATGTGCAGTACAGGCATGTAAGGGGCTAAGTCTCCACAAAACCAGAAAGAAGCCAAAACTACAAGGAGAGAGAAAAGAACAATGAAGCAAAATTATGAAAGAATGAACGTGGCCAAATTCCAAGCTTTTTATTGTAATTATTTTTGCTTTTATGTTGTATTAGGAAATAGCATGGGGTGGTCCTACACAATGTGAGAGATGTGGTTGCTCTGCATTTTGTGAATTTGAATCTACTTGCACTAGAAAACAACGGGTACCCAGGATACAGAGAGCTTAATCCCTTGAAATTAGATGATAACCTGCTTGTGTGCTCAGTGTTTGCGAGTAAAAGGCGCCAAACTTTGTTCCCTTTTCAGTGCTACGAATCTTGACATGCATGAGAGCAGAGTTTGGCTCAAGGGTTTGTTTGCGTATTTGAATGCTTCAGTTATATTTTTAACCAACCCAGACCTGGTTTCCTGCCTCATACGTACCACAAAGCCACTATAGTAGTAATGTAAAAAGTGAATTAAAAGGAGGATGCAAAACATCTTCCTAAGAAGGTGAAATCAGCAAAATTAGAACATTTCAAGAAGAATTACTTATTATCTGGCATACATAACCATTAAATACCTCATAGCAGTGATTCCACACTTCTTTGTGGGTATAATGCCTCTGATTATGAGCCCAAATTCTATGGTTTGTTCTCCAGCAGTCATACAAGCCCATTCTGGAAACCAGTGCAGTAGATAAAATATTATATTCAATAAATTCAGCGTTTATCTGAGAACTATTTGAAAAAGAGATATTACTGCCTGTATTCCCTCCTCCAAAACCACTTGAACTGTGTTGTTATGAGATCTATCTCCTTGTTACCTACTATGTGTAGCAACAGGGGACCTGAGAGGACCTCTTCAGAGGAGAAGTGTCAGCAAATCACAGTTCAGGCAGTGTAGCTTTCTTTTGGGTCTGAAGCAAGACCCAGAGTATGCTGATAAAGTCCTGTTCATAGCTGGGCTGTGCTCAGACTCTGAGTTCCTTTCTGTCTGAGCAAAACAATATATTCATGAAAGCTGGCAGTACTGGCCTGTTGGTTTTTTATACAAACTCTTTCCTAAAATGAACAGTGCTGTCACCAGGGGAACACTGAAGACATGTCTGTAGAGCAGCAGCTTTATTTTTGTTTGCCTGGTTTGGACACATTGCAGCACTTCCACGCCCTCCCTTTTGCTTAGTTCATTCTAGAGCATTCTCTTCCAAATGACGTAGCTGTTGTAGGCAAATAAAGTACTAAATTGTTAGAAGCCACCTACCTTTTCCCTAATTTACAGCCAAACAATTCACATCACCTCAGACTTTTCCCTACATTCAATATTTACAGTAAATGTCCTTTCCGTTTAATTTTTGGAGTTCTGATGATGTTTGTGTAGCTTTTTTTGGAGATAGAAGATAACATCATGTTAGAGAGGATTTGCAAGACTACAATATCTTTCTTGAGGAAAGAGACGGTATCCAGGCTCTACTCAGCTGCTGCTGCTATGCCATAGGAGGGTGCTGCTGAGGCAGAGCTGGCTTCCTGCTCCTGCAGCTTCTCAATGTTATGGTGTAACTACCATAAATCCTAAGTGAGGAAGAATGCTAAGATTTTCCCTAGTCATGCGTGCCACGCATGACAGTGCACATAGCTGCTTTCGCAACCTGTTCTCCCTGGGGATATACTTTTAATGCTGTGTCCATTTACATCAGAGTTGTATTAATTACATTTAATGTAGTTTTGAGCTAAGGTAGCATAGCCTTATTTCAGAGAACAGAGAGTGTGTGTGTTGTAATGAGGCTTGAGTACAATTGATCTATGACTTGGATATAAGGGATTCTTAAGGGAGTTTGCTGATTTATGTAGAAGACGGATGTCTGTGGCCATTAGGAAACACCAGCTTTTATTACCTATCAATCTCGTGGAAAACCTATGGCAGCAAAATCTCCTGTAATAGTTATCTAATCTGTTAAATTAGAGATTCAGGAAAAGAAAATATTACAGAGGAGGAAAATACACTTTTAAGAGCAGACAGTATCAGAAGAACAATACAAGCTATTCGAAAGCATATACAACAGCAGTCTGAAGACAAGAAAAGGATAAATCAGTACACACAATTGTTGTCTTGATCCATTTTTTGCTTTTAGTATGCTTATGGGTTTTAAATTGCAAAAACCTATGTGATTAGTAAATTATTAGAGCAATGGAGCATATAAGACTAATTCCAAAATAGAAAAAAAAAAAAGACACACCATTTAGAACATCACAGACTCATTTTCAGAATGGTCTTAGAATTTAATGCAGTTGAAATTTAATTTTGCGTAACTACATCTTTATTTTCAGATTTGTAGAGTTCAAAAGTGGCTACTTACTCAAATACATTAGTAAGACCAAAAATTAGAAGAAAAAACTTGTACATTATATGTAGCTATGACTGTTATTTATGATAGCTGTGTTTGGAAACTGTGAATCTTTAAATGGGGAAAAAACTCAGTATCTTAAATATTTTGAAAGGAAAAAAAATGGGGACAATATGTCTTCTATCAGTTAATTTCTAAGCATCTGATTTTTGGTGTGTTCGTGTGCTCATTTTTCCTTGCAGCTACTGTATGCAGTGGGATATAAAACAGACGGAATTTTCAAAAACACAAGTTGCATTTATCTATACATAAAAAATACTATTGAGGTGACCGTGTGTGTCAGTACATCACTTTATTTCCACACCACCTGCTGCAATTAAAAATGAAATCACCAAGCAGCAAGTACAGTAACTTCATCAACCAGCTGATATTATAATTAATGACTATAGAGTCTCTATTATTGTGTACTTCCAAGGCATCAAGTGGAAAGCTGTCGTAGTGCTTTAAATAATGAAAAAGTTTCAGGCCTTGATAAATGGCTCAGTTGGATGCAGTTTAGAAAGTTGAGAGCATATGCTTCTGTCATTAGAAACTAAGGACCCTCGTTACCCTTGCTATAACTCTTCAGATTCATCTGAAACTCTTTGATCCCCTCATGTACTTACACTGTGTTTAAAATGCAAAAGTGTAGAAAAATATGGTGAGCATGAGAAATTCAGTTAGTGGGAAGAAAGATTAAAATAAAGCTACTGTTCATTAACGTCTTTGTTTCAAACCTATTGAAAAAGGTAGCATTAGTCTGTATCCACATTTCTTTTGAAATGAGAGTAAGCAAACATTTTTCTTTGATTCCTTTGAGATTTTTCTTTTAAGGAACAATTGAAATCCAATAAAGACATGCGCTTCAGAGAATGCTTATGAAGATATTTAACTGACTTAATAGAGAAATGACAGCAAGGGTATTTGTTCTTGCAGTCTATACTTCAACTCCATGGTATTCTGCAATGACGGATGCAGAATGGGTGTAAAGTACTGAAGCTGAAATTTTGGGTATTGTTGGTGAGACAGGTTTAAACAATATAAACTTTTAACAGGCAAGCTATTGGTAAATTCACTTCCTGAGCAGTATAGAGTTGTTCTTAAATATCATCATTTTAATGGAAAACTATTAGTCACTTTTCAGCTACTATTTATTTTTTTTCTTACTCTGAAACTTTCTTATAATGTGTTTGCCTCTGAGGATATTTCATAGCTGAAATGTGGAAATGCTTTGCTTGGCAGAGCACGTCACAGATAGAGAAAATTTTGTCTAATCCCTGACTCTCATGGTTGTCATTTTGCTTTGTTTCATGTATAGAAGCTATATGCCAGAACCATTTTTCAAATATTTTATAAAGGAATTATGTTTCTTCTAAAGTATTGAATTAAGATAAGAAAACATATATGTGAATGCATATATGAATGTATAAACAACAACAGAAATAAAAGATTTCTTCCTCCCTGTCATGTGAACATGTGAGATAATAGAATAAGTGAGTGCAGTTTTTCACTCTGCATTTCATTATTTCGAATCTATCGTTTAGAATCTACATTTCACGAGCATCCCAAACTATCAAAGCACTGTGCCTAGGCTTTACGTGCAAGCATATAACAGAAGAATAATCTAGTACAAGAATTTCTCAGGGGCTAAAATGAATGTTCAACAACCTGGTGCTAAATTAAGGAGTGAAATGGAAAGACCAGTGAATGGATGGAAACAGATGTGAAAATTCTGCCTATGCAAGGAAGGAGTCTTGTGTTTATCCTCTGTTGTGTGGAGACTATCAAGCTGCAGTAACAACAGCAGCAGCCTGTGCTGTGAGTGAATCCCTTGGATTCTTTGTATTTGATAGCTCTTGCTGCTTTGGGTTTTTTGTTGAGCAAAAAGAACAGCTGAGTGACCGGTTTACAATGTTCACCTCAGAATATTTACAAACTCTTGTGCAATTGGTTAGATAGATACAAACTAAGTGCTGATGCAATGGGTCCATCTCCATTCATTTCGAAGGTGTACTTGCTTGCATGAGATGTGAATTTGTGGTAAGTGCTGAATATTAACTAGGATATTTGGACTTTAATATGATGATCTTATATCACCACAGCATCTTGGCAAATTAGGTTAAACCTGAAGCACATAGGACCTGATCCATCTTTAAATTCATGATGTGTGAAAGTTGCACTTCAGACAAGTGTTAGGCTAATTACTTCCTTAGCTGGTGACCCTAAAAAGTTACAAACAGAAATATTTGTCTCGCTGTGCTAAGTGGCTAGTAGGCTGAGAAGAAAGATAGCAAAGACATCCATAGGTGTAGATTTTTGCATATATTCAAAATATTGTCAGATCGTGCTATTAGATGCCTAGGTTTTTGACATATTTCAGGACTTATGCCCTTGCTAGTAAATAAATTAATTATTTATCTATTGTGCACAGTCTTGAATTACTGTATGATTAGCTTGGGCACTTAAAAGTATGAGAACACTTGAAAGCAAAATCCAAGCATAGATATTCCCTAGCACGTCTTACAATCTAAATATTGCTCTTAGTCTAATCGAAGCAGCAAGAGTAGTCACAGCAGTTGATGGACTATTTTTCAAATTGATTTCAAAAATGTATTTAAGGGGATGATCTTCTACTCTAGATTACCTATTGATTTTTAATATGAAAAGCTCATTATATAAGCAGTAACTGCATATAAAAACCTAGCAAACCTTTGCATAAATCCTTTAATTGAATTTCCAGAGCCTGTGGTTCTACTTTTTTTTTTTTAATTAAATCTATTTCTTTTTTTAAGTGTTACTGTGTAATTTGCATGCTGTGAAGTGGCCCTGTCCCAGATAAAGTGCCATTGATCCTTATTAAACCTCACCTCTGGGCTTGCTCAAAACTAACTGGAAAAATTAAAGTGTTCATGCTGCAATGCACTTATTGCTTGTGTGATAGGATTATGGAAAAAAAGAATAACATTAATTTCCAAGAGAGAATTTATAATGCAAGATTTTATTTTTTTTCAATTTGATAATTAATAGGAAAATCATATCCTAAAATATAAATTGTATTTCAGTCTGCAAACTGCAGTAGTAATTAGGAAAGATAATGTATACCTGATATAAAACCATGATGTTGTATATGGACACCTCTTTGGTATATTAATTTTTTTAAGTGTTCAAAACGATTATGGATTCAGTCCAACAGCTTAAATAGAGATTTGAGGAAAAAAAAATTTGGAACGTATGCAGTACCTTATATTAATAGCTGTTGCCATTTTATTTCTTGAGTTTAAAATGTGAAAAATGATAGTCTGCAAATATTCATGCTAACAATTTTTAAATTAGAATTATCATGAGAAAGAAAAGTATATAACTTGCAATACTATCTTCTATTTTTTTAAAATGCCTAACATTTCTTATTTGAAAAGCAATAAAATCTCCTAAAGAAATATTAATAATCAATAAGAATACAAAGTATGGAATATATTAACAGAGTTATAAAAATGTTTGCAATATGACTCAAAATGAAAAACACAGCAAGTTATGTATGGTTTAAAGTATAATCAATTTTGAGGTTGCATGTGAGGATATAAATGATAAACGCAAGTCGTAGCATTTTTAGTAAAGGCTGTTGCAAAAAAATACTGTATTTATGGTCTATTCCATTCTTTTTATAGGTCATTAATGTAGAAAACAAACACAGTGTATCCATCTTCTTAGACAGTTTAAAATTCCATTAAATAATATTTTTAAATGGAAATTTGGAGCTCATTTTATATGCTGCTTTCTACAAACACATGCTGTACCAACAGTGAATGTGAATGGGTTTCCGGCAGAAGGCAATACCATAGCAGTTATATTCAGGAGCGTTCCAGATTTGCAGGGGAAGCTGGTGGTTTTTTCCACTTTCAGCAAAGAGAACTGCTAAATCTGTTACGTTTAAGAAAGTGGTGAATTGCATATTGTATTGCCTGTGACATATTATGTACTACTGGGTTGGTACTGTCAATTGTAGCACAACCTCGTTCCACAATGAAAGTATTTGTTTCAGAATATCCAGAGTAATTAGTGCAACTTGATTTTTGCACTTTGCTTAGTTAATACAGAATCACCTTAAGTACTGCTTTCTCACTGATTTGAACCTAACCAGATGAACCTCTCTTATGAGGAGAGGCTGAGGGAGCTGGGTCTGTTCAGCTTGGAGAAGAGAAGACTGAGAGGGGATCTTATCAACACTTACAAATATCTTAGGGGTGGGTGTCAAGAGGAGGGGACCAGACTCTTCTCAGTGGTGCCCAGTGACAGGACAAGGGGCAATGGGCACAAGCTGAAACATGGGAAGTTCCATCTGAAAATGAGGAGAAACTTCTTTACTTTGAGGGTGGCAGAGCACTGGAACAGGCTGCCCAGGGAGGCTGTGGAGTCTCCTTCTCTGGAGATATTCAAAACCTGCCTGGACGCAACCCTGTGCAACATGCCCTAGGGGAACCTGCTTTGGCAGGGGGTTGGACTAGATGATCTCCAGAGGTCCCTTCCAACCCTTAACCATTCTGTGATTCTGTACTTAACTGTACTAGCTGCTTAAATGTATTATGTATTTGCTTTAAAGCTCCTGTATCACTTTTACGTAGGCACTGATTATTTCAAAATCAGCCGATAAGTCTCGTTTCATATACCTGCTGAGACGATAACAGTAACATGAAATAAGTCATATTTTACTCTTTTTTCAGTACCTGATTTGTCCATTTGACAACACTGCCCTTGTTTCCCCTGCCAAGTAGTTGGTTAAGCCTTGAACTTTTATTGTGCTCCATATAGAAGTTACCTTATTGCCACTGGAGCTCTTTGCTACTGCTAGCATCAGTCTGGACCCATGGATCATTTTGTTTTCATTCAGCATGTAACATTATAGAGTATTTAGCAACATTTCTTAAAACCAAAACAAAACAATAAAAGAAAAACCCCTAAAACGCTAAAATTCCTGAATCTGTGCAATTTGTGATATTGCATAGGTATTTATAATGAATCGTATGAGATGTATAGAACAAACCTGTAAGCAAGTAAGTACTTACCCAGTAAGTATTTACTGTGGTAAGTTGTTCCTACTAGGTGTCTGAGAAGAAATGCAGTCTATGCAAGTGTTTTGATATCAAACAAAGACCTGGATGCTTCCCTGGCTGTTTTTCAGGACTGTTACCATTCCTATACAAGAAATTTCATGATAGGACAGCAAAGAAAGGAGATGAAGAATATAGATTGTGGATCTAGGGAATGGATCATGTTGTTTTGTTTTGTGCCTTGGGGAAGCAGACTCATGGCTTTGAATCTTTGAGTTTGAATATGTAAAACACTGAGCTCCTCATTGGTGGCACAGCATTCCTGGGCTTGCACCGGTGGCTGAAAATGCCCAGGAATATCCTTCTTCACAGGGGCAGCTGAGTGGTTCTTAAAAAAATATCCTAACTGCAGCAATGCTTGCTTAAAAGGAGAAACGAACAAGCAAACAAATGGGCTCCTGTGGCACAAAATTTTCCCAGAAATTCTTCCTGATCTCATACTTTTTAGAAAACCATTTTTTAGTGGCCTTTCTAAAATGACCTGGAGTGTTCCTGAATGAACTTGATTTTTCTAGTGCTACTTCGTGGAGGAGAAAGAGAAGGTGGACAGAACTAGGGGAGGAAGTGAATTGATCCTCTTCCAGCAGTATGGAAGTTACCCAGAAAAGTTATGCTGACCTGGAGCCTTATTAATAAGTGAGCGTGAAGCTGGGTTAGTATCAGTTAGTTACTCCTTAGTGAACAGTACTCAGCTGAATAAGGGTAGCTGGAATGATCCATTCAGCAGCAAGGGAGTTCAATTGCAGCTGCAGCAGACCTGCTTATTTCTTCTGCAGTGTCGTGAATTTTGCACTAAAAGGTGATTATTGTGTGTAGTTCTAGACAGCAGCCTGCTTGCTCCTTCTCTGCAAGGGCAATATTGTCTTCAGCTTTGGGAAATTAATGTGTTTCAGTTCCCTCTATCAACAGGCTGACATGTGGCCAATGCAAAGTATTTGCTCTGAATTTTCATGTAAATTTGTGAGATTAGTGTGAATGACTTGTTCATCATTATTTGTGTTCTCCTCTGTGTGGTCCAGCAGTTTTCTTGTGGATTATTTCTTTGAACAGTTATAAAAAAATACCGTATTGCTCCTTGAGACCTGTTTCTGTTTTACCTTACAGACATCACAAGCATTCTGAAATTGTGCTTTAGGAAAAAGGTTCTGAAATTCTTTCATGGTTGTTTGTCAGTGGATTTGTTGTAGTTTCCTAATGGTCTTTAGTGGAGGAAGTAAGTGGCACTGATCAGTGAAGGTGGACAGTAAGATTTATAATGTATTTGTGCTAGCTGATTGCCAACAGAACTGGCCTTTCCCAGCGGTGCTGTACGCATACTTGGAAAATCAATAAGGATTAGCCTATGACCCCCTTCACATACTTATACTGTGGTCTGCATTGCTTACCAATATTTCATCTGTTTCACTTAAATGCTGTTACTTACTCAATAATGTGTGGCCGTTCTTGCAAGCTACTAATTAATTTTTAAAATGCAGTATCACTTGAAATGGAGAAAAAGCACACCTTTAGGATCAGAGTGAGTGGAGGGCAGTGGCTTACTTAGTGAATTTGCACTTGGTACCTTTAATTAAAAATCCTATGTTGAAAGATTAAAGTTATACATTCAGATTTAAAAAAGTACTAAATCAAGCACAGAGACGTTTTCATGGTGGTTGCCAACAAGCTAAATTGCCAGGTTTAAGTAGGTACCTACAGTACTGTGTGTGCCAATTGATAGCCCAATTTGACTTTATGATATGTATCTTTATATGTAGAACATGCATATAAGGAACTTATTTTTGGTGACGTTTAGATAAATGTCGCTTTATTATCTGTATTACACAAATTTATTTTGTACTAGGATTAATAATTTCTGAAATATGTTATGAGAAAATAAGGTGTTCCTTTTGGTTTGCTCTTTGATTTTTGCCCTGGTTTACTGTTTGATTTTTTTTTTTTTAATTTTGCCTTAAAAATACTTGGTTTAAAGTTGTTTCCTTTTTTTGTCTCTTCTAAATTGTAGGAGAAAAATATTTTCTATTTAAATATATTTCATTTATATTGAGTCTAGGGCATAGTCTTGACAGTGTGTTCACATATTACGTAAACCAGGTTGTATTTTAAATACTAATGACTTGAAAAACTAAACAGAAGTACCAGGTATTGTTTTTCCTTTGACTAGTTTAATAATTTTTTAAAAAAAATATAAAAATAGTATAAAAATAGTTTGTTATACAGTGTAATTTTCAATTTCTAGTTTTCCATACAGTTTGCCAAAATCCAAACATAATGGCCTAAAGCAATTATGTTCGATGAGGTTGTTCTCCCAATAGAGGGATTTTGAAAATTCACAGTTTCTTATGCAAGTGTACCTATTCCCTAGAGTTATAGTTTCGTATTGATCTAGTAGCTGGGATTTGAATTGGTCGATGTGCTCTGTAACTTGTTTAAGATACCCTACCTGAACTATTAGTTTAAATAATATATTCATAAATTGATTAATCATTACAGTAAGAGTTATTAGCTGCATTTTTATCTGTGTGCTATCCACAAATGACTCCTGGTATAATAATCATGCATATACAAACAGAGATTCAGGTTTAAATTGCAGTATACCTTATAATAATTGTACTGCTAGTAATAGGATGTTTCTGCAAGAAGGAATCAACCTTTTTCTGTGTGGGCAGCAAAACTCAGTGTGTTTATTTAATGTGGATACAGGAATTGTAGATATTGATGTGCTTACAAGCCAAGTTATGGGAGAGAGGAAAAAAAGAAAGAAAAGATGCAGCTTTTGTTGGCAAAGGCAGATTGCTCTTAAGGTTTGGTGTGTGTTTGGGTGTGAGCAGGTATCGAGGGAGCTGAGCGAGGCGTGCAGGAAGCTTTTAGGCGACACGTGCGTGAGTGATGGGTGGGAGGGTAGTACGCAGCCTGCCTGCGGCTGCGGGTGGGACTGAGAGACTGGACACACTGGAGAAGCTGTGGCTAAACTTGTGGTGTGGATCTCATAGCTTGCTTCTCTTAGAAAAGGACTACAGAAAGGAGCCAGGGGAACTAGCTAACCGATAGATGTTTGTAAATCAATACACATAAAGGGATGTAGCTGCCTCTTCCTCTTAGTCACGGCAGAAGCGTTTAACTTGCATGCCTTCATTTCATAACATCTTGCTTTTGAAAGGTCTGTGTTGCTATCAATATACATTTAGCATATACAATTGCTGTAACTGGGAGGTGGTGGTCATGGTTAAATTTGGAGCTTTAAATTATTGTGATTAAGGAGTAAAGGGTTTGTATGTTATTTTGTAATATGTATTTTAATGTGTATAATAGGAATGTGCTCCAAGAATTGAAAGAGCAACCACTGTAATTTTCATAACAAAGATCCTACTCTGGCTCACACAGGAGTCAGTGTGAATCTTTGTGTGCCACAGTGTGCATGGACCACATCCAAAAGTTTCTATTAGAAAAAGAAATACTCTCCAAAACAGTTCGTGCATGCAGAGGGAACTAGAAAAATCTATTTAACCAAAAGTGACAGAACTCACTTTCTTAGCGGCTCTCAGATTTACTTTGCTAAACGGTGCAGAGTCCCAACAGCTTTAAACAACTTTCACTTTGATTTAATCCTAAATTCTATGAACAAATGTGAACACAGAATACATATATATGCAATTTTGCCATCACACACATATTCTCAGATTAATGGCTTCTTTCAGTTAATAATCTGAGTGTAGTGTGGAAAATCACACATCTCACATTTAATCTTGTTTCCTGCATAAACTATTGTCGTGAGCCTTGGACTCTTGCATTTTGCAAACTAATAACTAGGGGAGCTTTTTCATATTTTAGTTTGAAAGCCATTTTGTTTCACCACATGCTTTTTCTGCTTCATAAATTCTACTTTAAAACATTCAACAACCTGCTAAATTAATATATACTGTGTTCTTTCTTTAATGGGTAGGGGAACTTGTCTCACAGCAGTGCGTTTGTTCAGCTCTATTTTGAAAAAGTGCTGCCTGCCGTGTGAAGGACATCTGCTCACAAATGAATGATTGTGCTTTTGATTCGGAGCAGCACCTTCACTTTAAATGCTGGCTGCAGATGAAAGGAACAGATTGCTGTGGTACTGCTTTTGTGAGGATTCCTCTACCCAGCATGTGGCTTCATACATTATTGAGAGCAAATCCACTTTATGCTACCACTCCTCAGTGCACTTATTTTGCCAACCTTATTCAGAATGTCAGCAAGGATCACTTTTCTACAAAGGAATAAAAGGCCAGTTAGGAAGATTAAGCAGATAAATTATTTACAGTGTTTAATTATCATTGTACAGGTTTATTAAACTTCATGGTTACCTGGAAACCTAAGCAGGTGCTGGAAAAAAGTCCAATAAAGTTAAATAAAAAATGTTTTGTGTGAAATGAAATCCTTTTATGTGTGCCATGTTAATATAAATGTCCAGGGTTTTTTTGACTGAATGCCAAGCTTGACTTGCATTTAATGTTGTGTTTATTATTTTTTTCATAATCCATTCCTAGCTGAAGGCTTATTATGATAGGATATCCCACAGAATTCTCTGCTGGGTTGAGCAGCAGCTTGTTATACTACTAAGTGTCCTAGACGATAAACAGATGTACAAGGTATGCTTGGTAGATCTCAAAAGATTCCCTTTTGCTGGTATTAAAGACAGATGAATTTTGTAGCAAAAAACCCCACCATAGCACCAAAATATGTTTTGGAATTTTCTTTAATGTTTATACTGAATAAATAATTTACTTTGTTTCTTCTTCATAAAAATTGACCTAATTGGTGTTTATTTAATCATAGAAGTGCGGATTTTAATTTTTATTACTTTCTTTTTTTTTTCATTTAGTACTAGAAGTGTTGTCCTCTAGGAACAGCTTCCACATCTCTGTACGCTATTCACTAATATAAACTAATGAGCTCCATTAAAGATCTGCCCACATAGTTGCAAAGAACCACCTATTAATCTGTCATCTCTGAGAAAATTAAGACCACCAGGCAACCATGAATTCGAAAATGAAAAAGGCAGTACCAAACCTATTATATTCTAGGGATGAGTGCCAAATAGGTAGAAAGTGACTGGTGTTACTAAAAAGCAGCAGGCAAATCCCACTGATCTAGTTCAGTAAAATAACCCAGAAGCATGTCAGGGTAAGGATGAGCTGAAATCCTGGCTCTTTTAAGATCAAGGGAGTCTTGCTGCTGATGCGGGAGGATACCAGATATGTATCTTTTTGAAACTGCACTTCAATTAAGATCTCAATTATTAACAAAATAATTTTGCCAGAAAGTGTGCATTTTAAAACAAGGCCCATTTATTTTCCCATTCTACTGTTTACATTTTGGATTATGATACAAAAAATTCTTAGACTATTTATGGAGAAGGTCTTTTATCCTCCTGTGATGTTGTAGTTTTCTTGGTACATAGTTACTTGTTTTAACAGGAAACTGGTGACCAACTAAATGCACAAAGAGTTGCACTTCATAGCAATAGCAACTTGGATTAATTCTAGGTGGGTTACTTTGTGGAAACTAGAAAAGACTCTTCAAATTTATCTGGTAGTATAATTGTGAGTTTAAGCCACAATGTGAGAAATTAATTGTAAAAATTAATATCCATGATTTTCGTTGATTTGATTAAATTTGATTTATGCCAGAATAGTAAATTTCTCCTTCCTGAGTGTAACTCTAGGAATCAGGATTTTGTTGAGAATGTTCACATTTGCTTGTTTGAAATCTGCTTTAGGGATATCTTCTATTATTGCCTAAAACATCCAAAATATAGCATCACATTAAAAAAGAAAAATCTAAGTTTTAGTTCTTTTTTTTCTTTTGAGGCTTTATTTTTATAAAATAAATATCTATAGCTATCAGAAGTATATCATCTTTGATCAGTTTTTGTAAATTGTCCTCTTGTTTGGAAGATGAAGGAGGGGAAGAGGCAGCCTGGGGGCAGATTTCAATGTATCTTTGGGGGTTGGACCAGTTTTGGTGTTTTTTTGGGGTTTTTTGGTCATCAGACCACTTTTCATATCTATGACTGATTTCACTATGGCCAGCTCTGAAGGGGAAGGCATATCAACTCAAGTAGTGGTGTTGAACTTGCTGTTTCTTTATAGCTGCTCAAGATATCTTACATGTAATTAGTAAGCTAGCTGCTAACAGGGGTGGCATATTGTTGTTGAGAATAAAGAGTTTGTAATACTTGGGGCTATAGTTAGTTGGTACTAATTTTAGTATTCCACTGGGTAAGCTTTGAGAAAGACCTATCATTTCCCAAATAAGCCGTTCTTTTAAGAGAACATCTGTTGAAAGAGGCAATTTAAAATCTCCTTAAAATCCAGGGCATAATTAACACTATAGGGATACAAATATTAGTTTTCTAGAAGCTATTTCTATTTTCCTTTATCTTGATGTTCAGTAACCTTTTCAAGTTGGTTTTTTTCTTCTTTTTTATCACCATTTTGCATTTAGTATACAATTCTACGTTCAGAATAAGCATCTGAACTAAACCAGTAATAACTATTGCCCACGGATGTTAATTGAAGAAGAGAGAAAGTCCTGCAGCAGGGTGGTGTGGTTGTCTTCAGCTACAATAGGTTAAATATGTAGGACATCTGCATTTGTGGAAAGCTCTTTATATCTCAATATTGAACCATTATGCTGCACTGTTATCTTTAAAGCACTGTTTTATGTTAAAGTTATTAAACATTAATTGAAAAAAACCAGAAATTTCTACAAAGCAAATTGGAGTAAACAGAGTGATGTCTGCCGTCTAAGAAAATCTGAAGAAACAAACTGATTATAAGTCTCGGTTTAATCACCTGCTGTAGCAGCAGATAACTCTGAATAACTTAGTGTAAACACTTTAACAGTTTTTCTGGTAGCAGGAAACAACAGTTGCCTGCCTATTTATTTGCTTACAAGCTGGAAGAAAGTGTGTGAAATTCAGCCCTCGCTGAAGTTCGTAAAATACTATATTAGGTTTTGAGCCATTATCCTTAATTTTGGCTTTTAGCTACCTCTGTCCCTTCCTTGATTGTATGAAATATAGTGAGATTTTTGCAGCAGGAAAAAAGTCCTTATTAATGCTCTTGCTAAATAAAAATGGCAAAAGTACTGGTGGATTACAACAAGAAAATACAGTATCCACCGTTTGGGTCTGAACATGTTTAAGAATATGGAATATGAATCATGAGTCATTTATGCCTATTTTAACATATTTCTGTATGTCAGCCTGTTTTTACTAAGTCGTCTTTTGGGACCTCACTGTCTTTACTGATTATTAAAATTTAACTTTTTTGTACATGATTTGAAAATACTTGACCTTATGGCTCAAGCAAACCAATGCCTCTTAGGATACAGCAATGAAAATGGTGTAGTCTCAAATCTGGTATATTTAATTGAAATGGCTACTGTACAGCGAAGTAGTATTCCCACACTGGAATTCCGGTTATTCATGACCTTATTTCTTTCTGGAAAATTGCAAATTTATTCTTTATAGAGCTCAGGCATAAAAGCTGTCTGTTGCACTAATGTGGAAAATGTTTTCCTATTACACTGTCTCCATGCAAATAACAAATTAATGCAGCTTGTAGAGGAATCTAATCCCTGTAATTCAACATTCAGGGGAGCAAAAAATGATTGTGCTTGTCTTCACTCTTCCAAGAATGACACCAGATTTTAGTTTTTTAATGCATAGCCTATTTAGCTCATTAGTTTTAATATACAGGTTTAAAAGTCTTTCCTTGAGCAGTATCTTCAAAACAAGATGTTAAGCTCTGCAAGTCTGTAGTCTCATATCAAGATGTGGTTATGGCCTTGCAGTTATCCTGCTATTTTATGCCCGGTTTTGTCTTTATGCATCAATCTTCTATTGTATTTCATATTTGAGAGATTTAATTTATGCAGTGGGTCATTACAGCTTTCATTTGCCCATACAGAGGGACCCTAGGGATAAGAATGCATTAAAATCAACTGCCCCCCCACGCCAACCCCAGCCTTTCTGGTGATTTGAAGTCTTAACTATGCTGCTGAACACGATAATTTAAAAAAATATGTTAGTTTACTAAACTTCTCTTTCTTACCAAGGTCAGAAATCAGCTACTTCTCAAAAAGTCTTAAACTACTGTCAACCTGCGTTGAAATTAGCTTCCACTCCTTTTACACCTTCAAAATGTTTTTAGAAATATCTTCAGTTGCTGTCTCTGCATTCGTTCTTTGGCCTTTCTGTTGCTTTTGAGCCTACTGAAGACTCCTTACTTGTTTTTTGCAGTGTTTTGTGTAACCTGTCTCATTTCGTGCTGCTGTCCCTTTACGCACTTAGCTTAGATTCCAAAATGATTTAGTGTTAAAAAAGTTATGGTGATCTGTTGACTCTGAGAGCACTGCAATTGCCCTCCCACAGTGTTTTTTATTAGTTTTACCTGTTCTATGTTGAAACCCATTCAAAAATGTAAAATAGAAAAGCAAAGAAAAAAGAAGGCTTTTTCTCTGAAGGACCTAGTGCAAAAAGATCCAACAATTTAATTGAATGGTTTCTGAATGGTTTTTATCAAGAAGTGGAAAATGATTTGAAAGATTTTTTTCAAATCTGGATCTTTTTCAAATCCTGCCTTGAATTAAAAAAAAAAAAAAAAGCCTCATACTTCCTCGCCTTCTCCAACACCAAATCCATTCCCATTTCTTGGTCAGAAAGAACTCTTCCTCCACAGGTCAGACTGTTGCCTTGCCCAGCATGCTGGCACTCATTACACATGACAAGAGAAATGCACAATTGGACTTAAATGAAAGATAGTTCTGCTGGGTGTTTTCTTAAAATTTTCTTATCCCCGATGGCCTGTTTTCCTGCCCCCTTTAGATACTGCTTGTTCAGCAAAGGAGGAGGACGTTCAGTCATTCTTGTCAGTTTGTCTTTTCTGAGATAAGAACCTGGGCTCAACTGACCTACTCTGTGGCCATGCAACAAATGGAGTAAAATCAGTCTGAGAGATCAGCGAGACACTTTTCCTTTGCTGATGAGCGCCTTTGTGCATTGTTTGTATGCACACTGGGTGGCACAAGTATTTAGCTACTCATTTTGTCTTTGAAAGTTATGCTTTTTTTTAATGTTCTTTCTAAGCTTTTTCTGTACTTCCATTGAAATATGTTGTCTCCTGAGTTTCTGCAGTAGTTCAGTGGACATCTTGAAGAAACACTTGTGCTGTACATCATTTCTACTTACTATGCTTTCTGCCCCTTGTTTGGCAGGGAGCTGATAAAAGGATCCTTTACTTTTCTTTCAGATGGTGTGTGTCCCTGGAGGACTAGGAGGGAGGAACTGCCTGTTCCTTTGCCTGACTTAAGTAGGCAAAACCAGGAGAGAAATGATGTTAACGTATTTTCATTTTCCACCCTTTTCTATTTGGCAAACAGCTGATTTGGCCAGGCTAATTCTGTCCCTCTGTTTTTCTAAAATGCTCTGATCTTTATAGATTGCTCTTATTGGGACCCCTTTTTCTTCTGCTGCATTGTTTCAGGGGTGCGTGTGTGTGCTTGGACTTGCCAATATGATCTGGGTGCCACACTGAAAAGAGTAAGATAGTCTTATGGTTATTTCTGCTATACATTATAGATAGGGAAAGACTTCAGGCAGCAATACTCACTGCTTAGAAGGAGGTATGCCTTTGTCAAAACTTCCTCAGATCCAAAAGTCTGTGGAAGATCAACACATCTGTAGAAATATAAGTGATCCAGCTGGGCAGAAACCATCCAAGAAGTTGGGACTCATCAGGGAGTGAGTTAACAAGAGGAGTAGTTTAGTGGCAAAGGGGTGTGATACTATTAGTCTTAACAGAACTAACTCTAGTGGGATTGTGGATGCACAGCTCCTCCTATGTTGTAATAATTATTTGAAAAGGCTGACTCCCAAAATCTAGACAGCAATGGTTCTTCAGAAATGCAAAGTGAAATCATGAAGTACATTTTTTCCTAATATGTGTATTCCCCAAAGTGTTGTGTTTGCTTCTTTCACTGAAGAAAAAAAACAAATAACCCAAAACTTAAAAGTCAAACTCACTTGAAATTCATCAAGTTAAATGTTAAAACTTGATTAGTTGTTGGATTGTTTCCAGTCTTGTCTTCTGTATATTTGGTGACAGTTATACTGGGAAACCTATAACAATGAGATGGAATTTCTGCATATATCAAAGCAAAGACCAAAGATGCCTTTTTTTTTTTTTTTTTTGGTAGAAACTCAGGTTGCACAGTTAACCACATAGTTTTAAGATTTTAATTATATGTAACTTTTTAACAGCTCATTGGCTGATAAATGAAAAGGATTTCAGAGCTCAATGAAATACTGAGAAGCAGAAAACCTGCTCACAGTGGCTGATTTCTTAAGTCGGAGATTATATTGTCAGATTTTATGGAATAGTCAAAAATCTTGCTGTGTTCACATGTAAACCTTCATCTGCGGAGTCTCTCTCCTTTCATATTTGCAACAGACAGTGCAGGCTTGGCAAGGATTTGTCCAAAATAAAATACTAATTAAGATTTTTAGTCTGCTAATGCAGAGATGAAGTTTAATAGGTTCTTCAGGCAAAAAGGATAGGTTCTGTCCAATTGCATTATATTTCTGAACTTGCAATTTATTCAGTAATTCACTTTTCTTGATGACAATGAAAATGCATAGCCTTGCATGCAAATTCATTTTAGTCTTTCCTGAATGTACAAAACATGTGTGAGTACATTGTATAGTGTTGGATGAGTAAAATTCTCAAAAACTTGAGGGACCATAGTATTTGAAGCTGTTCCATTATTAACTATCAAATTATGTAGCTGATGTGCTTTATGACAGAGCAGTTTCTTAAACTGAATGTTTTGTGCAAGGAAAGCCAGAAAGAGCAGGAATGTTGTAAGTTTCTTGGTGTTTCCTGATTTTTTTCAGAGAGACATAAACCCAACATTTTTTCCTTCTTACAGTATTTCATAGAATTTGCAATGCTTCTACAATTTCCCTTCTTTATCCCAAGGAGCTATTTATTCCAGCTCTGTTACATTTAGTTTTTTTGGGCCTAAAATGCTAAATTTTCTACTAGGTTACTCAGCAGAGGAAGGTAACCCACAGCTCGCTAATGACTTTCCTTGAGTCACAAAACTATGTGTTAGCAATGCACTCTGTATTCAATGTAATACATGTATGTATATTCCCATTATATGTCAGGTTAATGTATGCCTGAAGTACCTGAAATAAACTGTCTCAAACAAGACAGTTTTTTCAACATGGCACCCTAAAACGAGCGTAAACTTAAATCCTGCTTTCCTCGTGTAGAAGTCTGAAGTTAAAACCGGTATCACTAAATGATTTGTAACATGTATTACAATATCCAGAGGTTCATTAAAGTTTCAGTGCTGATCTATGGAAAATACAGTTTATTAGTAATGAAAGCATTCCCACCTTACATCTTCAAAGCACAGCACAAATATCACCTTATTTCGTTATGTGATATGTATGGGTGTGTAAATGATGTATGAGTGAATTATCTGTCACACACCAATTTTTTAAGGTGTTTGAGCTTTTTATGCCTCAGGGAGTGGCTTAAACAACATATTGTTCTTGGCTACTGATAACTGCAGTCACTTCCAAATGGGAATACATCGCTCTGTGTGGGGAACTCTGCCTAAAAGCTTGAATCAGATAACTTTAATAGCAGTAGTGCCCCATTTCAGGAAATTCCCGATGTGACATTAGATTCCATATTGCTGGCATATTTATACTAAAATAAAACTAATTGAAAGAACATGCTGGCCAAACTGTGTTCACATTTGAAATCTATTAGTTCGGTTATTGAAGGGGTGTCTATCCCAAGAGTGTTTAAAATCATCCTGAGAATCTTTGTTTATTCTTTGTGGGTCAAGCTGATGCTTCATTTAAGAAACTGGAGGATACCCACAACAAATATCTATTGGACAGTCAGATTTACAGTCCAGTTTTAAGCCATTAGACCAGTTTATGCCAGTATGTTATTAGCAGAAAAATACTTAATAAAGGTTAACTTTGTACAGCTTTCACATATCTGATTTTCAGAATTCACCTAAAAAAATTGGATTCAGGATGGCACCATGTATTTAAAATAAAATAATTAACATATTGATTATTTTTCTCTATAAAACTTCTCTGTAGGGAGCTAGCAGCCAACTTTGTCTTTTGTTCCTATGTTTATTGTCAGGTTATATGAATGAAGTAAATATTTCAGTCTTTATATCAACTGCCTGGAGTGGAATAAAAAATGATCTCCATATGACACGCTTTCATATGTTCAGTAATAAAAACTAAATTGGTTTGGTGAGAAGGCATAGAGGTAGTTCCCCCCCAAATTATACGTATGCAGACATCCTATGGATGATATGCCCTAACGCGACTCTGTGCATGGGTATTATTTGGCATCCGCTATATAGCTGTAGATGGTTAATATTAGGGTGAATTCTGTGTGTGGGGTGGGGGGGCGGTGCAGGGCTGAGGGTCCCGGCGGGGCCTGTGGCCGCTCCCGGCCGGGCTGGGGGGCTTGGCACCAGGGGGGGTCAGCACAGCAGGCAGAGGGGCTTGGGCTTCCCTTCTTATTTAAAAAAAAAAAATAAAAAATCCTGCTTGGTAGATATAGCTGAAAGTAGTGAGAAGAATCTTCTTTAACTGCAATGTTTCATTTAATGAATATTGTAAATGGAGGCATACCATGGGATGTTAGAGGGAGTTATGTATAGGTAATACTTTGTTGAAAATGCTTTAAGATTTGAGGCAATCACATTAGCTCAAGTTTTTAAGGAAAACCTTGTATTGACTTTTATACGTTCAGGAATGTAACATACTCTAGATCAAATGTGATTTGGGAAAAAAAAGGAAAATAGTGCTTCATGTGTCACCTTTAAAATGAGATTCTCGAAGATCTCTATTTAGACTTGACAAACTTCTCATTGATGCAGGCAGTCGTACTGTGCCGAGGTACAGGGGGCAAGGGATTTGCCTACTGTGTGTGGGATGTACCCAGATTTCTGCCTGCTGCCTTTGCCACTCTCACTGTAAACTTCTCCTTCTCTCACATTGGAGTTTGTGCTAGAGTTAAAAAAAGTGATACACACTTAGCTTTAGTAGCAGTACTTGTCTCATTAGGCAGAATGTTTTAAAACCATTTGAGAACTCTGAAAAATGACTAAGATTGTGAGAGACTGCCTTTTTCACCACAGTTTGTAAAAGCAAATGTTTTGATCAATATTTATGTAGAATTTATTTTTTTGTTTATTTTTCAATATTTTGTTTTATATTCAACAGCAAAGAACATAACTGAGTCTTAATGTTTCAAGAAACCCCTGCAATGAAACCTAATTCTTATTTTTTTATTGTCCAGTAGAACACCACCAGCTTTTATGCAGTGATATAGGTGTCACTCTGCATTTCGAGTTAACCAGTTTCAGTTAGATCCTGAATTTTTTATATGAACAATGGATATAAATAGAGAACACTACTTCAATTGACTAAATGGGGTCTGGGAGACTAACATGTCATGTAGTCCTGTTCTTTAATTTGTAAAATGTGCTCATATTACAAGCCTTCATTTTTCATGTTTTGCATTTTGTGTTGGGGCTCCAGCATAACCAATAATCCAGCCCCCTTGCTATCCCCTATAAATCAGCTTGTTTGCTGCTGACATCTCCAACCTGGCAACTTAGGAAATATCAAACCACACCTGAATAAAGCATCCTACAGTTTTTAATTACTGAATCTTTTTCAGCTGTCACAGTGTTTTGCTACACACTTCCTCTCTTCTTCTATTAGGGTGTAACACTGTGCAATAATGTTTTATTTTCTTTCTTCTTCCATGCATGTTTTGTATTTACCCTCTCGTTGCAACTATGTGTTGCTTTTATAAGTTTCAAATCTGTAATCAGTCCAGAGTGACCTTCCTTCTCTCTACATCTCCCCTAACCGTGTATAGCAAACCACCCTCGTATTGGCATGGTAACCTCTCTAAATGTCTCTTTTATAAATCTTTCATTCTCCTAAACGCTTCATAGTGAGGAAAATTGGCTTGCAAGCAACCCTGCCCCCACTGTGCTCAATAAGCCACTGCATGGGTGCCTACTGCTTCTGAATATCTTTACTAAAAAAGCTCCAAATCTTATATTGCAGAACTTGCAAATCACTGGTTCAGCTCCAGTTTAGATCCTTAATTGCTAAGGTGTGTAGCCCTTATAAATTGTGCAGAGAAAACTTGAGGAGTAGAAATTGAAATAGATGTAAAGCCATTCCCTGATTCTGTAGCCTGTCACTGATCTAATTCGAACCCAATTGCTAACAGGGGCTACTGCAGAAATTTATAAATGTTAGATAAGAACAGCACCCAATTAAATCGGAATGGGAAGAAACTAAATGTTGCTTATCTTCCTGAAGGACTTAGGATCTTGTACAAGTTCATCACAAAAGTGAATTTTCCATCAAACAGATGTTTATTTTAATCCAGAAAAGTTTCTTTAGTAGAGATGTCCACCATTTGGAACAAAACCACTCCAAAGTGATTATGCCACCTTATTGCTTTGATATTCTCATATATTTCTTGTTATTCTAGTTGAGTACTACATTCAGACAGAGGTTGCCAATAAAGTTTATTGTAGGAGCTAAGTGTCAATATCTGTAGTACCCCCTGCCTAGGGGGCTTGTAATTAAAATGCCACAGATAGTCTGGGAGAAGCATGAAAATTTGATGGCAAATTGATTTCAGGTTCATCTTGAAATTTGTCCTCAGCTGGACTCAATACTGCTGGCAGACATTGGATGGCTTTTGTCAAAAGGGTTTGCTGGGATGAGACAGAGATGCCTTGATCTGAATATTAAATACAGTGCTCTGCTTATGACAGTTTGCTTACTGCTAACATGTTCCTTTTTTATATACATTTCATTGTGTGGGGAGTGTTTAGGGTGGCATCACTCTATTTTGTTTAAGAAAATGAGTTGCTTACAAATATTTTGGCACACCAAAGAGCAGACTTACAATATCATCTTCAAACCTAAATGTACAGCTTCAAAACTTCCAAATTCTATAGATGTTCCCAAGATTAAGCTGAGCTGCACAAAGAAAAGGAGTCTGATAAGGTAATAGGTAAATTTGCATCAGTGATTATGTTGAAGGAGGGAAATCTCATGTAGACTAATCTTTATCTAAAAGGAAGAATTTTTTTTTCTCAAATAGTTTCATTTATAGAGAAAGTACTTGGAGCAAATATAAAATACCTTTTCTGCTCTCAAGTTAGAATCTTATAGAAAGTCCAGTATAGACCTTTATTTTCAAAGATCGGTTCTTAGCAGTAATTTTCTGCTCTAGTAGGTATTTGAAACAGTCTCATGATGAGAACTGGTTATTCTGAAGTATTTTACAAGATCTGGACACTGGTTTATGTCCACAAAATAAAGAAAAAGGTTATTCATTTGAAATGTGTTCTGTGTTTCAGGAATGCAACTATGTTTCATTAACATTATTCCAAAAGTAATTCTGATTCTTTTAAAAAAAACAATTTTGCATGTTGTTAAGGCCCCAGTATTAACTTAAACCTTTGCTTATATTTTAATTCTTCAAAAACAGACCAGCCAGCACTTCAGGATGCATTTAAGTTCAGGTGTTGCCCAAAGTGCAGCAACAAAAGCAGAGTGCTTGGAGAAGGTTGTCCTCCAGAACCATTGCGATCAGCCACTTGGGTGGGTTTGGCTAAGGGGAGCTCCGCGGTGCTGCATTGCCTAAGCGAGTTTGGTCGCGGGTGCACCTATATAGATGCAAACACAGCGGTGACAGTATTGCGGACATGACTGTAAGTTTTGGTGTTGTTTTTCCTTAATTCCCTGATAACGACACTGTCAGCTGAAGGGATAAGAAAGGGAAAATGAGAGTGGGAGAACCAGTGGGAAAGGAGTGAGGGGGAGAAATAGAATAAGAGTGGCTCCCGAGGGCTGTTGATCTTCCACCTGTGGAAGAATTAAGTGAAGGCTTATCATGATCTCCTGGCTAGATCATCTCCATTTGAATTGCCACAGCACTTCACTGATTTTTGTAACAGGTTCTTCTGTCCCTTCTTTTCACCTCATTATTGTGCTAGTATGTGGACAAATAGTCAAGTGGTATAAAATGTTGTTTAATGTAACTTAAACATTGATCTCATCTCAATATTTCTCTGTATCTAAACAATGCAACCTTTTGTAAAAGTCAAAAAAAAGTGATTTTGGACTTAACTGGAGGTCTTTTGATACTACTCCTATGGGAAATGAACTGGCATGGTTATGAGAAAATTAGACCTGGATAGTCTAAATCTAGAAGTTTTCTTCATTTTGATTTTTGAAATACTTGAACTGTTCACTCTAAGCATTTGATTCTTCATTCTTCCTCTTCTCCTTCTCCTCCCTGCGATATTTAAAACTAAAATAATAATCAACTCTTGCACTAGAAGGAGACTCTCTTAGGTGCCTGAGATCCAAACTGAAGTATCTGATCTCATTTCAAATGGTCAATTTATTTCCTCCTTTCCTGACACTGGTGAAATTGTGTTTTTATTTCCAGCTATGATAGATCTGTTCGCTTGGTAAATATTATATGGTACAGGAGTCTTTATTTTTTCATATAATCTTTGTTTACAAAGTCAATACAATCACTTGGAAAATATGTAGCAAACACCGCAGTATATTAGAATCTTGTGTATTGTGTTTGCTGTAGGTACAAATTCAATACAGCAACTCTCCAACAATTGACATGTCAAGTAATATATCAACCGTTGGTATATTACTTTTTGCTCATCCTATTACTACTTATCAAAACCAGCTCACCACCCACACTCCTCTTCTCATTAAGGACTATTGCTTCAGGATGCTGAGGAAGACTCAAGTCTTGCTGATGTTAAGTGCAGATTCTCAGAAACCTTAGTGGAGATGTCATGCTTGTCACAGGATCCCAAATTGTTAGTGCAAAAATCATGCAGAGACAACACTGAAGTTTTAATGAAAAAAATTATTCTTTACATTTTCTTGGAGGAAAATTAATTTAAATGAACAGTAAACAATTCACATTCCAAAATAGTTTCCTACACAGAATAGAATAAATGTAAGTGAAAGGGGACTTTTGCAAATTTTGCAATAACTTTGCTATTACTTCTGCCTGTATACGTTTCCTGCATATGTGTTCTTAGCCTTTTGTCTGAATCATGAATTATCTTGTGTGCCATGCAAAATAGAAGAAAAATGGATTGTATATTGGAGTAATGTCGAGTGACCTTCATGCTGTTCCTGACCCAGGCTTTGACCTGTTTGAGGGACTTTGTACAAATAAATTGGTATCTTAGTTTCTCAGTTTTACCAATATATGACTGGAAAGCAAGTCAATTGCACTTTTCTGTTTTATAGAATGTTTTTAGATTCATAGCTCGAAAGTGCTGTGTTTAATGTTACTATTAAATATGAAGTTTTAACTGATTTTTTTTTAGCCACCTTTCCTCCTTGCTTGTCCTAAATGTTTGTCCACTATATTCACCATTTAGATAGTGATATTAATTTTTTTTTCAAGGCACGAAGTTTTGCCAGGTGTACTAGTATATCTACTGTGAAGAAAGCCAGTTTTATTTTATTTATTCTTTTTTTGACTGCTGACAGGTCTGTTTTATGTCTCTTTGCATTCAAAGAATTACAAAACACAAGTGCCAAGAGATGACATTTGTTCTTGAGCTTGGATGCAAGCCATATCTCATCTTGTCCAGTGTTATAGCACTTTTAGAATTCACTGTATGGTGTGACAAAAGGATGATACTAAAGTGACATATATTTATTAGAGGTAGAGATACCGTTATTTTTGTGTATGTCATTGTCCTCCTTCTTCAAAACTGTGACAGGGGAAGTGGTCTGGCTAGAATGTATGCTTGCCACCAGACTTGATTAGTGCCCACAGATTGATGGGATTTGACAGTTTGAGTACTGAGTACGTTTTCCTGCCATCAGACACAGCTGAACGATATTTGATGGCACGGTTTCTAGAAGGTAGCTCCTATTATTGATGGCTTTGTTATGTTAAAATTAGTCTACTTGGTTAATCCAGGTTGAGACACTTTCACCACCACCAAAGACCCTGATTTTGCAGTATTTATTTGTTAGTTACTTAGGATAACTATTTTTTCCAAGTCAGTCAAGACTATTTGCATCAAAACTTTAGAAGGAAACATGGTGATATAGTATTATGTTTAAGGATATTTAGGTTCTTTTTCAAGGCGTTAGGGCTTTCCCATGTATCTTTCAATTGCCTCTCTGTTCTTCATTCTAATTCCTCCCTTCTCTTTCAAACCCTATGAAAAAAAAAGGAACAAAAATACCTAAAGACAGGATGGGATGAATGTTTAATAACTGGCAGAATGAACAGATAATTATTTACTGTTTTATTACTATGATTGACTGATACATGGACATGAAACAGTAACAATTTGGAAGGTTCACCTCTATGTGGCTCTCCATTGGATACTGAGCAATAGCAAGGATCAAAAATGTTTACAAAAGATTTTTTTTTCACTTATGTACTGTTATCCCCAATAAATCTTTGCATGCATCCTTGTAATCACACTTGTGGGTTTTTTCTACACAACAGCAATAATTAAGCTATCCAGTGCTCTTTGAATACAATCTCATTACTCAGTATACAATGTCATTACTATCTTTGAGCCCCTCCCTGCCTTCAAGAGCTATTACATGACCTCCAGATCTCTCTTAGACTCCATGTATTACCATTAGAAGACATCCACACTGGGAAATCACTCTGTTCCTATTTTTGATTAATATTTTATCAGCCACGAGAGGAAATGATATTCTTTAGCAACACTAATAAGTAATTGAGCAGATGAGATGCCCCTGCTACTTCAAAAAACTGGTATGTAGAGGCTGTAAAAGAACAGCTTTAGATATGACTTAAGATACTAAATGGAAAAAAACCCAGAAGGTGCTGTCTACAGTGAACAATCAGTATCAGCAGAAAATGAGTAGTAATAATGTCATTGTTAGCAATAGGTTGTCAAAAACATGGTAAAAGTGTATCTTATTCAAATTGATATTCAGAAGATATTTTCACAGAAGTGACTGATCCTTTGACTTGAAATAAATTTTAGAGAGTCAATGAAAACCACGTGCAACAGACAGTGAAAACTGATAGTTGTTAAACAAAAGTTGTTTAAAGGCTTTTTCAGCTGCTAGTTGAAAACATCAGTCATTATACTATCAACAAATATTTAGGACTAGCATTTTAAATGCTCATTAGCTACTCTAGAGTTATGTATTATGAACTGAAGGAAACAGTTAGTGGGATGAGAAGTTGTCTTTACAGTAAATAATGCACTTGACAAATCTCTTGGCATACCTGTTTGTTTTGCTGGCTCAGGCGGAAAGAGTCCTCGTTTAATGTTTTATTTCATTTTACTATATTTTCCTGGGTCACTTTTTCATGAATGGAAAAGCTAAATTTGTGATGCCCTGACACATCATTGGCTCATAAAAATTGTATTGATCGATATGCTTAGGAAGAAACACATGTGCCTGTGATGAATTGTGTTATATCAAGGCGAGTGAAGTGAAGACAGAAGAAAAAGATGTCTTAGACATATAAGATACACTGTTTCTTCCTGTTTCCCCCAACAGGAATATAAGCCTTTATTCTCTTATTGGAAAGGATACTGTTGAGAATGCTAGCAGTGGAGTCATGATGTTGGTGTAGTGATTTAAGATCTCTGTCATCCAGTAATTATTTTCTTTTGAAACCCTATAGGAAATTTCCAGGTATGTGATGTTACTGTCTTTATGTACTGTTGGTGTAGTCCTTTGGGGATTTATAACTAGGTATTACTTTTAAAGCTTGAATTATAAACTGGTGAAAATTTATGTTGTCCCCAAAACAGTAGAGGAGAGGAGTACAATGCACAACAGTAAATTCATTAGTCCTTGTGGTTTTGTGAACACTTCTGCCTAAACAATGCACGAAAAGTTACTTATTTTGAGTTTTTAAGATCTACAGGCCTTACCAGAGATTGCAAACAAGAAATACAAAGTAATGGATTAACTATCTTATTATATTAATTAAATAATATACATAAAATACAAAGAGTTATTAAAAATCCCCTAGGAATCACTATTACTTTATTCTCCAAAGTGAGAGAGGTGTGTATGTTTGTGTGTACGGGGACTACTCTGTATCTTAATGCTAGGATTAATGCTAAAACGGATGTTATGAATTAATCATGGGATTTAATTTACCAGAATTATTTTTTTGGCATTGAGCCGCTGTAATTAGCATCTTAAACACAGGTGGTTTTGGTGATCTTTATGACAGTCAAAGTAAAACCTTCTGCCATTAGTTTCTTGAGAATTGTTTAATAGACAAGAACTAATTTTGCAACTAGATTTGAAAATGAAATGGGTTCGTTTAATGTGACGGGTGATAATGGTCTCCTTGCTTGTAAGTTGGTCTCATTTCTGTAAGCTCATTGGATTTAACATTCACACTGAAAGGTTTGGAGAAGAACTTGGGCAAAAAAAGGAAAGGATTTGTTTTTCATTTTTCTTCCACATGTTCTCTGTTTTAGTGGGATGTAAGTTTTATTCAAACACAATCATATTAGGTTTATCATCGTGTGACTTCACTGCTTAGAAGCCAAGAGTCAGGTATGTTCCTGACTAGATGTGTGAGCTCAGATCTCAGCTGGTTTCCTGAAGCTAGGTTTGAAGCAGGAAATGAGGCTACCAATCAACAGAGTATTTTGCTGACTTAATCAAGTTGATCTCTTTAATGTCTTTAATTCAGATTATTTAAAAAAAATAACACATAAATCTTTAAGTCTTCTTAGAATAGTTTTTTTTCCCCCTAAATATTTAGCCAAAGACAGAAATAATTCAGCTAACCCATGTGCATTACAACTGACTAGTTCAGACGCAGTCAGCAGTTTCTTTCTGTCATTTGGAATTTGCCAGCTATGTGCTGTTGGCTACCAAGAGCTAGAAACTGTTATTCCAGTGACAACTAACAGCAACTAGATAATATATATTCCCTTCCCTTAACTGTTAATAGAAAATAAGAGGATGACAGGTTTATCCAAGTAAGAAATCTTGGTTTTCCATTCACTTCCCCTGGGTAAATCATACTTTGTATTATACAGGTGGATCTGAATGGCCAGCAGTCATAGGTCAAAATCTTCACCTTGCAACTCTTCATTTGCCTAAAAGGAAAAACACCTCGCTGGCACACTTGGCATGGTGGAAAGCATTAGCCACAGCTGAGGGCGGCCATAGGTAGGATGTTAGCACAGGGTCTCAAAAAGTAATCAAGAACAGGAGTTTGTAATTCTGACCAGAAGATGCTGCCTCCTCCATTTTTTTCCACTGAGACCCTAAACTGTGTGTCCCTTACAAGTTTTAGAGATCTCTACCTGAACCTGCATTTGTGCAGATTGGAGTAGGGCTGTGAATACCTAAATGGTACAAACAGAGGCCTTGAGTGCTCAGCCCTCCTTTTATATTGCTTTGCTCTGTTGCTGCTTCTCTTCACTGAGCTAAACTGTGTTTATTTTCAGCTGTTTGGAGGGTACCGTCAGTACAGAATGATGTGCTCTTTCTCTCTCTACCAGACTTTCCTCCCTATTAAGCTAATTTTCCTTTTATTGTAGTAATTAGAAAAGGGCTTTGATCACAAATTCACTCTTGCTCAGAGTTCAGAAACAAAACAAATTGTGCTTGGATCTCGGGCATTAGTGTGCATCCCTCAGATATAAATGGTAAACAGTATTTCTTTACCCCATCTCTCACAAGCATGTGAGAGCTCTGACTTGCAAGCCCTTACTCTGAGACTGCAGTAATTTAATTAGCCAAAAGTGTAATTACATTATGAGAAGAAACAGCAGTCTCCGATTTCATGACCTCCTCTGTTTTCTCCCTAGTGTACCATAATCTAGATAAGTCTAGATTTAGTTTTGGGTTTATTTATATATTTTAAAATAATGTGATCTCTTGCAGCCGTGAACCGGGTATGATGAAGAAAATGAATCAAGATAACTCATGAGTTTAATGTTTGTGCTGCTTTCAAATAGAATCCTTTATTTTTTCATTTTACTGCACCTTGGTTATTATGTTTGTCACAATTACTGTAAGGAGCATTAACAAGAACAATAGTTGGGAAAAGAATTATACTTCTCATTGTTATGAGAGAGAATTAATTAGTTGTAGTTAATCGGTGTATTTCTTGAGTGGTAACTACACTACTCTGTGGAGCTACGCACCAAACTCTCGCCAATGACAGTCAGGGCACCATGTGGTATTAATGGAGCATATTGCAGACACTTTCTTCTTTTCCTTTTACAATTTTAAAATCTTTTACTCCCTTTCATTGTAAAATGTCATTCTATTGAAATACATATGTGTGTACTTTTTTGACACATCCTTATATATTGTAAATAACATCAAATAAATGATATTTCAGATATAATTTTCCTAGCTCCTAGTGGAAGTGTATAATCTTAGGATTTACATAAGCATCCAAGAGGCATCCAAAGTATTTCTGTGTAAGTTTGGACATCAGTCTGGCATGATGACTATACTTCTTGATATAGTCTAAACAGCAGATTTTTTTCATACCAAATTTGGCTTAGATTTTGAAAAGTGCAGGTCATCTATAATTGATACCAAAGTCTGTGGGAATTATGCTTAATTGCAAAATGTTCAGTAACTGCTCTCAAAAGCTGCAAAGTACGTTATGGGTTACTGCGGGCCAAATTCTAACACTGTTGTCATACAGAATGACTCTCCTGCCCCAGTGCTGCTGGGCCAGTCTAAAATTGAGATTCTGTCTGAGATAGATTGATTTTTTGGAAAATGTCTCTGTCTATAGTATGCATATATATTGGTGCAAGATGATCTTAGATTGCTTTACTTAAAAATATGTAGGTAAATATAAAATTAAAAATATCCTAGTTTATGTTAATCTTAATGGTCTTGTGAACAAAATCCTGTCTGTTTGCATTCTAGAGAATTAGAAATTAGAGACAAGATAGTGCCAGGGCTTCCAGTTCCTGTTAATTATTAATGAAAATTACTGTGCAAATACCAAAGCAAAAAAAGTTTTAATGACTTTGTCCCTAACCTGCAGCTGAACTGCCTATGGTTGTGATTGCCTGCCACTTACAGACAAGGCTGATTGGGTCAGTACTTGCTTGTTGCTAAAGTGATTTTATCCAGACACAATGCTAGGTGCTGAATGAGGTCTGATGTAAAACCAGGATTTTGGCTTCCTGCATTGGTTATTACTCGTCTGGTTTTGAGAGCAGGGTTATTGGCTCTACATTGTAGCCAAAATCTTATTTTGGTTTATTGACTGTAACCTGCCAATTTTTTCACTGAATTTTCGACAGGAGTAGATACTCCTGATTTCAAAAGCCAGACTTCATTATGTTATTGAAACTTTTTAAACATCTACTTACTTCTGCTCCTTATAGACTACTGCATTTGAGATAGCAACTGGCTTGAAAAAGTGAGTTCTGGACTACAGTCTGATGGATAGAAGCACTCCATTCAGGACATGCTTTGTGCTTGTTTGATGAAGAATGGGACCATTCTTGATAGACTGTAATTTTTAATTGATCTCACATGATGAGAAAATACAGACATTTCATGTCCTATTTGTTTTTCAAAACTAAACTAATAAAGCAGAAGTTCTTATATATAAGAACTTCTATAGCTCCCAGGTTTCATTACTCTATTAAAAATGTTTTTTGTTTCATCTCCAAAGCAGTACATTGACATGCAAGTGTGAACTTAAGTGTGTGCACCAATGCTATGACTGCACCATTGTAATGAAGATGAAATGACTGTAATGATGACCTTTCTGTGCCTTTGTCTATACCATGCCCTTCTCTTTAACTGAACACCTTTCAAATGAACATGTTCTGAACTCTTGAACTGTTCATTCTGTTCACTGAGCTTATTGCTCAATCTGCAGTTTATCATTATGTGTCTCCAAAGACTTTGTGTTTCCTTATATTTGACATCTAGATGGAATTTTTCATAACCCTTTACTAGTCATAAATTGGATTGTTAGGGGATTAAGTTAATCTTGTTTCTTTATGTTAGCCTTGGATTTTTAAAGCCCTAATTTAGAGGGCTTTCTTTATTTGTTACTCTCCAATCTGCAAGAATGGAAAAAACCTCTACGCCGTAAGATTCTGTATTGCTGGAATTATTTATTTCTGCTCATTTTGAAATGAATCGTACCTAAGAGGTACACTTGAAAAGTTATTTTGTCATGTTTTTCCCATATTACTGTTTCTTCCTTTCTATCTAAATAGCAGCTTCTGAAAATGACCCAAAGCAGTGCATCATCAGATAAGCAGCATGTCAGTGAACAGACTGTAGAAGAATGTGTATTTTTCTTGTTCCATTGGGAAGGGAAATAGGAAAAAATGACTTACCACTTGCAGAAAATTGTTATGGTGTGTTAGTCATATCTTAGCTTTTGCTTTCTTTATTAGAAGGTACTACTCCCAACAATTTATGTACTTTTTATTGACCAATTAACAACTCATATTAAAAATGAAAGGAGGGATTCAAAACCCCAAACATTTTTAAGAGTGCTTTGGAGCTTTTTGTTGTCTGGCAGTAATGTAGCAGGTAATTATTTTAAAGAAGATTTTTCAAGAACATTAAATCACAGAATCACAGAATGTGATAAATATTATATACTATAAACTGTGTGATAAATTCAAACAATAGAAAATAATTTCTGATATCCTGAGAATTATCAAGCTATTCTGTATTAAGATAGTGGAATCAAAATCCTCAAAATACCATGCACAGTAATATGGTGCATATCAGTAAGTTTGGTCATTAAAGCGAGTTTATAATATGCAGAAAGCGTAATACTTGAGGCAGAAATTAAGGCTAAAAATGTGTATAATTTAAATATAGTGCTTGTATTTAAGCAACACACATTTATTTCTTTAACAAGTAAACGTTTTTAGCCTTCTTTCTCCAAAAGGTTCAGAATTGTCAGACTGGTTATAGAAGATGAAAAATCTTGAGGAGTTCCTTGACCTCTTTTATGATCCCTCCAACCCTAAGCTCCATCAATGGCTTGAACTCTGACACTGAGAATGGCAAGATGTAATTCTTCAACCCAGTGTCATAAACCCCCACATTCTACTTGAGGCATTTCAAATTTTTATTTTTTCGTTCAAGTGTAGTTCATGTCAGCTAGTATCATACATAAAGGGCGAGGCTCTCAAAAGCACTTAGGTTTACCTAACTCTGTCTCTAGTGAAACCTTGGAAAAACTTTAATCGTATTTGATCATTATTCTGCTTATTTTCTTCTGGTTTATTCTTTTTATTTATTTATTTATTGCTTGCTTACTTCAATGCCACCCAAATCACCCCAAAAACTTTTAAATACAATTTGTTAAACGTCACATCATGAAGAAGATTATAATTATAGCTTTCATAACAAATGTTTATGCAGATGTACATATGCATAGTTATTAGAAACAGTAGCAAGGCATAATATTGCTTTGGGAAATGAGTATTGGCAGCATTGAAAGGAGGACATGAGGCAGAGAACAAATGAAGTCTGACTAGGTGAGGATAAGAAAATGTCCCATGTATATTATAAGCCATTTCAGCCTTTGTTCTAGGCCAGTACTTCCAACGAGGAAAGGTGTGAGCTGAAGACTATGGCACTTTGTACTTTGTCTCCCTGCCTATTTGATGCTCTGTTAAGGTAGGGAAAGATATTGCTTGCTGATATGTTAGATACTTCATTTTTAAATGATCATAAATTTTTGCCGGCACTTAATAAGAGTAGGTTTACAGTGCAGAGGAAAAGTGAATATACCAAACCAGTAGAACATGTACGGAAGAGAAGATATTATTGTGCAAAGAAGGACTAAAACAGTAGGATTGCTTATCTGTGAAGCAGGTGATAGGTTGGGGCGTTAGGTTCATTTTCAAAACAATGTTGGAAAGACTGTAATTTGAAATCTTTCATCTATATTTCTATCCCTAATAGAAATAGAGAAATGCAGATTTAAAACTGTTAAAGGGGAAAAAAAAGCTCAAAAGATCTATCTGCTTGTGGAACTCATGGCCATATATAAGGCCAAGCATTTAGTAAATTCATAAATAAGTTACATATTGATAAAAATACACCAAATAATGCAAAATATTTATTAAAACTTGTTTTTGAAAAACAATCCTTTAGCTGAATACTCCAAGACTCTTTTAGAGCTTCCAGAACTAGCCATTTTCAGAGAAAATACTGTTTATTTCATAGTAGACCACTGACTGGTTAAATCCTTGTGAAAAGTCCTATCCATCTCTATTTTTGTTTGTTTACACCAGGGGCAAATGTTATGTTTATTTTGGATATATAAACTTATTAATTGTCTTACTGCACTTTTCCATCAACCCAGCTGCTGATAGCATTTTATTACTGTACTTCTCAAAATTTAGGTTTAGCAGACACTTATGTTTCAGTTCTAAATACTGTAGAGACTTCTCATATTACTAATATGAAACTAACTGGCATCGAGGCAGCATTCGCTATTTCCAAAGCAGTTTACCACTGTGACATTAATTTACAGTACTGAGCACTGTGGAAAGTTTCATCAAACTAAGTTAGTTTTGATTTGTTACAGCACGCAGTGGGTGTTCGTAGCATATGTTTTTATTTAATCCTTCAAAGAGTTTTCAGGAAATAGCAGCTAGCATGTGATGAAATAATATAAAGAGACATTACTAACATTTTAACATTATACGGATCATTATACTTTGTACATTTTGGAATTATGCTACATTATATTTATGGTTTTACTTCATTCTTGCAAGCCACGTTCTGCTTGGTTTTATGAAACAACACATGGCTGGAAAGGAGTGCAGTGGAGCTGGTAAGGGTCCTGTCTTAACTTGCAAAAGATTAAGCAACTCCCTCAAAAGATATGCTGGGTTTAGAGCAAAGGCAGAGTTGGAAGAAGTTGGAAAGAACATGAAGAAAATGTCTCTCCTTTAGTCAGGAATGCATTAGTTCTGCCATGCACGTTCCACCTTGTAGCAAAGAGTTGCACAGAGTTGCTCCTTGGTATTTTGTGATTTCATTTGTGACTGCTCATTAAAATACATTATGACTTCTTAATGTCTTGTAAAAAAGGAAAGAAATACAGTACCTAAAGAGCAGTAACTACTGATGTGACAGTTACATGGAAGCTCTCTTCAGATTCCCTTGTAGAAGTTTCAGCATTAGAATAGGGAAAAGGCTATAAGTAAAAAGTACTGATATGATTTTTCAAGTATTCTACTGCAACACCCTTTGGTAGTGCCGCCCCATGGTCTGTGATGCACTTGCCCTCAAAACTCTTCTGAGCGAGAGAATTACTGGTGTCCACTATGGGAACTGTAGTAATTATTTAGCCACGTATTTTTAGAAATTTAACTGAGGTGCCTTAGTTGTCTTCCTCTATGGTTATTTAGTCTCTAAAAGATAATTCAGCACGTCTGTGATTCACATGCCTTAGTTAAGTGTGTGAAACAAAGTGGGATGAATATGGCCCACTTTTTAGACTGTACAGTACCAGAGATTTGGATTAGGGGATCTGATTTCTTGGCTCCCTCCCTGACCACTTGGCATTCCTTCATTTTCTTCATTGCTGGGGACAGCTGTTGACATACTTGGTTTCTTGGTTTCAATGGAAAAAAAAAAGGTCCTTACATACATGGAGTTCTGTCCTCCAGAACAAGAATCACGAATGTCTAATGCAGCTTCTGTGTTTTTTTTTTTTTTAATCAAATATCTCATATATTACTGACATGACTTGGACAAGTGGGTAGGTTCGTCTTCATATCCACTAGAAATATTCACAGGCTTTTTCAACAGCTCAGTGAACAAAGGCAAACTTCCTTTTGAGCAATATACGGATAATTAGTAACCCGGAAAATGCACCTCTGGGTGACTCTACTGAGAGACTGTGTATCTATAGTTGTTACAGGTGTAGGAAGCTCGTAGAGCTCAGGTGGCAGTAGACTGAAAATTACTTCAAGGTAATCTGTAAAATAAATTGTATTTTAGTGTTTAATGTCTTACATACACTGAGATGCTTAAAGTGTGCTTTGGATCATATAATCTCTATTACTTTTACCCAGTCTATGACATTGATTTGGTAACAAGATGGGCAACAGGGCAAATGCGTGTACTGCTTCCTTTCAAGCTTTTGTTTTGATTTTAGACAGCAAAGTAATTTTTAAAAAAATGGTGAACTGTCAGCTGGGCAATTTGAAGCTTCCTTGTACTTAAAAAACAAACAAACAAAACAGAAAAAAAGAGACTGAGAAGGAGATGTAGAGAGGGGAGAAAAGAAAGTGCAATGTGGATAGGAGCAGCTAGCTGAAATTCTGTGGTCTGAGTTAAGCAGCAGGTCAGATTAGATGGTCACAAAGAGCCCCTTTGGCCTTAACAGCTATAAATTTTTGAAGCATAGTGCAGGCTTCCCAGCACTGCAATTTCATTCTGATCTGAAGGGGTGAAAGGGTAAAGCCTCCATACCCATTCCCTGCCTCCCCAACAGCCTGAGCCTGCCTGGTTTCTGTGATGTGAAAAGCTGTCTGGTAGGAGCTGGACTGAAACCATAACTCATTTCACAGTAGCAAAATTACGTCTGCTGTATGATAATCACTTTTGGTTGCTGGCCACTCATGGTGTGTTCAAGCTAATAACAAGGAGGAGGAGGTCTCTGTCGCAGGGCTGGTTCCATGAGCTGTTTCTTTTATGATGATGATGATGAAGAAATAATGTATTTAGGCAGGTTTTTCATAATTTCATTTCTCCTTACAGTGGTCCATTGTGTTTCCAGTTACTGAAAAACTCTCATTGCTGTAGGTGTATTCTTCTCACCTCTTTTTCTTTGTGTTTTCCTGGCTGTGCTGAAAATCAGCACATCAGCTTAGTCCTGTGCCATTATTCGTTTCAAGAAAAAGATCCTCAGTTCCACCTCTGCGTATCCTGCTGGTGATTCTGTCACATTTTCTGGTTTGCTGATATTTAGCCCATGCTTGAACAGTTTGGACAGAAGGACTTTTTCAGAGGGAAGCTCTTTTGAACATCTCACTCCCTTATGTGAAATTGTATATAGCAGCAAGATTGTATCTTGACAGTCTAAAATATTAACTTGCTGGAAGCTGTAGGCATGTCGTCTTAAATGCCATCCAGAGAAGCTGTTTCAAAAGAGAAATCCCTCACTTGAATGTTAAGTTTTCTGCCACTTTGTGTCATAGAAGTTGGGAAAAATAAGCAGAGGTTAGGACTCAGGACCCCATTAACAATTTCTGATGTGTTAAGCAATGATGAGGATGCTGGATTGACCTTAGTACTGAGAATAGCAAATAAAATTAAAGATTAAAGACATTGTTCAGGAGAAAGCAGATGTTTGACTGGTTGGTTCTAGGTTTGTAGCCCTTTCTCCAAGTCTTAAACAAAACCCATGTGTCACTTAGACATTGGCTTGGTTTGTCTTTCATGGAACATGATGAGGTTAGGGTTTCTACTGACGGTCTGGCAGCTTGGTCTATTGCATATTTTTTTCAACCAAATTATTTTGTGTAATAACTATAATGTTAATGGAACTATATGTTATGGTTGAGTTAAGATTTGTCAGTTCGAAAATAAACGTCTTGGCTTCATTTCGACATTTGCCTTTCAGCATCAGTCCGTTAACCTGTCACACACTATAATTTCATTAAAACCATCATTTAATTGTATGTTAATGTACATCTATCTTTTATAGAAGAGCTTTGCATATTGCCTGAATAATTTCTGTACAAATTTTCAACTGATATGATTGAAATAATATGAAACACTAAATGCCCTCCAAACCTCTGTTTATTAATTCAGTACTGAGAAATAAGATGCAACAGCCGCATTAGTGTGCCACTATAACAAGGAGACAATTTTTCAAATTATAATAAAAGGAGAGAATAATGATCTAGGTATATATGTATATATCTGTCTATGTATCTCGTACCTGCAGCATTGAGATGTACTTCATGTGTAAGCCAGAGAAGTTTCCATTATTAAAAGAAGGACAATGCAGATAGTGTAAGCTCTATATAACTGAAGAAAGGATTAAAATCTACATGCTAATAGCTTTAGTGCCAGTCACAAATAGACTTGTACTTCACGTATGAGATACATAAAGCTTATTTCAAAATAAATTCTGGGTCACATTCAACCTGATTGAATCTTTGGAAGCTGTGTTAATGTATTTGTTCAACTCACTTGTGCTCAAAAGCTTTTAAACAGAATATCACTTTTTTATATTATTCATGATAATGTAATTCCTGCCTTTAATCTCTTCAGGGTTTCACATTAAGTCATGATATGCAGTTTAGGGGAATTTGGATCATCCATTAATCATAGTATTTGTACTTTTATGTGTCTACTTTTGTCCATCTCTTAAGTCAGTCACTTGGCAGCAGCAGAGATCTGGGGATAGTCCAAGATGTTTGACTGAAGAGGCCTTATTTATTAAACTTGTTTCGTGCTACAGTATGTATGGATTTATGTAAAAGTGATAGAAATATTAGCATAATCAGTAAATATGATCCTCTTAGTGTTTCCACTGGAAACAGAGGTGTGGGTAAGTATATTGAATGATGACATATGTTTAGTAGAATAATTAGCTAAAAACACCTGGGCTAATACAAAAAAAATGAGACAAAATGATGTAGTCAAGTATTCTCTTGTAATTAAAAATTTTCTACCAGTCTGCATACACCAAGGGACTGAATTAAGGTTTCATAAACAACCTACATTTGCTATTTTCTAAAGTTTAAGGGTTTCGTTTTATTCCTTCATTATTTTAACATTCAGAGGATGGTGGGAAGATGGAGGGAAGGCTTGAAAACCTTACAGAGTTATTAGTAGGTGTTGGATTCTTTTCTTTAAAATACTGATACTGTCCTTTGAACTGAACTAATCACTTCTAACTGTAATAATGGGTTGCTTTTTTCTCAACAAGCCACCAAAGAGTGATTAGTGACATATTTAAATTGATTGTTAAACTATTTGTGAAATTAGAACAGTGCAGAAACTGAATTGTGTATTCTGTCCAGTTTTTGAAATAAAGCAATGTTCCCTGTCCCTTTTTACTGCTTTTCCCCCTAAAGTCTTATTTCTTTTTCCTAGACCCACTCTGACCTTTCCTTCTTTTGTCCTATCTTCTCTCAGCTCCTTCCTTCTGTCTTTCCCATCCCAAGTTCTCTCTTTCAGCTTCAGCCTTTTACACATTTTGTTCCATTCTTCTTTCCCATAAAACTTTTTGTTCTGTTTTTTTTTTGTGCTCTACCTCGTTCTTGGCTTAACCACAGCTCTAATTTCCTGCATTTAATATTAGAGTAGTGGGAGAGAGCTTCTGGCTTTCCCACACCAGCTATGCAGTCACTTTAACAAACTGCATCTTAAAAGTAGCTAGATGTTCTGTTCCTGCAGTGCTGGACTGGAATTGGTGACTTATGAGGTCCCTCTCTGCCTTAGGGGCTTGGAGGTTTCCCAGAAAACACTTGTAAGAATTTTTTGAAACTTCTGAAAATAATGTATTTTTCCCTTGTTGGCTTTTTGGAAATTATGAAAGTGTGTTTGCTGAACTTTCCCACGTAAGTTGTGCCCCACACAGACATCTGTAATAGGAAACTTCAGTGAGAACAATTAGAGCTTGCTAAAGTCATGAGCAACTGTACTGAAGCCTTGAAATGGGAAGTGTCAAACATCCTGAACTAGAAACTATCTCACCGTCATCACCATAAGTAACAACTTTTAATTTAAGAGATGGATAAAAATTATACTATTAAGTCTTTAGTCCTGGAAACCCATTTATGGCTGTTGTGGGTTACCGACTATGAAAACATTTGTGCATATGCCATGTTATTTTTCTGAGAGAATAGCTGGAGCTGAACATATATTTTTAAAACCTGAAGTGAAATAGCCAGTTTTCTTCTCTGTGTTCAGGCTTATAACTAAAACAATATGTGGTATTTTAGCAGTCAGGTTTCTAATTGAATCAAGTTTCTAATGTTTGGGCTCAGTATATGCTGTTGAGAACAAAAAATTACTTGAAGTGTAAGCATCTATTATACTCTATGATCTTTATGCATTGAAACAGACCTAATGGCTGAATTGCTGTATTCTCCTTGATATTAAAAGAAAAATGTGCTTTATACCATGATTTTAGTGGAAGCAGATGAGGCTATGGAGGAACAATGGGAATGACTATGAAAGAGACTGGGAGTCCTATTTATTGTGGTAACAAAGCTGTATGTAAATTTTACTTTTCATTAAAACAGAATTAGTTTAACCCCAGTTGTACAAAGGTTACTGTTTTCTACTATTTAGACAAACAACTTCCTACTGTAAATTGTGTTATGATTTATACGAATCTACCTACTGTCATAAAGATTCCCCTAGAGAATGTAGATCTTCCACTGTATCTTAATCATAATAAAGAACAACTTTTAAAGTAGTTGTAAATAGATTTGTATAATTATATTTATATTTTTATAAAGTTTATTATTACATAACTTCACATAAAATATTTGCTATTAGTCAAACAAGGAAATTAGCTTCTCTGCTTAGTTTTTATACCATTAGTAGTAACCAAAAAAGCAACTGGTAGGCTTTGTATTCCAGGCGCATAGCATACACCACACAGTTACGCAATACACCTGCTGATAGGGGTAATGAGCATAATTTATAATGGTGGCACATACAAACGTAGTATTTGTGTTTGTAGTTATCTACTGAACACACACAGTCGCGTTTTGCTGTTTGCTGAAGCCCAGTAATGCAGAGCGCGGGGTGTTTTGGAACGTAGATTTCAGGGTCTGAAGCAAGTTCATCTCAAATGTACATGAGGAGGCTGTGCATTTATTTTGCATTAGTGATTACCACTCTTAAACATGTAAATTGGACAGTTGTGTATGAATAAATTACTTTTATTTGGATGTGGGGCCATATAGACATCTTTAACGTATGCTTATGTTTCTGTTGGATGAAATGCAAACTGTGTAAAAATTCTGATGGCATTAGTAAAGAAGACAGACCCTGACTCTTTTCAGTGGTGTCTAGTGACAGGACAAGAGGAAACAGACACAAAATGAAATAACACAAAATTTCATTTAAACATTAAACCCAGCTTTTTACTCTGAGGGTGGTAAAACATTGGAACAGGTGATCTGGGCATGTTGTGAAACCTCTGTCCTTGGAGATACTCAAAACCAAACTGGACATGGTCCTGAGCAACCTGCCCCAGTGACCCTGCTCTGAGCACTGCCGATTATATGATCTCCAGAGGTCTCTTCCAACCTCAGCTGTTCTGTGAATCTGTGAAATGTGGGAAGTGGTATATATATAACACTTAGAAACATGTTAAATACTGAATCATATTGCTGCCTATTGCAACACCAATAATGGGTTGACTTTAACTGCTTATTTAGTTCATTCTCTGAAGGATGCTGCACCTCCACTATATCAATGAACTTTCAAAATATTCTTGCTTCCCATTTAACTTCTCCCCATAGTTATTGTTTATTTGCTGGCAGTTTAGTACAGTCATCATCAAACTTTACTTGCCCAAATTGTTCAGTCTTTCTAAACGCATTCACATTTTCACTTGGGGCAACTGTCAGTGAATCAGCAGTGAGAGACGACATCTCCTGGGAGATCAGGATAAATGCCTGTAAGAAACTAAACCACATTAAAGAGAAGGGCAGATTGCAGTAAGCAAAGATTTGTTTTCATGATTAAATATGTATTGTATTAATCTTAGCCTTAAAAGGAGCATTTCTCATATTTCAATTTAGTTGCAATGAATTGAGGTATCTGCTGTGAAAACTGTTGCTATTGGATTTAATACCCATCTTGTTTAGGTAATCTGGGGTTAGCTAAAGGCTAAATTTACAGATATTCTCTGTGACATTGGTCAAGTCAGTTTTCCCATGATAAAATTACAGTGGTATTTACTTAAGATCTCTGAGTGTTGTTAAGAACAGTTCAAAGCTGCTTAATGAACCTCAGGTCCTATGTTTATCTTCAGTGTTGTAAAAGGTTCATAAATAGGCCAACAAGTCCCAGCTTGTATCCAAGAGAGTTTAGGATGAAGAAAACTAGATAAATGTGATCTATTTCTTCACTGGGATACCTGGAACGCTTCTTTTTGTTTGAGATCTTGTGGAACTTTCCTAGTTGTTTTTTTTTGAAAGGTTGACCTTAAACTACTTTGCCAGGATCAGATATCTGAATAAATTTACACACTCCATGCTCATGTTTTTCACATTTAAAGAATAATGCTCATCTTTGTTATATTTCTTAAATCTGGAGAAGTGAATTTGTTTGAACTTCCTGGTATTTTAGTTACGTATATTGCAAGAACATGTTGATTTGTCCTTTATTTTCTTGACATCTTTGGTATGTCATGCTGAATTTTGGAAAGTGATTTTCAATGGCATCACCAAATGTCATTGTGCTGTAGGAAAGATGATGTATGTGAACATTCCTTGCTGCATGTGATTTCTTGGACTGGCATTGATCCAGTTGTTTTATTAAGTTGTAAATATTATTTTCAAAACACAGCAAGATTTCTTTGCGGTATTTCAGAGTAATGGTGTAACTTAACATATTTGTGTTTATAATTTGACAAGCCTAAAAACATTAGACATTAGACATATTAAATAAGAGAAGAGACATTTGGAGATGTTTTCATAATGTTTTCTGACAGCATTATAATGAAACCAAATTTAGAAGTATCTTAGTATCATAGATTTTTATTGCAATGAAGAGTCAAGAGAAAGAAATATGACATTGTTATTATTGACTACAGTGCATAGTAAAGAAATAAATGACGTCTTGTGAGGGAGATCCATTATGGTAACATTTTTTTCTTTCTAAATCGAGAATATGAATATATGATGACATGTTACTGTATCTTCAAGTGAAACATGAAAAAAGGTGGTGATGGAAATCCCTTTGAATAATGCCAATAATTCTATTTTTCATTCCATTATATGAGGTAGTATTTAAGTTTGTTTAACTTTTCATGTTATTTACATCAGGATATTTGTTATCTTGAAATAGTTTGTTTATGGAGTAAAGAGAACTGTGATGGTAAAAAACCAAAAAAATGTTCAGTAGCACAACTCCATGAGCTGAAGGTCCAGCCAAACCACGGCTATTAATCATCACCGTCCATTATTTACTGAGGATTCATTCATTGTTCCATAAAGGTATCTAGAGGGTCAATTAGAGACAACAGACAGGATTTTTCAAAGACACAAGAGGGTCAATTAAGCCCTTCTTGTAATTTTCTGCTTTAACAGCAAATGCCAGCCTATCCTGCAACAGATACAGTGGAGTTTAGAATTAAATAGTGTGGATTTTTTTTTAAGCTGTTACTTTGCAGCCAGTATGAATTGGAGTATTGTCAGTCCTTGATCAAAACAAAAGAAAAATTTTATCAGTACAGTTGATGAGAAGCACAGATTTGTTTTTTAGAGTCAGAATACTGCAAATGCCCAGGAAATCTAAGATAAAACAGTCTGTACTTATCACAGAAGTGAATAATTTGTCTGAAGGTAGTACCGGACACAAATAATAATATCGCTAAATAGTACTGTTAAAAATTTAAAAGCATTTGATGCAGAATACTGTTTGTAATTATTTTTGCATCAACTGCTTGCTTAAAGCTCAAAATAAATAATAGATATGAGATCTTAATATAAACAACTACAGTGGCACTCATTAATGCATAGGCAGTTCTTTCAGAGCAGAAAGTAGGAAATAACACTAAAATATATATACATGTATGTTTAAATACACAGACTTATGTATGTGTGTACACACATCTCAAAACTCTTCCAAGGTAGCAGGAAATTTTGGTAAAATAACTTCACTAGATTATCCTTTAGCTGAAGACAGAACAGTTCTTCAAGAGATTTAAGGCCGCCTATGAACATGGGCACCATATGTGCAATAGCTGTATTGAAGATATTTTTCTTTCACTGAGTTTGTCTTTTCATGAGAAATGGTTGTTAGTAGTTGGCATGTTCTTCTGCATCGGTCTGAAAATCTTGGGCTATTTTTCTCCTCTAAACTTTAATTTGATTACATTGCCACTGTTTTTAAACTGCTTATGTCTGTTTTAACTGACAGCAGCCTCTACAAATATGGTGTGTTAGTCTTGTAAAGATTTTTATCTTTACAGATGGGTTTTTTGAAATGTCTGAGTATTTGATAGTCTCCTGTGAGAGTAAATCTCTGAGTGTGCTACATCAGTTTGATCCTCATCGTCCTCTGAAACCCCCTGTTCTCTGTAGGGTTTCAGCAGAGAGTTCTAACTAATGATTTAGGGCCAAATTCTGCCCTCAGATGCGGGCGTGTAATTCTCACTGATTCCAGAGGGACTTCTATGAGCGTATCAGAGAACACAATTTTGTTCTTAGTGTGTGAAATTATAGCATAAACGGACAAAAGAATCTCATGCACATTCATCTCAGTGACCCCAAGCATACAGGAACGCGATACTAATCCACCCGCTTTTCTCTTTACTTAGTTTGTGCTGTTTCTTGGAGATCACCCCAATTCTTCAGCTGTCACTTAAGTCTACATTTTTTATATTATTCTGTCTTCAGAAGTTTGCTATTGTGGCCCTTCAGTGAAATTAGTGAGATTGAAACAAATGTTTCTTTAAGTAGCATTAGTAACAAAGACACTGGTAAAAGATGTTTTTTTCTTTCTCTGGGAAATTATGGTACACGAGCAGTCTTGTTCATATTCTGTAGGGAATTCGTTTGCAAAGGCAGAAGACAAAGATAGATGTGTGAGTGCATGTCTGTAAAGTGGTTTAATACATACCCGTACATAGAGAGAAGAGAGGTGGGCTTGCATCGCGCTTTTCCTCTGTGACAATATGATGTGATGAAGCATTTTGCCTACATGTGAACAGAACAGGTATCTCCTCCTTGTATCATTCAGTCTCTAGTTCGACTCTCAGGTTTTGCTTTCAGCATTGTCCTTTTCAGATTCTTTATAGTGAAAGAAATCAGGTATTCATTCATTTTTTAATAGTTTTTTTTCCCTGCTTACTTTTTAACCAAACCCTTCCACATTGAAGGCTTGTAATTATTTTACTATTCTATTTTCAGGAACAGAGCTAATATTACTCTGCAGACATCTGCAGGTAGTTCATCTTTAGTGGACATTCTTTTACACGTGTTAGTTATATATATCTGAAATATAGTGTCAAAGCTTAGACTGGCACTAAGTTTGCTTATCATCCACTGTTTGTACTCAGGACCTACATGTAAGGAAAATCTTCTACTTTTTGCATTTTCATTGCAGGAATTTGTCTCATGGCTGAAAATTCTGGACTGGAGGTTTTGTATTTCTTGAACTGATTGTTTATTAGGGCTTTGCTTATTTGTTTTGGGTTTGGGATATATCTGACTGCTTACCCTTTCTGTCTCAGTCCCCAGCAGATATATTTATCTTCTAGAACAGAGTTATGGAAGACTAAACATTTCCAAGCCAGGTGTTTAGGCACATTGTGTTTGCTTCCTGACAACTCTATCCAATGGAGCTGAGGTTTTTTTGTGCTTTGATTAATACTCTTCCTCAGCAAAATCAAATTGTTTTAGATGTATCTGAGGAATCCTAGGCACCTTGAGCATACACAGAATTGACTGTCTTTAGTGTATGCCATATTTTTAATTTAGTAACTTTAATTTCCTGGCATGCTGCCATTCATGTTCTAGGTTTCAATCATCAGACTTAGTTAAACCATTGAGGTTTTTCTTCCATCTCAGGTTTTTAAAAAAATCTCTGTGCTCTAGTGAAAAGCCTATCGTTTATATCTCCCCCAATGGTTATAGTGTCCACTTTAGTTTTGGATTCTGCTCAAGACAGAACAGAATTTGTATTGCAACTCATGCAGCAGTCCTCATATAACTAATTGTATTGTTTATAAAAATTCCGCTTTTCAAGTTGTCTGGTAAGTCTTTAGAAAGCTAATCACTTACCCAGAGTTATTTCTGAAACTATTTGTGGAATCACCATGATTGTCTGGGGAAATCTAATTTATAATTTTGAACGTATAATTTATACATCACTGTGCCAAAGCTTTCTTTAAAATCTGTTTTCTGAAATTGAATTGAAATGATTGGTGAGATTAATTTTGCTTTTTTAACCTGAAACTGTAGTTGAACACATAATCTGCAGTGATTTATATTTACATAATGTTCCATTTTCCTATTTGTGTAATACCTACAGGCAGATAGTAATTTTCTCAAGCTGATTCATTAATTACATTTATTGGGTGGATGTCCTTTGTTATTGTTTTGTAACTTATGTATTGATCTCTATTTTGCGAAATTCTGTCTTTGCTGTTCACTTATAGTTGGGTAGAAAAGCCACATGACCACCTGAATTCAAACATGAGAGTTTGCACATGCAAACTGTCATCGAGGAACACTTGGACAGCACTACTCACTTGCACTATTATGAAGTTTTAGAATTTCTGTATGACTGCAACGTTCCCCTCCCCAATGTCTTGTTTTTAAGGACTATATTGGTATTTTTCTTTGTTAGTTGCCAAATTAAAATAAAGAAATAAAAAATCAGTGTGTAGTGATCTTAAAAGTAGGCAGATTGGTGCAGGAAGATGGCTAGCAGCTCAGTGTAGTGATGTGTAACAGTGGAAGAAATATTGAAAAGGTCCCAGAAGCAGATCACAGACAAGAACAGAAATGACAGTGAGCTGCTTTGCACAAGTGCCACTTTGGACATATACAATGAGAAATATTTTTGTTTGTGTCTTTGTCTGAATTAGAGTTGGTTCAGGGTGAATTGTGCACAGGTCAAGTTTTCAAATGGGAAAAGGTATGTCTGTATAAACTTAAGGTGAGCTGGAAATAGTCAGTATAAACTTAAGGTGAGCTGGAAATAGATTTTGATTTGTTAAGGGGAAAGATCCATCCAGCATCTCTCTTCTAAAAGCTGTTCTGTATCTTTGTGCCTATTTGGACTATTTGTAAGAAAAGGACAGTAATGTTTACTCATATTTCTGTAATGCTCTGAGTTTCACAAAGGAGAGCATGTTGAGTAAAAGGGAAGAATTATCATTCATTAGAGTAATTTCAAATGAAAATAGGGAAGGTACACAGAAATGGTTCATTCCTCATTCGTTTCCGTGACACTCGCGGTTGAGTTCAGCACCGCTGTTTATTTCCCGTCAATATGACATACTCAGTTCTAAAAGAAAGGCGATGCAAAGTATGACTGTGTTCTATAACCACACTACAACAAGTAAAACCCTGATTACATAATTAAGAAAAAATAATAAACTTTCTTGTGTTGAAATTATTTTGTCTCTCCCAGAGCTTTTCACTTTATGTGTCATATCTGCAGGGAGGTGTTGGGCCTCTGTGCAGGCACCTTTTGGCTGCCTGTGTTGTGTTCCTGTTCCTCACAGTGTCCCTGTTCCAGGTATTTTATTTGCTTGCTTTGGAAAAGTAACATTGCAAAACTTACATCAGAGCTAAAAATATGCAGGTAAAAATAAAGAGAATGAGGAAGTATCACTCAACTATTTAGCCTCTAGAAAACAGAGTTTTTAATTGCTGCATTAAACCTTTGTACCCACTAAAGTGCCCTTCACCAACTATCTGCACATTACTAAAATCCTTCACAATTTTATGGTCAGATTCAGCCACTTTTACTTGAGCTGAGAAGTACCATATGCTTCAGGTAACCTCGCTACAGCAGTTGCCAGTGGGACTACTTTTGTAAATGCTCACCAATGTGAGCAGAGGTTACACAATCTCACCCATGGTGAATAATAATGTCAAAGAGCCATTAGCAGTGCGGAGTGACAAAGTGTGGAGAGATCCATCAGCTCATCCTGTGTTTAATGAAACAGAAATGAACATCGTATTGCCCTTGTTTTCTGTCAGATTTTCCAGGTCTCCATGAGGCTTATTAATCTTAGGGTGTAATGGAAAATGTGTTGCTATGTTACATACTACAGCAGCCTTTGCGCTCGAAGGATTGAAGGCATTATTAGTCTTTGTCTTATTTACATACTGTACTTGGGTGCGTGCTACCATCGCTGTACTCAGAGCACTGGGGAGAGTGCAGTTATAAAATGTTTGTGGATTTCTGAAGTGTGTACTAATGCGTGAGACCAGATGGCTGCATGGTAAGTCATTTTAACCTGAAGTAATGATCAGAAACCCTCTTTTGAGAAACACCGACAACACACACTACAGACCTTGGAAATTTACTATTATGAAAAATACGAAATAGGCAGAGTTGCTTGATAACCACATTTTAGCGCACCCCAAAATGAATGTTTCCACGTTTCTGAAAGAGAACTTTCAGGCTCTCAAAAACAAGAGGTAGAAAATGAATGGGTAAATGGTATTATTTCCAGATACTGATTTCAATAAGTATATCATAATCTTTCTCTGTTACTTTTATTTTTTAAATTTAAGGGCCAGTTTCAAACGGGCTCTGGCAAAAACAATATTGTGTTTACATTTGGAATCTAGTTATTGTCATTCTCTATTAGCTAGAAAACAAATAGGAAAGGTGTTATTCCTGTTAGGAAAAATCCTAGCGTCCAGGGACAGATGAGTAATCCAAGTTGGACCATATGATGGTACAGTCATCTAGTAGATGCCATTGCAATGAGATTCTTCTGCCTTATTTTCAGCGTGTATGGCCTGTTACACTTACCAGGATCTTTGTGCAGATTCACCTTCAGTAGGGACAAGAAAGCTTTGCAAAATGATGCGTCTGATAGTCAGAAGATTTATCACTTCTCTGACTAGTATTTTATATTTTAATAATAATAAGGATGTAAGGATCTTTTTATTTTGTTTAAAGAATTAATAACCAGTGACATTGCAGCTTTTTGGACTCGTGCAGCTTTGTAAATTTTTAAGATTAAACAGAAATATTGTGTGTTTATTAGAAGCAGTGGAAATATTTGCCTTTGATATATTCATTATGTAAGCAACGATTTTTCTCTTTTTTTGCCTTTTATTTTACAGCAGACTTTGTTTATCAGCAAGGTATGTGTTGATACAAGTTTCATAAAGAATTAGCTGTGTATAGACATTGCAGCAGTAGTTCTCAAATGTTTCCAAAGTCATTTAGGTTTGGTTAGAGCCTACTCAAGGCTTCCCAACAGTGCACACAAAAACCAAGGCTGTGAGCCCTTCTTCTGCCCTAGTGAAGGACAGGTACAGAGAAGGGCTTGGGCTGGGGTGGGACTTGCAGAGTACTGGCCTTGCTTGCTCCTGCTGATCTGGGGTTGGGATGGGACAGGAGCTGTTGGGAACAACAGAGATGTGCTGGGACCTCTGCCAAGTCTCCCTGCCCGATGTATCCACCGTTACTTCACCAAGACCCTCTGCCCCACGTATCCTCGCACAATGTCAGCAATAATGGTGACTGGCTTTTGAGCGCTGCAAATCGGTGGCAGAAACAAGGTTTCGGTGTCCCCAGCCGGCTGCTGCCGTATGCGGTTGTGTTGTTTGCACGTGCCTGGCATTGCCCAGGATGCTACTTGTCCTGCAGAATGGCTTATTTTTTTTCTGCCTGGAGTTCTGTTCCTTTCTTTTAGCACACAGTACAATTATGAAGTAATTTGCATAACATGTAGACTTTGCCAAATTGTGAAAATTGCCATGTTTGAAAAGGAATTGCTGCCATTCACAGTGCCACACTGATTAATCACAATTAGGGACAGAATACAGCACTTTTATTAAGCTTCCAGTGAGCAAGAAAATTAGCACTTCCTGCAGTGATGAGAGTAATTCCATTAGTGAGAATTCCCATTTAAAATGGGGTACTTGTGTGCCATTTTAGAAATCATTTTCACACTTTTGAAAATATTTTTATAGCTGTATGCAAGTCTCCTAAAAGTACATTGCTGTTACATTTGCATACTGACAGCATCCTGTTAGGAGTTAATTACATGTTTTTTTCATAATATTTTCCTGATGTGGTTCCAGGCTAGATAAATGCTGATGTAATACCATCACAGTTTGGAAGATACACATACCTATCTGTGTATTTTACTGGAAGTCATTTATAGGGCCAAATCTCAGACTAGAAAAATGTCATTATGGAATTTCTAAGTTTTTGGGACTCTTTGCAGCTTCCTCAAGCTGTACTTTTGACTAGAAGGAATGTTAGTGCAGGCTCCCATATAACGGCTGCAGGACGCTGCAAATCTTTCCTTTGCCAGAGGTAGAAGTAACTTAACTGATGGCAAGGCTTTTACAGCAAGTGAATATCTTTAAATATTTTCAAAGAAAGATAGTAAATTTTTCTAGGACTCAAGGGACCACGGTATTTTCAGGGACTGTTCACGCATCAGAGGTAGGTTGTCGGGTAAATACTCCCAGGTTACTACTAGGGCAGGGAATCACTTTCATCCTCTTGTCACACTGACTGTTCAGTTATTCCCTCCAAAACCGAATAGAAAATGACATCTTAGCTGCTCTCTCAAGTTCACAATTTCTGTCTTGCAGCCTACCTCTCCCAGAAAGGTCTCTAAATGCCTGTGCCAAAATAGCGTTTTAGCAATAGGACTGCATTTCCGTCCTGTTTTATCTTGTATGGAGTAACTACTAATTGAGAAATAAAGTAAGTGAGAATGACCCTTTTGGCTGGTGATTGTGGCTTTTACCTGGGAAGTGGGCCACTGGGGTTTCAGTACCTGCTTCAGTGAAACTTTAATTACTTACAGAAAGTGGAATTGTATCAAGGAAAGAAGTGAGCAGCCCTGAGCCACTGCATAGTTATCAACCAGAGACAGGGGATGCGTTCCACTCCCCCCAGGCAGAGAAGGAATTAAACCAGGTTACTCCCACATCACAAGTAAGAGGAAGATGCCTCTGACAGAATTGTGAATCTAACCTTGTTTTCTGCTGCTCTTCTATACAAGAGCCAAAACCAGAATGTCTTGTTGTGCATTATGTAGTTTTTTTTTTGTCAAATTAGACATTATCAGGGAAATTTATTTCATCATTTAAAAAAAAGTTCAGGGTTTTAAAAAAGTTGTTTTATGAGAACCAACATTTTATTTGATTTTCTTGTATCAGCTAAAAGCAGCTCAGTATGCTTCTAATCTCACCAGTGAATTTAGGTATAGGTAGTTTGTACTATGTAATTTATATTCTGTGCAACACTAACACATCACATTGCTTAAAATGTAAATTTATTTATAAATATGCACACATATATAGTATATGTTTATATTATTTTAGATTTATGTAAAATATATAGAAGTCTTGTTACAATAAATTCTCTGAAATTGCTAACATATTTCTGTTGAACTGTTGCCAGATGTAGCAACCTCTTAGGAGTTTCTCTTTTCTTCATCATTGTATCTATGCTGCTTGGTGTTAAAAACCTAGGTTTTCTCCCTTCTCTTTAAAAAAAAAGAATATTATCATAATTTGTTTGAAATAATGTGTTTAAGTTATCAATATGTGATATATTCCAGCACTCATAAAAGTAAGATTTCTAGATAAACACCAATAGAAATATTTTTAACCATGTAAAAAAAAATCAATTTTCATAAGGTTACGTCTTTTTACTTCTCTGTATATACAAAGACTATATTAAAAGAGAGATTAAATTTTACTCTGCAGAGTAAAATGCAAACAGAAAATTATTTTTCAGTGCAAGCCATGGATTATCATTTATTTATGAGACTTTTTTAATCTAGAATATATGGAAATCTTTTCTTGACTCACAATGCAATATTGAATTGGGAATGTTGTCTGACAGTTTTCTTCTTACAGTTGCATAGAATGATTCTACTGTATGAATTTTTTAAAGAGGCTTCAATATACTCGGCGTTTGAAAGGGAGGAAGTAATCAGAGTAATCTTGAAGAATCTTATAAATGCACCTCCTCTAGCCCTTCGTTCTTCAAACAAACTTCTGCAGAAAAGACCAGGCTCTAGCAAATTTTAACATCAAGGGAAATGTCCAGGTATTTTTCACTTGTCCCGCTATGTATCTGCATGCACGAGTTCATTGCTCTGGCCAAAACACATACCGAGTCACCCATTTCTAATGCTTTTTCGTTCTCCTAAGGGCATTACTCTCAACATAATCAGAACAGAGGGCAGGATTTTAATCAGAGGGTGAATCTGGTGGTAAATGGGTCCAGTGTTTAAAGTGTTTATTACTTTTTTTCTGAGAATGTATGGTAGAAGGCAAGTTAAAAAGCTGCTTTACCCCCCAAAAGTTTCTATCCTCCTTTTTTTTTTTTTTTTTTTGCGATTGGGTATAACTTTTCTTGTTTTCGGAAGAAATTATCTTAAGAGCTACTGAGGTAGCTGTGCTCCTCCGGTATTTCAAGTCTGTAGGCACATAACTGGAAGGATCTTTAACAAGTCTTGTGAAATTGCATGTCCAGCTACTACAGCAGATTTGTGGCTGGCATGAAACATATCTTGGAAGCTGTAGTTTGTATCAGAGAAGAGGTCAGGCAGCTGCATTTGTTTTCTTAAAAACCTTGCTGTAAAACAGGCCCTGTGAAATGTGGACAGGTAGTCAAAAAGAAGGACAGAACAAAAGATGCAAAAATAATGTCTTTATTACGAATAAAATGATCTACAACAGTACGCCTTATAATTCAACATTTTTGGTATTCATAAATTATGGTGACAGAAAAATGTAATGCTAACCTATTCATTTAGGTTGATACGAATTTTACATTAAAATGCTTACAGTTTTTATATATTGAGAGTCCTTAGAGAGAAATGAAGCCAATTAAGGAGAAATAGAGACCTGTGTCTTTATGTGTATATACCTTCATCTAAATGTGGTTGTGTAAACAATAGAAATTCAAGGTATTTATGCACCAATTGCTTTTCCCTTTCCCTTCTTCAACAATTACCTGTATACTAGTGATTATAATTTGAGTATCCTAAGGAGAAAATAACTTATCTTTTTACTGCAGAGAAATACTGTGACAGAGAACAGTTTTCTCTGCATTTGTTTAATGCTTAATACCATGATGACCAGACAATAAACAAAGTATTTTGTATTAATTTCAAGCAGGCATTCTGCTTTCATCTTCAGCTTTCTATTGTACGCCATTGTACTGAACTCAGGAATCAGTTCTGCCAGTCTCTATTCATGGTTAGCATTTTTATATTGTTTGTATCATTGGAGCAACTGGAAGTTGTATTTGAGACCAGATCCTAAATCAGTGAGAATACAGAGAACTTCTTACTGCAAGGAATATGGGAATATTCCTTGTATAAGGAATAAAAGCTTTTACGTGTTGAATCTAAACTTTCTAGGGGAGCTTACTGTCATGTAGGTGCTGTGAAGCCAGTTTCTTTCCTCCAACCATGGCTAGTGCCATATGCTTCAAAAAAAGGAGTGTGTAATGTAATCTACATCCTTGTCTTCATCTCTTCTAGAGTGTAACTTAAGGTGTAAAGCATGAGATAACACTAAGTATGAGAATTGGGTCTGCTGAGCTAAATCCTGTTCGATAAGCATAATGGCTTTACAGGAAGGAGACATGGTGTCTCTCAAGGTTCCTCTGTGCTCGTGAGATCCTACCCCTGTCTCCTGCAGCCCACCCCGGGTCGATGAAGGGACACGATGCTCTGGCTTTGCCTCGGCTCATTGCCTTCGCAGAGCTGACCTGGCAGCCACCTGGCACTGACAGGCAGCAGCCCGCTGGCCCTGAACCAAGCGCGAGTGCGCAGTGTGCTTGGGGTTGCGTTGCAGTACTGCAAAACGCAGAGGTGCCTTTCCCTCACCCTTCCCATGTACACTGCTGTCGTGGCACAGTGGCTGATGCAGGTAGTTAGACTGTAGAGCTTTGTAAGAAATGTGGGGGATGAAGGCTTTGCAGTGTCTAACATATGTTATATCAGGCTGGTTTTCAGTTTTTGTCTGAAGAAACCACCAAAACTGAACCAAGCTGGTTTTTGACAGCTCTGCTGAGACCACATTACGACCGAGTTGTTTTACCGTTACAGGAGATAACAAAATATGGAGTTTGGATTGCAGGTTCAAAAGAACAAGTCTGCAAAAATCAACCTTACTTAAGAAACTAAATCAATTTTAGAAAGAGTCTAGTAGCAAAAGTCACAGTATGTTAAACATAGGTAATTATAGAAGTCCTTCTAATGTTCAAGTTGGGCATTTAATATAAACACATCTTGGTACGTTTGGCATTCTGGTCATAGTAAGAAAGAGCTATTTGTAAAAAGTTACATATGGTCATCTGAACTAGTTGCTAAAACGACACTACGTTAATTGGATAATTAAAGATTGTGAACATGTGGCTATTGTATTCCTTGGGCATTAAGCCAACAATTTCTGTGGCTGGGAAGATATCTGTTAACATAATTCACAATTCATCTACTGTATCCTTTTTCATAGGAATAAATAAGCAACATGGGTCTTAAATTTAGATTAGAAAAACTTGTAACTGGTATTTTTAAATTGAGTTTTAAAGCACATTTATGATTTCCATTATGTTTATGTTTTAACACTTTTGAAAGGTGGCAGCTTTGATTTTTTTAGCATCCATCTCACAAATTAATAGTATTGATTTTTGGTTTAGATTTATTGTTAGCATTTTGGAAAGTGTTCTGTAATTGTAGATACTTTGTAACATGAGACCTAGTGCTCCCTGGTTTATTTTGAAGAGGATGAGTGTTGGCACACAGTTTGAAGAACTTTGTAATAGCAGTAAATTGTCTGTGTGCTTTACCTTTACCCATCAAGGTTATTTGTCAGAAAAATTATGTCTGGGAAGTGGGATTTGTTTCAGTGGGTGACTAACTTTACAAATCCTTATACCAACTAGTCACTTTTTTTGTGTGTGTGTGTGCGTCTGTGCGTGTGTCTGTGTGTGAAGTTTTCGTTATCATTTTTCTTGTTCGTAATTTGAAAGTAAAATCTGTGGTCTCACAATGACCTTAAAGTGACTGACCCCTAAATCTAATCACTCCAGACTCCTTTGAAAATTGACAAATATGTCAAATTTACCTTTGGCTATCAAAACATTTTTAAAATATTTCATTTGCTAGAAGCAGTAATAATTCTTAATTTAGTAGTTATTGTTCCAGTATGATTTAGTCTCACTGCTTTGTTGATATTCTGTGAGTTTACAGCAATGTAATCTTCTCATCTTATTCTGAATTATCCATTTTGTAAGAGTAAAAAAATTCAGTTTTACATTCTGGATGAGCAACTTATTGATTGGTTTAGTCTGAGCAAAATGGTCACAAATGGTCAATGCATGGTCAAAAGGGTGTCAGAGGCATATAAAAATAGATCTATGGGTTTTTATTTGGACGTTTGTTGACTTACATAAGCTTGCTTTCTTTTTGCTTTTCTATTATTTTTTTTTAAGTCAGTTGTAACATTTATTTTAATTACAGGTATGCAGAGTGACTGAGGAGAAAGAAATGTAGGAATACTTCTTATCCAAACAAATAATCATAATTACGCTTTGTCTGTATGCCGTGGTTTTAACCAGAGAAATGTATCATGCTTCCAAATTGTCACTAGGTTCAGATAAAAATTGTCATTAGAAGATATAGTTGCCTATGTTATTATTTTCCCTGGATAGGATTTCTTTTTTTCTACAAAACTTCTGCAGCAATGTGTATTGTACACCTGTGTCTGTGTTCATATCCAAACCAAAACGAGAGTCGCATGTTTGTGTCAAAGCCACTGCAGTATCATTTACACTCCACCCATTAGCTGTTATATCACCATAGTAATGTCAAGATAAGTAACAAAGATAAACTTGTCCAGACAAAAGCATAAGAGACACTCTGAATTACCTGAAAATGCAAATTGCAACCAGAAAGGTCAAGGGAAAAGAAAGTATTTCTGTAGATGGAATTCCGTCCTGACATTGTTGGATGCTGCTACCGGAGTACCTTGTTTTTAGAATAAGAAATTATGTTGAATCATTTGTGTAAGCAAATGGTGTTGGCATTAGAGATCAGTTGACTGAGATATAGAGTGTCTTTTACTCTTTGTTATGAAAGCTATCAGGACATTTCAAGAAAGAAAAACCTTTGCAGTGTGTTTATGCGTATATCTAAATAACTGAAGACAGATATAATGTACTTCACAAAAAAAAAAAAAAAAAGATTTACTGAGATACCTAAATTTTATTAAAGTCAAAAAGCCTGTAGAACTGGCAAAGAGTAGCAGTACCTAGTTCTGTGAAAGAGCTCAGAACACTAACTTTGCAGGTAGCCTGAACAAAATGTGCTGTGGCATGTTCATTTCTAGTAAGGGAGCAAAGACTGGTTATGCTGCTGAGTAAAGCTGTTACCAGATTTTGAGTCTCATTCATCACCGTTCTGAATAACAGTCTGTTCATTGACATCTTTCAGAGTGGGAGGGATAAGGAAGAAAAGTGAGGATTCCCTGTCATAATCAAGGAAGTCTGTAGAAACCTAGAAGGCAGAGGGAAATTGGTTTATGGTTTTGTTTTTTAAGTCATCTCTTCAGTTTCAGCACTGAAGTGTGGTCTGAAATTTGTCTTGCACTGATGAAGCTCCATCTCTAAGCAATGTGTACAGCGCAGAGGCTCGTTGTGCACAACAGCACGTGCGTGATGCACATTTTGTAAGTCTAAATGTTTAAAATACTTTATTTGTTTGTCACCGATTGAATGCAGTTCAGCAGCTGACCCAGCAAGGGGAGCTGTAGATTAGTGTGGACAGTTCTGTTTCCTAAAGCAGAAGTTCTCAAATAAGAGCATTTTCTTGAAGTTATATCTGTTTCACTAAATTTCTGAATTGTCACAATAATTTCAAGGGAGGGTTCCATAAAATACTTGACTGCAGGTTGTGTGAGTGAGCTGTTTATTGTCTGTCAGCCCACCCACCCTCCCTCCAAAATTAAAATGTTTATAAAGCTGTGCTGGTTTTGTCTGATATTAAAACAGCATCAATATCTCTGTGTGTAATATCAGTTCGTCTGGTCCTGGATAATCTGGTACATGAGTCAATGAACTTAATGCAGTATTGGTAATCCAAAAGGGTTTGAGTTAAGTGTTTTTGACATGCAGAATCAAGAGTCAAGGGCAAAGCAGACTTTAAATATTCCTTCAGCACAGTCTGGTAGGGATGTAATTGAATACCTCAGGTAAAGCATCTTATCAGAACTAAAGCTGGTTAGTGTCTCATCACCAAACAGGGAGGTGCTGTGTGTCTTCTCCACACAAGTGCTCTTTTGACATTGTTGAAAGTCCTTTGAGGTCTCAGTTCACACTGGAAATTCTGTCAGGGATGCATTTGCACATTATAGGATAAATTCTACTTCATCCAGGTTGCTCCATGGCATGGTTGTCATTCTAGCATTTTAGTAGTTAATGCTAAAGCAGCTAAAGGATTATGAGAAGTTGCACAAAAAGGAATCAGGAAAGGAATAAATATTGCATGTTTGTGGTGTTAGTGTGATATAAATCCTCACAGTAAAATACAGAAATGTTTCCACTCAGACTAGAATCATAGATCATATGTTCCGTTAAGAGGTATACAGAGAGAATTTAGTGAAAAAACATGAATCAGGAGACTAAACTGCCAGAAATTTTCTATCACAATCTCTGGGGTTGCAAAGAATTGTGCAGAGGAAGAAGTCTGAGCATAAACAATGTGTTCAAATGTCTGTGAACAGTTGAAGTTTTATGACACTGATTTTGCCAGGGATAATTCTCATTGCAAATAAAGGTCCTCCCACCTGTGAATGTGGATAATATCTTGAACACATAGAGGGCTCAGGCACAGTGTTCAAATAGGAAGAGTTCAAAAAAGATATGGAGATTTTATACTCTGATTTGTGGTTTTTTGGTTTTATTACTAAGTGTATTGACAGATGAAGGTGTTGTCATTTGGTCCTTTAATTTGCATTTTTTTCTTTGTTAGTGGAGAGATATAATTTCTAGCATTCTGGGGGCACTACAGGCTGAAGAAAGGAGACTCTTAGGACTGTGAAATGCAGAACCTTTTTCTGTTTGAAATGATAAAATATCCAAAGTGGGTGAAAGGAGTGTTTAAAAGTTAGCAATATTATTTAGTGTGTCAAAAAGGGTGCAAGCAATGTTATGATTAACTCTGCTTTAATTGTAAGAAAACATGAGCTATGGGGTCAAATGGTAACCACAGTTGGTAGGAAGATTGTGTAGGGTATTTGTTACAAAAGAATTGTGTCAGCTTAAAGCAGAGACTCATTTCACTATGGTTTGATTTGTATCCACTTTATACCCACTTTTCCTCTCTTGTTCTAAAAAGGAACAAGATCTGACTTTAAAGGCAGAACACAAGAGCTGAGAACAACCACATAAAAGTGACTCACTGTCTCCCTTTGTCTTTCTCCCCCCCCCCCCGGTGACCCCAAGGACGTTTTGCCATTTAGAAAACTTTTAATGACATTTCTATCATTTCATTTACACTCACCCCAGTGTGAGCTCCTTGTCCCCCTCCTCCACTACCACAGCTTGCTCACAGAATGAAGACATGCTTTTAAAATTAAGATTTCTTTATTGTGGTGGTTGTTTTGAGTTTCAGTTGTTATCTGTTTCACTACTTTCCTCTTTTTTGTCTGTGTGTGCTAAATGTTTAAATGATATATTTTTCAGAAGCATAAAATAAAAGAAGAAAAATTCCTTGTAGCAAAAGCTGTACTTCACAGTAGTATAGTATATAAAGCAGTTTAAAAATATCACCTTTAACATCTAGTGTTCATGGAAAACGCAGGAGATGTGTTTTAGAAGTAAATATGCTCAATTTTATTTTACCAGACTGATTCCTGAGGATGGTGAATAATTCTGTAGAAGCATTTATTGCAGAACTCAACCATGCTGCATCACTTACAAGAGTCTGGCAAGATGGAAAAAATACAACTCCCAAATGAACAAATCTCAAGCCAGTAATATTCACCTTTTTACATTTTCCTTTCCATTCATAATTGATTCTAAACTTATATAAATCTTTCAAAATAACTGTCTTATTGATTGGAAACAAGCTATAAAATGTCATTATGTGTCCTTCACTTTTTCTCTCTGACTACTGTAAACAGACACCGATCAGGCAAAATGCTGTTTTTTCTTTTCATATATTGTGTGATTCGTACCTATTATGTATGGAAAACAGCATAAGGAAAATGTCACAGATAGAGAAGGGCATTTATTGTGGTTGATATCTTGTGTCTATACAGCTTAAGATTAAGGATTTTACAGTTATGCAAAAGGCAGGGCACTTGGTCTATGCTGTGTTACACAACTTCTGCCAAAGCCTTTCTCATACACGTATAAAAATATTCTAAAATATAGGAACTTGCTGCTGTCAGGAGCCACTCACATCACTAAGTTTCTGTCTTATATGTACATTTACATGCATTATCTTAAATAAGGTACAATTCCTGTCTAGAAATGACTATTTCCAAAAGATACAAACCAGTTTTTATAGGTGGGTGGTGCATGCACGCTGTTCATAAAAACGTACCTGAAGAAGTGTTAAAGCAGCTTACATTTTTCACTCCTTTGGTAATGAAGGGTCCATTCTACAGCCATCCATTTTCAACACTTAAACCTTTGTACACTTGGAGAGGGGTTCTCTGATATGCCTCTGAATGATGGATGTTCAGAATAAGGAGACCTAAAGACGTATGTGCTCTATATCACTATAGGAATGAAAACAGTAAATTTAGAAGATACAGTAAGAAAGCTTGTGTTTGTTGGCAAACTGTTACTCTGACTAAATCATCAGTGTGATTCGTGTGTAGGTGTATATGAAAATTCCCAGAGGTAATATTGAAGAATTATTAAAAGAGCCATTTTTCAATAAACTACCCAATGCAGTTATACACATTCCTGGCAAACTGCAGAGATGCTTGAGTTCCTTTGGCTATATGTGTGTTTGGAAAGTACTCAGAAAGAGGTGGTGTGCTGCCTGCAGCAAGCCAAGTGAGAAATGGTTCCCTGGAAGTAGCAGCAGTTGTTGTCTGTACTGTGAATCTCTGTTGTCTTCTGTCATGAGACATGCCACTTCTAACTTTTTAGCAGGTAGATTAATTCTCTGTGAGTTTCTAACACTAAGGACTCTTCTGTGGCAAGGAGCTTTGGAGTAGTAAAAGGTGCTAGCTTATACAGCATCCTTTCTATAAATTGACTGGGCATGAAGAACAGTGTCCAATCTCTTAACTTACTTGTAAACCTCTTGTTTTTACTCTCTCCACTTTAATTTCAATAGTAACCAGTAGGGCTCCCTAGTTCTCTTGCACTAGGTTCCTATTGCACCATAGTCAGTAATTGGAACTGCTTTTTGTTAAAGATAATCTTGGTGGAATCAGCTGGGGAAGCAAAATAAAAAAATAAAAGGAAAATATAAACCGAAAGCAAGCAGTGGAGAATTTTCAGTGTTAGCCATTGATTTCCTTGATTGTGAGCACACAGGAACAACACAGGAACACTGACACTCAGTGTACCTAATTGTGATTTTATTGACTATCATTTCTACCTTGTTTATACTGCCAGGGTCTGTTGGTCACTGGGACTGGTGGTTTTCACTCATTCCAAGTCTTGCAGCTCTGACCAAATAGTCCTTTGTTCTTTCTCTTCATTTTTTCTTAATACAACATCCCTGCCTGTTCAAGTTTGGTGTGCACCATGACCACTGCTAAAGTGGAAAATAAAAGCCTTGCAGTGATTCCTTAGACTCTAGAGGGACGTTCATTTATAAAAAAAAGTTGATCTTCATTCCTAGGAAAATTCGGCCAGTCACTTGCTGAAATCGTATCATAAACATACAGATAAGAGCAAGAGGTCATCACATATTAGGTGTCAGTAACAACAGATGACTGCTATGAGCATAGGTACTGATAATTTTACTGTTTTCTCGGTTTATAATACTTATTTTTGGTTTATAGGTAATATCTGAGCTATTTTTCATGCTTTGCCCAATCCGATTACCTGTGTAACGAGCAGCCACCGCAAGTTAGAGAATGTAGTACTGTCTCCCCAGGTTAGCAACATCTTGATTCTACTTAATTTATAAATTTCCCAGGACTAGGCCAAGGTACCAAATCTCGAGACAGTGCTTAGCCTGTAAATAGGGCTGGACTTCTATGGAGGTTTTAAGATGTGAAGAAACAGGGAAGAGGCGTAGGGAGAGGAAACATTACAAATTTTCAGACATGCATGCCAGAGGAATGTTCAGGAGGTGTGTGTATGCTTGGGTGAGTGGGAATCACTGTGGGTGCCCCCCATGCCTCTGCAACAGCCCTGTCTTCTCACCTGCCTCTTGCTGAGACACGTCTCCTGGAAATGCTCTGCTCTCTCTGCACTTGCAGAGGTGGAAGAGTTGTATAGAAATACTGCAGTGCTCTACAGTTTTGTCTTTCTTTCCAGTACGATTTGTGGTACTTCCCTGACCCAGGGCTGTTCAGTGTCTGTCTTCTTCCCAAAATAGATCCTGACACTATAATATGCTCCCATGGAGAGGGGAGATGGGAGAGACGTCTATCTTCACCCTTCTACATGAGAAGAAAAATCTATTATATGAAAAGATCCTTTTCCAAGGTCTTCTACTACCCACAGATCCTGCTGTGAGGGAATTAGAGACCTTGACATATATAATTCCTTTTTTAATCTAGTTATGTTGTAACAAAAAAACCCCAAGCAAACAAAAAAGGAATAGTGAGCAATTTACTTTTTAAATAACACAAACACCGTAAGTCAAAAATATTCCTGTTTCTCCTCTAGTAATTTTAATTTTCACATTTTTCTGATGTATTGTATGGCAAAATGTCATTAAGAGTTTTATGGTAATGATTACATTAGCCTTACAGACTGTTTTTACTAGCCTTTTTTACTGTCACATTTGCTACATAAGCCTAATTTTATGTTATTGCAATGATGTTCCTTGGTGTGTTCAAATAATCGATAACAGTACAAGGGCTGTTCCATTGGGATCACATTATATGAGTTTATAATATACAATATATGCTTTGATGTATACATGGAGTGTTTGCTGGTTTTCCCCCTCTTCTTAAATACAGAAATTTCTAGTTGTGTTTATTCCCCTCGTCAGCATACTTTATCATATCAAAGCCTTTACAGACAGTGTAGAACTCCTGAGTTATGTTTGGGTCATGTTTTGCAGTGTGCCCTTTAATACTGTAGCTTTAGAAATGCAATTTTCAGCCTCTGCTTATTAGAATATGATAAAGTATTCCTGGTCTATGTCCAGCTCCGCTAATCTCCAGACTACACTTCATGAATTAGGCATGAAGATTTTAGTCAATGTGCTTTCAAAGACCAATGTTTAGGGAATCATGGATTTTCTACAAGCTGAGGGAGAAATCTATAATAGGAAGAACTGATTTTCAAACATCGTATTCTGTAGAAGAAATGACCAGTTCTGGCTTGGAAACAGAAAACATTTCCTTTTAGAATACTCAAGAACTGGTTAAAAAATGTACTGTAGGTTTTAACTTATAAAAGGAGTAGCTTTTTAAAATGCACTGTAAGTGCTATATAGTGGCTCATACATATTAGATGCCACGTAGACACCTCCTGAAGCGTGGGTTAAAAAACAAGTCACACTGAAGTTGAATCAGTTTAGTGGTATTAACCTACTCACTGATGGACGTTTGTCTGCTTTACCTGTGTACCGTTCATGCGCAGCAGATCCTGCTGTTGTGAGGTCTGACACGGGAAGTAGAGGTGGTGTAAGTTGGAACATATAAACAGGTTTTAAATTCTGTCCTGCTGCTTTAGCTTTCGCTGCAGGCTAAATCCAAATTAAGCAAAATCATACAGAAAAATACACAAATATGCATTCATAATGCCACCCATTCTGACCCTGAGCTGTCCACCTGTGACCTTAATTATCTTTTATTTCTCAGTAAGACTCATCATCTTGATTTTTGTGGAATATAGGCTGAAAGATGATTCATGAGCTAGTCATCTTGAGGAAGACCTGTAAGCCTCAGACTTGAGAGAACTATAAACAACATTCACCTCACTGGGAAATGTCACCTGTTGGTATACTACATAGCTTGACTTTAATATTGATTTTTTTCTTAAGAGAAAGGGGGATATCAAGGCAGCATTAGGTCAGTCAGAGTCACTTTTCAATGCAAAAGACTAGTAAAACTATGTAAGTAAAACTTTGCAGTGTTTCCATAGATCTCTCCTAGAGTGAAATGTGTAACCCTTGTCTTAGGAAACAGCAGCGCTGTTACAGTCCTATAGTGGATATATTTCTTGCAAAGCAACTAGGTATGGAGCAAATGAGAAGGTCCCTTTTCAATTTTTTTGGCATTGTTTTATACTAATGAGTGGTGATAGTGTCTAGCACCTTGTAGTTACTACTGAAATTATACTAAGAATTAATAAACAGTGATTTTTAGTCACTGAAGAATTAGAGGACAATTGTAACGTATCTGGATGCAAATGGGAACCTTTCTGCCTGAAGGAGACAGCTGTGCATCCCATCATCCCTGTCCCCTTTCACCCCAGACAGACACCTTGTGAGATGGAGGGGAGAGGGTATGTCTGTGTTCCCATTAGTGTTTTTAATAGTCATTTCTCCATCTCTCTTCTACAGTATGAAGTCATTCTACCAAACCAGTGTTTTTCCCGCTTTTGGTAAATCATAAATAATATGAGATGCTGACATCAGTTCTGTTTACTTGTGATTTTTGTTAAATATTTTTTTGGTTTTTTTTGGAAGGGAAGAATTTTTCCATCCTCTGAGGCAGACGTGTGTGTAGTATTATTTTCTGCACATACATATATCTACCTTCACTACACATGTGATATGGTTATCTAGGAAAAAAAGACTAAATGTTGGCTTTTATATTGTTCTTTTCCAAAATATTCAATAAGTTATCTCTGGTAAAACTGATTCTTAACCACACATTATGTAGTTGAGGGGGATCCCAGGAAACGTAGAAATCTATGCCTCAGACTTGCAGGCTATTGACTACATTGGTAATTCTTTAGATTGGAGGAATAGACAGCATCACACAAGAGCTTTGTCATCTTTTTCGGCACCACAACAGCATCCCTAAAAGGGAAATGAGACCTACAGCCAAACATAAATTATGCCAAATGTTGAACACCAACTTGCATCCTTTTGTATTCCCTGTGAAGTCAAGCAGAATGATAAGCAGGAGAGTAGTAATCAGTGTTAGCTCTGGCTGGTGACTGTCAGAAATGTGGTAGAAAACTGCCAACAGGCCACAGGCTGTGGAAATGTCTTTCTGTAGCTAGCAGCTCTGATGGTCGGCTCTGGGAAACAGGCACTCCTGAAATTTACTTTAGTGGTGAAGCATCCACATGGAATAGGGTATCTGGAAAAAGTTTGCTTTTTTCTTAGTAGAATGAGTTACGTTGCATCCTGGCTGCATGTACACCCTGTGTGAATCAGAAACCAAATCCCATCCTCTTGTTCTACTATTTCCCTGCAGCCAGGAATCAGCCAGTCCAAAGGTTGTAGTATAGCCCTTCCTTGACAACTGTGTAACCAGGGAGCAGGGAAAAGTAGAGCAGTAAATAGAAATCCTCAATTAATTACACAGATTTTGTGACGCAGAAGTGTGTAATAGTTTAACGGAAAGCAAGGGGATGCATTAATACACCAATAAGAATAGGATGAAAAAAAATGCGATGAAAATTGCAAACTGGAATATCGAGGTAGCTATATAATCATGGCTTCATAAACTGATTGTTTAAGTGATTTTCTCTGTGGAAAAGTAGAGACAGATGAGATTAATACTAGGAGTACTAGACTATGCAGATTTCAGCTCTTGGGTACACTGCTGAGTTTAAAATGCCATGCTGTGCTTTGCTATGTCGTTCAGTTGTTAGAAAAAACATGCCATGTTTCACTTTGCTGTATAAATTTGCAGCATCAGCCAAACATCAGTTAAGACGCAGAGAGGCAGCCTATTAGGAGGCTGTCTTTCAGACACTGGGAAATTTAGGATTTTAGTTTTACATTGTACCATGAAAGTTGGTGCTGTTTTGTAAAAGTTGTTATTAACTTGATAACGCGTTTCACAAATAACATGTTAGCATAGGCGGAAGGGTTGTGAGGGTCTATTTGATAGTTCCTTCAACTACAATGAAAAACTCAGAAAGTAGTCCTCTGCTAGCCTTTGACTTCCTTATGGTGCTTTCAGTGTTCTTTAGAAAGTAGAAAGAGCAGATATACCTAAATTATTAGATACTGTTATCAAATAAATGATTTAGACACTTGGAGCTACAGATAAGCATCTCATGCTTTTTCAAAACAAAATTCAAGCAGCCCAGGAGGTAAGCCACTGCACTGCACACGTGCTTTTGAAAATAGCAGTAGGCCCATAGCTTCCTTTTCAAGTTTCTAAACTTCTTTGAAAATACAGTCGATGATGCCTAAAGCCTAAGTGTATTAAAAGCCTAATTCCTAATTTAAAAATTAAGTTCCTGAATCTTACCAAATTTCAGTGGTATTTACACTTCCAACTGCCTGACTTCTGAAAATGAGATACGTGCTTCTAAGTTGCACATTTTTCTAACAGCACCTTCTTAGCCTGGGCTTGCATTTGCCCCAAGGGGAATGGCAAGGAGGGAGAACAGGGACTCCTTGTTCTGGATTTCCAAAATTGAAATATCATTTATTCAGCTACATTGCACATACAATTTACCTGCCTAACGTTGCAACTTGATTCATGCATATGTAACTGGAGTAAATATTCTTGCATGAGATTGTTTTCACAGAATCACAGAATGTTAGGGGTTGGAAGGGACCTCGAAAGATCATCTAGTCCAATCCCCCTGCCGGAGCAGGATTGCTTAGACCATATCACACAGGAACGCGTCCAGGCGGGTTTTGAATGTCTCCAGAGAAGGAGACTCCACAACCTCTCTGGGCAGCCTGTTCCAGTGTTCGGTCGCCCTCACCGTAAAGAAGTTTTTCCTCATATTTAAGTGGAACCTCCTGTGTTCCAGCTTGCACCCGTTGCCCCTTGTCCTGTCAAGGGATGTCACTGAGAAGAGCCTGGCTCCATCCTCATGACACTTGCCCTTTCCATATTTATAAACATTAATGAGGTCACCCCTCAGTCTCCTCTTCTCCAAGCTAAAGAGACCCAGCTCCCTCAGCCTCTCCTCATAAGGGAGATGTTCCACTCCCTTATGACAGGGTTTTTTGAATAAGTTAGGTGTGCTAAGGTTCCTTGTTGAGTTTTACTATATGGTCTTAAATGATTACCTAAACTATCTCTGTGTAACATTTTTAGCCCTTCAAAGGTCATTGTTTCCTACACATTTTAAAATCTTTTTTTGGGCACACTATAGATACTGTTAATAAAACTGCGTTTTTCAATGGGTTATAGAGATTAGAATCTCAGATTACTCTGGTTTTTCTCTCTATATCACAGGAAGTTTCTGTGGTATATGGTTGGCAAATGTTGACATGGTATTGTCTTTTCCTGCATTTGTGGGCAATAATGGATTGAAGAGCATCTTATGGGTTTTTATTTTGCCAAAATCCATACTGGTTAGACATATGCCCGTAATTCACATTTTTGTAACTATCATTAGAACTACTGCTGGTGATTAATAGACTAAAACTTAGGACTGGGTCTTGGAGGGTACTTATCTAAAAATCCTTACAGAAGGACAAGTAATAAATTGCTTTGTAACATTTATATTTATACCAAATATTGAATGTGCTCATGTGTTTTCTGACTGAAATGGGGTAGTAATTGTAAGACTATGGGAAGAATACAGAGGCACAACTGTAATCCTACTAAAGGGAAGTGGGAGCTGGTCACTACTGGGCCATCAGCCCTGTGTATTTGGAGATAGCGAACGAGTCCCAATGCTCTCATCATGTCAGATTTTCAGCAGTAGTTGAGCATCCCATCCTTACCTTCAAAGGAGGGGATTCAGAATACCTGTAGATCAAGGCAGTTATTTTTATCATAAGTGCAAAATTTATTATTAAACTTATATGTTACCTGAATGATCATATGTATCTTTTCTTCTCAGTTTGTTTTCCATTTGGTCCTATCGGTTGTTACAGAAGCCTTTTTGTATTCTCCATCATCTTCTTAATATTTCTCTGGATCAGCCTGAAATTCCTACATACCTGCTGTAGTGCTGTAATGATATGCTGCTTTCAGGATATTAGCCCAAACCAGCATGTCTTATTCTAGGTCCAGAACCAATGTGAAATTACTTTTGTACACCAGCATTTTAGGTGTTTTGTGATTTAAATTAATTTTTTTCTTTGGCATGAAAATACAAGATGACCGTCAAAGAACAGCCAGCAAACAGTTTAGTGGGAGAAGAAGCTGAAGCAAGCAAATTTATGACAGAAAGAATATTGAAACTGGATTGGCAACCCTGGTTTTCCCTTATGGCAATTATTCAAATTGTTTTCAGAACACACCTTAGTTATAGAATATATTCTTAAACTTATCTTTTAAAGCTCAGATGTACAATAATGTAAAGGTGTGATCTGACACCCAAAAAGGTTTTTGGGGAGCTAAGTCTTTGCTAGCAGGTGCATATGAATCTTGGCTCTGAAATACTCACAAATTTAAGATTGTTTGCCAAACTAATAACAGGCTAGTTGTCTGATCAGATCCTTTATAATGTGAAAATTATGATCCAGTTAACATTTTGTTATGACTACACAGGGATATATAAAAATTGTAGTATTTCTATATTAAATTTAATCTAAATACAATGCTCCTGTAGTCATATTTACACGATATTGAATTTTACCTTTTTATCTCTGATAAATGCTGTTGAATCACAATTATTTTGGAACACCTCTCCAAAACCTCTATCGTGCTTATGGTTCTATTTATTTTAGGACTTTATCCTAAATGAGCAGAGCTCGTTAGGTCTTAAAAGACCCACACGTGCACACACACACACACACACTCTCACATCCCTCCACAGGCACAACGGTGTGAGTTAACAGTTGGCACAGCAGGGCAGGAATTGCAAATACATAGCTTTTAAACACAGTGTAAAGTCACCATTTTCAAAGCCACAGAATTATATATAGAGATATATAAATTTTATTTTTATTTATGTATTTCATGGTTTTACTGATATTGGACTTATTTATGCCAAACTGGTCATGTTAAAGCTTTTTTTTGTCTTGTCTGTCCCTCACCAAGACTTCAACTCCCTGTTATCACAATAAAAACTTCCTTCTTTTTTTAAAGCAGATATTTTTTGTCATCAGTCCTGTTTGATTCAGTCCTACACAAGTTTGATCAAGCCACATATCCTCTCACTAGGATCAATTTTAACCATGAAGTATAGATTGGAATATCTGTGTGTGTCAATTTGACAAAGAGAACAGAGGAGATATCTTTACTAGAACTGTATTACAGTTGACAGATTCCTCCCCCCACCTTCAGGTATTGACTGAGCATGTGGGGGGGGTCATGCATTGCTTCAGCTACAGTCTGGCTTTCCTGTAGCATTACTGGTGTGTAAGAGCGTCATCTTCTCCCCTGGACCAGCTGGGTATATACACTTCAGGTTTGTGTTTCTTAATTGGAAAATGTGCCTTTTTAGAGGCAATGGAAAGATACGGAAGCAGAGCTGAGCTAACAAACTGGCAAGGACAGATGATCGGTAGGAAGAAACACATCCCGTGTGCAAGTGAAAAGCCTGTCCTCTTTGTATCCCCCTTCATACTGCAGAAGCCTCTAAATCCGTTGGGGGACAGCCCTGGGAACAGCCCACATGGTATATGGACTTCTTCAACAGAAAGTGCTCTGTGTGATACTGGCAGAGCTCTCACAGGTCAGAGCTTCTGCATGTCAGGCTTTCTAAAGCTGTCCCTGTCGTCGTCTTTATCAAACCAAATGCAGCACCATCCCTCTCTGCTAAGACATGACATGAGGGGAAATTTATTTTTCTTAGTTGCAATTTAGAAGCATAAGGTGAAGCAAAAAGACCATGAGATTCCAAGTTTGGAGACTGGGAGCATATAGCTAGAAATAAAAAAAACAAACGGAAAAAAATTCTATCTGATATGTAAGTGGGGCCTCATTTGTATATAGATTTGCAGTAGTGTTGTACTTTAGGAAGCAGAAAAAAGGGGGGAAAATTAGAGAAATTAAGGTATTCTTTCAGTGAGAAAGAGTGAGGAAAAGCCTGGCTTGGAAGATTCCTGACACTTCTGTTTAGTTACCTGTTAGTCCACTGTGCTTTAGGACCAAGGGTTATGGTTGTGATTTCCTCTTTGGTATGTAAAATTAGGGCTGTGTAGGAACCCATCCCTCAAAGTACAATCTACTGTTAAGATTATTCCTACTTAAAGGAAAATTACTTTAATTACAGTGTATTGGTTTGCTAGACCAGTTTTATCTATAAATCTGTTTTCAGCAATACAATGTCCAGTCATCTTTATTAAGGCTTTATTCTGTAAATTAAGTTCTTTTTCTATTATAGGCTTTATAATAACAGTACATGACCTGCACTGACAACAGCTTACTAAAACAGAGGCTAAATGTATCTTAAAGCTCAGATGCAAAAGGTAAAAAAACCCCCACACAAGCATATTTCATCTTGCAAATGAACAAAGCTCATTTGGCACATTCAAAAACTGTGAGTTTTCCTGTGGTTCATTTGTATCTAAATCCTGAAATTGTGAATATGCATTTCAGCCTTTCTATGCACCGACAGAGGCAAAAGCAGTGATACACCTTTCTTCTAAAAACTTCTAAAAGGCTGAATTATCGAATGTAGTGCAGTTGATATGCTCGTATCACAATAGGAGATATGACTTATGGGTTTAAATGTATTTTTAAATCTTAGTATTTTTACCACAATTGCACGAGTCAGGTGCCATTTCATTCTTGACCATGTGTGGTAACCGTAAAAGCCGCGAGAGTCTGACTCGATGACTCTGAAAGGACACGGGCAGCACAATTAGCAAATGACTCCTACCAATTGGACAATTTCTCCTGACGGAGAAAAATGATCTGCAATATTTTCAGCCCAGAAATAAGTAGAATGCCATTTATGGTATCAAGTTATATAGCAGAGGCAAGTGAAACAGGATTGTGAAAGTTTCCTAAACCGTGGCTATGCTGAATGTACTGACAGAACTAAGCAAACATGAAGTCATCCTAATTACTGATGAGCAAAGGGATATTTTCCACTGTATTTCCCCCTTCTTTTTTTTTTTTTTTTTTTTTTTTAATGCAGGATGCTATTGTTGTAGTTCAGAAAGCCCCGGGCAGCTTAGAAATCAGGCAAAAAATCAATAGCCCACTTGTTGAAGATAAGTGAATTAGCTTGTGTTGAATGTAACTGAGTACCTGAACACTTCAGTGAGCAGCCTTTGTTTTGTGAGAAAGGAGATTTGTAAGGTTTCTCTTCCGAGGGCTGTGGTGGTGCACATCTCAGATTAATCAAGCTGAGTAAGAGGGAGTTGACCACTTACATGGGAAAATAATTTGTGAATTTTCTTTCTTTCTGTCTTGTTCCTATGTGTTCACCATAGTTCACCATGCTGAGCAGATTTCCACATATTTCAAAGCTGATGATGAATCTCACAGAAGAATTTCAGTGAACAATAAAAAGGGGACCAGATTGAGTAGTGTTATACAGCATTTCTTTCCCATTCTGTGTGGGCCTGGGATCTATTTCCTTTCACAGATGTTACGTCTCTGGGAAGCTCACCTCACGTGTCTATGTACAGAGAGGAAATGCTTCTGTCCGGTGTGGTGTAAAGACCATTTCTAATTCCCACATCCAGAGAGAGCAACCCTCTTTCCCGCTCCAAAGGACTCCTGCTGGCTGCCACTGACAGACAAGAAGGGCAGCACCGGCTTCCCAGCTAGCTGCTCTCTGCTCTGCACTACAGCCTGAGAAAGAGCTCAAGTCTCTTCCCACTGAAACCACTTTGCCACTGACTTCTGTGTTAATCGTACCTGTCGCTAAGATGATGTTGTCCTAGTCAAGCTGTTTCTGAGTCTCTGGCTTGCCTCCAGAAGTGCAAGGGAAATGCAAAAATGTTCTTATCCCAACTCTACAACTTCCTGATCATTGAGCGAGTTGCCAGCTCAGCCTTAACAAGACAGAGTAGTGGAAGGACTCCTTGAAGTGCCCCCTGGACATCGATAGCCCTGGAGGCCATATAAGCAGCAGGGGATGGCGTCACCTTTCTTTGACAACTCATGTAATTTCCTTGTGAGTAATCCATTAGAGACATCTGAAGGCAGTCACGTGGGATGTATCCTTGCTAGGACATGGATCCTCCTGTGAACTGCAGCCCCAGTGCTGAGGAGGAGGCCCAGCCAGTCAGACCCGTCTCTGGCTGCAGTATTCCCATCCCATCCCGTACTCTCTGAGCAGGTCAAAAACCATCCTGCTCAGCTTCAGAAAGTTAATAGCAGAATTGTCACCTTGGCACATTAAACATGGCATTAGAGAAGTTTAGGTCTCAAACCAGTTGACTTTTACTTATTTTTTTTATGTTATCTGTTTGGCATCAGTCTCATGAGATTTTAAGACATCCCTCATGGCTTTTAGCTGTGGGGGTGGCAGGGCAGACTTACCAGTTCTGGTAGTTTGTTATTTTTTTTAAAGCAGTAACCTACTACTTTACTGCTTTGGGCAGTGATCTACCTCATCCAGGCATCCTGAAATACAGGAACTTTTTTCCACCTACACTCAACAACCATGTATGCAGAGGGTCCAATGCACAAACCACGATGAACCTACTCTTTTCAGGCCTGACAGTGCTGGCAGATCTGGCAACGCTGGTGATACATCACCCTGGCCTATTTCCCTTAGTCATGCCATCAGGGCTGGGAAGCAAAACTTCTGAATGTTGTTCAGGCTGGCTTGTTTTCAGCTAAATAAACCAGATCTGCCGTTCCTCCTATGTGGTACAAAGGAGGAACTCTTAAATAGTTTCTGAAGAGTAAAGCTCATTTTTGCCAGTTCAGCATTCCTTAGCTGTGGGAGTTTTGACGGCCTGAGACTTTAGCCAGGACCCTTTCCTTTCGGGACAGCTGGTATCAGAAACACAAATCTCTCTTCAGTGGTGATGTCCAGGAAGCATTTCAGATGTGGCCTGCCCTCCAGCATGCAGCCCACGGGGCAGCATGGGTCAGGGCAGGAGGTGAGCCTCACCTCCCCTCTCTCTCGTGTCCTGTATTCACTGTCATGGCAAGCCTGGCAGCTCAGGCTGGGCACCTGTAGGTACCCGTTCGTGCATTCCCCACGGCTGTAGAGGCTAAGTAGGATTTCTCCTGTAATTACTTCTCCCAGCTGCTGGGGACACTGTGACATCAGGTATGACAGTATCCAGGATGCCTTGTTCCCTTCCCACCCTGCTTGTCTTACAGTTTTCCTCAAGCTGGTGCAGGTAACACCTGAGTTTGGTGGAGGAAGCGGCCTGGCACAGAGAAGACAGTGATGAGGGGGACCACAGGAGGATGGGATATGGAGAACTAGCCAGGGATTGTGGAGGGTCATCAGCTGAGGCTTCTCCCATATGTCCCAGAAAAATTATGTTCCTGCATCATTCCCCAAACTCCTCTTCCTTCCCCCAGAAATGGTGAACCTCCCTCCTCACCTGCAAGTTCTTTGTGCTTTATGTTTTGTACTTCAAATTCTTTCTCCAGCACCACCTTTTGCCATCTCCAGGGTGTATCATTTCACTGTGCTTCCTCCTCCATCCTTTTTCTTCCCCACTTATGCATCTGTAAGCATAAGGACAAAGCTCATCCCACACTCCTCCTGCCCCCAAATGTGTACACGTGATTACTGGAAAAGGCTGTGCAAGGAACCAGGGACAAGGATTCAACATGGCAGCACTGGCCTGCGGTCTCCAGAAATGTCTTTTCCCTCTCTGCAGATTGGTGGTGTTGATGAGGAGACTGTGGAGGTGTCCGGGGAAGCCAGAACCAGATGGTTTCACCAAATGCCTTCACCTGGGAATTAAAGCAGGGTCCTATGCTCAATCTGCTCCCTGAAGAAGCTGTGCATCGCTTCTTCCAAGGCCCTTAGAT